>NC_143055.1:10492500-11117500 GCF_052426305.1 Pelodiscus sinensis
GTGTGCCATCCTTGGAAGTAACTCTGCCTTCCAAACTAGTATCTTGGGCAGCAGCCACCACCCTCCAGCAGCCCCTCTCTGAAGGCAACTCCTAGGCCAGCAGTACCTACAATCACCTTATGACCTCTCATCTCACACTCCCTTTTTGGGGAAGAGGCAGGATCCCTACAATCGAGCTTTACCAATGAAGTATGGCACAAGTGCAATAGATGTACCTAATTATTCACTGCTGTAGCAGGACTGGAAGGTAGCAGGTGGTGAGTTAGCCCTGGTCTATGAATGCAATTCCTTGCCAGAGGGGGCTGTGAAGGCTAGGACTATAACAGAGTTTAAAGAGAAGCTAGATAATTTCAGAGGTTAGGTCCATAAAAGGCTATTAGCCAGGGGATAGAAATGGTGTCCCTGGCCTCTGTTTGTCAGAGGCTGGAGAGGGATGGCAGGAGACAAATCACTGGATCATTGTCTTTGGTCCACCCCCTCTGGGGAACTTGGTGCTGGCCTCTGTTGGCAGACAGGATACTGGGCTAGATGGACCTTTGGTCTGACCCAGTACAGCCGTTCTTCTGTACCCTAGGGAGTTATTTCGAAATAAGCAGAGCATCCACACTCCTAAGCCCTTTATTTAGGAATAAGGAGCTGGTTATTTTGAAATAACTCCTGCTTTCCTTGAGGAATACATTTATTGTGAAAGAGTGATTTCAGGAGTTATTATTTTGAAATAAGTTATTTTGAAATAATTTCCTAGTGTAGACGTGCCCTTAGTGGACATGTGGACCTCATTAAAGAAGAGTGCAGTTTGGAGGGAGGAACCCAAGGGAATTCTGGGAAAGGGCTTGAGATAACGCTAAAAAAGAACAGGAACCTCCGAGAGACTCATCATCTGGGTCCGGTGGTTAATATCAGAACTGGGGGGGGGAGGGGGGGGAGACTAAACAGTAGCTGAAGGAGATCAAAGATGAAGCCCATAGAAGTGTAAGTTTCTTGGGATGCTACGATGGCAAGTTTGAGCTGCTGAGGGTTGGACTTGGATTCATCGGGCTGAATTACATAAAGAGGCAGATGACCTGCACTTGGTGCTGGAGATGCAAATGATAAAAACATTATGCCATGGGGCAAGGAGCTGCTCTAAAGGTGGTGTATGCCATAGCAGTCCTTCCTGTTTTAGGATTGAAATTAATGGAGAAATACAAGGATTCAAGTCAGTGGAGAAAAAAGTGACATCACTCCAAATTCATTGGTGCAAGATTTGACTAAAAGAGTGGTGAATCAGGCTGTTGAGTTTCACCAGGTTTGTCAATGAGCTACTAATTTAGCATGATTCCAGTGTAAAGGCATAAATCCTCTCAAATCTATTTGAAAGTTCATTATATTTTAGTGAATCATGCCCTACACTGGCTCTCAATTTCATATTTGTATAGAAGCAGGAAATTAGGAAAGTTTGACATGTTTGAGGGTTTCATTGTATTTAATATATAGAGAAATAACTGTATTTTAGTGGCCAAAGGCATAAATGTATGGCATTATCCACAGCCTATTGAAGAAATGTTACCGTTTGGAAATCCCGAGCATGTAAAAAGCATAGAAAATAACAGTTAATGAAAGGTTAACTAAGTATGCACGCATGCAATTTTTCAGATTCTAAAAATAACATTAACTCTGCCTCCATTTCTCTGCCAAGTTGCAGCCTATTGACTGGAAACTCCTCCCACCCGCAACTTACATCCTACATGGATCATACAGTGGTCAAAAGTTGCTCCTCAATATGTTTTAAATATCCTATCTGAAATGAGTTTGGTGGTGCCTGCCTGCTAATAGTCACCAAACTTGACACTGTTTTGGAATCTCGTTGTCTCTCTCAGCACACTGACTGTAGAGGTTAATTGCTTGATCCTGTTCCCAGGAAAGTCAGTTCCCAAACTCCTATTTACTTTGCATGTTTCACAAGCAATACATTCAGATAGCTAGCAAAATATGTGCATGCTCATGAATAAGAAGGAGTTCATGAAAGAGGAACTAGTGAAAGAGGAAATGAATTAATGAAAAAATTATTCACGAAGCACAAAGTACAGGAATACAAGTGAAAACATTGATCTATCAGGCCTAGCATATCCAGTTACTGGTGGGGGGAGGGATAATCAGTGCCAGTAAAGAAGCTGGAAATAATCTACAATGAAGTAGGTCAATTATCTGATATTAGAGGGCACTTTAATTTAGTATCTGAGGATTCAATAGATAGAAGTTAAAGATAGACAAATGCCATACTCTTCAGCAGTGCTGGCAACATTGAACAGTAAATATTGAGACAGCTTAACAAGAGACGTGATGAATTCTGTCACCAGAAATCCGTAAATCAACACTGGATACTTTTTTCCCCCCAAACGATCTACTCTAGTTCTACCAAAAGTTACTGGGCTTGCAGTAAAAATCACTAAGCAAAATTGCCCAATATATTTATCTTAGGCGGGAGGTAAGACTCCATGATAATGTACCCTTCTGTCTTTAAAATCTATGGATAACAGTCTTATCTCAGGGTACATTCTTATCTACACTGCACGTTTATTTCAAAATAAAATATTCCAGAATAGTTATTCCGAAATAGCTTATTTCGAAATAACACATCTACACTGCAGGGAAGTCTGAAAATTAGTCTGAAGCAGGCTTCCCTAATGTAGACATGCTATCTCCATTTAGAGCTACCAGATGCACTGGGGAGGAATAATTTAGAATGGCTCTGGTGAGGGGCTTTTCTGAAAATGCCTTATTTTGAAATAGCTATTTTGGAATAGGCGTTATTCTTCGTAGAATGAGGTTTACACATCTTGGAATAAGCCGTCCATTATTCTGAAATTATTTTGAAATAATGGAATGGCTGTGTAGACGCTCGCATTGTTATTTTGAAATAATGCTAGTTATCTCGAAATAATGGTGGAGTGTAGGAAGAAGAGATCCTCCGGAAAGGGCTTATTTTCCCGAGAATCACGTCTAGACTGGCGCTTTTCTCCGGCTTATCCCCAAGCCGGAAAAAAGCGGCAGCCATGTAAATGCAAATGCCGCGGGGGATATTTAAATCCCCTGCGGATTTGCAATTGCGATGTGTCTCATTGGCATCCCTTTTCCGGAAAGGGATGCCAATGTAGACACAGCCCAAGTGTTTTGCACAAAAACCGGAGGAGCGTCACAGCTCAAGTGCATTTTTGTGCAAAAAAATACAGCAAATCGACAGGACAGAGGGGCTGTGTCTAGACTGGCAAGTTTTTCCGCAAAATCAAATGATTTTGCGGAAAAACTTGCCAGCTGTCAACACTGGCCGCTTGAATTTCCAGAAAAGCACTGACGATCTCCTGTAAATTCATCAGTGCTTTTCCAGAAATACTATGCTGCTCCCGGTCGGGCAAAAGTCTTTTTCCGAAAGACTTTTGCATAAAAGAGCTAGTGTAGACAGCATAGTACTGTTTTCCACAAAAAAGCCCCGATCACGAAAATGGCGATCGGGGCTTTTTTTTGAAAACCTCATCTAGATTGGCCACGGACACTTTTCCGCAAAAAGTGCTTTTGCGGAAAAGCATCCTGCCAATCTAGACGTGCTTTTCCGAAAATGCTTTTAACGGAAAACTTTTCTGTTGCAAAGCATTTTCGGAAAATCATTCCAGTGTAGACATAGCCAGGGCTTTTGCTGGTAGAGTTATTCCCCTCCCCATGAGGAATAACTCTTTTTTGTGCTACAGCTCTTGTGCAAAAAGGCATGGGTGGACGCTCTTCAGGGTTTTCTTGCTGCAAAAAAGCCTATCAGAAAAAGCACAGGTGCTCTGATGGCCATTCTGTCAATGGCAATCAGAGCTTTCTTGCACAGGAGTGTCCATGCAGTGTGAACGCTCTCTTGCGCAAAAGCACATCGCTTTTGTGATGTGCTTTTGAGGTGTGGTCACGCTTTTTTCCACAAAAAGCTTCTTGTGCAAAACCCCTGCAGTGTAGACAAAGCATGTAAACCATTTATTTCTGTACTGATCATCTTATGCAGAGGAGAGTGGTCAGGTTTCCACCATCCTCAAACTGTGAAAGAGGAGAACAAAACACATGCTCACCCAAGGAAGTGACTTTTCCATGGCAAAGCAGATTTAAGAGCTTTGCAGTTTGCAATATTCAGCAACTGATAGGAGAGAAGGATTCATGGTAGCCAGAGAGATTATTTCTATAAAACATACTTCGAGGAGACACCTGCATAAATCAGAACTGGGACTCAGATAGGGATTGGCTGCACTGCAGATAACTCATAGAGATACTCATTAAACACATCTGGTTTCATTAATAAAACCATACCATCTATAGACATGTATGCCCAGGGGTATAGTTTCATCTATAGCAGTAGTTCCCAAACTTTTTGGCATCAGGCCCCCTTTTTGATTTTTGAAAAACCCTCATATTCCCCCCTCCCCCCAAAAATAGCAGCAAAATTTATTGAGAGAAAAAAAGGGAACTGACTGGGGCAGCAAAACTTGATACGGGGGGGGGCATGGTGAGGGGAGGCTGGGTCGCCTCGCACCCCCCCTGGCATTTCTTCATGCCCCCTTCGGGGGATATGCCGCCCAGTTTGGGAACCCATGATCTAGAGTGTTTCCTGTAGAACGAGACTGATACCAGTCATAACTGTAAACCTCTATGGCTACATCTAGACTGGCATGATTTTCCGGAAATGCTCTTAACGGAAAAGTTTTCCGTTAAAAGCATTTTCGGAAAAGAGCATCTAGATTGGCACGGACGCTTTTCCACAAAAGCACTTTTTGTGTAAAAGCGTCTGTGGCCAATCTAGACGCGCTTTTGTGCAAAAAAGCCCTGATTGCCATTTTTGCGATCGGGGCTTTTTTGCGCAAAACAGATCTCCCCTGTCTACACTGGCCCTTTGCGCAAAAGTTTTGCGCAAAAGGGACTTTTGCCCGAATGGGAGCAGCACAGTATTTCCGCAAAAATGGACAGCAGGTTTAAAACTAATATGTGAAAGTTCTTCTTCATACAGCACATAGTCAACCTGTGGAACTCCTTGCCATAGGAGGCTGTGAAGGCTAGAACTATAACAGAGTTTAAAGAGAAGTTAGATAAATTCATGGAGGTTGGGACCATGAAGTGCTATTAGCCAGGGGGTAGGAATGGTATCCCTGGCCTCTGTTTGTAGAAGGCTGGAAATGGATGGCATGAGACAAATCACTTGGTCATTGTCTTTAGTCCACCCCCTCCAGGGTGCCTGGTGTTGGCCACTGTCGGCAGACAGGCTACTGGGCTAGATGGATCCAATATGGCCGTTCTTATGTTCTAAGCTCAGGATTGGGGGTCTCACTGGACCAACTTGATTTTCATGCAAACCTGCTCCTGGGTTCACATGTGGCCTTTGGTGGCCAGGCTGGCAGCTATCCTGCCCTAGTAGGCCGCATTTCTGTGCATAGTGCAGAGGTCATGGACATTGGAGGCCTCCCCCGAAACCTCGATGAGGTCCACAATCTCTGCACTAGACCAGGTGGGCGCCCGCCTCTTGCGGCCCCAGGCAGGCTCCTGTGAGCCTCCAGCCTGGTCCTGGGAAGAGGCGAAGGGCTGGGTGGCAGCGGGTGGCTGGCTCATTCTGTGCCAGGTACAGGGTCTGCTGCCTGGGTGCTGGCAGGTTTGCAACTGGCACAAGCACTGTAACCAGACCGTGCCTGTTTAAGGGCTCCGGGGCCAGGAGGGAGGCAGAAAAGTTTCCCTGGTTTGACCTACAGTGGCCACCAGGGCAAGCTGGGAAGGGCCAGCCTCCAACTAGTTCAAATTAAGTGGCTACAGAGCCCTTAATTTGAACTACTTAATTCAAACTACGCGTTACACCTCATAGAATGAGGTTTACCTAGTTCGAATTAAGCGCTCCGCTAGTTCCATTTAAAATCGAACTAGCGGTTTGTATTTATAGCCGCTATTAAAGTTAATTCGAACTAACAGCTGTTAGTTCAAATTAACTTTGTAGTGTAGACATACCCTCATTTATTTATACAGCAGCATATACATCCATGATACTTTGCATTCAAATGAGACACTTTCCCTGCCTCCAGGAGCTTATGATGTATGGGGCAATTTTCTTGATGAAGTAATTTAGGTTTTATATCTCTGTTGAGATAATTTTGTCCTGATTCTTTATGGGATAGGTTGAATTGGCAGCATCTGTGGTCTGGCATGATTTTAGTTAGCTGGATATCCACTTATCATGGGTGTAGCCAAGTTTCCTGTGGTTCCATAAGGTAAGCCTCCTGGGATGAGGTTTACCTGGGTGGTCGACAAATACCTTTGATGTCACAACCCGCGCGTCCAGACTATCGCACTGAGCCGACAAACAACTGATCAGCTGTTTGTTGGCTCAGCGCGGCAGCCATGTAAATTTAAATGAAGCGGCGATTATTTAAATCGCTGCTTCATTTTACTATGTCTGGTAGCCTAATCTACATGCCTCTGGTGACAGAGGCATATAGTCTAGATGTACCCTTTGATTACAGCCACCAGTCCTAGCTCTCAGTGTTCTGTGCTGCTGTTTCCCCTAAGGCTATGTCTACACAGAAGCATTATTTTGGGATAACTGATGTTATTCCGATATAATAAAGAGCGTGTCTACACTGCAAGCCTTTATTTTGAAATAATGTTGAGCTGGAGGACTTCTTACTCCATCTCCCGTTACCCTTATTTTACAAGGAGTAAGGGTAGTTGAAGGAAAAGTGTTCTTCCTTCGACTTCCTGCTGTGTAGACAGTGCCAAAAGCCAAATTAACCTACTGCTATTTCATGATCTACATGGTGCTTGGCCCTGCCATGAGGGCAGGGGACTGGACTCAACGACCTTTCAAGGTCCCTTCCAGTTCTAGTGTTCTATGATTCTACTTTAACTTAAGCTACGCAATTGACGTAGCTTAATTTGACTTTTGCCTGGCTGTGTAGGTGTGCCTAATTGTCTTCTAAGAGCCCAGTGAAAATGTTGGTAAGGCTGCTAGATAATGACCTCCCATGGTTCGGCAAATTCTCTGGTTTGACACCAGTCGGGTCCCGAGGGTGCCAGAATCAAGAGGTTCAACCTGTATAAATGCATCACTGATTTACAAGATTAATGGAGGGGGGAACCTTTTGCTAAGTGCAGGCTATTCCATAGTTGCCCACACCAGTGTTTGAATAGGCCTGCAATGAAATTTTTTATTTGCATGACACAGATTCCTATGGTATCCTTGTCTTTTATCCTTATTGTCAGGAGCAACATAAAGGCTGTAAACCAGCACCAATATCAATTGATCAGAAGAACATATACCCGCATCATAGAATCTATGCTGACAAGTAGGTGTTATAAGGAGAATCAGACTGATTACAAAGGCATGCCTAGGCAAAGTCTTATGCAGTACTCCTCACTACTACAACACTGGAGACTGAAATACACTGCATGTAAGTCTGCCCTTTTGGCTTATATCATCTCTAGCCTGGGTTGTCATATGAGATAAATAACCAAGTCGAACACACAATAGTAGGGTGAAACAAAGGACATTACATGGATTAGTAGAATGTTGGGGTTTTTTTACTCATTAGTCATGGCTTTCGTTATACCCAAAGGATGTAAAAAGGGCCATGACCATGCTGCAAAATTGAATTTGATATCTACCACTCGGCCATGAATCATCACTTGGATAAGAGCTGCCGTGTGATTCCCAGTCCTGTACAGCCTTAAAAATTCATAATCAGGTTCTTTGAGTAGCATGCAGAAGAGGTTTAAGGAAAGAATGTAGATTTTTCAGCGCTTTGCTTTTCCCTATCTTCCCTTTGACTGCTGTCAGCTATATGGCAATTACAGTAGATAAAATAATACTGTACATCTGTTTCCATTTTCCTCTTTCATACCATACATCCAGAATCTACAAAGGCTTGAAATAGATATCAGTAACTGGGCTGCTGATTGCTTTCTTCATAATTCAGATTAGGTTGGCCCCAGTAAATTAATCTATAATTAAACTGATGTTTAGGGTTACCTTCTTACAGTGGTGCCTAATTTTGTGTGCTAACTTCCTAGCTACTGCTTTACGAAAACAAATAAACAAACTGCCCCATGATGTGTTTGTTACTGTGCTAGCCTTTTAAATTCTTGCAGCTCTTAATATGTATCAGAACACCCCTAGGGTTCAACTAATATATTTTCTGTTTCATAAATGGCTTTAATAACAAGAATTATAGATGATAACAAATGAATCCACAACCCATTGTGAAGCATGAGAGTTTTGCATGTTAAACATTTTGTTGTTTGCAGATAGCTGCACTGAACATTATCTCCTGAATCAAATGAATAAACTTTGAGTCATAAGATCCTCCTGTTACCTTCTCGTTTGCGAGTCAAATTGAATAATTTCACACTGTTTTTACAAACACGCAAGGCAGAGGTGACATTTTGCACAGGACTAATTTAAGCCAAATGAAATAATTACTCTGAAATATATTCAGAGTCTGTAGTTTTGATGGAGGAAAACTAGTTGTGGTTTTTTAAAATTAGTTGATCAGTACCTACAAAAATGTTTGCATTGCTTCGTTCCAGATATTCTGAATAAATACCAGGACTGTGGGGAACAGTTTAGAAACGCAGAAATGAGAGAAGGAAAATAATAATAAATAGTAAACAGACCAAACTATTAGTGTGTGTCTGGGGAAACTGAGGCTTCATCTGAATTAAAAAATGAATCAATTAATGTCCCTAGAATATTGGAGACCTGACGCAAAAACATCTCATTGGTCTGTACATGGAATGTAAACACCAAGTTAAAACCAGTACTTTTGAACTGGTTTGCTAATCATAATTTAATTTGTGCAGCCTACGCTAGTTTAGTGACCATGTGGAAAGCTGAAATGGTTCAAATAGTTCATCTAAGGCCCAATCAGGGAACATTGCTGACCTTACAAAATTTCCCATAATGCATGGCTGAGTTAGAAATTCTGCAAATGGTTCTAAATAAAAGCCCAGAGGACATGTTTAGGGCACGACTACTGTAAACAAATCTTAGACCAATTCAGGGTAGCTAATATAAATGCACTGGATTGTTTGTGCTTAAACCAGTATAACAAGCTCAAATACAAAGGTTTGTTCCTTTAGTGTAGACAAAACTTAATGGTTTAAAGTCACACTGATTGGTTGGCTTGGTATTTTCAGTGATGTCACACTTCTACCTGCACATCTGTGGAACTGTCTTAATGTTTCAGCACCCTGAAACAGGAAATTTGGTTCAGCAACTCTGCGAGCTTTGCATGTTAAATGCTTGGATGTTTGAAACTGTGGAAGGCACTGTATCTTGCAACTGTGGAAGCATTGCACCGACTGGAGAAAACTTTCAGTAGTGCATCTCTACACCAGCTGCATGATGGGGCTGGGCTCTTAAGCTCTAATCAAAGAGAGGGAAAATAGTCTTGCAAAACTGGTCTTGCAATTTAGGCAACATCTTCACTCACCACATCAGAGATCACTCTTCTGGCATTCGATTTAGTGGGTCTAGTTCAGACCCATAAATCGAACACTGAGGGCAGTGCCAGATGGCAGCTGTACTCCTCACAGTTGCGAGGAGTAAGGGAAGCTGATGTGGGCATTTGCTACCATTGGCCTCCTGCTGTGGGGACACCACCAAGCTCGGCTTAAGGCAGGGGTGTCCAAACTTTTTTCAAAGAGGGCCAGATTTGAAGAAGTGAACATGCGTGAGGGCCGTCCCCGCACTCTCAGCCCCAAGGAGGAGGGCCCGCAGGGTCGGAGGCGGGCGGAGAGTGCAGGGCACGCCGGCCTCGCGGCAGCCCGGGGACAGGGCGAACCCGCAGCCGAGCAGGGGAGCGGGGCTGCGGACATGCCCTACAGGGCAGGCTCTAGGACCGCGGAGGCCATGGGTGGCGGCGTGGCCGGAAGCGGCGCGCTGGGCGCGCCAGTTCAAAAATGTGCCGGGGAGCCAGGAGAGGGGGAGGAAGCGGGGGCCATATTAAATCGGAACACGGGCCGCAATTGGCCCGCGGGCCGGACTTTGGACATGCCTGGCTTAAGGTAAGCCAACTCCAGCTGCGCGTTCCACCTTAAGCCAACCTTCCAGGCTTAGACCCTGGAAGCACTGAAATTGGATGCAGAAGATCCAAGTCCTGGCTTTACTACATATTTCCATGTGTGACCTTGGGCAGATTATTAAATCTGTGTGTCTCCATTTCTAGTCTGTATAATGGGAATAATACTTTTCCTTCTCCTGCTCTTTGTCTTCCTTGTTTAATTACACAATAACTTCTGTATGGCAAGTCTGTCCCTTACTGCAGGGGTTCTCAAAATTTGTGATACCACGACCCTCCTCTAAGTTGCTTGCAACCCCCTGGGGGGTTAGGACCCACAGTTTGAGAAACGCGGCCTTCCTGTATTTCCAGAGTGCTTCGCGCAGTGGGCCTGTGGTTTCTATTTGGGTTATTGGATACTACTAGCAGTGTAGGCCACATAGCCATCCCTATGGCAAGTTCATTGATCTCTAAGAGAACTGGGTCTTTCAGCTCAGACAGTAGCAGCTCATGCTTTGAAATCTAGAGATCAAATGTTTAATCCACGCTGCTGATACTCAGCCAGGGGCACACTATCTATAAAATAATAAAATTCCATGACATTGAAGACTCATATATTCCAAACTGGTTGGATAAGCTTCAGAAAAGGATTAGCAATTTAGATGTTTATCTGAGCTGAACCCAAATTTCAAATCTTTGGAGGTTGTCCTGCCACTGATGGATAGGACACAACATCCATCATTTTTGCTCAGAGCACAGGTCTTTCCAGTACCCATCAAGTCTGTCCCCCGCAAAATTAACACATTTGGGGCTCGTCTACTTCTACTTTGAAGTAGGAATAAGATCCTCCAGAAAAGGTCGCTTTTTCCGGAGGATCGGGGCCAGTGTAGACGCTCTTTTCTGGCTTTTCTAAAAGCCGGAAAAAAGCGGCGGACATTTTTATTTAAATGCCGCGGGGGATATTTAAATCCCCCGCGGATTTCCCTATTACGATCTCTGAAATTAACATGCCCCTTCCGGAAAAGGGGCCAGTGTAGACGTAGCCATAGAGTGGGCACCCAGGGACACTAAGGCTAGGTCTACACTATATAGTTTTTGCACAAAACCAGCTGTTTTTGCACAAAAACTCACAAAGCATCCGCATCTCAAGTGCGTTTTTGCACAAGTAAAACAAAAGATCAGAGTCTTTTTTCTGGTGTAGGTATTCCTCCTTGTATGAGGAATAACTCCTTTCTGCGCTAAAGTTCTTGCACAAAAAGATGTGTGTGGATGGGAAACAGGGCTTTTTTGCGCAAAAACAGGAAAGAGGAAAAAGCACAGGTGCCCTGGTGGCCATTCTGTGGATAGTTATCAGTGCTTTCTTTTAAGAGAGCATCCACACTGCATGGACGCTCTCTTGCACAAAAGTGCCGAGCTTTTTTGATGCGCTTCTGCAGTGTGGATGCTCTCTTGCACAAGACGTTTTTGCGGAAGATCTCTTCTGCAAAAAGCTTCTTGCGCAAGAAGCCTGTAGTGTAGAAGCCAAGCTGTGGAAGCCATCCTGAGTTGCACTGTCCAACGAGAAGAAAAGGAATTCCAAAGAAAAGAAGATTAAGTGGTGTCCCATCAATTCATTTTGCTTTGCTTTTGGTCTCTTCAGTGCCGACTGTTTGATCTCGCTGATTAGGGACTAGGGCTTTGCTTTTGCTTTGGTTTTTGCTTGTCAGCAGTAGAGAGAACCAGAGCTGTTACAGCCATAAAAAAGCAGCAGTAGGGGAGATGAAAAGAGATCACAAGAGGCAAAAAATGAGTGTAATAGAATGGCTAGATGAAAAAGGAGACTAAAATGGAGAATAAATGACTGAGCGAGTAAAAAGCAAGTAGCTGACTGGGAGATGCAGGTGAGAGGGAGGCTAGGATGAACCAATGCCTAGTGTAGTGGCAGTTTTTGCTGTTAAGGCTTTTTTCTCCCTTTTTTATATAGTGTTTCCAATCTTAAAAACTATCTGACTTTGAAAAATTACTTGTAACAGCTAAGCCATATACCACGGTAGCTTCCTCTTCAAGGCACTTAAGAAAGGTGTAGCAACGGAACAGTTGCAACAGAGGAACCTACCCTGTGCCTGTAATTCGGTTTGTCATCAGAGATCACAGCAAAGGAACTATGAGCAATTTCAGGAATGCAGGACAGAGTCCAGAGAGAGAGAAGGAAGGGGAGGAATTAACTGAACAGGTCATGATTCTTGACAGGGTAGAATGTCATAGAGAAGTACTTCAGCATATTAATAGTCTGGTGTTCAGTGCAGGATTTTAAATAATGTACAGTAAATAAAGCCCAGGGTCACACAATGAATGATGATGATGAAAGGAAAAATGGAATAGTTACTCATTCAGTGAATCCTAGTCAGGTTGTTCACTAAAAGAAGGGTCCTGAAGAAAACAAAATATGCGATCACATAGACAGACTGTGTGATAATGCATAAGCACAAGCAGGTTGCACAGGCAATGTTATTTCTGGCATTTTCTAATTTTTGTGTCCTTGTTTTTACAACCTTAGCCATCTTATTTTAATACAGGTTGAACCTCTCTAGTCTTTTCTCTTTGGTCTGGCAACATTTATGGTTCAATGTGGTTTTAGTTAGCCGGATGTCCACTTATCATGGGTGCAGCCAAGTTTCCTGTGGTCGCATAAAATTTGTTTACAGCCACCAGACCTGGCTCTCAGTGTTCCATGGTGTTATTTAGCTCTCATTTACCCCTACAAGTCTTCTACCAGCCCAGTCAGAAGTGGAAGCTTTGGTAATGCTGCTAGCCAATATTGACCACCCGTGGTTTGGCAAATACTTTGGTTCAGCACCAGTCAGGTCCCGAGGGTGCCAAACTAGAGAGGTTCAACCCATATAGGGCTTCTTAATATAAGCAATTACTTGTTTATTTCTTATTTTTTTAAATATTTTTTTAAAAAATCCATAAATTCCATCATCTTAATTATTTTTGTGGCCCTCCCCTGGACTCTCTCCAATTTGTCCACATCCTTTCGGGGAGGGAGGGGGTCCAAAACTGGATGCAGTACTCCAGATGTGGTTTCATCAATGCCAGATAGAGGGAATTAATCACTTCCCTCCATCTGCTGGGAATGCTCCTCCTAATTCAGCCCAATATGCACTTAGCCTCCTTGGCTATAGTCAGCTTCTTGTCCACTATAAACCCCAGCTCCTTTTCTGCAGAACTGTCTCTTAGCCAGTGAGTCCCCAGAGCAGTTTCCCTGATTCCCTCTGTCCCTCCCAAACCCCACCCTCTGTCAGCAGGCCTGCATCCCGTTATCCTCATCGTTAATGAGGATGTTGAACAAAACTGACCCCAGGATATACTCCTGGGGCACTCTGCTTGATACCGACTGCCAATTAGTCATCGAGCCATTCATCACTACCCACTGAGCCTGACAACATAGCCAAGTTTCTATCCATCGTAGTCCATTGATCCTCTCTATATTTATTTACCTTGATAGAAAAATTCTATGGGAGACCATATCAAAAGCTTTGTTAAATCAGGGTACGTCTACACTATTTTTTTGTTTCGGGAGAAGTATGCAAATACCGTGGCGCATTTGTATACTTCCTCCATTTTTTTTGAAAGACACTTTTCCAGTATTTGTCCCCATCTACATGGGGTCAAATTTCTGAAAAAAACAACCCTATTTCGAAAGACCTCCTTAACTCTCCTACAATGAGGTTTACAGGGTCTTTCCAAATAGGGGTTTTTTTCCCAAAATTTGACCCCGTGTAGATGGAGGCAAATACTGGAAAAGTCTCTTCTGAAAAAAAAAAAGGAGGAAGTATGCAAATGTGCAAATTTGCATACTTCTCCCAAAACAAAAAAATAGTGTAGGCATACCTTTAAAGTATATCATCTCCATCACTTTCTCCACATCCCTAGAGCCAGCTTTCTCGTCATAGAAGGCAATTAAGGCATGATTTGTCCTTGGTGAATCCATATTGACTGTTCCTCATCACCTTTCTCTCCTCCAAGTGTTTCAGAATTGATTCCTTGAGGACATGCTTCATGATTTTTCCAGGAACTGAAGTGAGGTTGACTGGTCTAGTTCCTTTGACTCTCCTTACTCCCTTTTTAAAGAATGGACCCTACATTTGCATTTTCCAGTTGTCTGGGATCTCCCCCTGAATGTCATGAGTTTTCAAAGATAATGGCCAGTGGCTCTGCAATCATATCTGCCAACACATCTGCCCCTCAGTGGCACTGCATCCAGCCCGGTGGCCTTATGAAAGTTTTCTACATCATTCTTAGCCTCTTTCTTCATCACTGACAGCTTCCCATACTGTCCTGCCCAGTACAATATCTGGGAGCTGACCTTGTCTGTGAAGACTAAGAGGGGAAAAAAAAAAAACATTGAGTACTTCAGCTTTTTCCACATCATTTGTCATGAGGTTGTATCTCCATTCAATAAGGGTCCCATACTTTCCTTGACTATCTTCTTGTTGCTCATATGCCTGCAGAAACTCTTTTTATTACCATTTACATCCCTTGCTAGCTGCAAGTTTAAATGTGCTTTAGCCTTCCTGATTACACCTCTGCATGTTCAAGCAGTTTTTTAGACTCCTTCCTAAGTATTTGTTCAAGCTTTCACTTCTTGTAAGCTTTGTTTTTGTGTTAAGCAAAGCTGGTCTCCTGCCATATTTGCTATTCTTTCTGCACATTGCGATGGTTTGTTCCTGAGCCCTCAATACAAATTCTTTAAAATATAGCCAGCTCTCTTTGTCTTCTTTCCCTCTCATATAAGCTTCTTGGGAGACCCTGCTGATCACTTCTCTGAGGGGAAATGATTTTGTCAGAATCCTTAACTCATTCATCTCATGTTCAAGGGAGGTTTAGATTGGACATGAGGAAAAACTGCCTAACTGTCAGGGAAGTTAAACACTGCAATAAATTGCCTAGGGAGGTTGTGGAATCTCCATCTCTGGACATATTTAAGAGCAGGTTAGTTAGACATCTATCAGGGATGGTCTAGACAGTATTGGGTTCTGCTGTGAGGGCAGGTGACTGGATTCAATGACCTCTTGAGGTCCCTTCCAGTTCTAGTGTTCTATGATTCTCCAAACACTTCCTGGATTGTCTATGCACTGCTGTATTGGTCTCCCAGCAGATGTCAGGGTGATTGAAGTCCCACATGGTGACCAGGGCCTGTGATCTGGAAAGCCTCATCTCCTGCATCTTCCCTGTCTACTGTTCTACAGCAGATGCCCACCATGACACCACCCTTGTTGCTCTCACCTCTACACTTAACACAAAAACTCTCAACAGGCTTTTCTCCAGTGTCATACAGGAGCTCTGAGCAATCACACTGCTCTCTCTTATTCCAGTCACATCATAATTTCTTGACTGTGACGTGACTTCCAATTTCTCCAGTTGTTTCCCAGACTTCTTCCTTTTATGAACAGGCACCTAAGATAACTAGCCTATATTGCCCTACTTTCTCAGTATGAATCAGGAGAACTCTCCTGTTACTCCTTGGCTGTGTCTAGACTGGAAAATTTTTCCGGAAAATCATCTGCTTTTCCAGAAAAACTTGCCAGCTGTCTACACTGGCCACTTGAATTTCCGGAAAAGCACTGATGATCTCATGTAAAATTATCAGTGCTTTTCCGGAAAAACTATGCTGCTCCCATTTGGGCAAAAGTCTTTTTCCGAAAGACTTTTGCACAAAAGGGCCAGTGTAGACAGCATAGTACTATTTTCTGCAAAAAAACCCCGATCGTGAAAAAGGCGATCGGGGCTTTTTTGCGGAAAACCGCGTCTATATTGGCCACGGACACTTTTCCGCAAAAAGTGTTTTTGCGGAAAAGCATCCTGCCAACCTAGACGTGCTTTTACGAAAATGCTTTTAACGGAAAACGTTTCCGTTAAAAGCATTTTTGGAAATTCATGCCAGTGTAGACGTAGCCCTTGTGTTTCCTCCCAGTATCCCACTTCCCCACTAACCTCAGGGCTCAGCTCACCATCTCCCTGCAAACTAGCCAAAGCCCCCCTCACTAAATTAAAAAGCCTGGCTGTGAAGCTGCTCACTGGGTGGCACCCATCACTTTTTAGCAATCCTTCTTCCTATAACAACATGCCATTGTCAAAGAATCCTAAGCCCACACTCCGAGGCTGATCACATTTCTAAAGCTGTTTCCTCTTTCTGATACTTGTACGTAGTACTTGGTTTGAAGGCTTTACCAGTACAAGGACAGCCTGTATTTTATTATGTCACAGTTTCCACACAAGGACATATTCGTGGGGAGGCATTCACATTTTGTCCTTACTTGATGTTTAACATGTTCCAGTCGTCCAAAAAAGACTTTAAAACACCATTTCATCTTTTTTTCCCCCTGTCCCTATATCTATACCGTTAGAATCTTTTATCTACCTATGCATCTCTTTATAGCATTAGGCACTCCAGGTACCAGAGTTGAAATCAATCATTACATTAAATTGCTGATTCTAGTAGGCTTTCTACAGCCTATTGTCTAAATAAATCTGAAGCCTACCTTCTCTTACATGCTGAAGAATCCTTTCATTTTTCCAGGCAAGTTGGAAGGCAATTGGAAAACCAGTAGTTGAAAGTTGCTGTGTAGTACATTGTGCTTGGGAACAAAGGACATACTTTGTGGTCTCTCTCACTGGCAGAGCAAGTCTTTACTTGCATATGATAAAGGGTTTTTGTAATACTCACTTTGATGGCATGCAGTTCATAGACTCAGATGTTAAGGCCACAGTGACCAGCATGATCAGCCACAGGCCACAGCACCTCACCTACTCAATCCTCTCATAACTTCTGGGTGAGTGCCTGATTTAAAGACTTCAAGCCAAAGAAAATAGAGAATTCACCATTTACTCTAATTTAAATGAGGAAGTGATTCATGGCCCTTGTTGGCAAACCAACCAACAAACTTGAATATCTACCTAGGGTGTTGGACCAGGGGGATCATGACTCCATTACTTTTAACAGTGGGAGGGTTATACCCTGGCCGTAGAGGCAAGCAATGTGGTGAGGAGCAAATGAGAAACAGGGTCTTGGGGAAGTAGCATGGTGGGGGGGGGACATGATTTGGGGGTGAGAGCTTGGTCCTCCCACTTCACAGGAGCATCTATGAGCGCTTTCTCTGTGATTCTGCTCTGTCTCTCCTTTTCCCCCATACCCTGAAAATATTCAGCACAATCCCTTCTGCCCACACAGTCCAAACCTCCATGGACAATTCACATCAATAATCCTTTTTGTCTGAGGTAGAGGGTTGTGATTAATTTACCTATACAGTTAGTTAATTGGTGTGACTGTAACCTTCAATCAACCTCACTTGGGTTTTAACTTGGTCCATAACAAGGTGTGACCCAGCCCATAACAATATAATGACACATGGTATAATAATACACTTGCATTGCATATGGATTATTTACCCTCTGGGGGACACAGAAAATAGATCTTTATTTAAAAAGCAAACAAATAGTACATTAATGCTCATCTTCTCCACGACAGATAAAGAAGGATTTTTCAAAGCACAGCTCGTCCAACAAGAAAACATTAACACATGTATCTGTTAACAACCGACTTCCCTCCCCCCATCCCAGGCCTCAGAAAGTATCTATGCTTTATCACAAATTAGAACTTAAGAAAAAAATATTTGTGGTCTGGATCATGATGATTCACTTCTGACTGCCATTAGGCTAGGAAGAGAAATTCTCCAGAGTCTGCAAAAGTGGCGAGGAGTCCTGTGGCACCTTATAGACTAACTGAAGTGTTGGAGCATAAGCTTTCGTGGGCAAAGACCCACTTCGTCAGATGCATGATGAGTCCTCGCCACTTTTGCAGATTCAGACTAACACGGTCACCCCTCTGATACTTGTCTCCAGAGTTTGTCTCTGCAAGATTTCTATCTGAGTTCTGCCCAGTGAAGCCAACAAACAGAAGGGGCGGGGTCTCAGGCAGAAGGGGCGTGGCTGGGCTAGCTTCCCCCAGGAAGCCCCACCGTTGCCCGGGTTACACCATGTCTGCCCCAGGCATCCTACATAGATGCTGAGTAGAATGCAGTGCAGGGCTCTGGTGGCAATTTAAGGGCAGTAGAGGTGGCAAGGGCTCTTCTGAATCACCGGGTTCTGGGGCAGTTGCTCACTTTCCCCACCCCTGTCAGCAAGCCTTGTTCTGCCAGTAATATTTGGATGTGTGTGAGAAACTTTAGATACATATCTAGGGCTGTGATCTTCAAATGGGAGCAGGACTGCTAGCTACCCACTTCCCACTGAAAATCAGTAGGTACGGGGCATCTAATTGTGTTAGGTTCCTTTGCAAATCCCAGCCTACACGGTGTCTTCTCAAATTTTTTTGACGGCACCCGTATGTTTTTCAAGCATGGGTAGAAGAATTTTACTTGACTGGCCTTTGCCTACTAACTACCTCAGATCCTAAGTTGCATTTACTGTGAGCCAGTTTGAGTCATAAGCAGCAGAGAGAAGAAAATGAAACTCGGAGATCCATAATTCCCTCCCTGCTCCACTCTGCCGTGTGAAGGTAATAATTTACTGTAGACCTAATCCAGTTGCAAACTATTATCTTCCCCTTGCTGGCTTGGGCTGAGCTGGCGGGTGCCTTTGCTTGAGGGCAACAATCAGATGCAATGTTCAGTCCACTTTCTGTCCTACTTCCCTGAGGTTGAGCAAAGGCCTGAGTAGACACAGCCCTGCTTACTCCAGTGTGCCTAGAACCAGGATGTGTGTACTCACAAGTACACACTCGGGGTACTTAGTCCTCTTTATGCCTCTGTGCAAAAGTGTGACACAATCCAAAATCTAATCTTGTTCCCTTTAGTACTCATAGAACATAGATAAGTCATTTTTAAGGAAGAGTAAGACCCTAGGGACAGAACTTGACTAAGCATATGTCAAGTGACCTTGTATGTCTCATCACCCCCTCTGAGGCCACCACACAGTTTGATCAATACGGTCAACAACCTTTGTTCAAGGACCTCATGCCACGAACAAGGAACACTTTAAAGAAAAAAAAGGTAAAAAATGAGAAAACATTTAGCCACCTTTTAAAAAAGATTATTTTTTTCAAACTTTCTTCTGGAAATTATTCCATTTTCAAAAGTGACAACATAAATAACTGTATTTATATATTTTTTTAAATAGTAAATCTTGAAAGAAATGAAAATTTTTGTAGAATTTTTTAATTCCAAAAACAGGTTACCATTTTGACACCCCCCCCCAAAAAAAAGAGTGAGCGAGAGAGAGAAAGAGCACATGAGAGAGAATCCCCAAAGAAAATAAAACCTCCAGACAAAAACAAACTCTAGAGGAAACTGACTTTCATGTAAGCATACGTGAAAGGGTGAGTTCAGAAAGCTGTTTATCATTGCCAGTTACTTTATTATAGCACTTTCAAATAACAAGGAGATTGCCATAGAAAAATAGCCCCACAAAATCCTGAATCCGATCCACTATACAATGTACTTAAGGGGATAAGGAGGGACTTAAGTAACACAGGGTGCCATACGGCCTTAATACGGCAACTTTTTATTCACATAGCTGATGTTGCATAACTTAGGTCGATAGCCCAAGGTAGTATAGACA
Source organism: Pelodiscus sinensis (assembly GCF_052426305.1). Lineage (NCBI taxonomy): Eukaryota > Metazoa > Chordata > Testudines > Trionychidae > Pelodiscus > Pelodiscus sinensis. The sequence goes on from NC_143055.1 coordinate 10,512,141, forward strand.
AGGCCTAAGTAGATGTATCTCTGTCTGTGGACAGCAGTGCAACCAGAGAGTGTTAGACAATATATGGTGTATCATCAACAGGGCAATAATCACAGATTGTTTGGGGTGGATTGTGTACTAAGCAAATCAAAGTGGCCAGTTCAGTTTACAGTGCTGTGGTATCTCTTTGTTATTCAGGTTTGGCTTCTGGTCTTCCCACTACATTGCATCGTTTATTTGCATTATGGTGGTGGCTTAGGACCCCGTTTTGGCAGACTCTGTAAGAACACAGACTAAAAAGCCAGTCCCAACCCCAAAGATCTTATGGATTAATCCAAAATCCTAGTGATAGGAGTGGTCAATTTCACTGGCAGGATTTGTTTCCATTTTGTTCCTTCATTGTCCACTTTATTTTGTATCCCTTCAGTTTCACAGTGATCTGAGGGTTTCGACCACCCTTAAAATTTAAAAGCCAGCTCAGCTGGTGCCATGAATTTCAGATGATTTTGCATCAAAACAGTTCACAACCAAGCAACATGAAACTTTAAAGTGGCCAGGGATCTTCAAAATATCTTTTATAAACCTTACTGAACATAGGAGCATGCCCAGCCTGAGTTTTAAGATTGAAAATTGCCTGGTATCATATTTTGTTACATTCTCTGAGGCCTGCTAAAAAGTGTTTTTCTTTAACCTCAAGATAACTAACATAGAATCATAGAATCATAGGACTGGAAGGGACCTCGAGAGGTCATCGAGTCCAGCCCCCCGCCCTCAAGGCAGGACCAAGCTCCGTCTACACCATCCCTGACAGATTTCTATCTAACCTGTTCTTAAATATCTCCAGAGAGGGAGATTCCACCACCTCCCTTGGAAATTTATTCCAATATTTGACCACCCTGACAGTTAGGAATTTTTTCCTAATGTCCAATCTAAACCTCCCTTGCTGCACTTTAAGCCCATTACTCCTTGTCCTGTCCTCAGAAACCAAGAGGAACAAATTTTCTCCTTCCTCCTTGTGACACCCTTTTAGATATTTGAAAACCGCTATCATGTCCCCCCTAAATCTTCTTTTTTCCAAACTAAACAAGCCCAGTTCATGAAGCCTGGCTTCATAGGTCATGTTCTCTAGACCTTTAATCATTCTTGTAGCTCTTCTCTGTACCCTTTCCAATTTCTCCACATCTTTCTTGAAATGTGGCGCCCAGAACTGGACACAGTACTCCAGCTGAGGCCTAACTAGTGCAGAGTAGAGCGGCAGAATGACTTCACGAGTTTTGCTTACAACACACCTGTTGATACAACCTAGAATCATATTTGCTTTTTTTGCAACAGCATCACACTGTTGACTCATATTCAACTTGTGGTCCACTATGACCCCTAGATCCCTTTCCGCCATGCTCCTTCCTAGACAGTCGTTTCCCATCTTGTATGTATGGAACTGATTGTTCCTTCCTAAGTGGAGCACTTTGCATTTCTCTTTATTAAACTTCATCCTGTTTACCTCTGACCATTTCTCTAACTTGCTAAGGTCATTTTGAATTATGTCCCTATCCTCCAAAGAAGTCGCAACCCCACCCAGTTTGGTATCATCCGCAAACTTAATAAGCGTACTCTCTATCCCAATATCTACATCATTGATGAAGATATTGAACAGTACGGGTCCCAAAACAGACCCTTGTGGAACTCCACTTGTTATCCCTTTCCAGCAGGATTTAGCACCGTTAACAACAACTCTCTGACTACGGTTATCCAGCCAATTATGCACCCACCTTATCGTGGCTCTATCTAAGTTATATTTGCCTAGTTTATCAATAAGAATATCATGCGAGACCATATCAAATGCCTTACTAAAGTCTAGGTATATGACATCCACCGCTTCTCCCTGATCCACAAGGCTCATTATCCTATCAAAGAAAGCTATCAGATTAGTTTGGCATGACTTGTTCTTCACAAACCCATGCTGGCTATTCCCTATCACTTTATTATCTTCCAAGTGTTTGCATATGATTTCCTTAATTACCTGCTCCATTATCTTCCCTGGGACAGACGTTAAACTGACCGGTCTGTAGTTTCCTGGGTTGTTCTTATTCCCCTTTTTATAGATGGGCACAATATTTGCCCTTTTCCAGTCTTCTGGAATCTCCCCTGTCTTCCATGATTTTTCAAAGATCATAGCTAAAGGCTCAGATACCTCCTCTATCAGCTCCTTGAGTATCCTGGGATGCATTTCATCAGGACCTGGTGACTTGCTGACATCTAACTTTCCTAAGTGATTTTTAACTTGTTCTTTGTGTATCCTATCTTCTAAACTTACCCTCTCTCTGCTTGTATTCACTACGTTAGGCACACCTCCAGACTTCTCGGTGAAGACCGAAACAAAGAAGTCATTGAGCATCTCCGCCATTTCCAAGTTTCCTGTTACTACTTCTCCCTCCTCACTGAGCAGTGGACATACATGAGCTAACTTGAGATAAAACTACAGCGAAGACCAAGAAGCTTAGTTTTACTGTGAGATAAACTGCTGTATTCCCCAGCCTGAGTTTGACCTGGGCAACTTTACCTCAAGGTAAATCTAATTTTAATTTATTAGATGCTCTTATGTTTTGTGACATGTCAGGCAACCCAGAATTTCTACCTCCATCTATCTAATGCCATATATTTTTCTCCATTAAAACTGAAGTGTCTAGCCTTCGTTTATGTTTTTCTTCCTCAGTTTAACTCATGCCACTAATTACTGAGATTAAAAGGTACCTTTTTTAGCAATGAAGATGAGGCCTTTGTTAAATATACCCTATGCAGAGGGTCTGTCACACCCTGTTCTGAAGATTTAAATAAGTCTTAAAATGTTGTACCAGCGTGGAAGTAGAAGATGGCAATATACAGGAAGTCTTGATGGACTTGATCCTGCGTGTGCAAGAATACTAATAATGTACTTTCTAGAAACAGTTCAAGACAACAGAAGACAATATTACAGTTCATTGTATTAATACATAAGTGCTTTTTTTTTCTTTTTCAGTTAGCATTGTTGGCTTTAATGAACTCTGTGATTGTCTATGTAGATGTGCCAATTCCTTTCTTTCCAGCTCAACATAGAGTGAAGAATCAAGGCTCTTCTATGTAGTAAAGAGAGTTGCAAGCAATGGGAGGTACTGTTTTAGGCACTAGACTATAAGGTCATAGAGCTAAGGCATGTGAACTAAAGCATTACAGGTGCAGGGGGTAGGGTTTTGTTGCAGGCTGTGAGTGATGGCGGCAGAAAGTCAGAAGAAAGGTATCAAGCAGGGTCCTGAAGGGCAGCTAAGAGACATAGCTTGTTAGGTTCAGAGCTTGTTCAACTGGCAGACTTTAGTTTTCTGAGTAAGAGAAGGGCCTGCTCTCTTTGTTTTTATTGTGTCCAGGGGAATGGGGGATATTGTGTCTTTTTTTCTGTAGATGAACAAGATTACACCAAGAACATACCTGAATGATATAATCTACTTAAAAGAGATCTAGAAAACATGATCCAAAGGAAAGGTTGAAATAACTGGCCATGTTTTGGTTAAAGAAGAGAAGTCTGAAAGGAGCCCACAATAAGTTTTCAAATATGTAAAATGTTGCTATAAGGAGGGAAAAGATCAAGACGTAATCCTCGTCATTTGCAGCAAAGGAGATTTAGGTTTAACTTTTTAAGTTGAAGGATAGTTAACCACTGGATTTCGAATGAAGGTTGTGACCCTCCCCAGTGGTTCTTACAATGAACATCTGTCCAGGATGGTCTAAGTATACCTAATTTGCCTCAGCATAGTGGGATAGACTGGAGGTCCCTTCCATCCCTACACTTCTAGGTTTTTCTCATCCAAATAGAAACAGTCACAAAATACCTTGAATATGAGCTAGGTATGTGGCTCAAAGGAGCAAAATTATTTCAGCCCTTTGTGGATTGTACTCAACATTTCTGCATTTAGCTTCGGGGGAAGGAACATGAAGCTGTTTCTTTCTTTCTAAAAGATCTGTATGTTGGTTGCTCAATCCTTGCTCTGCTTCATATTGGTTTCCTGATACCTACTACAAATACAAAACCAGCGAGTGCTATTAAATCATGCTTGGGGCTATACACACTGCAGGATAATGCCATCCCACAACTTCTGATTCCTTCCTTCTGGTTTTCTGAGCTAAAGCAAATAAGATGATAATAGATTAAGATGGGCACACGTGTACATCCAGCTACATTTGAAATAATAATGCCTTCAATTTGGTTAACAGTGGGGTGACTCAAACCTTATAGAGAAGGCATTAAGAAGGGCAATCAGATAAAAAAAATATGAATAATATCCTCATCTCCCTGCATCCAGTATCTAACTGAATGTTCTCCTACAGGTTACTCAAGAATGAAATGACTTTCTTTGTCTGGTACATGTTGTGCCTTTGTTTGAGATTGGATGTGTCTTCTTGAGAAGATTAAGAGCAATGGAGTATAAAGCAGGATCAATGTCTTACTGTATGCTGTGATGGCACAAACTTAATTATGCATTTTAAATTAAACATTGTGACAGGGTCAGGCCAGGGAGCTGTTGCAGAGAGGCGAAAAGGCAGCCCAAAAGGGAAAAACTCCTGTTAGAAAAGCAGAGAACTGCAGCACAATTAGGTGCAGCTGGGAGGGAGCTGGCTCAGGCAAATTGGGGCCAGCTGACTTCTCTGCTGACTCTCTGAGGGCCTTTAAAAGCCTCATCAGTTGGAGGCTAGGGAGAGGAGTGAGAGGACGAAAGGAAGGTGGTGGAGAGGCAGAGAGGAAGAAAAGGAGAGAACAAGTTGGACCAGCATTAGGTAAAGGCAGCAGGGGAGGGAGCCTGTGGGCCCCTGGCTTGGGCTCCCTACCACTGAGACCCGCTGCAAAACCCCAGTAGTGGCTTGGAGAAGAGGGGCCCTTGCCACACGTGGTGCCAGGAGTGGGATCTTTGGCTGTGAGGTCTCACAGCAACCCAAATCTAGCTAAGTTGGCCCCTCGCAAAGCAAAGTACCCATGGAGGACCTGGTAAAAGCACTGGTGCAGGCCACGGCGGCTCAACAAGAGGCTACTCGGGTGCAAGCAGCTGCCCAGCAGGAGTCGGTGCGGCTCCAACAAGAAACCAACCAGTTGTTGATGAGTCAAGTAGCCCAGGACAGGGCCACCCTGCAGGAGGTGGTGACCCAGCTGAAAGCCCTGACAGTCCAGGTACGTGATCAAGATGGGGTTCGACCCTTGCGGGCCAATTTCTACTTACAGAAAATGACAAAAGACGATGAGGTTGAGGCCTACCTCTTGGCCTTCGAAAGGACAGCTTTGCGGGAGGCCTGGCCTCAAGCTCAGTGGGCCAGCATTCTAGCCCCTTTTCTGAGCGGGGAAGCCCAGAAGGCATACCTTGACATGGCAGAGGAAGCTGCATCCGACTACCCCCAGCTGAAAGCAGAGATCCTGGCACGGGCTGGGGTCACGGTCGCAGTGAGAGCCCAGAGATTTCACAATTGGCGATATCGAGATGACCAGGGCCCCAGAACTCAGTTGTTTGATCTGGTTCATCTGGCCCGGAAGTGGCTGCGGCCCGACATCCACAACCCCGACAAGATTATCGAGGTGATCGTTCTTGATCGGTACATGAGGGGTTTACCCCCAGACCTTCGGGAATGGGTGGGCCAGAATGACCCCACGACATTTGATGAACTGGTGGCTCTCGTTGAGAGGCGATTGACAGCTAAGGGACTTTCCCGCAGCCCCAGAGTCGAGGTGCAGCAGAGCAGAAGGTCCACCTTCCTCCCAAGGACCCGTGCCCCTGAAGTTTCCGACCGAGTCCAGACAGGAAGAAAAGAGGCGGAAGAGAGGCCGGGACGGGCAAGAGACCTTGGGGTCTGGACAGGGGAGGGCCAGGGATCAAGACCCAACAGCCCAAAACGAAAGGGGCTGTCCCGCCCAGGTTATAGGTGTTATGCCTGTGGGGAGATAGGGCATATTGCGGTTCAGTGCCCTAACATAGACGAACCTATGCAATGTGACCTGGGGAACCTACAAAGTGTTCTAGTTAACCTCGTAGGGGTAGCAGTGGGCCCCCATCAGTATACCCAGCCCGTGAAAATGAATGGGGTAGAAACCACTGCCTTAGTAGATTCCGGGAGTGCGGTTACATTGGTCTCAGGGAAGCTAGTGGGGCAAAATCAGCTGACTCGAGCCAAGTACACTGGAGTATCTTGTGTACATGGGGATACTAGTTATTACCCCACCATCCCTGTGGAAATAGAAGTACAAGGGCGGGTTACAGAGGTAACCGTGGGGGTGGTCCCAAGGCTCCCCTACCCGGTGGTCATTGGGCGAGACTTCCCCAGGTTTAGTGACCTACTACCACGGGACTGGGAGGAGGAGGATAGCTCCCTCCCAGCCTTCCATGAGTTCTCCCAGGACCTGTTCTCGGTGCCTGGGGAGCCCCGGAAAACCCGACGGGAGAGGAGGGCCTCAAAGAAATTGGGGACCATGATCTTGACCCAAGGTCGGAAACAGACACGGGTAGAAGGGGAGGCCTACCCAACTACTAGAGCCGAAGCCCCAGGACAGGATGAGCCTGAAGCAGGGCCCAGCTCATCAAGGGAGGAAAGGGGGCTAGGTTCCCTGGAGCCTGAGCAGGTGAAATCCCCAAGGGAGACCTTTGGGCAGGACCAAGCCAATGATCCACTGTATCAGAATATCCGTAAGGAGGTGGTTGAAGTTAATGGGGTCCCAGTGGAGGGGAGGAACAAGGGCACGGGGCCCTTCTATATAATCAAGGGGGATCTTCTTTATAGGGTAGTTCATATACAGGGCCAAGAGGTGGAGCAACTCTTGGTACCCCGGAAGCACCAGAGGGCAATACTGGAATTGGCACACAGTCATCTATTTGGAGGACATCTAGGGGTGGATAAGACCCTGGACCGCATTCTTCGGAGGTTCTTTTGGCCTGGGATCTATGTAGAAGTCCAGAGGTATTGTGCTTCCTGCCCGGAGTGCCAACTACATGGGCCCCGACCACACCTGAGGGCCCCATTAGTACCCCTACCAATAATTGAAATCCCCTTTGAACGGATCGCTATGGACATAGTTGGCCCACTAGAGAAGTCTGCCCGGGGCCATCAGAGCATACTAGTTGTAGTGGACTATGCTACTCGATACCCAGAGGCAGTGCCCCTACGCAACACCCTATCCAAGACCATCGCTAAGGAACTAATTCAAATATTTTCTAGGGTAGGGATTCCTAAAGAAATCCTAACGGACCAAGGGACCCCCTTTGTGTCCAAGCTTATGAAAGACTTGTGTACCTTGCTCCGCATACGGGCCCTGCGGACCTCGGTATACCATCCTCAAACCGATGGTCTAGTTGAACGGTTTAACAGGACACTAAAAAGTATGCTCAAGAAAGTGGTAAGCCGGGATGGCAAAGATTGGGATATGCTACTACCCTACCTCATGTTTGCAGTAAGGGAGGTTCCCCAAGCGTCGACTGGCTTCTCCCCGTTTGAACTTTTGTATGGGCGTAACCCACGGGGCATACTAGACCTTGCTAAGGAAGCCTGGGAGGAACAGCCTAACCTGGGGAGAAATATAGTTGATCATGTGCTCCAAATGAGGGACAGGATAGCCAGAGTCACCCCCATAGTGCGGGAGCACCTAGAAAAGGCACAGGAAGCCCAACAGGTCTATTACAACCGGCGAGCAACCGCCCGGAAGTTCCAGGTGGGAGACCGGGTGATGGTGCTAGTGCCGACAGCGGAGAGTAAGCTCCTAGCCCAATGGCAGGGGCCATATGAAATAATAGAAGCAGTGGGAGAGGTAAACTATAAGGTTCGCCAGCCTGGCCGGCGAAAGCCTGAGCAGGTATATCATGTCAACCTGCTAAAACCCTGGCGAGACAGAGAAGTGGCCTTGGTTGTGCTGGGGCCACCACCCCAAGGGGAAAACCCACCAAGGCAGGTGGGAATATCTCCCGAACTGACCCCAGACCAACAGGCTGAAGCAGCCGACATGATTGAGAGGAATCAGGATGTGTTTTCGACAGAACCGGGTAGAACTACGGAGGTTTACCATGACATCATCACAGACCCCGGGGTGAAGGTGCACGTTAAGCCATACCGGATACCTGAGGCAAAACGAAAAGAGGTCCAAGCTGAAGTGGAGAAAATGCTGAAGCTCGGAGTCATTGAAGAGTCCCATAGCCAGTGGTCTAGCCCTATTGTTATGGTGCCCAAGCCAGATGGAAGCCGGCGCTTTTGCAATGACTTTCGAAAATTAAACGAAGTATCCAAATTTGATGCCTATCCCATGCCAAGGGTGGATGAACTCATTGACCAACTGGGCAAGGCCCGATTTCTATCCACCCTCGATTTGACTAAGGGTTACTGGCAGATCCCCTTAGCACCAGGGGCCAAAGAAAAGACAGCCTTTTCAACTCCGGAGGGTCTCTTTCAGTACACGGTCCTCCCTTTTGGTTTGCATGGGGCTCCTGCAACGTTTCAAAGGCTCATGGACAAGCTGTTGCGGCCTCATGCCAAGTACGCAGCTGCCTATTTGGACGATGTTGTGGTCCACAGTCCTAACTGGGACACACACATTGAAAAAGTAGAGGCAGTATTGGAGACATTAAGAAGAGCAGGACTTACGGCGAATCCCGCAAAGTGTACAATTGGACTGGCCGAGGCCAAATATCTTGGGTATATTGTGGGAAGGGGGGTAGTGAGGCCCCAGCTCAACAAAGTGGATGCAATACAGAATTGGCCCCGACCAACCCGGAAAAAGCAGGTCAGGGCGTTCTTAGGGTTGGTGGGGTATTACCGCAGTTTCATCCCCAACTTTGCCTCCAGGGCCTGCCCTCTGACCAACCTGACTAGAGCACGTGGTCCCGACATTGTAAAGTGGACCATGGAAACGGAAGAAGCTTTTAAAGATCTCAAGAATGCCCTCTGTGGCAATCCAGTTCTCATAGCCCCTGATTTTAAGAAGGAGTTTATCTTGCAGACGGATGCCTCCGAAGTAGGACTGGGAGCTGTATTGTCTCAAATGGTGGGAGAAGAGGAGCACCCAATCCTGTACCTCAGCAGGAAGCTTCTGCCGAGGGAACAAAATTATGCCGTGGTAGAAAGAGAATGTCTTGCAGTAAAGTGGGCCATGGAAAGCCTTCGCTACTACCTTCTCGGGCGGAAGTTTACCCTGGTCACCGATCATGCGCCTCTGCAGTGGATGCACCGAAACAAGGACAGAAATGCGAGGGTTACCCGATGGTTCCTGTCCCTGCAGCCCTTCCACTTCCGTGTGCAACACAGATCAGGGACCCAGCATGGGAATGCAGACGGGTTGTCAAGGGTGCATTGTTGTCCGACCCAAGTAACCCAACCCCATGGGGTTGAGCAGAGGGGGGGGATGTGTGACAGGGTCAGGCCAGGGAGCTGTTGCAGAGAGGCGAAAAGGCAGCCCAAAAGGGAAAAACTCCTGTTAGAAAAGCAGAGAACTGCAGCACAATTAGGTGCAGCTGGGAGGGAGCTGGCTCAGGCAAATTGGGGCCAGCTGACTTCTCTGCTGACTCTCTGAGGGCCTTTAAAAGCCTCATCAGTTGGAGGCTAGGGAGAGGAGTGAGAGGACGAAAGGAAGGTGGTGGAGAGGCAGAGAGGAAGAAAAGGAGAGAACAAGTTGGACCAGCATTAGGTAAAGGCAGCAGGGGAGGGAGCCTGTGGGCCCCTGGCTTGGGCTCCCTACCACTGAGACCCGCTGCAAAACCCCAGTAGTGGCTTGGAGAAGAGGGGCCCTTGCCACAACATGTTATTTTCACAATAACTACATTGGAAACAATGATGATTAGACAGCAATGCCTGGAAACATGATTCCATTGTCTCTTGATCACATCATGCCACCAATCTGTTTTAAAGTGTGTATGTGTATAATTTTTCACCTTTTAGGGGGAAAAAAAGCAAAGTAAAAATGGAAATAAGAATGAAATAGAACACAATAATGTCACCATATACATAGCCACATTAGGAAAAAAGGGTCTAACACACTGCTTCTAATCTAAAACTGGTTAATAATAAATACCCATCTCATAAAGCACATTTCATCTATAGACCTCAAAGTGCTTTACCATGGAGATCAGTTTCTTTCCACCCATTTTACAGATGAGGAAAACTGAGACAGAAAGAGGGATGTAAACCTTCCCAAGTTCACTCAGCAAACTGGTGATGGAGCTAGAATTTGAATGGAGGTGCATGCCCGGGTTCACCTCAATGCAATGACTTCTAATTTATACTAGCAGGAAAGGAGAAGTGGGCTAAAGATGTCTATTTTCTTTAACTCAGGGTCAAAATGGCAGGTAAACCCCAGCTGCATTGTGCTGCTCCAGTGATGCAAAGCAGCTATCAGTCCAGTTAAAACAAACAGTTAGCTGGATTAATGACTCGTGTCAAAATGGTTTCTCAGCATCTAGTCAATTAGAATGACAGACTGTGTGTCTAAAACCAAGCTACAGGGCTGACCATCCTGAAACTTGCACTTGTATTTCATATACTGCCAGATCTAGATCCCAAACTTATAGCTTGATCTCTAGACAATACAACACATAAGTGTATTCATCACCTGTGGCAGAACGTAATTTGTATACATATTTGTATATACAAAATACAATTTGCATTTACAAATAGGATTTATCAGTGAAAACTGGTAAATTTATTGGTATGCACAAATCCTGTCTGCTTGTTCTCAGTGCATGCAAATGATTGGGCATGCAAATTTAGAGGCTATTTTTGAACATTTGTTCTTTTTGATTAAAAAGTCTGAAAAGTGTAAATATAATTCAACAGCTCTCCTAATTAGGAAAGGATTTTTTGGTGACATGAAGCTTAAAATGTCCTTCATTTCACTTAGGATGAGCTGTTAAATTGGAATATCTTGTGTGATCTTAGAAGTCCCCATTATTTGGGACATTTTCAATTGATGGACAAAATATTAAAATGTTGCAGAGCACAACTCTTGATTGACTGGGAGAGAAGCTGGTTGTACTTAAAACAATGGTCCATTCCATCTTCTGTGTTTTGATGATTTACTTATATAACATGTTAACATGAGATTACATCTTTTAGGACTTCTAATTCCACAAGGGCCATCAGAGATACACAACTACTGGGCTTAGATTGGGCTGCCCAATGGGTGAAATCTATTTTAACACAGTTGGTCACATAGTGATGGAATATTTAAAAAAAATAGATTGACTGCTTTTGGAGTTAAACATCATCAGACTAGCTCTGAAATATCAGGATTGGCCTGAAGCAAAAAATCAGAGAAATTACATCTCTCCCAGGAAAGAATGTCTATAGAATTGCAATTTGTTGCATAGAAACATAGCACCACAGAAATGAGAAATGAAAAAGCAGGCTTAAATCACATAGACATCCTTCTGCCAAAGCAAGAGTGGCTTCTACATTATTATACATGAGCCTGAATCAAAAACTTAAACTTTGAAGTAGTAGCAATGGGAATTCAGCTATGGAGGAGGGTGTGAATTTTTTTTCACAACTTTTCCCCAAAATGCAGATTCAGCAACACTAAAACATTTTCACTTCACCTGATTTTTTTGTGGGGAGGGATGGGAGGTTTTTTGTTTTTTTTTCTTCAGAATAAATACAAATATAAAACCATTCTCTGTTCAAGTTGAAATAACTTTTTTTTTAGTTGAAAGTCCATGGCTTATGTTATGTAGGAAGTCATACGAGATGATCATGATAATATTTTCCAGACTGAAAATCTGTTAGTTTAGAATGCTTTCTCCAACTTGATTTGTATTAGAGTCAAATTGATCTCGCCAATGTACATGATGTCTTCCTTTCACTGGAATTCCAGCAAGATTTGAAAATAACAAAACTACTAAGAGGTTAAATAAATCAACAGGGGAATAAGAGTATCTAGACCTGAGTTACCAGCCCAGTTAGTGTCACACTGCAGAAATCAAGGAAGCAACTGAAAATACAGGTTGTACTTCACTGGTCAGCAGCTTTGGAACCTTACCAGTCCCAAACCAGAACATTATGAAGGAAGGCTGAAAGAATTGTGTTTGTTTTGTTTAGAAAAGAGAAGACAGAGGGGGGACATGAGAGCCGTTTTCAGGTATCTAAAAGGGTGTCATAAGGAGGAGAGAAAAACTTGTTCATCTTGGCCTCTGAGGATAGAACAAGAAGCAATGGGCTTAAACTGCAGCAAGGGGGTTTAGGTTGGACATTAGGAAAAAGTTCCTAACTGTCAGGGTATTAAACACTGGAATAAATTGCCCAGGGAGGTTGTGAAATCCCCATCTCTGGAGATATTTAAGAGTAGGTTAGATAAATGTCTATCGGGGATGTTCTAGACAGTATTTGGTTCTACCATGGGGGCAGGGGACTGGACTCAATGACCTCTTGAGGTCCCTTCCAGTCCTAATATTCTGTGCTTCTATGATTCTATGATTTGCTGAAGCAGAGAAGGCCAAAGCCAGCCCCTCTGCTGATGCTAGTTGCAGGACTCCACTCCAGCAGCAACAGAGGGCCTAGCATAGACCAAGCAATGACTGGGGACAAGAGGAAGTGCTTTGGGGAAGAGGCAAAGTGTCTGCAGAGCCTCATGTCCAGGGGTTAAACTACAGCCACCTTGCCTCTTCCCTAAGCATCCTCCTGTCTCTGCTCCTCCTTTTCCCTCCCTGAACTTAAGCAGAGCAAATGAGCTATTTGTGGTGCTCTGGAAGCTCTGAGAGGGAAAAGTTTTTGAGCATGGGCCCTGTCTTTTCCCCGTGAGTGCGCCAGCCCTGGAGCATCCACAGATCCCAGACCACAGGTATTGGGGAAGTCCAGACTATGGAGATCCAACCTGTAGTTTAACAAGTTAGCGGTGCTGTGTTAGCACCTCCAGTTCACAATTTGAAGAAAAACAAAACAGATGAAAAGTCAAATTTCTTAGGTTCTATTCCCATCTCCATCAGTATACGGAAATCATGGAGGGCCAATTGTGGACTCTTTGCTCGGACTTGTGGGTACTTACTCAGGTGAGTGATGCCATTGCAATGAATACCCCCACAGATGTGAACATGAGACATTAGGGCTCTTAATTCTTCTGCAATCTTTCCCTTAGCCTTTCTGTGCCTGAGATTCTGTCATGTGTAAAAGGACAAGAACAGCACATAAAGCTCCTTGTATCACTATTGCTGCTATGGGCCTTGGTGGTAGAATTTCAGAGGCCTTGCTTAAGCTAACCCAGACATCCAGAGGGCTAGAGACAACATGAGGTCAGTTCTTCCCTCAAGATATCAGTGCCTGAGCTCTAGCATTTAAGGCAATCCCACATCCTGTGGGAACTTGTGGTTAGAGAAAGGAAGAAGCAGAAAATTCTCTCTCCCCTTTGGCAAGCTACTCCAGCTATGCTTGAAAAAAGCCGTGCAAAATGAATGTGAGGAGTCGGGAGTATCACCTACCTCAGGTGTATTGCATTGTTAGGAATTTCCAATACATTACTAATATGCTGTGAAGGGAAAATCCAAGGGAATCTCAAATTCATATTAAGGAAAGGAAAATGCCTTTAAAATAAAGATTGATTCTGAGTCCTGTTCCTCTTCTTTTGTGCTGCTCAGGCTACAGAGATGGACTTTAATCTACTAGCTGGAAATACCGTTAGGTAGAGGTCTGTCGGGTGGAGCATATAGAAAGGCTGGAGTGTGATGTTCTCCAGAGACCTCCCTTCCCCCAATGGAATATGGCCCCACTTGGCATAGTTTAGTGCAGTCCCAGGCTGTTCTAATCCTTCTTCGGGGACAGGAATTGACCAAGACCAAACAAAGTGCTTATGTGATTGGCTCCTTGACAGCTCTCCCCTTGGGTTTGCCAGTAGAGGCTGAAAATAGCAAAGAACCTGATCTCTGAGGCGTATCCGACCGAGGCTGCCAACATGGGAATAAGAAGGCTGATTTTCTCTAGATAAATGAGGGATTTAGAGGGATTTTTAAAGTTATTTTTATTTGACGTTAGAGAGGATCTTCATGGCGAAACGTTTTTAGTGCAAGTTTTTTGGGGGCAAGAGATGTTAATTCTCTGTGAGCAGGTAAAAATAAAAGGGCACATTTTCTGTCTCGTGTCAGTAGACAAATCCAGGTGTAAAAGAACTCAAGATGATGAGCAGTGGCTGCCTACTGGTTTGAATAGCAGTAGCACCAGTTAGATATTTTTTTTATTATTAAAAATACTTACTTCAATATGTGCTGCTGCATGCGTAGGCCTCTTAGAGGAGAAAGCAGAGAGTAAGAAGCAGCTCCGTAAAGCAGACCATAGGAACAAAAGGATCAGATTAAGAATATGTTGTTCCTTAGTACCATATGTATAATGTGTTTACCTTAATTTGGAGGAGAAGATGACAGGCATAAAAATTATTCATGATTGCTGTAATCATGCCTTTCTTTGCCAAGATCGGAACAATGTTTTACAATGGATAAGATATTCATATTGACCACCTATCAAATATTTCTGAATATTTTTCCTTCTTAGCAGAAGGAAATGAGAAAGCAGGGGGAAAAAACCCATTTGATCATTTTCCAAAGCAATTTTAACACTATTTTGTCCTTCTGGGTGGAACTGGTAAAGATCTTTCCTTTAAAAAAAGAAAGAAAAAGAAAAATACTTCGCAACTGCAGGTTAGACCTCCCTGGTCCAGAACCCTTAGAACCTGAGTGGTCCCAAGCCATGGAGTTTACCGGACCAGGGGAGGTCAATGCTCCCCTGCTGGCTGCCCCACTCCCGTGCTCCTAAGGCTTGAATTCCTGCTTGCTGCCACAGGGGTTCCTTGAGTTTCCCTGCTAGCGCCATCTGGCTGCCTGCTCAGAGGCCGCCAGCCCTGCTGCCACTGGGGATTCCCCAGGGTTCCCTGGCCAAGGCTCCCCTGCTGCCGCTTGGTCCCACTGTCACCGGGGGTTCTCTGGCTTGGCTGCCTGGCCACTCCAGCCCCACTGCCACATGGGGATTCCCTGGGTTCCCCAGCTAGGGCTCCCTGGCTGCCTGGCCCCCTTGACATCATGGAGTTCCCTGGCCGGAACCACCCAACCCTCTGGCCTGCTGCCACTGTATGTTTCCTGGGGTTCCATGTCTGGGGCTGCTCAGCCACAACTAGCCAGTCCTGCTCCCAGCTGGGGTTGGGACAGGGGCTTCCCATTTGCTGCCTGGCCCAGCTATGACCACAGGTTCCCTGCCTGAGGCGGGGCTTCCCCATTTGCCGTCTGGTCCTGCTGATGCCAGGGGTTGTCCAGCCAGGCCGAGGCTTCCCAGCTGCCACTTGGCCCAGCCAGGGCTCTCCAGCCCTGCATTCTCTCAGCTGGCTCCTGCTGTGATGCTCCAGGGCTCTTTGGTCCACCAACATTAGTGGCCCTACTGGACTACAGATGTTGCCGGACCAGAGAGTCCCAGATTAGGGAGGTTCAACCTGTATAATGCTCTCTTTAAGTGCTCAGAAGTCATGAAATGCTAAAGTTAAGGTTACTCATATAACCTTAACTTTGCCCTCTTGTGCTATTTGATGACAGTGCTAGTCCAGATGTTCAGCTATTACAAACTAGCATAGCTCCACTGGCTTCAAAACCAACATGATAATCTGTTCCTTAGGTTTTAATGACATGATCCCATTCTGTTTCACAAATAAAATAAAATTGAAAAAAATTCCACACTCAGCACAGAGTTGTGGATATTTCTCCCCTTCCCATCCATGTCCCTTATGGAATCTCCCCTCCTCAGGACTTAGACCCCATACACTACACCTGGAGATGTTAATGAGCTAGCGCTCTAAAGACAGCAGCATCGCTGCCATGGCAAAGACAGCAGCTTGTCTTAGGTGCCTGAGGACATGCCTAGAATCTTGCATATGCTTGAAATTATCATGTGTTTGAGGTATTGGACCTGAAAGGAGCCAGGAAACACAGGGGATATTCACTTAACTTTTACCTTTATTGCAAACCTTATAATCAATGCTAATAATATTTATATGCACTGCAATCAATAGCTATAGATCAGATACAATTCACCGGGTAAGCAGTTTTCCAATGCTTGACAAAAGGTCATGGCCTCTATTTTCCCCACATGTGGAGGCACCCACAATGCATCTGCTTCTGGCTCTGCTTCTGGTTGCCACGAGCAAGGTATGTAGCTGTACCTGCTCAGTCCCTCCTAGTGATTGCCTTACTTAAACCTGTATTTATACTAGGCTTCACTTGGTCGCCTATGACTAACCACACATTTTTTAGAACTACGTTAGTTTCTTATCCTACCGATCAACTTATACATCACTATTTTTACTTACAATATGCTACTTTTGTAAATTGTGTGCTTCCTTGTGGCTAATGGTTTCAAGACTGCCTGGTTATGTCTTGTACTTCTGCTTATCTTTTGGAATGTTCATTGGTTTGGTCACCCTCTGCCCAGCTGCTTTCAGCACATGCTTGCTTCAGGACTTGCCTGCGTGTACGTATTGCACCAGACTTTATCCAGGCCTAAGCTTGCCTGATCACATGACCGTACTTTGGTCAAGACAGGGCCATGTAGACTTCCCCACAGATATGTTTGACATGGCCACACTTCCATGGTTCGGTGCTAGCTCCATCAGAGTGCATGTCTGCCTCTAGCTGCAGGGTAGACATACCTTGATTTCAAGAGGAGGCTAGGGCCATTGACATTAAGACTGAAAAGCTACGTCTCCATTGCATTCCTTTTTTGTAAAAGGGATGTAAATTAGTCGTATTGCAATTGCTAATGAAGCGGGGATTTAAATCTCCCCCGCTTCATTAGCATAAAAATGGCTGCCACTGTTTTTCGGCACGGAGCTTTGCCAGAAAAAAGCGCAAGTCTAGATGTGGATCTTTCGGAAAATAAAGCCTTTTCCGAAAGATCCCTTATTCCTTATTTTAAGAGGGATAAGGGATCTTTCGGAAAAGGCTTTATTTTCTGAAAGATCCGCGTCTAGACTGGCACTTTTTTCCGGCAAAGCTCCGTGCTGAAAAAAAGTGGCAGCCATTTTTATGCTAATGAAGCGGGGGAAATTTAAATCCCCGCTTCATTAGCAATTGCGATACGTCTAATTTGCATCCCTTTTACAAAAAAGGGATGCAATGTAGACGTAGCCGAAGACTTTAAGTATGTCTAGACTATGGGATTTTTTTGTAAGGAGATATGCAAATTCAGCATTAATTTGCATATCTTCTTCTGATCACTTTTCAGAAAGCGAGTTTTTCTAAAATGAATGTTGTCTGGACGTTGTTTTTTACAGGAAAAAACACAGTTTTTTGAAAAACTGCATAAACCTTTTTTTAGGAAGAGCAGTTTTTTTTCGGAAAAGGTTTTTTTTTCCCTCCGAAAAAGAACGTGTCCAGACTACTTTCACTTTCAAAAAAGTGATCAGAAGAAGATATGCAAATTAGTGCTGAATTTGCATATCTCATTTTGGAAAAAAAAAGTAGTCTAGACACGCTTTTTATGTCCTTGCTCTGGCTACAGCAACGCCTTTTCCTTGACCCTGGAGCCCAGGAACCAGAGTTTTCCTGCCAGTTGTGTCTAGAACTCCCCCGAAAGGCTGGATTGCACCAGGAAAGGTAAGAGAAAGCATATCCTCAGGGTGCAGTCACATCTTAAGAGGTCTTGCCACAGAACTTGATGGAAGGAAGATGTCCATAGATGTGCTCTGGTGTTGCCTGCTACCACCCTCTCCTCTCGCAGGTTTCTGGCACAGTGGCTTGGCCTAAAGGGAAGGAAGTTGGTGCCACCATTGGTACCCTCCCTTTCATGTATGAAATGGAAATTCACTAAGCAGAACATCTCCTGTACCTGTGTATCATTGAGGAAGCATTCCCTCACTTCAGTAGCTTTGTATGTGCCACGTAAATCACCAATATTAACCAGTCCCTTGGGCATGGGGAGGGAAGGTTGTATGTTGGGAAAGACTTATCCTATGGGAAGTTTTAGCCTTCACTTAGGATAAAGAATATCTTCACTCTAATTGGAGCTCTGACCTAAGCCTCTACTTACATGCCCCTGCTTCCCCCCCGGACAGTCTATACATATTTCTTTCACCTCTGCTCCCCGTCGGGACAAGGGCTGTTCTCAATGTTCTCCAAAACTTGCCTTCTTTGGTGACTGCATATAAACCACCCTTTTCTCCAAGGTATGGCTTGCTGTCAGTTTACCATTCAGCTTATTCAGGAAATAAACCCAATACAGCAATGTTTAAAAGAATCATGGAAACTGTAACCATCTAATGTCAATGAGTAGACTTGCAGCACCTTGGAAATGAACAAAAATATTTATAGTATCATGCGTGTTCCTGGGCAAAACCCACTTCCTCAGATGATGAGCTGGAGCGGAATACCAGAAGCCAAGTATTTTATAACAGAAGAAAAAAGATGCCTATAGGACTGGTGTTAATGAGGCTAATTAAGTGTGCTGGGAGTGTCCTATACTTAGCTTTTAATGTAAAAATGTTAAATGCAGGGAAGACTGGTTTTATAATGTGACATCCAGTTAATGCCTTTGTTCAAGCCCAGGGAAACAGTGACAAATTTGCAGATAACTTTCAATTCTGCACTTTCTTTCTGCCATTGGCTGGTGAAATTCCTTTGTAAGTTCTTTGAAGAAACTCCTTTGACATGCCTGTGAAGAATGGCTACTTTTTAAATCCATGATTGTGAGCCTAGGCAGGTTAAAATATTCCCCCTACAGATTTCTGTGTGTTATCATTTCTGATGTCTGATTTGTCTCCATTTATCCTTTGTCATAGAGACTATCTAGTTTGGCCAAAATACATGGCAGAGGGGTATTGCTGGAACTTGATGGCATAGATCACATTCGAGGATGTGCTGTTGCGTGAGAGGTTGATGTTATGACTTATGTGGTTATCTAATGTTATTAGGTATCCTAACCTCATAGGGTATGTCTACACTAGAAGCCTTTATTTCGGAATAATATCAAGATGGAGGACTTCTTACTCCAACTCATGGTAACCCTCATTTCACGAGGAGTAAGAGAAGTTGAAAGAGAGTTCTTCCTTCAGCTTCCTGCTGTGTAGACAGCATCTAAAGACAAGTTAAACTATTTTGACTTAAGCTACAATATTGACATAGCTGAAGTTGCATAGCTTAATTTGACTTTTGTACTACTGTGTATACGTACCCATAGTGACAAATTCATTATGATAGTTTATATGTGAACTTTAAATCTTAGCTGCCAGCTTTTATACCATGTTAACTGAATATATGCGCTCCTGTTGCCTTGACACCTCAGTATTTATTTGAGTACTGGTTGTGGGTGTAGCTGACTGAGAAAGAGGCAAGCCAGGAAATATAACGAGGTAACTCCATGCATCTAGAACCACAGTGTCCAAAGGAAATACTTTAACGAGCAAGGATTGATTTTGAGTGGAGGTCATGCAGGCTAAAGACACCCTATCAGTACAATCAGAGTGTCTGATTCCTCAAAGTAACAGAGTTAGACGTTGTCCATAGTACAGGAACAATTGAGATTAAATGGTTCCATCTGACCAGTGCACCTTTCGCTGGTAGGATTTCAGTACAGGATTTTTATTTTTTAACTATGTTGTTATTACTTATTCATGACAGTTATTAAATTTACAATACCTTTTGGTTCTTAAATAATTCCTATGTTTTATCCTCAAGCAAAATTTCTTTAGCCTCCAGCATTAAACTCAAAAACATTGCACTTATCTGAAATAACTACAGTAGCTAACTTGATGCAAAAAATTAAGTGGGTGGTCTCATATAGATGGGTCAGCAGACTAGGGATGTTAGATATCGGGCAATTGAATAGTCGAGTAACCACATGAATTTGTATTGGTTACTTGACTATTCAGTAGTCCCTGGGGGTGGGGCTGGCAGCTAGTGCAATCTAGCCTCACTTCCAGGGAGTCCCCTGCCAGTGCACACTTCTGCCTCTGATATGAAGGCAGCAGCGTGGGGTGTCAGCAGCCCCCATCTGTGGAGGGTCTGAGCTCCCCACAGACGAAGGCTGTTGTGGGGGTGAGGAGGCTGCCACGAAGCAGGCTTTGTCCATGGGAGGTCCGAGCTGTCTGAGGACAGAGGCTGCTCCACCTCCCTGATAGAGACAGCAAGGGGGCAGGAAATGCGAGTAATTAACATGATGAACCCAGGCTTCTTGGTTAATCGTATACTCAACTACTCATTTACATCCCTGCAGCAGACTATGTCTAAACTCTCCAAAGGGTTCCACAACTCCATTTGAAATCCACAAATGCAAAAGCTTGAAAGCACCACATTAATTGATCTCCTCAGGAAAGTCTGATAGCAATTTGTGTTGGTTCACGATCAATGAGGATTGAGTGCAATCAAGGTGAGTGGTGATGTCTGTTTGGTGGAGAGGCAGTATTGTCATTAGATTTGGACTCTGGAATTTTAAGCTCCGTTCCCAGCTCTGCCACAGACATGCTGTGGTACCTTGGATATGGCAGCTAAATCTGTCTCTGCTTCATTTCTGTGAGGTGCTTATATACAGAGTTTGTTGATAGAAATCCAGCTAGAAAGAGAAAAGAGTTCTAAGAAGGCCATGTATAAATACCTCAGGGTACGTCTACACTACAGCGCTAGTTCGAACTAACTTAGTTCGAATTAGTTAATTCGAACTAAGCTAGTTCGAACTAACGCATCTAGAACTAAAAACAAGTTCGAACTAGCGTTTTGCTAGTTCGAACTAGCGCGTCCACACTGATTGGACGCAGGGGGCATTTAAGGGCAGCTGAAACCGGTTCTGGCAGGGCATCAGGTCAGCAGTTGCTTTGTGTGGCTGCTGTCTGAGGCTATCTGAGGCTCGAGCTTAAACGGACCCCCCTGGACAGCCGGTTCTCAGCTTTTCCTGCTTCCTTGCCAACCTCGCCGAGGGACAGCAAAGCGTCGGTCTCTGTGCCCGTCTGTGTCGGTGCTTCCCTTCGGGGGGGCCGCCGCAGGTGGCAACATGGAGCCATGGCTCGCCCTGCACCTTCTGGTGCACGTTCTGGACTTGCTGCTGCAAGCCTGCCAGCAATGGCTCGAGGCTACCTGGCACCACCTGGGGAACGTCAGCCCCCTGCCTCTCCGCCTGGCCGCCCTGGGGACCATGGAGGAGCCGCGGTGGCGCCCCGGCACTGGCGTGCCCCGCCGCATCTGGCGTCTGGACACCAGCAGCGACTGGTGGGACCGCATCGTCCTGGAGCGCTGGGACGACTGACAGTGGACCCAGAACTTTAGGATGAGGAGGGACACCTTCCTGGAGCTCTGCGAGTGGCTCGCCCCTGCCCTGCAAAGAAGGGACACTCGCATGAGGCCCGCCATCCCCCTCCAGAAGCGGGTGGCCATCGCCCTCTGGAAGCTCTCCACGCAGGACAGCTACCGATCCGTCGGGAACCAGTTCGGCGTGGGGAGATCCACTGTCGGAGCGGTGCTCATGCAGGTACGGTGCTCGTCGGCCACCGAGCCGGGGGAGAGGGGGGCTGCGAGGAGGGGATGGGCCGCCCCAGGGACAAGGGGGGGGGGCGGGAGGAGGCGAAAGCGCCCCGCACCGGAGGGGTCGGGCTGTCCCGGCCGTACTACACGCCGCCAGGGGGGTTGCTTCCGGGAGTGGGGCGCGGGGCACTGCCAGGGCACGCACGCTCCCAGCCACCCGGGTGCCCTACTGATTGGCGCTTTGCTGTGTCTCTCTCCGCAGGTGGTCAAGGCCATCAACCGGGTGCTGCTCCGCAGGGTGGTCCGCCTCGCCGACCCGGACGCCGTCATCCGGGGATTCGGCGCCCTCGGCTTCCCCAACTGCGGGGGGGCCATCGACGGGACGCACATCCCCATCCGTGCCCCGGAACACCAGGCGTCCCGTTACGTGAACCGCAAGGGGTACTTCTCCGTCATCCTGCAGGCCGTGTGTGACCACCGGGGACAGTTCACGGACATAAATGTGGGCTGGTCCGGCAAAGCACACGACGCACGGGTGTACCGCAACTCCTCCGTGTGCCAGCGGCTGCAGGACGGGACCTTCTTCCCCAACCACCACATCAGGGTCGGGGACGTGGACATGCCCGTCTGCCTGGTGGGGGATGCCGCCTACCCACTGCCGCCGTGGCTCATGAAGTCCTACACGGGGCACCTCAATCCCTCCCGCCAGGCCTTCAATAACAGGCTGAGCAGGGCCCGCATCGTGATGGAGGGGGCCTTCGGGCGACTGAAAGCCCGCTTTCGATGCCTCCTCACCCGTCTGGACCTGGCCGAGCACAACATCCCTCCCGTGGTGGCGGCATGTTGTGTGCTCCACAATTTGTGTGAGCGGAAGGGGGAGGCTTTCCTGCCAGCCTGGATGGCTGAGGCTGACCGCATGGCTGGACACTACGGTCAGCCCCGCACCGCCGCTGTCCGGGAAGCCCAGCGGGGGGCCATCTGGATCCGGGAAGCCCTGCGGGAGAGCTTCCAGGTGGAGGAGGAGGAGGACTGACCTCTCCCTGCATGCCCCACCGGGGCCTTCTTCCACCCTACCCCCCCCCCTTCCCCTTTCCCCTCCCTACCTACTGTCAAATAAAGACACCTGTTTTTCAAACAAAAACGTCTGTTTATTTCACAGAACTGGGGTGGGGGAGGGAGGAATGAAGGTGGGAGAAGGGAGGGGGAAACCTGGGACGAGGGAGCTGGAAGGGGAGGGGAGGGAAGGGAGGAAGGGAAAGGAAAGCTCAGGGGTGGGAGTCCGGCTGCCTCTCCCGTCTCGCCACACTGCGGGTCCGGGGGCGTCGGTGGGGAATGGTTGTGGAGGGGGGGGCAGAGAGGACAGGGGGTGTGGAGGAAGCAGGAGCGGAAGCAGGAGCGGAAGCAGGAGGAGCAGGGGGAGCAGGGGGAGCAAGAGGGGGAGAAAGAGGGGGAGCAGGGGGAGCAAGAGGGGGAGAAAGAGGGGGAGCAGGGGGAGGAGGAAATGGAAAGCGGTCCAGCAGGCTCTGGAGGTGGCCTCGCAGGGCACGGCCCTGCTCCTCCAGGGCCTCCAGACTCCTCCGGCGCAGCCTGAGGTCCTCCTGGACCCAGTGGTCCTGGAGACGGAGCTGTCGGTCCAGGAACCGGAGATGCCGCCTCTGGTAGTCCTCCTGGTTCCTGGCTGTCCTGCTTGCCCGGGTGCGGGCGGCTGCTGCAGGCGATGTGGTGCGCCCTGCAGGCCCCGGTGCTGCAGCTGTGGTGCAAGAAGACCAGCGGTCAATTACCCCAGGGGCCCAGGTGTGTGAAACCCAGCTCCCCTCTGCAAGGCCAGGGCCCCTGCAGGATCCCCAGCTGCTGCTCCATGGTGGGCAAGGCCCAGGCGCACGGTCCCGGGGCTCCCTCTCACCCCAGGCCCCCGTACACATAAGGGGAACACGAGGGTACTCACAGGTGGACGCCTCCCCGGCCTCTGACGATGCAGGCGAGCGGCTCTGTGGGGTGCCTCGGGGGTCCCGGGTCCTGGGAAGGCTGGCGGCAGGCTCCTGGCTCTCAGAGCCCTCTTCCTCCTTCTCCGTGTCCAGGAGCGGTCCCTCTGCCCCGGGGTCAATCACGTCCCGGGGGGCAGGGACGGCATGAGGCCCCAGGATGCGGTCCAGGGCATGGAAGTGGGGGCAGGCCTCCGGGTCAGCCCCTGGCAGGCAGGCCCGGGAGTAGGACTGCCGCAAGTCCTTTATTTTGCAGCGCACCTGCTCCCGGCTGCGCTGGTGGCCCCTGGCGGCCAGACTGGCAGCCATGCATCCGTAGACGGCCACGTTCCGGTGGCTAGTGCGGAGATCGTGGACATTGGAGGCTTCCTCCCAAACCTCGATGAGGTCCACGATCTCCGCACTTGACCAGGCGGGCGCCCGCCTTTTGCGCCCCCGGGCAGGCTCCCGGGAGCCGCCAGGCTGGTCCTGGGGAGCAGTGGAGGGCTGGGAACCCTCAGATGGCTGGCTCATGTTGTGGCAGGTGCAGGCTGTGCAGGCACGGGTGCTTGCAGCCTTGCAACTGGCACAAAGTGAGTAGCCAGCCCGTGGCCCTTTAAGGGCTCCGGGGACGGGAGGGGGGCAATAGAGTTTCCCTGGTGTTGGCCAGAGTGGCCACCAGGGAAACCTGGGAAGCCTTAGCCTCCCACTAGTTCGAACTAAAGGGCTACACAGCCCTTAGTTCGAACTAGCTAGTTCGAACTAGGCGTTAGTCCTCGTAAAATGAGGTTTACCTAGTTCGAACTAAGCGCTCCGTTAGTTCGAATTAAGTTCGAACTAACGGAGCGCTAGTGTAGCGCCTAGGAAAGTTAGTTCGAACTAACGGACGTTAGTTCGAACTAACTTTCTAGTGTAGACATACCCTCAATGAGCAAATGGTTGACAGACTAAAGGACAGCTTAAATTTTAAGGGGCAGTACTAAACATTTTAATAAGTGGTAAAAAACCTTTTTTTTTTTTAAATCACACGCTATCCTTGTATGATTTTAGCTGAAATGTAAGGGAAAGGGCATCATATGGAGATTTGATAAGGGACATGGAACATTAAGTACCAAATAAATATCCTCCTCAAGACTGGAAGAGTAAGGGTACGTCTACACGCAGGGCTAACATTGAATTAAGCTATGCAACTTCAGCTACATCAATTGCGTAGCTGAAGTCAAAATAGCTTAACTCAGCTTTTGGTGCTGTCTACTCAGCGGGAAGTTGAAGGAAGAACACTCTTTCTTCGACTTTCCTTACTCCTCATGAAATGAGTGTTACAGGTGTCAGAATAAGAAGTCCTCCAGCTCACCATTATTTCGAAATAAAGGCTTGTAGTATAGACATGTGCTATGTTATTTTGGAATAATGTCAATTATTCTGAAATAACACTGCTGTGTAAATGGACCCTCAAAGAGTATTCTGAGTCTAGGATGTTCTGTCATAGCATCTCCTCCTAACTTCCTGCCTCTGTACGTCCCTTGGTCTGACTTCTGTCCATGGAGGATGAAATCCTTGAAGTGAGTAAGCAGTTCTTTGTGGACTAATCCAGAAAAGGATTGGGAATTCAGACGCGCATCTTGTTTAATTTAGGTGCGTATGCTACCCTCATAACTACAGTATCCAAGCACTTTTCAGACATGCATTAAGCAATGTGACTAACATGACTAATTCATTCTCTCTCTTCAGAGGGTGTGTTCAGAGAAGTATTTTGTCTGGGTAGTTTTAATCTAGGGATTTTTTTGGGGGGAGTAAAAAACAATGAATAAATACCATTGGGTTTTCCTATATCCACATTTATTTTGTGCACCTAGTGGAGAAGGCCAGTGAAAGAAGTGTGCCTTGCATTTGGAGCAGACAGTGATGGCTACCTTTATTTCCTGGAAGAGTTAATTCCATCATCTTGGACCAGCCTCCAAGAAATCTCTATTCTGCATAGATAAGGTTGTGGTACTAAGTTCCATAGAATCATAGAAGATTAGGGTTCAAAGAGACCTCAGGAAGTCATCTAGTCCAACCCCTTGCTCAAAGCAAGACCAACCCCAAATGAATCATTCCAGCCAGGGCTTTGTCATGTATCTCCTTGTGGAGTTTTAGGCAACCATTAAAGTATCTTGAGCTCAGGACCCCGAGTACTGTAAAGATAAGGACTGAGACCTTCAACTCTACTTAGTAATTTAGGGGAAGCCTGAGAGCGGAGAACTGAAACAGGGGAGTAGTTACCCACTTAATTTGTCCCCTGGAAGGCCTTCTCCTTGTCAAATGCAGTCATTAGAGCTCAACGTTCAGGTTACATAATCAGACGATAGCCTCTGTTTTAAGGGAGGCTTTAGGTATTGTAAATTGCCTGCCAGATGTCAAGATGGATACCCTTCCATTACATGAATGGTTATCTGCAGACCTTCCCTACAATCAGAGGCTGTGTCTAGACTGCATCCCTTTTCCGTAAAAGGGATGCAAATTAGACACATCGCAATTGCAAATGAAGTGGGGATTTAAATCCCCCCCGCTTCATTTGCATAAACATGGCTGCCACTTTTTTCCAGCTCGGAGCTTTGCCGGAAAAAAGTGCCACTCTAGATGGGGATCTTTTGGAAAATAAAGCCTTTTCCAAAAGATCCCTTATTCCTTATTTTAAGAGGAATTAGGGATCTTTCGGACAAGGCTTTATTTTCCGAAAGATCCGCGTCTAGACTGGCGCTTTTTTCCAGCAAAGCTCTGAGCCAGAAAAAAGTGGCAGACATGTTCATGCAAATGAAGCGGGGGGGATTTAAATCCCCGCTTCATTTGCGATGTGTCCAATTTGCATCCCTTTTACAGAAAGGGGAGGCAGTCTAGACACAGCCACAGTGTGGAGAGGAAACCAGGTCCACTGGATAAATAGTTGTAGCAATTGAGGATGAGCTAGAGAGTAGATTGTTTAGCTTCTTCCAGGATCAATGATCAAGTGGCCATGGAGGAAGGTTCAGTGATTGACTAGTGAATTTATTTTGTGTGCTAGATTCTCTTTTTCACCAATGTCCCCATGCTTATAGGAACATAATTTTTCAGCTTCTTGATGGTGCTGATTATCCATGCAGCAGTGCTGTTGCCTAAGAGTATGAGTTGCAGTAGCGAAGGGATGCTAAGGCATTAGTCATGGTATTGCACCCCAATTGTCAAGGGTAGAATTCCTCCACTGAATCTTAGCAGACCTTCAAGTTGGCACCATGTGTTTCCTGTTGAAAACAGGGGTCAACAGAAAATGCAATAGGGAGAAGTCTTATGCCTGCACACGGCACTCCCCTGTCAGTAGCAAAAGCCATGATATAATAGACAAATAGCAAAAATCAGAGCTCAAATTGATGTCCTAAAAAGCAAAAGATAAATACCATCCAAATGAGTTATCATTAACTGAGACAGCTAATAACGCCAGGGTTACAAAACTTAGTGGAAGTCCTAAGTACTTAAAATGTTTGTGTTGAAATAAGAAAAAAAAACATAACAAGGCTAGACAAAATTTAAGGCTGGACAAAAGTGTTGCATCAAAGGCTTTTCAGCGTTTTGAAAACATGACATCTTATGAATTTTCTGTGAGTCTGAGTTGCCTAGTGTCTTGCAGCTTTCCTCTCATTGTTTTTATGTATTTTTTATTCTCCTGCACTGCTCACTAATTTATAGCTGCATGACGATGATAAAAGGTAGATACACTAAAGACTTGCCATACCAGTGGGTCTTTTGATCTTTAAAATAAATCTTTGTCTTATTTCTAATATCAAGTACGTTAAATTCCTGAATACATTCCTTCACCATGATTCAGACACAAAGGATTTTTGCCCTTTTCCATCAAGCACTATTACCTCTCATGTTTTCTCCTAATTGAAACATGTTTTCAGATCGTCTTGTCTTTTTTCCACACGCTCACTCCTGTGTTTTATGGAAAATCAGTCAACATGGACGCATGGTCCTGGTATTGTTGATGGCATTGATAACAGCTTTGGGAATAATATGTGTTAGTTAATGACTATTTCTTCTGTGGCTTGGGTGACTATTGCTACAACATCAGAGAAGAAAATGCTGTACTATGCACAGGGAAAGGAGAATGGTCTAGGAGTCCAGGTTCCAGTTAGAGAGCTGGCTCCAGTTCTCTACTCTGCCACTGGCTTAC
Source organism: Pelodiscus sinensis (assembly GCF_052426305.1). NCBI lineage: Eukaryota > Metazoa > Chordata > Testudines > Trionychidae > Pelodiscus > Pelodiscus sinensis. Next base: position 10,539,719 of record NC_143055.1, read on the forward strand.
TGTATAACCTTTGGTCTTATTCTTTCTGTGCCTCAGGTCCTCATCTGTTCAATGGGGATAATAATAGTTCTCTGCCTCACAAGGATATTGTGAGTGTAAATATATTAAAAATTATGAAGCACTCTGATTCTTTTGCGGTACAGGCAGTATAATTGCGTAAAATAAGGCAACATTATTACACTTTCAAGAGACTCAAAGGCTACGGCTACACTACAAGCTTTTTCCAGAAAAGGAAATGCAAATGGAGCATTCATTTGCATATGTTTCACTCTCATTTGCATTTTGTCTTCCAATCCTTTTTGTGGAAAAGGTTTTTGCACAAACAAGCGCTGTGTAGACGGCACCTTTTTGTGCAAAAAACCCTTTTTCTTCCTTCATTTTTTGAAGAAGGGCTTTTGAGCAAAAGGGGGGTTTTGCACAAAAAGGCAATGTCTACGCAGCACTTTTTTGCGCAAAAACCTCTTCCTGCTTGAATTGATGGTGGAAGAAGTAATGACCTGAAGTAGGGATAGGAGCAGAGTTATGGAAAAAGTTGAAGTTCATTGGGAGAAACATAAGGGCAGAACAAGAATGATGACCTAGTCATAGCACCATGAGACATTGAGGGATGGCCCTCATTATCCTAGCGTTTGAGTGATTCACAATTTTTAATGCACCGTATTCTCACATCACCCCAGAAGTACATACAAAACCCATTTCACAAGTGCAAGAAAGAGATACAGGGTATTCTAAGTGTTTTTCCACGGATCACAGAGGAAGTTTGTGGCTGATCCAGGAAATGATGCCAGATCTTTTGTGTCCCAAGGCAGAACTTTAACAATTACCGCACCCTCCCTAATCATGATGACGTTGGCAACAGCATTCTGGATACATAGGAGGAAAGAAAGATGAAAGACGGATAAGCCAGAGTTTTAAGTAAATCAAAATAGGATAAATACTTGACAGTGGCCCTTTAAATGTGCTTCTGGAGGAACAAATAGAAGCCAGATTGATGATACAAAGCATTTTCCTTCCAATATTCTCAATTTGACGTTTGTCGATCAGTTTGGAGACCTCTGTCTCAGATCACTTTTTTTCTGTTTCATCCTATCCATCCCCATCTTGTGCTAGAACTCTTGTTAGGAAACACAGAGAAGGGATACATTTCCTCTAGGCAATGTCAGCATTAGTACGAAATGTCCAAAAGCAGATGTTGGTTGCTTCAGACAGCCGGATGATATTCTTTTCTTTCTTGAAACTGCATCATTGGGTACAAGTTAAACTGTATTCATGCAAGCAAATTCCATAAAGATTTGGAGGATAGTACACTCCGTGCAAAATTTATGCTGTCATTTTTAATACTGCATTGCAAGGAATAGGCTTATCCAAGGCACAAGATTTTCAGCCAGGCTATAGATGAAAGAACATAATTATAAGTGATGGCCGTACAGAAGCATAAATACTATGCAATAGCCCCAAAAGGATAAAAAAAGATCATGCATGACTGCAGTAATTTCTAATTGGCCTTCATTTGTATGAAGATTTAGTTGTGCAAACACAAGTGTTGGTGCTGGTTGCGCTACCAGTGTGCCTCTTACGAATTAATCTCAGGAAGCAATGGAATAAAAAAGGCCTGTGAGATCATTACTGCATGATTTAGCAGAATGGGCTATAGGGAAGCTACCAGAGCATTCCTCTGGTAGTGTGGCAGTCTAGTTAGCTGTACTAAAGATATTACTTTGGTAAAAAATAAATAAGTTGCATATTTTAAAAGAGAAGTAAAGAAAACATTTGCTGTACATCGGCAATGGATAGTATGCTGCGCTGCTGACAGTTGCCATGGAAACGGTTGGAGGGCTACTACAGAGCAAGTAAATATGCAATGTAAACAACTTAAGGGTCTGACTCTGAGGGGCTGAGTGCCTCTGGAACTTTCTGAGAGTGGAGGATGCTCGAGACTTGTTGCCCGAGGTGGCCAGAACCTTGCAGAGATAGGCCCTACATAACAAGGACTTCAAATCTAGCCTTACATCCCCACTGGAAAAAAAGACCTGTGGCGCAGCCACGGCTGGCTTAGGTCAGCTGACTTGGGCTTGCAGGGCTTGGGCTGTGGAGCTAAACATCGCTGTATAGATGTATAAGCTTGATCTGGAGGCAGGGCTCTGAGACCTTCCCTCATGATGGGGTCCCAGAGATGAGTTTCCAGTCTGAGCCCAAGCACCGACATAACTTTACAGCCCCACTCCATGGAGCCCCCTCAAGTCTGAGTCAGCTAATTTGAGCCAGTCACAAGTGTTTCACTGCTGGGTAGACATAGCCTAACAGGATAGTCTACTCTGGCACCACCTCGGGGCAGAGAAGAGAATAAAGTGTCACTTGGGGTGAGTCTAGACTACAGGGGAAATGAAGATAATGGGGGAGATTATAAATAGCAGTAGGATGGAGAAAAATTGTTCTCCTACAGAGAGCAGGACTAGAGGCAATGGCTTCAAACTACAGCAGAGCAGATTTGGATTAAATCCAAGAAAAAACTTCCAAGATGTAAGACCCGCATGACAATGAAACAACTGCCTGGGGAAATCATGGAAGGACCTTCACTAGAGATTTTCAGAAATAGATCGGAGAGCCATCTTCCTGGGATGCTTTAGACACAACAATTTGTGCATCGATTAAGGATCAGCAATTTTGACCTGCAGAGGATGTACTGTTTCCTTCTTTCCCCAATGGATAGAAGCGACTCTATACGGAGTACAGTCTTCACACTGCAACATGTTAAAGGACAGAAGGCCCAAGTATTGTTCCTGTTTTGCACCAGAGAAAATTACTTCTTGGGTCAAAGTCAGAATTTGATATTATAGCAATAGAATGCTGAAGAATCGGAGAGGGCATTTCAGGAGGGATGGAAGAAAATGGGAACTCTAGAAGGAGGAGAAGAACCAGACACAGAGGTATGCAATTGCATGCAGGTTTTCAGCTCAGATACTACTTTGAAAATGCCTTGAAAGAGTCACCTGAGGGAAGAGATCAAAAGGAGATACCATCAGCTGGAAGTCATGGGATGCATTATTCCAGGAATAGGGGTTCCATGACTATCATTCCCAAGAGGACAAGAAGGACAGTGATCATCTGGAACGCCTTCCTAAAGAGAATGAAGTCATCCATCTGCTGTCCAGATGAGGGATCCCAAGAAGTCTGCTCCTGGCCTCAATTCAGGATGTGACAGTCTGCCAAAATTCCCCTTAACCCTTGTGGAACAAGGGTTACTGGAATATCAGAATAAGCTGCCCATTATTTCAAAATCTATCATATATATAGTAGCCCAGTGTCTGTGAGTCTGTAATGCCAAAATGCTGGCTGTTCCCTCTGGGTGGCACTGTTGCCTGAAATGCTGGCTGTTCCCTATGGGCAGCGCTGTTGCTGAAATGCTGGATGTTCCCTCTGGGCGGCCCATGCTGCAGGGGAGTGCAGGGCCCAAACGGCCGCTTGCGCCACTTGCTCCCCCACGGCGGCCCGGCTGAGTGGCGCAGAAGTCAGCCAAGTGCCATGGCGGGAGGCGAAGGGTGGTGGGGTGATGACGTACAGCGTGACAGCAGCTCCAGGCCCTGCCCCTTGGTCGTGAATGTCACCGCCTCGCCCCACTTCACCTCCTGCCGTGGCACTCGGCTGACTTCTGCGCTGCTCAGCCAGGCCGCCGCATGGGAGCAAGTGGCGCAAGCGACTGTTTGGGCTCCGTGCCCCCCATGCAGCATGGGGAGTGCGGAGCTCTACAGTGTAGATATACCCTAAGTGGGTCTGGAAGAAGGATAATAGTTTGGGATGCAAGTATTGTTCCATCCTCCCTGGTGAAGGTAAAAGCCCAGGAAGGTACCAATAAATCGGGGGATGGGGGAGTTGCCTCTGCAAATGGTGTGGTGAGAGGGTTTTGGCTTTTTCAAGAAGCTGATGGTCCAGGAATGAGGATTATTATGCTGGAATGGGCTCTGTTAAATAGTGGGAAGAGCATCTCTGGACATCATTTGGATAAGGAGAGATTTACACTAGGACTTATGGGTGATGGTAACAAAAACTGGCAAATGTACATCTGGGGTTCTAGAAATGAAAACCAGGGGAAGGTGCAAAATTCCAGAGGAGGGATGAGAAACCACAGTTGCATTAAAGAAGCAAGAAGAAAAACAACATGGAAATCTGCAGAATATCCTTAGTGCCCTTATACCAACCCAAGGAGTGTGGGAAACAAAGAGGGTGAACTGGAAATTGTAGTGGATATAGAAAACTATGACTTAACTGACATTACAGAGACTTGGTGGGATAACTCCCAGGATTGTGGTACCAATGCAGAGGGATATAGCTTGTTTCAAAACTATCGGTATGGGGGGAAAAGGAGAAGGCATCATGCTGTACATCAAGAATGTACATGCTTACACTGTGGTCCAAGAAAAAGGAAGTGGCAGACCTACTAAGAGTATCTGGATGAGGATAAAAAGGAAAAAGATCCCACACCATAACATTATTATAATTCTATTATAGACTACCAAATCAAGAAAAGGAAGGGGATGAGGCATTTGTCAAGCAAGTAAACATATGAGCTAGTATTAATGGCAAGATTGTCACTTCCCTGATACCTATTGGAAGACTGATACAGCAAAACATCATGTCCTGCAAGTTCCTAGTATATGTACAGGAAAATATTCTGATTCAGGGAGTTGAGGAAACAACTAGGAGATCATCCTTTTTTGATCTGGTTTTCGACCAACAGGGATGAATTAGTTGCAAATGTGGAGATGGTTGGTAACTTGGGAGGCAGTGACCATGATCTGCTAGAATTCAAGATCCTAAGGAAAGGAAAATGTGAGGACAGCAAAACAAGGACACTGGACTTCAAAGAAGCATACTTCAACCAACCCAGAGATGTAATGTGCAAGGTTCGATGGAGGGAACCTTGGGGAAGAAAAGGAGTCGAAGGGGACCAGCATTTCCTAAAATATGTAATACTAAAAGCTGAACATCAAGCTACCCCAATGCTGAAGAAAGACAAGAAGAGTCACAGAAGACTCATGTGGCTGCACAAGGAACTTTCCAGCATCTAAAAACCAAACGGAATATACTGGAAACAAAGAAGGGCCATGTCACCATGGAACTATATATGGGAATAGCACAAGTGGGTAGAGACAAACTCAGAGAAGCCATGGTGAGGAATGACTTACAAGGTAGGAATAAGAGATCCTCTGGAAAAGGGCATTATTCCGGAGGATCGCGCCAGTCTAGACGCTTTTTTTCCGGCTTTTCCCCAAGCCGGAAAAAAAGCGGTGGACATGTTTATTGAAATCTGCGGGGGATATTTAAATCCCCCGCGGATTTCCCTATGCTGACTTACCTGATTTGCATCCCTTTTCCGGAATTTGGGGCCAGTGTAGACATAGCCTATGTGTTTGCATGTGGGAAGAGAGGTTAATGCAGGACATCTGTTTCATCTAGTGGGCAACTTCTATGATGAATACATCAGGGCTCTGCAGCAAATCGGAGGCTTGGAGATGCAATGTTAAAGTTAGAGATGGACTCTGTGTAGTTCGTTATTCTACTGAGGCTGTGTGGGCACAAATGAAGTGTAGCAGTTGACCTCCACGCACGGTATACAAAGCTCTCAGTTAAACTCTTTTCACAATGAAGAAATGGTTTCAATAGCTATCTATAGTCCATAATGACTGTGATCTCTTGACTTTCAGCCATGGGTGCGCTTCATTGATGGGAATGAGCCAATCTGCATATAGATGTAATTAGTTGTAGCTAAAGTAGTTGCTCTTGCAGGTTAACAAACCCTAAAAGGTTGTCAAATTGTTGCATCAATGCCTTATTCTTATTCCAGCACTTCCCACTGCATTCTGTGTTGTGCTGCTTCACACAAGTCTGTAATTTGATGAAACAAGCCAGAGAGCCTATCTTCTTTGCTGCTGGACTGAATTGCACTCAATACAGATTCCTATGCAAATACGTTACCGTAGGTCAAATAACGGCATCGTGTTTGGATAGTGTTGGTCATTCTTTGTTCCACAAATCACCTAACAATCAAGGGAAGTCTGGCTGTATCAAGACAGCGTAAATACTGACAGCATAGGTTCAGTGTGCAGCACTGCCAAACATTACAGTTCCTAAGTAAATAACTGTGATGGTTCAAAAAAAAAATCAGAATTTTCAGATACCTTTGGTATTCCAGTGTTCATTCTTAGCATATTGTGATTTAACAATTACCTCATTATGAAGGAAGGTAACATCAAAAACAGCCCCCTTCTCCATAATCTACTGCTTAGAAGCATTCCAAATTCTGCTTCTGGGCTTTTCACTCCGACCACATCACCCCTTTTTTTAGCATTCCTCCAATGTGTTTCCCCTTCTTCCAGCACATCAAAACCAACATGTCTGTGTTAATCTTTAAGGACCATACCATTTGTCCTCTCTAGCTTACTCATGTGCCTGTAAAATCACCCTCTTTGTTCCCTGCATTTAACACTTTATCTCTATCAATAGCTAAGTATGGGACACTCAATTAGCCTCGTTAGCACAGGTACAACAATTGACAGGTATCTTTTTTTCTCCCTCTTATTTTTCTGCTACAAATTCTGGGTTCCTGTTATTTCCACTCCAGCTTCCAGCTCATCCTAAGAGGGTTTTGCCCATGAAAGCTCATGATAATATATATGTATTTGTTACTCTCTAAGGTGTCACAGGACTACTCATTTTTAAAGTTACAAACTATCATGTCTACCCCTCTGAATCTCATTGTTCTGTTAGTAATGCCAGCCATGTTCAGCCACTTCTCCCTCAAGCAGCTCTGTACTTTTCCCCATGTTGTCCCATGTCCCGTGTCAGGGCTGATACCCACTCTGGCACTCCAAGTGCAGAAGGTAGGGGCCCACAAAGACCTTAAGTACCTTTGCCTCTAGGCTCTGCTTCTAAACACTCCCAGTGTCACAGATGCCCTGGCTATGAGGAAAAACAAAAGCTGCCACCATCAAGTGATTTACCCTAAAAAAAACAGGCGGGAACACTTGAATTCCTCCTCCAGTGGTACTCCAAACTCTTGCACCAAGGAGGTTGAAAAAAAAAAAAGAGAGAACAAGCTGCGGTCTCTGGTAACTAATCACCCTGTCTCAGGCAGGCAAATATACACACAGACACCTGTTACTTTCCAGCACACAAGAATCAAATCCTCACCTTACAAAAGTGATTTTTATTAACAAACAAAAGGTATACATGATAAAGCATACTTGATTGCTAGATGTTACAGAGCAACTAGGAAAGAACAAATCAAATCACAAAGAACCATAGTCCTTTACTGATGAATAGTCCTTTACTGATGCATAATTAACTTATGCATCAGTCCCAGCTATCATGGGCTATGACTTCTGCTTTCCTGCTGCAGTCCCTTTGTTTTATTATACATTCATCCTTCCAACTCCCCCCGATTGTCCTGTTTGACTGTGTTGTTCCCTGTACAATGCCTAGCACAACAATGCACTGCTCCTTAATTGGGGTGTCTGGATGCTACTGTAATAACAGTAATTGGTCATTAAAAAGTTGCTGGTTGATCAAATACAGTTAATGGGATGCAATTAAAAATATGAGTGAGGCTTCAGAGCAATCTCCCAAATGATTAGATAGGAGCCCCCTTTGTGTTAAAACTGAACTGCAGTGGAGATTATATCCGAGAGGAGTAGTGCAGTGGCTTGGGGACAGAATAAAGCATACTAGGATTTTCCATATCTAATCAGTTTGATTTAAAATGCATTGCCACCGCAGCTGCTCATACAACATAAACATGAGTAGTAGCCTAGGATACTGTGGGCTGCCCTCTGGCTGCCCCAGTAATGTGGTTGTATATAGAGAGTGTGCTTTTGAGTTTCAGAGGAGTGTACAAAACTCCACTTCCACAGCTGCGCTCCTAAGAACTGTCATGGTAACCAGTGATGTGAGGAGCCGGGTGTGACAAAAAAGGCAATTGGAAGAAGAAAAGGAGAAATAGTCTCAAACAAGCTGAGAATTGTTTGCTTCTGTAGTGGCTGAAAAGCATCTCTGTACTAATGGAAAATGTCAGGGAATCCCCTTGTGGAGGTAGGGAATGTATAACAGATAGGTCCTGGTTATTTGCTCAAGGTTAAAAAAAACCCAGACTTCTTCTAAAGATGCATTGCTCAAAACCCACTTCCTCAATAAAGTCCCTCATAAGGATATGCCAGGCTAGTAAAAAAGGACTGATATTCCTCTTTTTATAAGGAAAAAGTAGGCACCACATCCCATAACACAGCAATTCCAGTGCCTAGCAATCTAACATCAGCGCAGTCACGCTTGGTGGCCAATCACTCATGTACCCTTATGGAAATGTCTCAGAGCGCATTAAAGTTTTTAAAACCAGAGCCAATAAACGGGTGTTGAAATATATGTTTTCCACACACAGAGCAAAACATGGACTGTGTGGGGATTTTTTTTTTAAAGCAGAGATAGAGGAAAACAGCAAAGAAAGAACCAATGTAGGTTTCTACAAGGGAGAATCATGATTAAAAACTGGTGTGCTCTAACCTCAAGAGAATAGTTAGTTATATGTGTTAAGGTTCATCTTAAGCTGCCTGTAGCCTGACTACTTAGATTTGAAAGGGCAGGATACAGAAAACATACACAACACCTCTGCTACACATGTATGAACTACACATTCCACAAGAAGTAGGAACAACATGTAGAAAAGAGAAGAGAAACCCCAAAGAGGTGACAAAGAGTAATTCTGAGTGTCCTAGATGTGGAGATATTAACAAGAGATTCTAAGAAGTGGAGAAAAAAAGGGTGTTGCTGGAGAACAGAACTATATCACACATGTATGAAAGATATATATTTAGGAGAGGAACAGTTTCTGCTATTTGCAGGATAAAAAGAGTACCCTTTTCCACACTAATTTGTTCACATATAAGTATCTATCTCCTTCCATGCAAGAGTTTCTATATGCTCAACAGATATGAATCAATCAGTGAAACACCCAGGCCACACAGTCGAGTTATGTTCCGCTTATTTTTTCCGAGACCTCTGTTCTGACTTGCTCCAAACTCCACACACTTCTATCCAGGACAAATATGACTACCTTGGTCTCTCTCTTATTCCACTCCTTGTGACGCTCCTTTCTGTAGTTTAGACCAATCCAACTCCTGCCACCTCTGTCTTAATCCATAGAGGATCTGCATCTCTAAGGCTGTGTCTAAACTATGAGCCTCTTCTGCAAGAGGAAATGCAAATGGAGCACTCATTTGCATAGGCCACACTCTCATTTTCATTTCCTCCTTGGATCCCTTTTGTGCAAGAGACTTTTGCACAAAAAAGAGCTGTGTAGTTGGTGCCTTTTTGCACAAAAAACCCCTTTCGTGCAAGAGCTGTTCTTCCTGAGGAAAAGGGGATTTTTTTTGTGCAATTAGACTACCCGACATAGTCAATGAAGCCGGGATTTAAATATCCTCGGCTTCATTAAAAAAAATGGCCGCCGCGCTGTGCCAGCTCAGCGCAGCGATCAAGACGCGGATCGGTTGACAGGGAACGCCTTTGTTGACCGCTCCTTTATGCCTCATGAAACAAGGTTTACAGGAGTGGTCGACAAAGGCTTCCCTTGTCGACCGATCCATGTCTTGACTGCTGTGCTGTACCGACGATCAGCTGAGCCTGCACAGTGTGGCGGCCATTTTTATTTTAATGAAGCCGAGGATATTTAAATCCCGGCTTCATTGACTATGTTGGGTAGTCTAATTTACATGCCTCTGACGACAGAGGCATGTAGTCTAGACATACCCCCTGGGACTAACACAGCTGCAACACCAAATTAAGTTAATGGGTAGCAGGTTTAAAACTATTAAAAAAAAGTTCTTCTTCATACAGCGTGTAGTCAACCTGTGGAACTCCTTGCCAGAGGAGGCTGTGAAGGCTAGGACTATAACAGAGTTTAAAGAGAAGCTAGATAATTTCATGGAGGTTAGGTCCATAAAAGGCTATTAGCCAGGGGATAGAAATGCTGTCCCTGGCCTCTGTTTGTCAGAGGCTGGAGAAGGATGGCAGGAGAAAAATCGCTTGATCATTGTCTTCGCTCCACCCTCTCTGGGGCACCTGGTGCTGGCCACTGTCGGCAGGCAGGCTACTGAGCTAGACAGACCTAGCTGACCCAGGACGGCCGTTCTTATGTTCTTATGTAACACAACATATGCACGGTAGTTTAGCTACTTTCTGCCTTCTTTATTTACTATAAACCTGTTCATAATAGTTAATGGTACTTGTTTTGTGTTAAAGTCAGCTAAGTTATCTCTATGCTGTTTTACTTGTGGGGCTTACTCGAGTAGATGACCTGAGGACACATAGCAAATCAGGCCACCAAACATGATGTGTGTAGCTAAACTCATATCTTCTTCAGTTCATAAGTCATTCTGGGCTTTAAGGATCTGAGTGCTTAGGTGAGACAGCAATGTGCAGGCTCAGAGGCAGTAAAATAAACTAATGCATGTTGACTACAAAAACACAGGTGTTCAGTGAGTATAATGTTCAGCAGGAGTTTTGTGGATTGTGGTGCAGCCAAAATGGAACTTTTCACCTAACTCCAAGAGTTTGTTGCCTAAGTCTGGAGTTAAGGCATCTAAGAGCCTTTGTGGATCTTATCCCATGTAAACCACTGGTGATTGTGTTACATAAGCTCCCTTTGACCCAGGCTGAGTTTGGTGACATTTGGATGCTGGCCAGGATTTGTACTTTGTAGCTTAGACTCTCCTGTGTGATGCTGTAACTTTGCTGAAGCCCTCTAAGCCAGAGTTTGACAATGGAATTGTTTGGCAGTGGCAAATTAAGCTTTTCCCCCCTAATTGATTAATAAAACAGTTGGAAAGGTGGGAAGTCACTGAGGACAGTCAGCATTGTGTATTCAATAAAGAACATTCAAGACAGAATTAGGACCTGTCACAAATAGGAGCTGCTAACGAGAGTCTGACTTACCTGGAGAGTGAGGAAAGGGTTAAACAACTAGAGATGCACCTGAGGGAGGGGGCTTGGGCATTCAGCCAATGAAATACAGATAGGAATTTCAAATTGGGAGGGGGGGGGTTCTTCCTTTCTTCTTTGTTTGAGATCAAAGCAGTTTTTTCCAGGTATTGAAGGGAGACGGGCTTTCCCAGGAATGGACTTCTTGAAATGTGTAAGTAGGGAAAAATTTAGCTAGTCCATCAGGTTTTATTGTTTTCCTTGTTTGGGGGTTTAGAAATTGTGTCTGAGCTGGTTAATTATTTTTCTCTTTGTAACTAAGGATTACAACCCAGGGATTTCCCCTGAGTCTATTTCACTTCATGGCTTTTTAACACCCAGTCATTTACTATGCTTGCAAGAGTAGTTTTATTTTGATAATAAAAGTTTTTTCCTTTTTGTTTTGATTAACTGGGATGGGTTGATTGTTGTGTCTTTAATCCTATTTGCCTAAATTGTCCAGGAGGAGCAGAGCCCATTGTTCTCTGTGGATTCCCTCTGTTTATTTTTCCAACTCCAAGCAAAATGAAAGATGGGGCGGGAGGAGAGTTTTGCCCTAGGGAGAGGATTCCCAAGTGATCTCTTCCCTGGAAAAGGGTTTATTTTATATTTTCTTTTTCTTGCTTGGGTGCTTGCAGTGAGTGAATCAGTCTTTGTCTTTTTGGATCTCAGGGAGACTGAGACTGGACAAGTTTGTCTCTGGGAATCAAGAGACAGGTTTTACAGAGTTTATTCTACTAGCCAGCTCCTCGTCTCTGCACTTGAAGTGTCAGGTTGGGGAATTGAGCTGTGACAGGACCCAAAGCAGCAGTCATCACAGTCAGCGGGAATTTCCTTGGTTGAGTTCAGTGGGAGCAGGAATAGGGTCTAAATGTAAAAAACTAGGGGCTAGATCATAGATCCAGCTACTTTTGCTGCTCTGGTGGCACACAGAAGCCTTGGAGCCTTCTGATCTGGTGTTTTGGGAGATCCTTATGGAAACCCCTCCCCTTGTTCTTGGAGCAGTTACTGAAATCTTGAGACAGAATGTTCCTACACCCTCTTAATTTCTCACAGCTGGATTGACTCCTTGAGGTCATACATCAATGGGCATAAATAAAAGCAAAATGTGAATTAGCCAGACCCAGAAAAGGGGTGGGGGTGAATGGAGAAGGAGAGATCTACAAATATTACTTATTGACTATAGCTCTTAGGAACTTCAGCATGGACAAGGATCCCCTCCCCCCCTTTCCCACTTTGCTTTGGGTAGTGCACAAACAGAACAAGAGCTCAACCTCAGTCCCCAAGATCTTACATCCCATATATAAGGCAAGAGACAACAGGTAAATATAGAGAAGCCATCATCCCCTACCTATAGCTTTGTGCTTTGTGTATCCCAGTCAGGCTACTATTAATACTAGCCCTAGTACTTAATCGGCCAGTCTATTATCATCTGACATGTCAACCATATCAATGAGTCAGATGCCTTACAAGCTTTATAATTAAAATATTAAGGGGTCCGAATCCATTTTTCTGTTACAGTGATGGGCATCTTACCCTACATCAGTTGAGTTACTCCAGATGAACACCCATGAAAATAAGCAGAATTTGTCCTAATATCTAGGATTAGAGCCTGAAGGACAAGGGTACAATAGACTTGTCATTTCCTCACCCTCCCACCCCATTAAAGTAACAGTATTTTGAATATAATCAATTAACACTACCTTTGCAGGTGATCCGATCAATTAGCATATACCTTAAACATATCGGCTACGTCTAGACTGCAAGCCTCTTTTGAAAGAGGCTTTTCCGAAAGATACTTTCGAAAAATCTTCTTTTGAAAAAGAGCATCTAGACTACAATCAGTACTTTTGAAAAAGCAAGCCAGTCTGGATGCTCTCTTTCGAAAAAGCACAGTTTGCATTACATAGCACCTTTTTTCGAAAGAGCACTTTCGAAAAAAGGCGTTATTCCTCGTGAAATGAGGCGTTCCACTGTTGAAAGAAAAGCCGCATTCTTTCGATTTAATTTCAAAAGAACACAGCTGTAGTCTAGATGCAGGTGAAGTTTTTTCAAAAAAAGGCTACTTTTTTCGAAAAAACCCTGCAGTCTAGACACAGCCATTGAAATACTGACCATGTGCAAATGGGATATTTAAGCTGACTGTTAGAAATCTATTTCCATTTCAATATCCCTACCTCTGATTTTGGTGCTTTACATTTGCAGGAGATTATTAGACTGACTGAGGCATACAGAAATCAGTATCCATGGGCTAAAAACATTGATAGGAACAAGTGTGAAAACTGCAGGGTTTCTTCTGAAAGTAATGGCTCTTTATTCTGTCTGACTGAAACAACATTTCCGCAACAGGCAAAAATACATCAAAAGTTTTCATTAAAAAAGCATTCCTGTCAGCATCAAGAGTGTTCTCATAAATGTTGATGGGGCATTAACGTATAAATGTGAGTCAGGAAATAAAAAAAACAGAGATGGGGAATATCTCAACATCTATTTAGGAGAAGTACTTCTTTTCTGTAAGGTTTGTAAAACATCTCAAAGTCATGCTTCATCGTAAAACAATTGGAGATCCATCCACTACTACTCTTTCTCAAGTTCCCCCACCTTTTGACTTGCATTCAGCCATAAGGTAATTGACTAATATAACTGCTTCTAAAGCTCTATTCCCAGAAACAACAGCATTGGTTGTAGTCTTAAACCTGGTTCTGTGTTATTTTGCCAGGCAAGCATATAATGTATATGCTCCATTTCCTATGCTGAACTTCAGTGAGTAATGTGCAACCATAAGCAAAAGAAAAGTGCAATTTTTATTTTGTGTATATTATGGACCTCAAATTTGGAGCTGTAGATAAGAAGATATTTGGAGCAAAGGGCATGGCCATTTTCATTCTCTAGGTGTGAGACATATTTGTATAGTGCATGCAAAGGACTGAGAGTGATATTCTAATAGTACATCCATATCTATCTTTTCTTTTTTTCTGAGAACGGAGATGATTGTTTTGAAAGGAGGTTGTGTCAGAGAGAGAGGAAGGTAGCAAGACAGAGACGGTGAATGAATAACTAGGGGTATGTCTACACTTGCAGCCTAATTCGAAATAGGGCTGCAAATGTAGGCATTCGAAATTGCAAATCAAGCCCAGGATTTAAATATCCCACGCTTGATTTGCATCTTCCCAGCCGAGCGCCATTTTTTGAAATTGACAAGCCCGGCATAACTGCCCACATCTACACACGGCAGTGAAACAGGCATTCGAAATAAAGCCCTAGTTAGAAATACCTGTTAAACTTCATTTCAGGAAGAATAACAGGTATTTCGAACTAGGGCTTTATTTCGAACGCCCGTTTCACTGCTGCATGTAGATGCGAGCAGTTATTCCGGGCTTGTCAATTTCAAAAAATGGCGCTCGGCTGGGAAGATGCAAATCAAGCGCGGGATATTTAAATCCCAGGCTTGATTTGCAATTTTGAATGCCTACATTTGCAGCCCTATTTCGAATTAGGCTGCAAGTGTAGACCTACCCTAGGAGAATTACGGGCTGATCTTGCAATCAATGAAAAGGGCTAGAGATGAGTGTTTACAAGGAAAGTATTCATACGTGGGTAAGGAAATAATGCTTCTACACCACATGACTGACACAGATACTACTACACTTGCGCACATGACTGAATCCTCACATAGATGAAGAACATACAAGGTTTCTGCTTCTGTCACGAGTATAAAATACTCTGTGGTTCAGGATGTGGCAGGGGTCTTGGTCACAATTGCAGACATCTAGGGTCCGTCCCTCATATTCATGTCCCTTCAGACACTCTAGATTAAATAATCAGGTAGTATAATAGGTGAAAAGCCCATCTTCTGCCTTCAGCTTGCTAGACGAGGTTCTGGTTAACGGGGACCCACACATTTGCCATGGCCAGGTCAGATTGCTTTGAAACTCATGTTATCTGCTGATGCAGTGCAGAGGTTTCAGATTACAGAGAACGTGGCTGCCCTCACTGGCTCATCCACCTTGAGCGCATGACTCCTGCACTCCCACCATTGGTTGTGTCAGGTCCAGCTCCACAACAGGGCATGCAGTGTTGACTTTTGGGTACCTAGAAACTGTGGGTGAGCTGCCTCACTTCCTAGATAAAGCATGAGCAGAGAGCGGTACCTCAAAATGAGCTCCATAAAAATCAGTCCTCCAGGTGGGATTCCGTTTAAAGTAGCCAATAGGAGATGCCAAGAGGGGTGTTTTCTAAGTCCTCCTCCCTCTGCTCATGCTCAGAATCCACAGCTAGGAACCTTCTCTTGGATTAAACTGTGCCTTGAATAAATGGTGGTGGCATATGCCTACATCCACACAAAATGGCCAGAAGGGGGTGAGTAGAGGAGGAGGTGATCTATCATATGAACTTTAACCTAGTGGTTAGACTACTCAGCCAGGACATTATCAACTGCACTATTGGACGTTCTGGGGATGGGGTCTCTCTTAATCTCTCTTGGGCTGTGTCCAGACTCAGGGGTTTTTTCGAAAAAAGTAGCCTTTTTCGAAAAAAACCTCACCTGCGTCTAGACTGCAGCCGCGTTCTTTCGAAATTAAATCGAAAGAACGCGGCTTTTCTTTCGATGGCGGTAAACCTCATTTCACGAGGAAGAACGCCTTCTTTCGAAAGTTCCTCTTTCGAAAGAAGGCGTTCTTCAATGTAAATAGGGCTTCTTCGAAAGAGAGCATCCAGACTCACTGGATGCTTTCTTTTGAAAAAGCAAGCCGCTTTTTCGAAAGTTCAACGTGCAGTCTAGACGCTCTCTTTCGAAAGAGGCTTGCAGTCTAGACATAGCCCTGTTGACACTATTTCACTTTTTCTTTCTAACAATTTTCCTCATCATGCACAGGTGGGAATAGAAACAGCATTGCCTACATGCCCAGTGAGTCCCATTACCACTGAGCTAAAGGGGGATCTGCTATTGTCATCTTTTGTGGAGTTCGGGTGGGATCTCTGCCCGCCTACAAGATTGACAAAATAGACAAGGGAATGCCTGTCTTCACCTGGCTTGAGAATTGTGCTGAGGTTTAAGTGTCCGCTAGATGAGCAGGTGTGTGAACATGCCCAGAGGAAGAAACTGAGGCATCTATGAGATTTTTACAGCAAAAATGTAGGTGCTGAGCGAGATTAGACAGTAAAGTAGCAGCTAAGTGGGTTTTGTGAATTCCAAGGGGACTTTGCTCTGAAAAGAGACTTAGGTATTCAAAGCCCAGATATAGGTCCCTGTTTATTTCCTTTGCCAGTTCAAGTCATTGTTCCTAATCTTCAAACTCATAAGGAATTGATTTAAAAAAAAAAGCAGGGGTGAATTTTGAACTCATGTACACGGCTATCCATCACTAGTAGCTCCAATGAACAATGGAGTCCCCCCACTGTAAAACTGGTGTGCACTCAGCATTAGATCTCCTACTTTTCTTACATTGCATTTCCCATACCTGATACGGATCTTCCTTCCGCTGGCTTCACAGTCTGCTGTGCTACTTCTGACTGACACCAGTCAAAATAAGGTTAGAATCAGGCCCTAATTATGTATCCATAAAGACAAGCAAGACTGCAAATCTAGGTCTATTGCAGCAGCTTGTCTGTTCCCATCTAGGAATAAATAGCATCACGGGGGGAAAAGGGAAACGCTACTAAGCCAAGCTGCTTCTCATCACGGCACAGTCAATCCTGGCACTAATACTGCATTTACACAGCACGGTGCCTTCCAGGATGCAAGAGGTTTTTATAGCTGCTTTGAGTATTTTATTGCGAAAAGAGAGAGAGAGAGAAAATAGGTCTTGGGTAGTCAATAAAGCATTGCCTAGCAATTTCTGATGGCTTTTGGAAGCCCACAGCAGGGGCTAGATTGAGTGGTTTAGACACTGCCCTGTGTAATGGGTGGTCAGGTGGCAAACTGCCTAGGACAAGAAAGCACAAGCTCTTCGCGCATGCAGAACGGGGTGGCCTAGAATAATTGCACGGGTTTCTCCTCTGATGTGTGCTGGCTCTGTTCTCAGAACTCATATGGAGGCAGCATGTGTCCATTGCTCTGCCTCCTTCCTCCCCTTCCCCCCCCCAATCTATTTTCCATCTGGAGGGAGCAAGGACTGAGCAGTCACAGGACTACTGTTGTTTAGTCCTTCCACAGGCACCAAGAGGTGGGCACATCTTATGCTCCATAATGGCCAAGTAATGGGCAGACTATTGTGTCTGCCCTCTGGAGGATAAGAGTCTACTATTGGTACCAGTTAATAGAACACTTGCTTTACTTCAAGTGGTAGAGATCTGGGTTTGGAAGCTGAAAGTCCAGGGCTCTTGCCTGACTCAGCCTATCATGAGGCTCTTTTCAAAGCATTGGCCAGAATAGGGATTTCAACCCATTTACTTCAAAAGCTTGGTGTGAACAGCCTGTAACTGGCAGAAAGTTTAACACACTGACTAACCCCATTACACCCTCCTCTGATGGCTGCCACAGACAGAGGGTACGTCTACTACCACTGCAAACATGGCTATTTCTTCAGCTCAGGTAATAGAGAACTTCACTCTGGCACTCAAGAAACAAGATTCTGTCTCCACTGATCATCTTTGAGGGTGGGAGTGTTTTATTACCTTCCTATATTTTCCCCTAAAAAATGGATCCCTCCACTTTTTCAAAAAATATACAGGGCATTTCCCACTCCATCTTACATGTCTTCTCATGCTTCCACCTCCTGCTAGTTGCTTCTCCTGCTGTACTCCTCTTTTCCAGCCCTCAGCATATAACATACCCCAATTCCCTTAGGTGTAACTTCAATTCCGAAGGGACCAGGAGAAGATGCCATCGCCACTGCTAAGATTTCCTCTGAAATGTCCCCAGAGTCTCTGAATTATTATTGCTGCTGCTTACTTGACTTCAGATAAGTTAAACATACAATAATTGTGATCTAGCTTGGCAGTTCCTGGCATCTGAGAATGTCATTCTCCTGTATACCTATGGCTTTAACAGTGAAGTTTTGGATTGTTCTCTGGCTTAAAAATACCCCTTTGTTTGGGTGCCACTTTGGTCAGTATCTACATAGAGGCTTAAAGAAATTACTTTATCTGATATTTACTTTGCCCTTCCCAACATAGATTTGGTGCTTTTAGGCTTTTTATTTTTATTTTTTTCAGTCTATATAGCACAGGGCCATCACACAGTGACAGCTGGAACAAGTGAGATTTCAGCAAATTATAAATCAGAGAGATTTTTAAGTCTCACTGAAATTGAGAGCAGAACAGTCTTCATCACAAGAGAGAGAGTGTTAAAGTCCAGGTTGGGTTGATTCTGGAAAGCTCTTGACTCTTGTGGATCAGGTTTGAGTCTGTTTGAGACTGTTATGATGGATTTGAAAATTAGGTCTGGGCAGACCAGTAACTTTCCAGATCCATCCAAGGTGGAATTATTGGGCCTCATACTGTACTTTCGTTACTTGCACCTATTTGATGTCACCGTATTCACAGCTATGGCGTTACTACTGCTTTGCGCTAGCGTACATAGGAGGAGAATCAGGCTGATCAGAAGCAAATATGTTCCATCATGTTAACGATACACTAAGAAACAAATTCTGGTGTAACAGTGATGAGAACTTTTCATCTTCAAAGCCCTTTGCAAGTGTACAAACAACTGTGCAAAGTGCTGAGTAAGAGTCTATAAATGGTGTTAGAAACAAGGAGACCCAGATAAATTATTCAGTTGCTTCATGGTAGTATTTGGTTAAAATCCATATTATGTGTCCTGGCCTTCTTTTGTGGCATGAGCAGGTACACCAGACTGCAATTTTATTACTCAAATTAAACCCAAAATTCCATGTTCAGGAGAACCCAGAGCAGCCAATGGAACCCCACTGAACCTTTGTCAATTCCTGGGGTGCTCCCATTGTAGGGAGAGCCAATCATCTCACTAGGAGGTTCCCCCCTAGCATCTCTCCCCATTTCAGTGGTTGAGTCCAGGGAAGGGGGGACCTCAGCCCTGTGCCAGCATTTTGGTAGCACACGTTGATGGAGTCGTCCCCTGGTTCACATATGCCCCCACACATTTAGACATGGTGCCAACATCTCATAAGGACAAGCCCTCAGAGTGCCAGCTATGCTGCCTTTTGGGATGTGGAGCCTAGATCAGTGAGGTCCTGTACTTGGGTCCTGCTAAATTTGCAGATGTGACCGTCGTTTCTCCCCCCCCCCCCCCCCCCGCTCTATGGAATTGACTTATAGCTACAAATATGCGTAACTTGAAGATGCTTTGGACAAAAGACTTCATGTAACTTATCATTTTAATGTCTCAATCTGCTGGACCTGTATGTTTTATGTTGGTGTATGTATCGTGCTTGTATGTCAAGTTAGAAATATGGAGTGTGGAATGGTTTGTGGTTTTAAATATGCAAATGAAAGCCATCAGGGGTGTTTTCCTCAATTTCTGGGTCATCACCTGCAAACAGGCCCTTTTGCCCTTTAGCAGAGAATGGTTTTAGTATGGCATGTGACCACCCTAACTGGTAGGGGCTGATCAGGTAATTTTCCATGGAAGGGGAGAATGTAAAACAGAGAATTCCTGCCTGAAAGGAAGGCTATTTAAGATGAAAAGATTTTCAGGCCCTTTGTCTTTGGCTGGCATGACACTCCCAAGAGAATGAACCAGAGACCCCCAGGTGGAAAGGAACTTCCCTGTCTTGGAGGCTTATCTGAATTTAGAAGTTTTAGGATAAGTTTGTGATAAGTGTTAGTGTATTAGAACTAGCAATGTGTATTTTGTTATTTCAAATTTGTAATTCACTTTGCTCTGCATGTTTTCACTTGCAACCACTTAAATCCCACTGTTTCTACTTAATAAAATTACTTTTATTTACTGTCAAGCCCAATGTAAATAGCTGTTACCTTGGGGAGCAATCAGTGTGTACATCCTCTTCTCATTGCTAGAGGGGACTTACTTGAATGATTCATCTGGGGTTCTGATCCCATTTAGGGAGTGGGTTTCCTGATAGCTGTGCCCAACGGCATTCTCCTCAGATCTGAAGAGACACAGTGTCTGTATTGCTCTTTGGTGGAGAGAGAGGGAAGTCATTTCACTTCTGTGCCTTGGTTGGAGAAGACCAGGAGATCTGACCCAGCAGGACAGGGTGGTGAGAAGCTCTGAGAGCAAGGAGGTGAGTGTCAGTGGCTTTGTCAGCACACTGGGAAGCAATCTAAGGGGTCTTCTGTGACCTCTCCCTGCATTGACTAAATAACTCTCCCACAGGTCCAAACTATTCCCTCTGGGAGAGAAGAATTCCAGCCCTCTGGTGGCCTAAACCCCAAACTTTAGATGTTGCTGTGAGGAAGGTGAAAAAAACCTGACCAGCCTCAGCCAATCTGGTGTGTGGGGAAAATTCCTTCCCAGCCCCAAAGTGGCAGCAGCTAGCATACTCTGCAGTGACCTCCATGAGGGTGACTGGTTGACAGAAACCAGAAAACAGGACTCAGGACTCCAACCATGGCCCTAAATCTCGTGCCAAATCTCACAAGACTTAGCCTATCTTGCCATTTTTTGCCCTCTCCCATCCCAGGAGCCACCAAACTCACCTTGGCTGGTGCGGGGCTCTCAGCTGATGGCATTGCTGCACTACTGTCGCACTTCAGTGAAGCTGCTGCTTCTCTGACAGGACAGCTTCTTCTGTCAGTGTAGTTAATCTACCTTCATGAGAGGCAGTAGCTATATTGACAGGAGATCCCATCCTGTTGTCCCACCACTAACTACAGGATGCAGATCAGTATAACTGCATCGCCCAGTAGTGTGGATTTTCCACACCTCTGAGTGAGGTAGTTATACCAATATAAGTTTATAATGTAGTTATACCAAGGTAAGTTTATAGAGTAGATCTGACCTAAGTCAGGGGATGAAATTAGGAATGACAAAACTAAAGGCTAAACATGGGTGGTGCGAAATGGAATCTGGGGGAGGCTAAGTATGGTGGCCAACTCTGACTGAAAATATTATGGGCGATGTTTTCCCCCAAAATGATGGAATGTCATTTCCGTCACCGGGAGATTGATGCTAATTGTGGAAGACTTGAGGCCAAACTTGGAGGGTTGGCAAACCTAAGGCTAAGCCTCCTCAAACCTCACACTTACAGAAGGAGGAGTGTTGGCCTCCTTGAGAAATCTTCCCCATCACAGCTTTTATTCCCCACCATTGCCTCAGAGCTGGAGGAGCTCACACTCTCCACTGCAGTCCTGGGGCCACAGCAAGGCCCCCAAGCTTTTCCAGTCTCTAAGCTGCAGTGAGGAGGGGGGAGGAATGAACAGGGGAGTGAGGCCTCAGGGGAAGAGGCAGAGTGGGGGTAGAATGGGAGTCGGGCCTGAGGGGAGGGGAAGGGAGGGAATGAGGACAGGACTGAGGGCAGGATGAGGACAGGGCTCTGGGCAGAATGAGGACTGGGCTGTGGGTAGAATGAAGGCAGGGTTGTGGGGGAAGGAACAGAATGGAATGGAGCCATGTGAGGGGCTACAGGAGGAAAAAGTAGAATGAGGTAAGGAATCCAAGCTTACAGTTCCAGCCATGGCAGACAGCTCCTCCATCGTCCCAACCGAGATTAAGAGCTCAGCTCTGGCCAGGACTGAGCTCTTAGTCCCTACTCCCTCATCACTCTGATCAAGAGCTTAACACCCCCACACTTTCACAGGAGACTATGGGGTGGGGGGAGGAATGAGCTCCCAGCCCCACCCTGCCCAGGCTGGGTCCACAATGGAGGGAATGAGAGCAACAAGTGTGGTGGGTCCTTGGCCAGAAGAAGCAGGGCAGAAGAGATGGGGCAAAGAGCTAGACTCCCCAAGGGGTAGCTTTGCCTGCCACCCATGTTGCCTGTCCTTCATGTCGTGTGTCATGCTGAGAAGTATGAGTAGCTCTGTTGAAATAAAGCATCCTAAATCATGTCTATCTCCACTTATTAACAGCCTGCAGAGTGACAGGCAGACAGATATCATGTGGCCGGCCATCATTAACCCAAGCAGCCTTCAATGTGACTGCTAACAGTAGCAAAGGTCAACCTGATGCCAAATGTTTGCAGGATCAGGCTCTTCAGCTTCTTGGTAGTGAAATGCATCACATGGTGGAATATTCTTCTGTGGGAAGTGGTGGGAGCACAATGGCTAAAGACTTTTAAAAGTAGACTGGATAAAGCACCAACAATTGCATTATGAAAAGATCCAGCACTGAAAGAAAGAGAGGCCACGTCTACACTAAAGGGGAAAGTTGAATTAAGATATGCAACTCCAGCGACATCAATTATGTAGCTGGAATCAACGTACCTTAATTCAAGTTTCCCTGCCATCCCCACAGAGGGAGATCAATGGGAGAAAATGCTTCCGTTGGCTTCCCTTACTCCTCGCAGGAGTACCAGCCACTTCCAGGGACACCATCTGAGTTCGATTTAGCGGGTCTTAACTAGACCTGCTAAATTGAACTCCGGAAGATCGATCGCAGCAGCATCGATCTTTCACTGAGTGAAGACATGGCTATAGTGTGTATCCTCTAGTAGGTCATCCTCTTCAGTAATGCCATGATTAGCAACCATAAAAACAAGACTTCTGTGAGGAAGGGAAAGTGTTATCATCCTCATGTAACAGAAGAAGAAATTAGAGCAGAGAACTCTCATGAATCAAAGAAGTGAGAGATTAGAAGTCAGGAGTTCATGGCTTCTAGTGTGGGTTTCAGACTACCAGATTATATTCCACTTCAAAGAGCATCATCCATTTTCAGAATGACTAGCAAAGAAGGTACCCTAAACAATAGGTGCATGAGATTCTATGGGAGTGCCCTGAAAACTTGATGCTTCATTCTGACAAGTTTTAACTTCCTTCTTGTGACTGTTCTTTGTCTTTCCTTCTCTGTTTAGCATATATTAGCTCTTACCTAAATCCTTCACACTGCATTTAGAACCAAATAAAGCATTAATATGTTCATCTATGTGAAATGTTCTCTTAACTATTACCTTAGGCAATCATTTAGTTGAATCTGATAGTGGGAGCACATTGACATTGTTAAGGTTAATGATCCAATGATTAACAATGAACATTTGGTTTCAGTCGTTGTTTCATAGGAAAATGTGAACAACAATTTGTCTGTTTAGAGTATAATGTCTTGGGATGGTATCTTTCTTTTCTTATGGTACAGATCCTATAAGATCAATGTCTAAATACTTCTAATTTACTGTCAAAGTTGTATGCTTATCCAAAATGCTGGGTGATGTATTTAATATGATTGAAAACATACCTCACACTGTTTGTATGTTTATGAAAAAGTGTTGAAATGATACAATTTAGTACAAATGAAGCAGGAACTGCCAGTCTTGCAAGGGAGGTTTGGGTATCATCAAGATTTGATTGCAGTATTAGTGTAGCCATGTTCTTCCCAGGATATAAGAGACACAAGGTAGGGGAGATAATATTTTATTAGTCCAACTTCTGTTGGAGGAACATGCTCACTTTTGAACTACACAGAGCTCTTCTTCAGGCCCTAGACCATATGGAATTAGGGAATAAACTCCAGAGAACAGTCTTCATTGACAAGCTTCGGATCAGTTAACCGAACTAAGTATTTTCCAATTCTGGGCCAGATTGTAATTCCTCTACTGACTAGGAGTAGTAGTTTTATGACTCATCCCATTGAAATCAAAGAGACTAACCACAAAGTAATGTCCTGCTCCAGGGTTTCTCAAACTTCTGTCAACAAAAATTACTACATGACTCCAGGAGCAGGGAGTTGTTTAATTGTTAAACAACAATTGCTAAAGGCCCTGGGCTTCGGCTCAGTCCCTGAGAGGTGGGTCTCAGGCTTTGACTCACGCCCTGGGCCCAGGTAGTCCAAGCCAGTTCTGTTGACCCCATTAAAATGGGGTTGTGATCCCTTTTGAGGTCCCGACCCACAGTTTGAGAACCTCTATCGGGGCGGACCGTCCATATAGGCAAACTAGGCAGTCGCCTAGGGTGCCAAGTTAAATGGGGCGCCAAATGGTGGCGCAATATCACTGAGGGGTTTATAGGTGGGGGCACTGATTGCATGGTTCACCTAGGGCGCCAGTTGCTGGCACCTAGTCTAGGGCCGCCCGCCCCTGTCTATACTCCTTAATATGAGTAAGGATGGCAAAGAGGTCATTGAATGTTACTGTAACAAGTCCTGGATGAATCATAAGGCACTTCAAAAGATTGTGTTCCCATTATATCCAGCCACAATAGAAAAGATATTTTTAAGTTGACGTAATTAGGTTTCACTAATTTTGAAGACTCTTGAATCTGCTAGGTGATGCTGACTTATAAAAAAAAACCACATTCTATAGACATTCTCTTCTGATAGTCTTTGGTAACTGAAAACTAAGATTTCACCCAGTTCTATCACCAAAGCTAGTGACTCACTCACACTGATAGAAACACTTTAGAGAGAACAGCCATCTGAAAATGGGTCATCTGGGGAAAGAGCGAATCTACTCTGATTTCTTGAATATATAGCAGTTTTCCGCTAAGCATCCCACTGTGCCTTGCAAACAATACAATAATTAATGCAGTCTCACGGTACCCTAGCATTGTGATTATTAACTATTATTCCTGTTTTCAAAAAATATATTTTAGAGCACACAAAAATGAGCCTACAACTTGCCGACAGAAAGGAATTGTCTTTTTCCCACAGTATTTGCAGTCTAGTACAGGCATACTGTGGTGGGACAGTATATAATGAACAGGACTGGGGGCATGGCATGGGTTGACAAATAGTGTAACAAGATCATTTGATTAATCCACTTTGTCATGCAGAACCATGGCAGGTCCATGGCCAGAGGTGTTTATATTCATTTATTATTAACTAGGTAGGTAATATTAAAGCCACACTCTAGATGGATAAACTAAGACATAAGCAGGTTACGCCCAAAACAGTCACACTTTGGATTCTAAATATAGGCACCTACGGTAGGTTTACACTGCGATTAGATACTAGCTGGCTCAGACTACAGGGCTGTTCAATGGCAGTGTTACAGCAAGCCTGAGCTGTAATATACCATAATACAGCAGGCCTAAGCTCTGAGACGCTCGCATCTGGCACAATCCTTGAACTTGGCTCAGCACAAGCCCAAATGTCCACAGAACAATTAAACAGCCCCTTAGCCTGGCCCCACAAGCCTTAGCAGGTCCACTGATGCAGAGGGGAGCAAAGAAGGCAATTGTCCCTGTTGCCTGGCTATTCAAAAGGGCCTGGTGCTCCGAGTCCTTTAATCGACTCAGGAGCACCATGCCGGAGTGCCACACGTTGACAATGCTGAGGCCTGGGGCGGTGGGCGCACTGTACTTCGGGCAGCGCTGAGGCCTGGCAGGGAGTGGCACACTGTACTTCAGGCAGCACTGGGGATCAGCTGCCCTCCTCCCCACTCCCGTACTGGGAGTGTAGTGCCACTCCCCACATACTTTGCCCATGGACCTGTGGAGACCGTCAGATCCACTGAGCCCGAGTCAACTGACCCAGGCCAGCTGTGCGTGTCCAATTGTGTTGTACGCATCCCCGCTGCATTCTGATTTGTAGCAGGACTGAGCAGCCAGAGTTGTTTTTTCGCTAGTGCCAGCTGGAAGCTGCTCGTATTCTCTGAGAATAGGCCCAGATCTTTGAAGGTATTAAAGTGTGTGGGGGGGAGGGAGGAGGGGTTGCAACACAGCCAAGCTGCTTGAGTACACACCCAGGGACCTGGGAGGGCTTACACAGCCTGCGCTACCATGGATTCATTACTATTGTTACTGAAGTTGAAGTTGTTACTAGATTGAAGTTGGGTCTACACTTACCTTTGACTGCAGTCTAGGCATTCCTGAACTGTCTCATTTCAGGTTGATGGAGTTAAAATAGACAGTAGCTGCCCCCTGGTAGCTGTTGTGTGGATCACATACTGGTGTACTAGCTGAGGTGCCGCGCCTGAGGAGATACAGTAGCAAATACTGTACAGCAGAGGATGTGACAAGAATTCTAAAATCAGCAACAACTGTACTTGCTATCATGTTCCTACTGGTCACACAGGCAATGGTCAAACTGGAATATAGGAATAGACAGAGGGTAGTAAGAGGCAGGAGGAGGCTAAACCTCCCCAAATTGCCATTAATGCTTTCCCCCTCAGCCCCAGGCAGCCTGGGCTCAGAGCTCCACCTAGATATTGGGCTACTCCAGACTCTCCAGGTGATGGTGGCCTGGTTGGGGTTTGGGGCTGTTCCAGATGCCAGCCTGGGTTCGAGGCTATGCCAGTAGGACAGCCAGGAGGAGCAGGGGGAATCAGACAACACTAGAACTGGCAGGGACCTCAAGAGGTCATCGAGTCCAGTCCCCTGCTCTCATGGCAGGGCCTAG
This sequence comes from Pelodiscus sinensis, assembly GCF_052426305.1. Classification (NCBI taxonomy): domain Eukaryota; kingdom Metazoa; phylum Chordata; order Testudines; family Trionychidae; genus Pelodiscus; species Pelodiscus sinensis. The sequence continues at coordinate 10,566,090 of NC_143055.1, forward strand.
TACCATCTAGATCATCCCTGACAGGTGTCTGTCTAACCTGCTCTTAAATATCTCCAGAGATGAAGATTCTACAACCTCCCAATTTATTCCAGTGTTTAACTACCTTGACAGTTAGGAAGTTTTTCCTACTGTCCAACCTAAACCTCCCTTGCTGCAGTTTAAGCCCATTGCTTCTTGTCCTTGGAAGCAGAAGGGGAGCAGGAGAAGCGGTATAGCAGCGGGCTACCTCCCCTAATGGAGGGCTGCACCTGCCACCCATGAACATACGCCAAGAGATGCTAGACTCCCAAGCAGAGGAGATGGCATGAAGAGAAATAGTTCCTTTTTTATCACAATAGCATAAGGATTGCAGCTTGACCGCTCTGGAGCAAAGAAAGGAGAGAAAACATGTTTATCCAGACCAGGAAGCAGAAGCAGGTGTAGTCAAGATAATGGCAGCAAAGTATTCTGCTCTGGAACTGTGGCTGAAACAGGGTCGTCAGATATACAGAAATGGTGGTGCCTAAAATTCTGAAAGACTGCAACCCACTCAAACTCCCTCACCCCACCTGCATACGGTGCTAGGAGGGAGTTTGGGATGTGGAAGGGGTACAGGCTCTGGGAGGGCGTATGTGTGCTGGGTGCAGTTTCTGGGGCAGAGGATTGGAGTGCAGGAAGGAGTGAAGGGTGCAGGTCTCGGGACAGAGTTTGGGTGCAGAAAGGGACGAGGGATTGTGCTTTGGAAGGGAATGTGAGTGCAGGAGGAAGTGAAGGGTACAGGCTCTGGAAGGCAGTTTGGGTGAGGGGTGCAGACCTTGGTTTGGGGCAGGAGATTGAGGTGCAGCACCAGCACGACAGCAGGGCTAGAGGTGCTTCCAGAATCATGCTCCGCACAGCTGCTAGTGCATCCATGTGGTCTGTGTGAGTGTGTATCCATGTGTCTCCGTGCACTGCTCACAGGACTCCGGAATGGGAGCAGCGCACGGAGACAGCCCCTGCACATCTAGTGTGCTGCCAGTGGTGGTGTCAGGGCCCCCGATCATTTAAAATCACCTAGGGGGTATGTCTACACTGCATTCCTCTTTTGAGAGAGGAATGCAAATGCAGCTGAGTGAAATTGCAAATGAAGCGCGGATTTGAATTTCCCGCACTTCATTTGCATAATCACGTCTGGGCGCTATTTTAAAATACCCAATTTGGAAAAAAGAAACGCTGTTTAAGGTTAAAATGAGGTTTAAGGGTCATTTCGAAAGAAGGGTTTTCTGTCGAAATAACCGTCTCTAGACAGAGTTTCTTTTTTCGAAATAGGATATTCGGCTAGACACAATTATGCAAATGAAGCGTGGGAAATTCAAATCCGCGCTTCATTTGCAATTTTGCTCAGCTGCATTCGCTCGAAAGAGAAATGCAGTGTAGACATACCCCTAAGGGTGGCAGGTGGGCTGAGAAGGCAGAGGGGAGTATGTGGCCTGGCAGGCGGGCCGAGGGATGCACCAGGGTGAGAGCCCATGGAGGCAGCAGACCATGCTGTCGAGAGACCCAACCTCCAAACTTTGCTGGAGCTGGGCCCTGGTCCAGGAATATTCCTGGCACCCAGGCACCATGGACCTATAGAACTCAGTGCAAAGCCTCTTTTGCAGCCATAGGCATAATCACCTTTTGTTACACTGCTGTGCTTTCTATTCACAAAAGGGGTCAAACTTTAAATAATGATGCACTTTTCTGGGTTTGTTTGCTTGTCACAGGAGGGATGTGAAATTATAAATGGCCAAGTCCAGAGAAACACTGGCCTGAAATAGTCTTCTAAGGGTGTGTCTAGACTACAGGTTTTTTTTGAAAAAGTAGCCTTTTTTTTCAAAAAAACTTCACCTGCATCTAGACTGCAGCCGTGTTATTTTGAAAGTAAATCGAAAGAAAGCAGCAGTTCTTTTGATCGCGGTAAATCTCATTCTACAAGGAATACTGCCTTTTTTGGAAAGTGCTCTTTCGAAAAAAAGCACTATTGAATTCAAACTGTGCTTTTACGAAAGAGAGCGTCTAGACCCTCTTTCGAAAAAGCGGCTCGCTTTTTCAAAAAATCTGCTTGTAGTCTAGACGCTCGCTTTTGAAAGAGGCTTGTAGACTAGATATAGCCAAAATGAGGTTTTGAAAACTTCTGACAGGACAAGAAAGAAAAGCAATTTAGAAAGGAAACCCTCTGAGAGCAGTGATAGCACATACCTTTTCCAGGCATCTTATTTGCTGTTATTCTTTGCCATTTGGTTGTCCTCATTGCTGGAGTGTCCTGATTTTATCAGACTCTTTAAAGATATTTTGATAATAAAAGGACTTCTGTAATGGAGCTTTTCATGGCCAGTGGACAGCAGCAGCATATATATATTTACACCACTTCTTGTGCAGCATTACTGTGCACTGTTAGGGTATGTCTAGACTACATGCCTCTGCCAACAGAGGCATGTAGATCAGGCTATCCGACATAGTCAATGAAATTGGGATTTAAATAATCCCCGCTTCATTATAATAAACATGTCCGCTGCGCTGTGCCGATGATGAGCTGATCATCAGCACAGTGCGGCAGTCTTGACCATGTTTATTTTAATGATGCAGGGATTATTTAAATCCCTGCTTCATTGACTATGTCGGGTAGCTTGATCTATATGCCTCTGTCGGCAGAGGCATGTAGTCTAGACATACCTCTTAATAAGTGGCCATGTGTCTGCCTCAAGGTAGCTTCATTTCTGCAGTGACTAACCATATTCATAAGAACATAAGAACGGCCGTACTGGGTCAGACCAAAGGTCCATCTAGCCCAGTATCCTGTCTACCGACAGTGGCCAGCACCAGGTGCCCCAGAGAGGGTGGACCGAAGACAACGATCAAGTGATTTGTCTCCTGCCATCCCTCTCCAGCCTCTGACAGACAGAGGCCAAGGACACCATTTTATCCCCTGGCTAATAGCCTTTTATGGACCTAACCTCCATGAAATTATCTAGCTTCTCTTTAAACTCTATTATAGCCGTAGCCTTCACAGCCTCCTCTGGCAAGGAGTTCCACAGGTTGACTACTCGCTGTGTGAAGAGGAACTTTCTTTTATTAGTTTTAAACCTGCTCCCCATTAATTTCATTTGGCGTCCTCTAGTTCTTCTAGTTAGGGAACTAATAAATAACTTTTCTTTATCGGCCCTCTCCACACCACTCATGATTTTATAAACCTCTATCATATCCCCCCTCAGTCTCCTCTTTTCTAAACTGAAAAGTCCCAGTCGCTTTAATTTCTCCTCATATGGGACCTGTTCCAAACCCCTAATCATTTTAGTTGCCCTTTTCTGAAGCCTTTTGAGGTGAGGAGACCACATCTGTACACAGTATTCAAGATGTGGGTGTACCATAGTTTTATACAGGGACAGTAAGATATTCTGTGTCTTATTTTCTATCCCTTTCCTAATAATTCCTAGCATCCTATTTGCCTTTTTCACCGCCGCTGCACACTGTGTGGAAGTTTTCAGAGAACTGTCCACGATAACTCCAAGATCTCTTTCCTGATTTGTCGTAGCCAAATTAGCCCCCATCATACTGTACCTATAGTTGGGGTTATTTTTCCCGATGTGCATTACTTTACACTTCTCCACATTAAATTTCATTTGCCATTTTGTTGCCCAATCACTCAGTTTGGTGAGATCTTTTTGGAGTCCCTCACAGTCTGCTTCTGTCTTGACTATCCTAAACAGTTTTGTATCATCTGCAAACTTTACCACCTCACTGCTTACCCCTTTCTCCAGATCATTTATGAATAAGTTGAAAAGGATTGGTCCCAGGACTGACCCTTGGGGGACACCACTAGTTACCCCTCTCCACTCTGAAAATTTACCATTTATTCCTACCCTTTGTTTCCTGTCTTTTAACCAGTTCTCAATGCAAGAAAGGACCTTCCCTCTTATCCCATGGCCATGTAATTTACACAAGAGCCTTTGGTGAGGGACCTTATAAAAGGCATTCTGAAAATCTAAGTATACTATATCTACTGGATCCCCCTTGTCCACATGTTTGTTAACCCCTTCAAAGAACTCTAACAGATTAGTAAGACAGGATTTCCCTTTACAGAAACCATGTTGACTTTTGTCCAACAAATTATGTTCTTCTACATGCTTCACAATTTTATTCTTTACTATTGTTTCGACTAATTTGCCCGGTACTGAAGTTAGACTTACCAGTCTGTAATTGCCAGGATCGCCTCTAGAGCCCTTTTTAAATATTGGTGTCACGTTGGCTACCTTTCAGTCATTAGTTACGGAAGCCGATTTAAAGGATAGGTTACAAACCACAGATAATAGCTCAGCAATTTCCCATTTTAGTTCTTTTAGAACCCTTGGATGAATGCCATCCGGTCCGGGAGATTTGTTAACATTACATTTTTCTATTTGTTTCAAAACCTCCTCTAATGACACTTCAATCCGGGACAGTTCCTCAGATTGATCACCCACAAAGGACGGTGCATATTCAGTAATCTCCCCAACGTCCTCAGCCATGAAGACTGAAGCAAAGAAATCATTTAGTTTCTCTGCAATGGCTTTATCGTCCTTGATTGCTCCTTTTATAGCTCGATCATCTAGGGGACCCACAGGTTTTTTAGCAGGCTTCCTGCTTCTAATGTACTTAAAAAACATTTTGTTATTTCTTTTTGAGTTTTTGGCTAGCTGTTCCTCAAAATCTTTTTTTGCTTTTCTTATTACATTTTTACACTTGATTTGACAGTGTTTATGTTCTTTTCTATTTATCTCACTAGGATTGGACTTCCACTTCTTAAAAGATACCTTTTTGTCCCTCACTGCTTCTTTTACATGGTGGTTAAGCCACGGTGACTCTTTTTTAGGTCTCTTGCTATGCTTTTTAATTTGGGGTATACATTTAAGTTGGGCCTCTATTATGGTGTCTTTAAAAAGTTTCCAACCAGCTTTCAGGGATTTGGCTCTAGTCACTGTGCCTTTTAATTTCTGTTTAACAAACCTCCTCATTTTTGTGTAATTCCCCTTTTTGAAATTAAATGCCAGGGTGCTGGACTGTTGAGGTGTTCTTCCCATCACAGGAATGTTGAATGTTATTATATTATGGTCACTATTCCCAAGCAGTCCTGTAACGGTTATATCCTGGACCTGATCCTGCGCTCCACTCAGGACTAAATCGAGAATTGCCTCTCCCCTTGTGGGTTCCTGCAGTAGCTGCTCCAAGAAGCAGACATTTAAGCCATTGAGAAATTTTATCTCTGCTTCTCTTCCTGAGGTGACATGGATCCAGTCAATATGGAGGTAATTAAAATCCCCCATTATTACAGAGTTCTTTATTTTGGTAGCCTCTCTAATCTCCCTTAGCATTTCAATGTCAGTATCGCTGTCCTGGTCAGGTGGTCGGTAATATATCCCTACTGCTAATTTCTTATTATTGGAGCATGGAATTACTATCCATAGCGATTCTATTGAACCTGTTGATTCACTTAATATTTTTATTTCATTTGATTCTACATTATCTTTCACATACAGTGCCACTCCGCCACCCACCCGGCCTGGTCTATCCTTTCTATATATTTTATATCCCGGTATGATTGTGTTCCACAGATTTTCCTCATTCCACCAGGTTTCAGTGATGCCTATTATGTCAATCTCCTCATTTAATACGAGGTACTCTAGTTCACCCATCTTATTAGTCAGACTCCAAGAACTTTAAAAATTTGCCACTGCTTATTTGTCTGCCCTTCCCTGATGCATTGGATTCCTTTGTATGCGATTGTTTGTCTGCTCTGCCCCATGGTTTGCCCTCTCCCCTCCTCTCTTTCTGACTACAGCTTAGAGAATCTCTATCAATGGATTCTCCTCCAAGAGAAGTTTCCCTCCGATTTACGTGCATCTCCGCACCAATCAGCTTTCCCCCATCTCTTAGTTTAAAAACTGCTCTACGGCCTTTTTAATGTTTAGTGTCAGCAGTCTGGTTCCACCCTGGTTTAGGTGGAGCCCATCCTTCCTGTATAGGATCCCCCTCTCCCAAAAGTGTCCCCAGTTCCTAATAAATCTAAACCCCTCTTCCCTACACCATCATCTCATCCACGCATTGAGACTGTGAAGCTCCGCCTGCCTACCTGGCCCTGCGCGTGGAACTGGAAGCATTTCCAAGAATGCCACCATAGAGGTCCTGGATTTCAGTCTCTTTCCTAGCAGCCTAAATTTGGCCTCCAGGACATCTCTCCTACCCTTCCCTATGTCATTGGTACCTACATGTACCACGACCATTGGCTCCTCCCCAGCACTACACATAAGTCTGTCTAGATGCCTCGAGAGATCCGCAACCTTCGCACCAGGCAGGCAAGTGACCATACGCTTCTCCCGGTCATCACAAACCCAACTATCTATGTTTCTAATGATCGAATCACCCACTACTAACACCTGCCTCTTCCTAACTGGCATTCCCTCCCCCTCAGAGGTATCCTCAGTACGAGAGGATACCGCAACATCCTCTGGGAGGAGGGTCCCAACTACGGGATGGTTTTCCTCTGCTCCCATTGTATGCTCTGTTCCCTTGAGACTTTCATCCTCCTTAAGAGCACTGGGGCTCTCAGACTGGACCTTCCCTCTTATCCCATTCCTATCTGCCGTATTCTCCTTATTGATCTGTGAACTGCATTTGGCGTGTTTAATGTTGAAAGTTCCTCTCCCAATAGCAGCTATTTCATTAGTCAATACTTCATTACATTTTGGCAACTAGCACTTAAAAACTTGGGGAGCAGACTAATTTTCGTGTGAGTAGGGTTTTTTCTTTATCCATCAGTGTAAGCATATAGTAGGAATGTAAATCATCCTATTTTTTAATTAGATAAAATTTAAAGATTTGTGTGAAAAAACTATTAGTGGGTAAGAGTATTCTTCAGACTGTCTGCCTTTTAAGAACATGTGTATTTACCAACTATAGATAATCCTTGAACCCTAAGGCTATGTCTACACTGCGGGATTTTTCCGGGATACCAGAGGTATCCCAGAAAAACCCCACCACGTCCCGGGAATGTGTTTGCTCTTCCGCTTTTTTTTTGCGGAAGAGCAAATGCGCTCTTTCGGGGAACCCTGTATTCCTCGTTCTACGAGGAATAAGGGCTCCTCCAAAAGAGGAGGCTTTTCTGTCATTTTGGCCCCATCTAGATAGGGCCAAATGGCAGAAAAGCCTCTTCCAGAAAAGCTATTGGAAAAAGCAATGCAAATTACAGAGCGCAATTTGCGGAGCTTTTGCCAATAGAAGACTGTAGTCTAGACCTAGCCTAATTGTGCAAAGAACTAATGCATATCGATAACTTTTCACACATATAGTCCAGTTTACTTCATCACTATATGACTACTCAGGGCCATCCTTACCAATATGCAGGATATGCAGTTGTGTAGGGTATCCAAAAATGTGAGGCACCACTGGGTCTTGATGTCCACCCGTCCACTTCTTCCTATCCCTACATGCATCCAGCTCCCATCCAGAACACACCACGCGATCCATCGTCTATAGCCAAGCCCTTCGATACAACCGCATCTGCTCTAATCCCACTGACAGAGACCAGAAGCTTCAGGATCTCTACCAACCATTTATAAATCTCAACTACCCACCCAGAGAAATAAAAAAGCAAATTGAAAGAGCCAGACGAATACCTAGAAACCATCTACTTCAAGACAGACCCAAGAAAACCAACAATAGAACACCACTTGTCATCACCTACAACCCCCAACTTAAACCTGTCCAACACATTATCAATAAACTACAGCCTATATTGGAACAGGATACCATACTCAAAGAGGCTCTGGGAGACAGACCCATAGTCTCCTATAGACAACCACCTAACCTCAAGATGATTCTTACCAACCACCACAGGACATACCACACTAATACCAACCCTGGTACCTTCCCTTGCAACAAACCCCGTTGCCAGCTTTGTCCACATATTCATTCTGCTGATACCATTATTGGACCTAACCAAGTAAGTTATAAGATCAAGAACACATATTCCTGCGCATCCAGAAATATAATCTATGCTATCATGTGCCGAAAGTGTCCGTCTGCTATGTACATTGGACAAACATCTCAGACACTTCGCCAAAGGATTAATGCCCACAAAACAGATATCAGACAAGATCACAAAGAGAAAACAGTTTCTTGCCATTTTAACCAGAAAGGACACTCTCTCAATGACTTAACCACCTGCATTCTGCTACAAAGACCTTTTACATCTGCACTTGAAAGGGAATCCTCTGAACTGTCATTCATGTTAAAATTCGACACTTGCCAACAAGGACTTAACAAACATTTGAACTATCTCACCCATTACCAAGACAGTTTCCCCAATTATCACCTCTAATACCATTAACTCACAAACATCCCACTCTCCCTACCTCTAATATCATCAATTCACAGACACTTACCTTCCTTCCTTCCCCCCCCCCCCCGCATCCCCCTCCTGTTCTGCAATGTGATTTGTCCTTTTCATATTTGTTCATTTTTTTTAATTGTATCCTTTGGTATATATGGTTGTGACTACTTTCTTCCACTATTTGATCTGAGGAAGTGGGTCTGGCCCACGAAAGCTCATCATCTAATAAACCATCTTGTTAGTCTTTAAAGTGCTACATTGTCCTGCATTTTGCTTCAACTACCCCAGACTAACACGGCTACATTTCTATCACTATCCCTGTTCTGTGACTCTGGGCTCCTCTAGATTACATTCCTCTGTCGAAAGAGGAATGTGAATGAGCCTGATCGAAAGTGCATATGAAGCACAGATTTAAATATCCCACACTTCATTTGCATATTCGTGTCTGATCGCTGTTTCAAAAAAGTGTTTTTCAAAAGTCTATATGTGGTTCTTTAGGGGAAAAAAAACCTTTCAAAAGAATCTGTACTCCTGACTACCCTTTTTTGAAACAGCGATTGGACGTGAATATGCAAATGAAGCACGGGAGATTTAAATCCGCGCTTCATTTGCACTTTCGATCAGGCTCATTTACATTCCTCTTTCAACAGAGGAATGTAGTCTAGAGGAGCCCTCTGGTTCCTCCAGAGAGGATCTTGTTAACTTAAAAGTGAATAAACCTGCCAGAGCAATTAGCAGAACATCGCACCTGTGAAAGAGCCATTCTAGTGGTAATGAAGCCATTTAACAGGCATTTGCCAAACACTGGTGTATACTGCCATTTTCTGAATTTACTGGATTGGTTTACAGCACCTCAGTTTAAAACTTGCTTTACAATTTCATTAGTGTGTTATTGAAGATTATGAAAGCATATCTCTAAAAAGATCACTACCCTCTCCCTGCCATGGCTGCCACTGAGCATACGAGAACCCGTTTAATAGTACTTCATCGGGCTGCATAAATCCTAAGGACAACCCTGTGACTAATTACGCCCTGTGATGGCAGCTGTGACGGCTCTGTGATAGCAACTGCACACATGTTAGAAGGATCAAGGTCTTATTCCTTCTCACATAGGACCTTGTCAGAAAAGAGCGCCCTGAATTCATAACAAGTGAAGATAAAATACAGCCACAATGTAAACCACATAGCCCCTGAAAATACTGTTTAAACTTATTTCTCTATCAAACGGCAGGAACTGATTCAAGGTAAAGTAATTCTTTTTGATGCTTCATAGAAGGGTTTAAGGCTCAGTGAATTATTGAAGTCTTATTGAAATCCAATTGTGGTGTCAATAATCTTCTGTATAAACTATATACCAGAGTTCTAAGGCCTCTAAAGATTTACACGCTTACTGTCAAAGGGTGCTTGCCATACTTAAGTATAAGATATAATAGACCAGGTTCCTGCAGATATCATAAAAAAAGCCTTGCTTCCCACAGATTGTTCAACCTCCTCTGCTAATGATCTATAAGGATTTGGGTTTAGTTTTCTACCTCCAGATTAATTATTAATAATGGCTTATATCTCCGTCAGAAGGCAAAACTGAAGGAACTCTGACATCTTCCCTCTTTATATCTCAGACTGCTATTAAAATGAACATTTCTTAGAATGTCTAGCCTTAGATCAGACCCAAATGATGCGTTACCAAAATCACCATGAACCTGAAAGTACTGAGGAGATAGGAAACAAACCTTCACTGGAATGGGACAGGATATCCAGAGCTTGGATTCCACCTAGAGATGCACAACTATTCTAACTCACCCTCACAACCAGGCTGGCTGATCTGTGTGATGCTGGCAGATCAGGTACCAGCTCATGCCAAATTTCCCATCTCAAGTGAACATTGACAAATACAGAGTGGGATTCAGTCTGGCTTACCTGGGGGTTAGCATTGTTAAAATAGGTATTGGAAATATAAGAATGAGTTAGGATTATATTGAATGCTTGTAAATGGTTGCGTGCATTAATTGCACTTATAACATCTGTGTCTCGTGTGGTGAGGTAATATGCGAGCAGCTGAACTGCATCTTTGTGAGAGAACCATTAACTGGTGTGTAGGGCTGATCCTCAACACAAGGTGTTACATCCTTCCCAACAGGAAAGATTCATCCATACCACACTATTGTGGAACACTGGGGATGGAATTTCCCTTTATACCATCAATGAGGACAAAAGACTCTGTAGCCATTCTGCCTCCTCCTTGTGAAGATGAGTTATGGAAGTGGACTCCTCCCTTGAGCTGAGTTTGTAAGGAAGAGCAGATAGCAGGAAAAGGATGAGAATCCCAAAGCAAAGGAATTTGTTATCACTGCGCAGCTTGGACTCTGGGGGGCAAAGTGTTTATAGAGAGATCCCCAGCTACATAGCCTGGGTTAGGCCTAAATGACATACCGAGTTTGCCGATTATAAAAGCTTCTATAATTTTTGAATGCTTCTATTTTGAAACTTAAGATTACAACTCATTGTGTGCATCTGTTTGCCAGCTTCCATCTCATAAATAACTCTCTAGTTCCCGTTTCCTATTCTGCATGTAGTTTATTATAGGATTGACTGCAAGTATTGTCAAGTCAAAAGTGCAACGGATGTGGGGTAAGTGCAGGCCCACCAATGGGACTACTGCCCCAGGGCCCAATGATTCAAAAAAGCCCATGGCTCCTAGCCTCCATTTCTGCAGCAGTGGCTGGAGCTGGAGCCTTGGTCCCTTGCCGTTAGAGTGCTGTGAGGCATTTTCCAGGCAGAGTTGAGGGCTGGCTGCCCCCAACCTCGCCCCTTCTGCCAAAGGTCCCGCCCCTTCCTGGAGTGAAGAACCACGTCCCCCACTCCTTGTCCAGGAGCCGGGCAATTATGTCAGCCCCTGATTAAGTGACTGGTCCTCTTGGACCAGGAGAAGCCTGAACATTGCTGTAATTCTTGGTGCAAGAACGGGACTGTTTGTGATGGTGTGTTAATTCTGTAGTAGTGCCCAAGGAGTTTACCCTTGACAATTGGTTGGTGAAATCCGAGTATAGAACTCATGCCCCAGAGTCTGCCTGGAGGCTGGGATTCATGCCCTTGAGTTACAGGCAGCGTTACGGTCCTGACTCAAGGCTTGTGGCACAGTTCTGCAGCAAAAGGAACTCCCTTGGTGTGAGTTCCACAAGGCACAGAACAGAGGAAGTGCTATTTCTCTGCAAAGAGTTGTGCAAAGGTCAGGCATGTTCTTGCTTCATGATCTGTAGGCTGGCTTATGCAGTAGAAAGGGATACAGTATGATAGCTCCTTATTTTACTGTTATAATTATCTGTACTGTTTCCAGACCCTGTTGGACTAATCGCGGTGCAGTTAGAAACAGTACCAGCCATAAAGGCCTTACAATCTAAATGGAACAAAATCTAGATCCCCTAAGGCCTGGTACATTTGTCTCATAGGGTATGTCTACACTAGCCACCCTAGTTCGAACTACGGTGGCTAATGTAGCCATTCGAACTTGCAAATGAAGCCCGGGATTAAAATATCCTGGGCTTTATTTGCATGTTCCCAGGTGCTGCCATTTTTAAATGCCCGGTAGTTCATGCTCCCTGCCAATGGCTACATGCGACACGGGCTAGGTAGTTCGAACTAAAGCCCCTAATTCGGACTGCCATTACTCCTCCTGCTTCATTTCATAATCCCGGGCTTTATTTGCAAGTTCGAATGACTGCAAGTTCGAACTAGGGTGGCTAGTGTAGACATACCCAAAAGTATCCATCTTCTCTTATTGCTGAATAAAATGGCCTACAGAAGCCAGCCAATCCAAAGGGTGGTTGAGCTTCATGTGGAAGGTTAGGGAGATGCTTGCATCTAAGGAGTGTAGGATCACACTTGTGTGATCTATCTACCCCTTTCCCCCCATCCTCAAAAAACCCTCTGCAGATCTCAGTTCACCACATCAGTGTTGCAGTAGTTAAGCATGGTGATGGGACATGCCCCCATCCCACTGGCAAGAAGGTTAATGGGCTTTTCAGCATCAATTAGAAGTTCCTGTGGAACATGCTCCACCTGGAGAAGGGGAGCTACCAAGGCAAAGCTTACCACTGCATATTTTTGAACTATGGGTTCCTCACCCCTGCCAGCATGACCCCATGTGTATGGGGCATGGGAGGTTTTGCTGTGTGAAAAATGCCATTTTGCTCTACAAAATGGCATCCTCCATGAGGCTGCATGGAGAACACCATTTTGTTTCTGTATCAGTGCTGGGATGTGTGTTTCCTTATCCAGTGTGTTCTGACCCCTCCATCCCACTGAATAACAGGTGACAAGACCTGGGGAATTAGAAATGATTGAACTCAAAAAGGATCCTGAACTCCTGGCCTGGAGAAACCTCGCCCGGCTAAGCTCAGATTGAGGGTCAGCCTACTACTTACTTAGATTTCTTTTTCCTTCTCTTTCTCCCTCATTTTTCCATCTTCTTCTCTTCCATTCGGTACATGCACAGCAGCACAGTTGCATAGCAACAGCACATTCCCTTATAAAAATGAATTATTAGACCTAAAAAACTGCATGAAAAGAAAGAAATTGCACAAGATTTTAATGAGTCTGTACAGGGGCCATTTTTTCTGATTAATTCTTTACAAGCCAGTAACAAAGGAGGTGTGGAAGGAGGAAGAAGCGGGGGACAAAGAAAATTAATTTATCTGTGCCACTGACTCCCTGCTGGCCATGTCTGAGAGCCCATGCACATTGCTGTGAAGTTCTCAGTAGCTGTATTGAAGAGGAGGGATGGAAGAAGGATTGGGGTAGAGGGATCATCCCAACCAAACCTACTGGAAATCCATTAAAATGTTCATGCAACAATGAGATGCAATGACACTTGCATACAGTCCTTCCAACCACTGTGGAGGAAGTCTGTTGTCATGGCAAGGCCTAGGCCTCTGTCAAACCACTCCCCAACGATCTGGTGACTTGCCAAGGACACACAGCAATTGCGTGGTAGGAAAAAAACTTGACTTTACAATTTCCTGATTCTCGGCTCCATACCAAAGAAACATCTGAGACCCCTCTACCAGTTATCGCCTAATAGCATGTGCACTAACAGGTAGGGGAGACCAGTTTGTGTGTCATGCTGTTGCAGAAATGAGAGAAGTAAGCCAAATAGATGAGTATTGCTGGGAAGGCAGGAACTACTAAAGGGCATGAAGCTTGTAGGCAAGCTTTTGGGATTCAGGATTTGTGTCGATTTTCAAGAAATTTAAGGGAGAAGACCGAAAGTTGCTGGTGTGCACAGGGATTCAGAAGTTCATGGAAGGGCTGGGAGGTAAGCAACTGCAAAGGTAACGGTCCAGAAGACACTAAGGTAAAGGATCAATTGACTTGAGCATATGTGGGGAGGAGTGACAAAGATTAAGGGAGCTGCAATTTCATGGTATGCAAAGGGAGGGTATAGAGCTGGCATTGAGGAGTATAGCTATGGGAAGGTGAATCAGGAATTGTGGGATACATAACGGGAAATCCTGGGTAAAACAGAGCCGTGATGTCTCCGGATTTAGGGTAGGGTCGGTTAAGAGTGAGTTTAATAATGTGGAAGGAGCCAGTTATTGGCTAGAGAGGGTCAACTCCCTTGAGAGCCTCAGCAAAATTCCACTTTAAAGCATTAGAACATGACATTTGAATTTTGAAGCAATTTGAAGCGAAAGTAACACTTTAAAAGCTGTATAAAGCCTCAATTGTAAAAGCTGTATAAAGCCTCATGGCGGTTAGGTCCATAAAAGGCTATTAGCCAGGGGATAGGAATGGTGTCCCTGGCCTCTGTTTGTCAGAGGCTGGAGACGGATGGCACGAGACAAATCACTTGATCGTTGTCTTCGCTCCACCCTCTCTGGGGCACCTGGTTCTAGCCACTGTGGGCAGACAGGCTACTGAGCTAGATGGACCTTTGGCCTGACCCAGTACGGCCGTTCTTATGTTCTTACGTTCTTAATTAAAGATGATCATAAGCAGGCTAGAAATCTCTTGATCCGTTTGATGATGGTGATATGGTGTAGATATGTCATCGCAACAGTGTAATATCATTTTAAGAATCTAAGAATCACCTCGTAGATAGATCTTGTCAGTTGAACCCAGACACACAAAACATTTGCACGGGTCATACCCCTGTTCTCAGAAATGGAGCACCATCATTCCATGCTCACCCGAACTCTCACCTCTGATAAGCATTGCTTAATTTCTCACTCTCTTATTGAGGCTTGCCAGCTTCCAGTAACTGCCCCATTAAAAACAATCCCTTAAAATTTGCTCTGTGTGTAACTATAGTACTCGTGAAAAGCAAATGGATTACTTTACAACTCGGAAAGTGACGAGGGCCATATTGTTCCAAAGAAAACAGCTGCGGGCCACAAATAGGGATGCTCTCCCAAGCGGCTAAAAATTTTTGTTGAGCAAAAAAAAAACCGTGTGCCTCCACTTGGCCCCCTGGCATTTGTCTCTCCTTCACCCTGCCCGTTGATGTCTTCCCCTTACTCCTCAGCTGCCCCCCCCCTCCACTCAGCACAAGCTCCTTCCCCTACCTGCCTTCTGCCTTTTTGAATCTGGCGGTCGCTGGCCACAATGTCATGCCAGCGTCCTGGCATCTGCTGGCATCCTGCCCTCTGGCTCGTGCCCCTCCTCCTCGCGCCCAGCAACGAGAATCGCCGCACTTCTCCCTCTCCAGTGGTGCTCCACTCCTCCGCTCGGCTGGCGGATTGGATGGGGTCGCGCCACCCGTAGTTGTCACGGGCCGTAGAGTGAGCCCCTGCGGGCCGCTTGTGGCCCTTGGGCCATATGTTGTGCAGGCCTGGATTACAGCCCTGAAGACTGAAACTCTCAATTTAATCACACAACATATTCAACATGAACAGCCACAATATAAACTCACCACGCTGCTATGTCAATACATTGTATCCTTGACTAGCCAGTGTCTCTAAACTGTCCTGATCTCATCTAGCAGCACTGCAGTGTTTTGTTCCCCTCGTAAAGTCCTTTTCACCTCCAGAGAGGCTGTCGCCAATGAATGCTAAATTCTGTATTGATTGGCCAAACTTACACTGAGACCACCAAACTCATCTTGGTTGGCTACTGCCCGGCTGCCTGGGTGACAAAGCTACTTTCAGTGACTGCTAAATGTGGCTGAATATCAATCAATGACCTTGAGAGAAAAGTCTCTAGATCCCAGGACCAGTACACTGAGCCATCCAGTCTCTCAATAAACTGTATTTTATTGATGTTTATACACAAACTACCTGAACATTCACTACAATACTTCCAGAGATATACTAGGAGAATTCCTACTTCATATGGCTGTTACCTCTGGGTGACCCGTGCTGCATGGGGAGTGTGGGGCCCGAAGGGAAGGGGGCGGAGCAATGATGTAAATGGCCAGGGGGTGGGGCCTGGCCATGTATGTTACCACCCCGACACCCTTCACCTCCTGCCGTGGCACTTGGCTGACTTCTGAGCCGCTCAGCCGGGCCGCTGCAGGGGAGCCCAGATGGCTGCTTGCACCTCTTGCTCTCCCGTGGTGGCCTGGCTGAGCAGCGCAGAAGTCAGCTGAGCATTACGGCGGGAGGTGAAGGGGGGTGGGGCGGTGTTGTGCAGCGTGACAGCAGCTCCAGGCCCCACCCCCTGTCCGTGAACATCACCATCCCTCCCCTCTTTGCCTCCCGCAGTGGGGCTCTGCTGACTTCTGCGCTGCTCAGCTGGGCTGCCCATTGGGAGTAAGTGGCGCAAGCGACCGTTTGGGCTCCGTGCTCCCCACGCAGCAAGGGGAGCGTGGTGCCCAAATGGCCGTTTGGTCTCTGTTGTCCCCCAAGTGAGAGGCAGGAGTGGGAGGAGAAGAGAAAGAGAGAGACAGAGAGAGAGAAAGATGGAGCGAGAGACCGGAGGCTCAGGAGAGAAGACCGACGTGGAGGAGAGACCTGAAAATCCCATCTTATGACTGGCTAATTGGCTAGTAAATTCAATAAAGTGTGTTTCTCCTAAATAGTTGTAATATAAGAAAAGTATTTGATTCTTATATGGAGTCTTATTTTACTCTAATACAGGTTGAACCTCTCTAGTCCAGCGCCCTCAGGGCCTGACTGGTTCTGAACCAGAGAATTTGCTGGGCCACGGAGGTCAATATTGTCTAGCAGCATCACCAACACTCCTACTGCTCACTGGGCTGTTAGAAGACATCTCGGGGTAAATTAGAGCTAAATAACAGCACAGAACTCTGAGAGCTAGAACTGGTGGCTGTAAACAAACTTTATGGGACTGTGGGAAACTTGGCCATACGTATGAAAAGTGGACATCTGGCTAACTAAAAAATTCCAGAAGATGGATGCTTCCAGACCAGAGAGTTCTGGACTGGAGAGGTTCAACCTGTACTCACTTGAATATGACTCACTTATTTTCTAAAACTTAGTTCCTACTCCCTTTTACTTTCGCTGCATGAGACCATAATCTATCTGCCCACCCCTCCCCCGATGCCTTTAGTTGAGCCAACTGTACTAGGTGCATAGAGGTAAGCAGGATTGCTTCCTAACGTGGGAGATAGGACTCAGAAGATGGCTGAGGAGCATCAGGGAACTGTGGGTAGCTCCCCACTTGCACTCTTTGGTTAGATGAGCCAGCAAGAGAAAATGGGGAATCATAGACTATTAAGACTGGAAGGGACTTCAAGAGGTTATCGAGTCCAGTCCCCTGCCCTCTCAGCAGGACCAAGTACTGACTAGACCATCCCTGATAGACATTTATCATCCTAAAGGAATGGATATGACTAAGTCACTTGTGCCTCAGGGAGATGCCTAACATCAAAACCTACTCCTGATACATTTTGATCCAAGAACATGGGGATTACCAGGCCACTGAACATATGTGGTGAAAGTATGTGTGTGTGTTACATATAAATGTTAGTGATGCATATGGTAGGCACATTTAGGCTCACTTGTATGTTGGCTAACATCCCTGTCCAGGGGCTTAAAGAGCATTTTACGCTCCATTTTCTCCTTTGTGTGGACCTCCAAGATTATGGGTCTCAATACTGGAGAGCTGCTTCCCTTTCAAGGTAATAGGCACACCTGTCCATTAAGCTAGTGTAGCTGAGCTGGTACAGAATGAGAAACAAGATGCCTCTGGAAGCCTGGACCATCAACTACAAGCTGAATTCTTCTCAGGGCAGATTATAAAGGTACAAATCAAGCCCACAGTAATTCCCAAAATATGTCTACTGAGGTTATTCCGAAATAATATAGTGCACGTCTACACAGCAAGCCTTTATTTGAAAATACTGTTGAACTGGAAGACTTCTTACTCCAACTCCTGGTAACCCTTGTTTCACATGGAGTAAGGGAAGTTGAAGGAAGAGTGTTGTTCCTTCCACTTTCTGCTGTGTAGACAGCACCAAAAGCTAAATTAAACTATTTCGACTTCAGCTACGCAATTGACGTGGCTGAAGTTGCGTGACTTAATGTGAATTTTTTCCCTGTTGTGTTGACGTTCCCATATTGAGCATGATCAGACTATTTTAGATTATCTTATTCCGTTAAATAATTATTAGAATCACACATTCAGATGATGCCTCAGAAAGGAACCAAAGAGTCAATTCTATTTTAAGACATTGCCAAAATATCTATTTACAACTGAGACCTCAGCACTTCTGAAGCAGCTGTTGTATTCTTTTGGGTAAATAGTATGTGTTGAAAACGTATCAATATTTACACATTTACCTGTGAGTTATAAGCTGCACCAAAGCAGGCATTTCCCAATATGACACTAAATACATACAGTGCTCTATCTTTTTTCCGGTCAATAGAGGAATACAGTAGCTGATCCTTTTCCTGCACTCCATTACACTTAGCACTTCCCATCTTCAAAGTACTTTACAAAATATCATAGACTCCAAGGCCAGAAGGGATCGTTGTGACCATCTGTATTCTGAGAAATTCCCTGAAACTCAGAGCATTAATCAGCTATTCACTAATGATGCTCATAGCACTGCTGTGAGGTTGAGGAGTGTCACCCTCTGGCCATTATTAAAATGCTGAAACAAAGATTAAAGCCAAAGTTTTGAAAGTTATCCACTAATCCAGTCACTTCAATTTTTTTGCCCTCGGTCAGCTATCTCTAGAACCATGTGTCATCAGCATGCTGAATGTGCCCCAATATGACCTCCTAACTATCCACATACCCACAGAACAAAAGCGCAATTAAGTAGACCCCTGAGGAACTCTACATAGAAAGTCTTGAGGAGAGGAAAATAGCCTCCTATCACTGACCTCTGAGATCTCCCAGAGAGAAAATAACAAGATTCTCCGGGGCTGGTGCATCAACTTCCATTAAGGTTCATGGACATTTCAATAACACTGAATCATTAATTCTAAAGACGCTGGTGAATATCACAGTATTGGCATGGATAGCTGATCTGTCGCAATTGTCAGGAAGGGACAAATGTTGAGAGGAGTGGCTTGTCCTTTTGTCCTATCCAAGGGTCCAGGAGATCGGAGATGTTTAGTCACCTGTGAAAAGAGAACTAACTCAGGATAACTTTTTCATTCATCTTTGCCAGCAATGAAAATTTGAAACCTATTTATAACACCTGATCCTGAATACATTCTGATCAAAGAGCATGAGGATTAGTGTGTCATTGAACACATGAAGTGGAAGTGTGTGTGTGTAAAACACCCCCAACCAATGGAATCGAACCTGGAACCTTTGGAGCTTAGTGCATGAGCCTCTACAGCGTGAACTAAAAGCCAGCTGGCTCTTAGCTCAGGTTTTAAAGCAAACTCATTGTCTCTATAAGTGGGCTCCGTGCCACTACATGGGACAGTCCATCACACCCAGTATGTGTGCGTGGTTACATTTGCACCACATATAAATGTTAGTAATGCTTATGGTAAGTTTACATAGGCACAAGAGTCAACCAGCCTTGAGACATGGCTTCATCTGTCCCCTGGTGGCCTTCTGCTTGGTGCTGCTTCTCCCTTCTCATCTGGAGGGTATGTGTCCTGGATTCATAGTGCATGGTGCCTTCACCCAAGGGGAACCCCTCATAGTACATGGAGCACAAGGGATGCTGTCCCTTGGGGAAATGTTTACCATAAATTAATATACTAGGAGTCTCAAGGGGGTAGCTGTGTTAGTCTGTATCTGCAAAAACAACAAGAGACCTGTGGCACTATAAGGAGTCAGGGTGTGTCTACACTAGCCCCCTAGTTCGAATTAGGGAGGCTAATGAGGGCAACCAAAATTGAAAACAAAGCGCGGGATTTAAATATCCCGTGCTTCATTAGGCGGTCGCCATTTTGGAAATTGACTAGCCCAGAATAACTGCCCGCATCTACACGCAGCAGTGAAATGGGAGTTTGAAGTAAAGCCCTTAATTTGAGTTAGCTGTTAAACCTCATGCCAGGAGGAATAACAGCTCATTCGAGTTAGGGTTTTACTTCGAACTCCCATTTCACTGCCGCATGTAGACGCAGGCAATTATTCTGGGCTAGTCAATTTCCAAAATGGCGACCGTCCACGAACATGATAATGAAGTGCGGGATATTTGAAGCCTCTCCAGTACAACAACCAAAGCCAGAACTAAAATCAAACCCTTTGTCTCTGAGTTCTGGCTCAGGGTTGGTTCTTGCAGCATCTTCCAATTTATGCCATCTCTGCCTTGGACCTGGAAAATCTGGGAAATGGAATTTTGAGCCTCTGACACCATCAATGCTGTCATTTGGGGGTGAACTCCCTAGAGGCTTAGCGTGGTATTTCAGGAACATGCGTGGTATTTCAGGTATTTCAGGTATTTAGCATGGTATTTCAGGTATTTCAGGAGGAGGTTACACATGTTTATTGGCAGTAGCCAATAGAGTAGCCCATTGTCTGTGCGTCTGTAACGCTCACATACACGGCCACGCCCCCTGGCCATGTACGTCTGCGCCCTGCCCCCCTTCCCCTCCCTCCGTGGCGGCTTGACCGAGTGCTGCGCTGCTCAGCTGGGCCCCGGCTAGGGAGCAAGCGGCGGCAAGTGGCCATTTGGGGTCCGCGCTCCCCATGCGTGGGAAGCGCGGACCCCAAATGGCCGCTTGCCGCCACTTGCTCCCCCTCCGGGGCCCAGCTGAGCGCTCCCAGCTGAGCATGCCACGGAGGGAGGGGAAGGGGGGCAGAGCTGGTCGGAAGGGGGCGGGAAGCGGTGCTGATGGGGGGGTGTCTGGGGGCTGTGGGGCTGGCTGGCAGGAAGGGGGGGGCGGGAAGCAGAGCTGGGGAGGAGAGGGTTCGGGGGCCGTGGGGCTGGATGGGAGGAGGGGGGGACAGAGGAAGGGGAGCGGGAAGCAGACTCAGCGAGGGAGGGGGGTGCAGCCACTGGCCGCATCTGGAGTCCTTCCGGTCGCGCCCCCAGCAGGCACTCCCTTTACTTGACAGTAGAAGCCGGAAAGGGGCGGAGCTGGGAGCCACTCCCCCCGCCCGGCTTCTGCTCACAACCAGAGGCATCCAGCTGGGAGATTGGCCACGATTGACACTGGGAGCCTCTGGTCCCATGCAAAAGCCGGGCGATGGGGGGGATGGCTGGGAGTCACGGCCAGGGGACAGGGCTGTCTTCGTCACTCCCCCACCCCAAGGTGGCCAGGCTGAGGGGCTCACCACTCAGTGCGATGGCGGGAGGAGGAAGGGGGAATGGTGACGTACACGGCCCCGCCCCCTGGCCATGTACATCACCCCCCCCGCCCCCCTCCTGTCCCACCGGGGCTCAGCTGAGCAGTGCAGCGCCAGTGCCACTCAGCTGGGCTGCGGCCGGGGAGCAAGCGGTGGCTACACTCCCCTGCCAGGTCTGCTGCCCGCCCCCTTCATCCCGTCCAGCCTCACGGCCCCCGATCCTCCCCCCAGCTCTGCTTCCTGCCCCCTCTTCCTGCTGGCCAGCCCCACAGCCCCCCGGACAACCTGCTCCTCCTCCCCTGCCAGCGCTGCTTCCCTCCTCTCTTCCTCCAGGCCCCCCCATCCTCCCTCCAGCCCCACAGCCCCTGATCCCCCCCAGCTCTGCAAAGGGCTGCTTGCCGCCGCTTGCTCCCCGTGGGGGCCCGGCTGAGCACCGCTCAGCTGGGCCTGGTGGGAGCGCCACAGCGCGCCACGGAGGGAGAGGAAGGGGGGCGGGTGCCACGCAGGGAGGGGAAGGGAGTGGGGGCTGGCTGGAAGGGGGTGGGAAGCATATCTGGGGGAGATCAGGGGCTGTGAGGCTGGAGGGGAGGATTGGGGGGCCCAGAAGAGGGGGGAGGGAAGCAGCGCTGGCGGGGGAGGGAGGTGTCCGGGGGGCCATGGGGCTTGCCGCACCACCACGGAGGGAAGGGAAGGGGGGCGGGATGCTGACATACACAGCTAGGGGCGTGGCCGTGTACATCAGCATTACAGACTCAGACACTGGGCTACTATATATATGATGACATTTCATTGGGGAAATATGGTGCAATTGCCCAGTTCCCCCCAGCACACTTAAAAGTCAGTTTTGTACCAAAAGGACTATCAAACTGGGAGAGAATAATGGTTCATGTAATGCAAAATTATTCTTAATGCTTTTAACAAAGGTAAAGCCCGTGACAAATACATCTGGTAGTTGCCATCCCAGAAAGAAAGAAAAAAATTCCGGAGCACTGCTGGTAGTCTTTATAGTTTATCCATACTCACCAATGTCCATTGACGTCAGCTGAAGTGCAAAGCAATGGTTTGGCAGTGTTGCAAGGAGTCAGACTGACACATTCCAGAAGAAAGGGAGTTAAAAAAGAATAGGAAAGACCCACATGTTGTGTTGTAAGCTTCCCCAGCAAGAAGTAACTACCAACGCAACCAATTATTTGTATATTATCATCCGCTCCAGGCACAAGGGCTAGGAGACGGTTTACAAGATCAGTTCCTTGCAATTATCTTGCCTCTTATTTGAATCTACTTGCACAAGCTCAGCAATTTGATCTAGCCATTTTTCTTGTCTGACACACTACTCACTGCCAACATATCACTGCCCCCCATAGAAGGCCCTAATTGAGTCCCAGGTTAATAATTAATGGACCATTAAATATTAATTGTTGCACTGATCATAAAATCATTACAGAGAAGACATAGCCTTTGTAACATAAACAAAGGAAATTTTACTGCGCCTCCGTAACGGTGTCTGTTTCCTTGTTTTCTCACAGGTCTTTTTTTTTTTTAATATATATTGTACCAGTTAAGACGTGGTCATACTAAATGAATGCAATTCCAATGGAATAACTATAAAATAAGATTATCAGTTTGTCTGCTTGGTGCCAAGTTACATATGTAGTAAAAAAATTATAGTATATTGACGCTGACACTGTATCCATTCGGTTTCTTTCAATTAGATGGATGCCAAAGTGCTTCTCAAATTAATTGTACAAAATCGGCCTGTCTCTTTTTATGGAACCTTTAACGTTTCTCTTGTCACATAGGGAGTTCATTCCCTTATAGGGTTAATTCTATTTTATAAACACCGATGGCCTGATTTTCATAGCTGCTGAGGATCCACGACTCCCACTGAAAATCAATGCAAACCGCAAGGGCTCAGAACCTCAGTGAATTAACTTTTAGCTACACATCTTCCACAAAATCAGTCTTCTATTATGAAACATAAAAACAGATCAACACAATATTGTATACTTTCTGTACAACTCTGTTTACCTTAAAGGATTAATATAGACAAATGGGAATTAGGAAGACGACATAAAGAGAAGACTCAGACAAACTGCATTCAAAAAATGCTGCAAGGGAGATCTGGAAGGCTACACATATTTCAATTAAAAGGAATATGTTATTTTATGTGAGACAATTGTTGTGCCGATACTTACTGCATAGGCTGGAATATTGGAGTGAGGGGAACGTCAATGAATAAAAGATACTGACTGAGGAAATTAGCTGGTTGAAGGGAAAGCCAAGACTCATTTGTACCAGACCCAGACCAGTGGGTTCCCGCAATCTAATGGAAAGTAGATATGCTGTTTTCTGGGGTTATGTCTACTCCAGATTATCCCAAAATAACTATCCCATGTCTTCACAGCAAGCCTGTTATTTTGAAATATAACGAGCTTGCTATTCTGACGGTCCTGTAACCCTCATTCCATGAGGTGTAAGGGACATTTTGGAATAGCAGATTATTTCAAAATCTGGCGCTGTGTAGACAGCACCCAATTACGAAATAAGCTATTTCAAAATAAGATCAACATGAGATATACAATTTGCGTAGCTCCAATTGTGTGTCTTATTTCGAGCTATGGTGCAGTGTAGACACACCCTGGATGAACAATTTTGGCTTCCCTGACTAACCAGGGGAGGGTTGCTGCAGCACAACCAGGAAGAACCTGCTTGCCAAAAGCAGCAGGCTAAACAGAACACCTGCAGTCCATTAAGGACCAGCTTGGGGCTAGGTTAAAAGGCTTCCCTTCAGGGAGGGCTGGCAGGCCAAGAACTGAGAGTGAAGAAGTGTTGGGGAAGAACAGAAGTTCGTGGTCAGATATGAGGACAAAGGTACTGGGAGAAGCTGGCTTTATGGGGGCTGGACTTGATGACCTCCTGAGGTCTCTTCCAGCCATATGATTCTAGGAGTTGGTTGGGAAAGTGGCTCAGGGAAAGGCTGCAACTCTTGTGGTGGAGGAATTACTACCTGCTGCTGCTGCTGATAGGGTCACTGGACTGGAACCTGGAACAAAGGATGAGCCCAGGTTCCCTCCAACCATCCCTGCACCACTATGGAGACTGTCTCTGAAGAGAGAGTTTGGGACTACAGAGGGGTTCACCCCAAAACCCATTTGACTGGGCTATGAAGAGGATAGCTTTGTAGGCTGTGACCCTTGACTCTAGTAAAAGGCAAGAGGCTATGTAGAGGGCCACACGGAGCTTCTTAGGCAAACACTTTCTGCCTAGAAATGCACGATTTCACGGCAAGGCCAGAACTCTGTCAGAAATTTTTTAAAGGAATAAGAAAAAAGCTAAGGCAAAAAATAATGTTGTTACAGAAGACCCAAGAAATACAACTTCAATGGGTTTGACATGGGTCAGGAATGGACTTGGAAAGGAAAACTGCACACAGGGTACCTCTATACTGCACCCATATTTCGGAATAAGCTATTCCGAAAGAAATCTTCTGAAAAGCTCATTTCAAAATAACGCGTCCACACTACAGGGAAGCCTGGAAATTAGTCCAAGGCAGGCTTCCCTAATCTGGACATGCTACCTTGATTTGGAGCCCCAGGAAGTAATAGGGAGTGTCATGACCAGGGCTCAACAAATTATACAATCTACTCGCTCGTGGCGATTAGATTGTAACCCGGAAGAGCCGTGTTCGGGTGATCCGCGCATGCGCAGAACGATCTGCGCATGTGCAGATCGCTGGACAGAGTGGCTGTCGAGAAGGGCTCACCACGGTTCAGCGAGCCCTGGTCATGACCATGAGGGATGGTCAGCAGCCTGGGGACTAAGAGGTTAACTATGTCCCCTGTACCTAGCCAGGTAGTGGTCAGCCAATAGAAATGCAGCTAGGGATTTCAAACTAAGACAAAGGAATTTTTGGATTTTCCCTCCTTTGTCTCTGAGCCAGTTTGCTCTCTAGATACTGAGGGAGACAGAAGACATGTCTCTTTCCAAGAAAAAGATTCTTCATAATGTGTAAGAAGGATAAAGTCTAGATAAAGCTGTCAGGTTTTATTGTTTTCTGGTCTGGGAATTTGGATCTGATGTCTGTGCTGTTAGAAATGGTTTTTCCTCTAATTTGTAACTAAGTTTTGCAGGCCCATGGGGGAATCCTCCATGAGTATATTAATTGGTGGCTCTTACCATCTAGCCATTTTGATAATAAAGTTCTTTCTTTTTTTGTTTAACCTGGTATTGGTTAATTTTTGTGTCGGTTTTACTTTAGGGCTGAGATTTCCCAAGTGATCTCTTCCCAGGTTTTCTTACCATTACTTGGGTGGTGGCAGATGTTTTTGTTCTCCAAAGTCCAGGTACTAGGATTTTGGGGGGAGTTTTGTACCAAAGCCTGTAGAAATCAGGTTTTGGGGTGCTTTCTGTGGGCCCCCACTTCTGCATTCATCGTGCCAGAGTGGGAAACAGCCTTGACAGGGAGTAATTACTTTGAATGGCCTTGGGGGGGAGCTATTTCGAATTAGCAGCAGTGGAGTGTCCACACTACAGCTATTTCGGAATAGCTATTTCTGAATAGGCCTTATTCCTCATGGAATGAGGTTTGCAGAAGTCAGAATAAGCCATCCGTTATTCTGAATTTATTTTGAAATAACGGAATTGCTGTGTGGATGCTCGCATTGTTATTTCAAAATAATGTTAGTTATTTTGCAATAACTGTGCTCTATAGATGTACCCACAATGATAAATACCAGAGGACAAGGAACTAGAAACAGAAGAAGACTGAAGATGCGCTGGATAGACATTGTGAACAGTGATACACAACAAAAGGGATTACAAATGAACAAAGCCCTGAAACTAATACAAGAGAGAAAACAATGGGAAGGCTTCATTCAGATCCATTGTTACTGATGAATAGCCAGATAGTTACCACAGAATTTCTACAAAAGTTATTGAGCTCAATACAGTGTTAACTGGATTAAATTCTGTGGTCTGTAAAATGCACGGGGTCAGATTGGATGATCTAACGATCCCTTCTGTGCTCACAATCTATTACTCTATGAAAGTGTTTCACAGTGGACAGCCACATCACAAAGCACTTTATAACAGGAGGTCAAGAATACTCGGTATTAGGGGATATTAAGCAAGGCTGACTGTGAGTAAGCAGTTTATAATGCTGTAGACATTAGTGCTAATTCCAGATTAGTTCCGTGAGTGTTAATAGTCCCTAAAATTGGGAATTTTCCAAACTGTGGTCTCAAAAATAGTTGCGAAACACAAAGGGAAGCTGAGAGCTTGCAGATAGGGGTGAAGAATGCCAGCGTTTTAATATCTGATATTTGAGTGTGTGGTTTTTTTCTTGTGTGCTCTTAAAACCTAGCACTATAAAGCTCAAGTTTTATAAGCTTTGCACTGTATGTTAATTATAATCAACACACCATCCAGGCTACTGATGCCATTATTCAAAAGAAGCACAGATTTGTGAATATGGCATATCACATTAAAAGAAGGAAAATGAAAACATTTCCCACAGGAAATTGCATTATTGTTGCCAAAGGTAAGGAAAGATTCCCAGAACACTGGCACTAACCCACTTCGAAGAGGCTTGAAGGGAAGGTAAATTTATTTTATCAAACAAAATGGAAATCACAGAGAAGTTCAAGAGTCTGAAATAAAAAGCAGAAGGCAGCCATCAGAATTGGAATGCAGATTTACCACACTATGCGGCAGCTCAAGACAAAATATGTGAATAACTTTTTCTTAGTAGGAGGCCAGTCACTGTATAGGGAGATATTATAAAGCAAATAAATAATTAGAAATTTAAATATGGTCAACAAATTATGATCTCATGTCTCTCTAGTGGGGAGGTTGGTTTGTTGGTCTTGTTTGCTTATTGTTGATGTAAGAGAGACCATAAAGTATTTTTTTTGGGGGGTGGCTTATTAATTCTTCTCCCTGTGTTGGTTCCTGGATACATGGGGATTATGAGAACTCCATGGCTACGTCTAGATTGGCATGATTTTCCGGAAATGCTTTTAATGGAAAAGTTTTCCATTAAAAGCATTTTCGGAACAGAGGCCGTGTCCAGACTCAGGGGGGTTTTCGGGAAAAGTAGCCTTTTCCCGAAAAAACTTCCCCTGCGTCCAGACTCAAGCCGCGTTCTTTCGCAATTATTTCGAAAGAACGCGGCTTTTCTTTCGATGGCGGTAAACCTCATTTCACGAGGAAGAATGCCTTCTTTCGAAAGTTCCTCTTTCGAAAGAAGGCGTTCTTCAATGTAAAGAGGCCGTCTTCGAAAGAGAGCATCCAGACTCGCTGGGTGCTCTCTTTCGAAAAAGCGGATTTCTCTTTCGAAAGATCTGCCTGCAGTCTAGACGCGATCTTTCGAAAGAAGCCTGCAGTCTAGACATAGCCAGAGTGTCTAGATTGGCACGGACGCTTTTCCGCAAAAGCACTTTTTGTGGAAAAGCATCTGTGCCAATTTAGACGCGCTTTTCTGCAAAAAAGCCCCGATTGCCATTTTCGCGATCGGGGCTTTTTTGTGGAAAACAAATCTGCGCTGTCTACACTGGCCCTTTTGCACAAAAGCTTTGCGCAAAAGGGACTTTTGCCCGAACGGGAGCAGAATAGTATTTCCGCAAGAAGCACTGATTTCTTACAGTAGGAAGTCAGTGCTTTTGCGGAAATTCAAGCGGCCAGTGTAGACATCTGGCAAGTTTTTTCCGGAAAAGCGACTGATTTTCCGGAAAAAACTGGCCAGTCTAGACACAGTCCATATGTCTGCTGTAGTTTGTGCTTAGTCATTTTTGCTGCTGGGGATTTTGTTGGCCTTTTGCCTGCAACATGTGAAAGTTTCCTTTCAAGTTGGAGGAGACAAGATATTAATGGGCAGCAGGCTTGTTGCAACACTGCCTTCACTTTCAGATTTGTCACACAAAAGTGTCTCAGCAAACCTCCAAGGCACTGTGCCACTGGCAAAGAATTGTCACATGGGGATTAATCATGAATTGCTTATTCAAATCAATGTGGGAGTCCAACATGTTTCAGCTGAGAAATAAAATATCCAAGAATTGTGGGGAAAAAAACCCTCCCGGACCAAAGTTTTAATGAGACTCCAATTATCTTTTGTCTAACTTCTTGAGCTTTTTTTCTCCTCCTTCCTTCCTTACATTGCTCTCCACGGGGTGTCCTCCCTTGTGAATTTGTATCTGTATTTTAAGGAGGTGAATAAGAAGCAGCCCTTCATTGTTTTGCTTATCAGTTTTTCATAGATTCCAATGCTAGAAGAGACCATTGTGATTGACTAGACTGAACACCTGTATAGCACAAGTGCTACAGTTTGAATCTCTCTAGTCCAGCACAATCTGGTCTGGCAGCATGGTCTGGCACGTTTTTAATGAGTTAGATGCCACATATCATGGGTGTGGTCAAGTTTCTTGTGGTCCCATAAAGTGTATTTACAGCCATCAGTCCTGGCTTTCAGTGTTCTGTGCTGTTACTTGCCTCTAATTTACCCCTAAATGTCTTCTAAAAGCCCAGTAAGCAGTGGAGGTATTGACAATGCTGCTAGACAATACTGACCTCCTTTGGTCCAGCAAATTCTCTGGTTCGGTACCTGTCAGATCCCGAGAGTGCTGGACTTCAACCTGTACTGACTTTACCCACTGCTAATGCAATCCAGAGCTTAGATCCACAACCATGTTATCAATCACTATGCAAAGATTTTCTAAAATATAGGTATTCTCCAGAAATTATTTTGGCAATGTAGGCAAGGGAAGGCATTGCTGTCCCAAAACTACCAACACGCCCCAGCCACCTGGGAAGCCTGGAGCCACTGTGCATCAGTCCATCTCCTCAGTGGCCTGGGAAGGCTGCGGCCAAGACCGCGGCAGCCTGGCCACCGGGGAAGGCTGGGGCCAGGCCTGTGGAAGGCTGGAGCAGGCCGAGGAAGTTGGCAGTTGGGCGGCTGAGGAAGACTGGGGCTGGGGTCGGTGTGGCAGGGGCCAGGACCTCAGAAGTCTGGGGCTGGAGCTGAGCTAGGCTAGGGCCAGGACCGGGGTCATAGCAGTTCGTTCACCAGTTGCCGGGGATGGCTGGGGATGCAGTGCAGCATCCTCGGCACCTTAGGTGTCCAGGAAGAATTGGAATGGGATTGGGCGGGGCTTGGCTCCACAAGGAGGAGGGCAAAGGTTGCTGAAGGGGCGGGGCATCAGATAGAAGGGGCAGGACTGGTACCAGCCTTCCCAGCTGGGCTTTCACCCACCACCCATGCTGGATTTTGTTTGATCTTTGAATTTCACCAGAGAGATAACGAGGGGAAAGAATGAGCCTTTCCACCTTGAGTCCCCTGTGCAGAGGTCAAGCAAATCTGTAGCCCCTTTTTATACTTCACGGGGCACTAACCAAGCTAAAGAGCACAGGAGAGGAACAGGAGCAGATGAGGCACTTTGCTAATCCCCATTTGGAACTGGATGGATCTATTTTGTGGCGAGCCAGGATCATCCCCTGAATAGGTGGTACAGGTAGAGTATTCACTCTATTCTTGGGCTGTACAGAGCTTCCACTGTCTATGACCTCAGTATTAATTCTGACCTAAGGCAAAATACCCACATGTTGGGCAGCTCAGGATTAATACATTGACCTATATTATAGAAAGCTGGCTGAGAACATCTTCTATTCAGAAAAATAGCCACGCACACTTAAGAGTATGTCTAGACTGCACGCTTATTTCAAAATAAGCTTTTTTGAAATAAGAAGAAAATACTTTTGGAAGAAATACTCCAAAAAATAGTTTATTTTGAAATAGTTTATTCTTCCCTGTAGTGTAGATGTGCTGAGGCAGGCTTCCGTAATGTGGAGGTGCTATCTCGATTTAGAGCCCCAGGAGGTACTGGGAGTAATTACTTTGAATGGCCCTGGAGAGGAGTTATTTCAAAATAGCAGCGGTGGCACAAAATAGCTATTTCGAAACAGGCGTTATTCCTTGTGGAATGAGGTTTAAGGTTTGAGGTAGAAGTCGGAATAAGCCATCCATTATTTAGAAATTATTTCAAAATAACAAATTGCTGTGTAGACACTCGCATTGTTATTTTGGAATAACGGCTGTTATTCTGAAATAACTCTGCTGTGTAGACGCACCCTTAGTGAGCTACATTGAGAACTTTGCAAGAGAAGGGAGACTCCCTGAGTTAAATCCAGCCAGCTCTTAGAAGTCGTGTTTAGTGGTTTACTTATATATGGCACAACTCTGTCAGGAACAAAAAGCTGGTCTGATATACGTCATTTAGCTGGTGGCAATAAGAAGTCTAAGACAGAAACAAATATTAGTTCTCTTTTCAGTTCTATTCAGTGGGTCTTTAGTATTGTATTACACTGTTATATGAATTTGGGAGATAATTGAAAGTGAAATTAATAAGATTCATGACCCTTAAACAGAACATTAGCTATTAACACTAATAAATAATCTAAAAAGGAAGGAACAGGTTTTGTCCAATGTTATCTCTCCCCCCCAAATTTGTACCCTTAAATGGACATTTTAATTTAACATTGAAAAGAAACAAAATTAGGTAATATAGCTCTTTCCTATTGCGGAATAGTCATCCTATTTTTCATCAAAGATAAACCTTTTTTAGTCTGAGAACACAATGGCAAAATAATATGATATGCAAATAACTGTATTATATGCTATTATTACATTTGTGGATCTACAATGGTACTTGGGGACGATCATGAATTGCTTATTCAAACCAATGTGGGCGTCTAACATGTTTCAGCTGAGAAATAAAATATTCAAGAATTGTGAAAAAAGAACCCTCCTGGACCAAAGTTTTAATGAGACTCCAATTACCTTTTGTTTAATTTCTTGTGATTTTCCCCCCTCCTTCCTTCCCACTTTGCTTTCCATGGGGTGCCCTCAATTATATTTCTCTGGATATAGAGATTTCTCAGCATTGTTAAGTATATTAGGGTATGTCTACACTACAGCGCTAGTTCGAACTAACTTAGTTCGAATTAGTTAATTCGAACTAAGCTAATTCGAACTAACGCGTCTAGAACTAAAAACTAGTTCGAATTAGCGTTTTGCTAATTCGAACTAGCAAGTCCACATTGAGTGGACTCTGAACAGGGCTTAAGGGTGGCCGGAAGCAGTGCCGGCAGGGCATCAGAGGAGGACTTAGAGCGTGGAGATGCTGTCTCAGGCTAGCCGAGGGCTGCGCTTAAAGGGTCCCGACCCCCACCCCGGACAGACAGTTCTAAGGGGTGCCCCGCTTGAAAACCAGTCCTGGCTTGGAGTGCCCGGAGTACCCACACTGGGCACATCACAGCACTCGGCCATCAGCCCGGCTGCACTTGCCACAGGCTGCCATCTGAGGAGAGGGGGCAATTGGGGGGCTGCAGGAGAGCTTCCACCCCCAGAAGCCCGCAGAGCCAGCCCAGTCCTCCCCATCGGGGGCTCGTACCCCATTCCTCCCTCACCTCCTTCCACTTACCCTTCCCTAGCCCCCCTTCTTATTGATGTACAAAATAAAGATAACGTTTCTTCCAACATTGACTCTGTCTTTATTGAACAAAACTGGGGGAGACTGGGAAAAGGAGGTGGGAGAGGGGAAGAGAAAGGCTGGGAGAGGGGAGGGCAACTAACATGATCAGGGGTTGGGAACAGGTCCCAGATGAAGAGAGGCTACAGAGACTGGGACTGTTCAGCTTAGAAAAGAGGAGACGGAGGGGGGACAGGATAGAGGTCTCTAAAAGCAGGGTTTGGG
The DNA here is from genome assembly GCF_052426305.1 of Pelodiscus sinensis. Taxonomy (NCBI): domain Eukaryota; kingdom Metazoa; phylum Chordata; order Testudines; family Trionychidae; genus Pelodiscus; species Pelodiscus sinensis. The sequence continues at coordinate 10,597,857 of NC_143055.1, forward strand.
TGGAGAGGGTGCATTCAGAAAAGTTCTTCATTAGTTCCCATAAAGAAGGACTAGAGGACACCAAAGGAAAGGACTGGGTAGCAGGCTTCAAACTAGTAAGAGAAAGTTGTTGTTCTTCCCAAAGCAAATAGTTAACCTGCGGAACTCCTTGCTGCAGGAGGCTGTGAAGGCTACAACTAGAACAGAGTTTAAAGGGAAGTGAGATCAAGTCATGGAGGTTGGGTCCATGGAGTAGTCTTAGCCAGGGGGTAGGAGTGGTGTCCCTGCCCAAGGTTTGTGGAAGGCTGGAGAGGGATGGCACGAGACAAATGGCTTGGTCACTGTCTTCGGTCCATCCCCTCCAGGGTCCCTAGGGTTGGCCGCTGTTGGCAGACAGGCTACTGGGCTAGATGGACCTTTGGTCTCACCCAGGACGGCCATTGTAAGCTCAGGGCTCAGGGTCAGGGGTCTCAGTGGACCCCCTTGATTTTCATGCACACCTGCTCCTTGGTGGCCAGGCTGGCAGCTCTCCTGCCCTAGACTGCCACTTTCCTGTGCCTAGTGCGGAGATCGTGGACGAGGTCCATGATGTCTGCACTAGTCCAGGAAGGTGCCCGCCTCTTGCGGTCCAGGGCAAGCTCCCGGGAGCCGCCAGCCTGGTCCCGGGAAGAGGGGGTGGGCTGGGGGACATCGGGTGGGTGGCTCTGTGCCGTGCCAGGTGCAGGGTCTGCTGGCTGGGTGCTGGCAGGCTTGCACCTGGCACGGGCACCGTAGCCAGCCTGTAACCCTTTAAGGGGTCCGGGGCCGGGAGGGGGGCATAGAGTTTCCCTGGTGTTGGCCAGAGTGGCCACCAGGGAAACCTGGGGAGGGCTAGCCTCCCACTAGTTCGAATTAAGGGGCTACACACCCCTTAATTCGAACTAGCTAGTTCGAACTAGGCTTAATCCTCGTAAAATGAGGTTTTCCTAGTTCGAACTCAGCGCTCCGCTAGTTCGATTCAAATTCGAACTAGCGGAGCGCTAGTGTAGCGGCTATGAATGTTAGTTCGAACTAACGTCCCTTAGTTCGAACTAACATTGTAGTGTAGACATACCATCAGATAGGCTGTGGAACTCATTGACACAGGTGAGGCTAACAACTTAGTAAGATTAGAAGAGGGACTGAACAATTATCTGACTGACAAGAATATCCAGAAACTTCAGAGGGGTAGCCGAGTTGGTCTATAACTAACTGATGACAAATGGAATTCCGTTTTGTCTTCTTGGCCTGTCTTGAAGTAGTTCATGTCAGGGTTCTCTTCTGGCTCTGTGGATCTGTTTTTTCTCTTATCAAAATACACAGGGAAGAATTGGAACTTAACTTTATTTACAAGTTTGATTCTTATCAGAGAGGAATGAATAAAGATATTGACTGGCTCTCACACTACCTTCCACATCCTAATGACTTAACCACCCAACCAGCCAATGGGTACTTATAGAGGTGCGAATTATTCTATCAGTCTCTTGTAATGTGAACAATCAAATTCACCATTTTTTTCTCTTTTTTCTTTTCCCCTTTCAGCTGTGTAGATGCACCCTAAGATCCAACAATTACTGAAAGGGGCTGTAAGGCTGCCTGAAGCAGAGAAAATCCGAAAGAGGCACCAAGTCTCTTCCATCCACACCATGAGAGAGTTTCATTGTCTATAAAATCACTTTCTCTGAATGAAAGAGCAAAACTGAATTCTCTTTTTCATTAGCCATCCGTTGCATCCAGTGCTCTCCAAAAATGCACCCGTTCTGATGTGCCGAATTCTCCACGCCACATGATCAAGTTAGCAAGTTTTATCCACATTTTCCCTAATCTTTTATGACTGAAAATAACAAACCCTCCATAGTTTATGTGCTGATCTTGCCCTCAACTTCACTCCCTGACCTCATGTTTTCTAATTAGTTGTTTTCTCAAACAATTCATCAGCTTCAATCTGTTTCTTCCCTTTCATGATTTGATGTCCCTGCGTAAATTTTCCCCTGAGGGGAATGTTCCACAGGAACTCATAGGCTCAGCATAAGGTCAGTTTTCATGTAAATTACACAAAAACTCCTGCTCAGCATGAGTCATCCAGTAAACCAACACAGAATCACCATCTGCATGAATAAGCTGATGGGCAACAAGGGACTCTCAGCAGACATTCCAAAGGAGGCAGTGAAATAGGGTAAGGAGAGCAAGAGGAGCAATTAATGAGTGATTTGCAAATGCTTAGTGGACAGATCCTTAGAGGGTGTAAAATGTTCAGGGAAGTCCTGCTTACTAAGGCCAGATCTACACTCCCAGGGGTGGGGAAACTTTTCAAACCAAAGAGCCAAACGACATCAAAATTCTGAACAAGTGGTTAACAAAGAGCCGGTAGAAGAATGCCCATTTACATGAATGAAAACAGACAATAGAACAGTATTGATAATTACATGATTAATAACAGCAGCAATGAAACATTGTACTCACAGACTTTATGTAAAGGGACTTCTGCTGGGGGATGCAGTTTGTGGATGTGGGGTGCAGGAGTCAGGGGTGGGATGTATGAGGGACTCGGGGCTGGGGGTGGGAAGTAGAGTATGTGGGGGCAGGAGCGGGGCCAGATTACAACACAGCATACACGAAGGGCAAGTCATGCCTGACCAATCTGATTAGCTTCTATGATGAGGTAACTGACTCTGTGGATATGAGAAAGTCTGTGGGGCTACGTCTACACTGGCCCCTCTTCCGGAAGGGGCATGTAAATTTCACGAGTCGTCGTAGGGAAATCCGCGGGGGATTTAAATATCCCCCGCGGCATTTAAATAAAAATGTCCACCGCTTTTTTCCGGCTTTTGAAAAAGCCGGAAAAGAGCGTCTAGACTGGCCCCGATCCTCCGGAAAAAGTGCCCTTTTCCGGAGGGTCTTATTCTTACTTCAAAGTCTTCAGGGTCTAGCGGAGGGCAACCAAAATGATAAGGGGGCTGGAGCACGTGACCAATGAGGAGAGACTAAGGGATTTGGGTTTGCTTAGTCCTCAGAAGAGAAGAGTGAGGGAGCATTTGATAGCAGCCTTCAACTTCCTGAAGGGAGGTACAAAAGAGTATGGAGAAAGGCTGTTCACAGTAGTGATGGATGGCAGAACAAGGAGCAATGGTCTCAAGTTACAGTGGGAGAGGTCTAGGCTGGACATTAGGAAAAACTATTTAATTAGGGGTGTGTCTAAACTATATGTCTCCATCGACAGAGCCATGTAGATTAGGCAGGACGGCAAAGGGAAATGAAGTGGTGATTTAAATAATCGCCGCTTCATTTAAATCAAATCGGCCACCGCGCTGTGCCGATCAGTTGATTGCCGGCACAGCGCGGCAGTCTAGACGGGGATCTGCCGACCCCAGAATCCTTCATCAGAAGCTCCTTTATGCCTCGTGATCTGCTGACGAACGGGTCTGGGGTCGGCAGATCCCCTTCTAGACTGCTGCGCTGTGCCGACAATCAGCTGATCGGCACAGCACGGCGGCCATTTTGATTTTAATGAAGCAGTGTTTATTTAAATCATCGCTTCATTTCCCTTTGTTGTCCTGCCTAATCTACATGGCTCCATCGATGGAGCCATGTAATTTAGACACACCCTAGGAGAGTGGTGAAGCACTGGAATGGGTTACCTAGGGAGGTGGTGGAATCTCCATCCTTAGAGGTTTTTAAGTCTCAGCTTGACAAAGCCCTGGCTGGGTTGATTTAGTTGGGATTGGTCCTGTCTTGGGCAGGGGGCTGGACTTTATGACCTCCTGAGGTCTCTTCCATCTCTATGATTCTATGAAGGAAGTCATCAAGTACTCCTCCATAGAGGCTAAAAAGCAGGATGGAGAAGACATCACTGATAGCATGATCAAGGTCATGGAAAAGCAAATCTGGGTTGGAAGGGCATGTAACCCCACTTATCCCCTCCCACACATCACCTTTGGCCTACCCCCAGGAGAAGGTTCATTGTTGGGAATGCCAAGCACAGATAGTCTCCTGATGCTATTTGTGGGGGCACTATATAGACTCCACCCCTCTCCTTGGCACTTCTTAGTGGTTTGTTTAGATAGCTCCCCACTCAGCATACTGCCTATTGTGAATCCCATTCTGAGATACTAACTCCCCCCATTCTGAGGTACTAACTCCGGGGCACCCATCTCTGGCCTAAGGATTCCCCTGGGAGGGAAGCACATTGTAGTGCTGTGCCTAAGTCTCCTCTGTGGATCTAGCCCCCTTTGCCTCAGTTTCCTACCTGTAAATGGGGACAATAACATTGCTGTTCCTCACAGGGTTCTTGTGCAGGGCTCAGATACTGTGTGGATGTGGCCAGATAAGTATTTAAAAATATAATGGCTCCTAGCTGTTCTCTAGCAAGGCTAAGGAATGTGGGGAATGAGACTCGCAATCTAGGTTTCACTTGCAGTGTGCTGTGCTGAACCCGCAGCATAAATCAGACCACACAATAAACAGTTTGGGATTCCGTGAAAGGTAAATTAGAATGTTAAAAAAAAAAATCTTTAAAGCAGTAACGATTTAAGGTGCCAACAATAACCACCAGAATAGGATATTTATCTTTTAAAAGCATGAGACGTTTATTTCATAGGCAGTGTCTCAGTTGGCAGAAGGAACCCTCCCCCACCCCAAAACCAAAGAAGTGTGAGGCCTCAGAAGTTTGTCAGTCATAGCATTCTCCATTTATGCTGGCAGAAAATCTGGGTGACACTCTGTATTTAACAGGCAAGCGTGCGAAAAAACAGGTTCAGTGTGTGGTGAAATCATGCAGCTGTTGATGTATTATTGTTGGCACCGGTATCAAATGCAGACACCTGAGGTGAAAAATAAGATGCAATTTCAAACACATGAATAAATTCTAGTTCTCAATTATTCCATTTAGATGCACAGAAGAAACAGCCTCGTGAGGAGAATGTTTGCCACAAACCTCCTCCAGTTGGGTTTGCTGCTAAAAACATAAATACAAAACTAAGCTATGCTTTACAGATAAACAATGACTGCAATTGTTTAGATGCCTCACTTTTAATTAAACAATGCTCCAATTAAAATGTGATTGGATTGCCACAGGTAAATAAATGTAAGGCTGCAAAATGGGATTAATTAAGTGAGATAGTACGTTACCACTCCACCCCCAGCATCCAGCATTAAAGCACTATTGGTTCAGAGGAATTATTCATCCGGTTTAAGTATTTTTATTCCTTTAAACTAACAGACATCAAAAGGCCAAAACAAAACAGATTCCCCATTAGGAAAAATCATCATGCACGTTCCTCCCAGACACCTCTGATGAAATGCTAAAGTGCAAAGGAACATCTTAGTGCAAACAGAAAAAAGCAACAACCCATAGTGATCACACTGCAGTTTAGTAGCAATATGAAAGAGCTGAAGGAATTTAGAGGATTTATTTTTTCTCTGCCATCTATACTGGCATGTGCAACCATTGATTAATAGTAACTCCATTTTAGGTACTCTCACAGCTGGAAGACTCTTACAGGGCCCAATCCTGCAAGTTTTTCAAACGGAGTTCAGGGGATACAGTACTTTATGGGAAGCTTTCAGCAGGGCCACCCAGAGGGGAGGCAATTTGCCCCAAGCCCCGCAGGGGCCCTGTAACAGGGCAGCTGCCCTGTACTGGCCCCTTAAGAGCCAAACCCCAGCCTGGAGCAGGCCCGGGGAGTTCAGCCCAGCTGGGCGGCGTTGGCCAATTAAGGCCCAGCTGGGGGCTATAAAAGGGCAGGGCTGCTTCAGCCAAGGGAGTGTGAGCCTGGCTGCTGAGGGAGCAGGATGCTCTCTGGAGCTAGGGCAGGGCTAGAGAGTTAGGCTGGGCCAGGGCGCTCGGACAGACAACCGGCCAGCCTGCCAGGCCTGCGGACAGGCCTGCTGGAGAGACACCAAACCCCTGGAAGGGGGGCTCAGAGCGAGTGACTTGGGCACTGCCGGAGGGCAGTGTGGCGAAGAGAGCAACGCGACTAGAAGATTCCAGAGGGGAAACGCCCCGTGAGCGAAGGCCTGTGCGGGCGGAATGGACTGATTCCGGGGACAGATGACGGACCCCCGCTACGGTGGTGAGTGACCCCCTCACAGGCCCCCATGAGAATGTCTGAGGTCTGAGACAGGGAGTGCCAGGAAGGGGCCCCCAAAATTGCTTTGCCCCAGGCCCCCTGAATCCTCTGAGCAGCCCTGGCTTTCAGTACCACTGAGGTTCAAAACTACCCCAACCTTAGCCGTGGCCTTAGAAGGTGAAGCTAAAATCACAAAAGTATTACAAATGTGGAATACAAATCCAACAAGCAATTGTCTTCACATGTAACTAGTGAAAACTAGGAGTTGTAGAACAAGAACTTGAATATGACGCAGTGTCTGCTCTTTTCCAAAATATAAGTTGACCAGATAAAAGGAGAAACACAAAATGATCCAGTGGCTGGAGAGAGTATAGGGAAAACAGAAAATCAGCCATTCACTTCCAAGCTGAAAATCCCGTTAGAACTATAGAGGTGGAAGTTCAGAGTGTAGTGAGATTCTGAATGCCCTCCACATTGCAAAGCATAGTCTGCACCTCCATGTTGGTTCTAAGAAAGTAAAGACAGAGCCTGATAGGTCCTACTCAGCAAAGGCAGAAACACTGGTGTGACGTAGACACTCAGTATGCAAAATAGAATGTAAAGAACCAATCAAACCACCGGATCTTACTCCTACCACCGATCATGCTGGTTCAGAAGTGAGTGCCCGCTCTGTGCAATAGTGCCGTAGCATGCAACAACTGCATGTCTCCTCATTCTGGCCTAGTGGTTAGAGCGCTGGTTTAAGACTCAGTAATAATGCTGCCTAGCTATGCTAGAGTGCTTTCCAACCAGAGGTTCCAACTCACTTTACAAGGAAGTCAATATCATCACAGGAAGGAACCTGAGGTACAGAAAGGCCACACTGCAGGCTGGTAGTAAATACAGGAATAGAACTGAGGACTTCTAACCTTCAGTATAATGGAACAGCAGCTGTCCTTTTGCCTACTATGTGGTATGAAGCCTGAAGGGAGGAGACAGGCAGAAGGATTTCCTCTTTGGAAGAACTTCAGTGTAGAATGTCACCAAGGGAACACTGGTGTGTCACTTGGACCCAGCTTTCTTTACAGTCCTAAATATCTGCCAGGACAACACTCAAGTGGTTTTGGCATAGCACCTAGAACAGCGGGGCCCTGATACATAACTGGGAATTGGTGGCACTACTACAATACATTTGTATCTTTCTAATATATAAGACTTAGCAGTCCATGGGGTGCTGCATTCCTGTACCTGTCATAGGTTCATAATAGATGTTTCCCATTGGCCTTTTCCTGCCTGTGAACAAGACAAGTGGCAACAGTCATGTAACTTGCACAAGAAAAATATTATTGTCCCTTGTCGCAGCCCAAAATGTGTGCCCACTCACTTCAGAAACTAAGGCGGCGGATTTTTTTTTAAAGTTTCCTATCGAGAAGACTCTGAATGTCATTAGAAAATGTGCACATTTTACATGAGCCTCTGAAAGGAATTTCCCAAGGAAGGAAGTAATGCTATAAACAAACCAGTGGAGACTCAAAGATTTGAATAAATTTCCATACAGAATTATTCTGAATGTGATATTTAAGCAAAATGTAGAGGCAAAACTATATAACTTTATTTGTGCCATAAAACCTTATTATAGTGTAATGCCAGATAAGACTGTAGAGGCCAATCTGCCAATTCAGGAGTATTTTCTCTTATTCGTTCAAGCACAAGAATTTTATTTCCAGTTTGTCTGAATAATTCCCGTGAACGGCACTATATTGTCTGTCTGTTCTATTTAGAATAGAATAATTTATTATGCTATTTATATTAGGATTTTAGGCACTTCTGGACTGATCATGAAATAACCCTATCAGTATTAAAAACACCAAAATTAAGGAGTATTATGCTATTGTCAAGAATGGTAGCTTTGTATAAGCCCCTATTTTTTATTTCCTTTAACATTGCCAAAATTATGGGTTTGATCTGAAAACTTCCATGCTGATTATCAGCTTCAGTCTGAATTGTTCCAATTCTCCCTCCTTCCCTCCAAAAAAGACCCCAACAACAACAGTCCAGTCATTTTTAGGAGGAAGCTAGGGAAAGCTGCATTGTTTTTCCCATGTTGAAAAATTCTGGCAGTCTTTTCTGGCAATACCATGACTTCCATGCTTTGAACCAGGAACTTCAAACCTTGCAGGCCTATAATCTGTGGGTCTGGAATGTGCCTTTTGTGATCTCTCAAAAGGGACTGAAATTTGGGCTAGTTATAAGCCTTTGAGGGAAAAAAATCAAAATCACAAAAGTTTGGTAGGGACTTGCTAGGGTTTAACAGCTAAAATCTCTGCAGGGGCCACGCTCAGCCAAACATGCCACAGCAGCTCACAGGCTGCCCTGCTTACCAGCAGCCCCAGGCTGGCTGTTCCATGGTGTTGTCTGCATTGCAGGGGAGGTGGAGAAGGAGGCTTCATGCACTGACCCCACCTCCAGGAAAATCTCTGAGCTCCTACTGACTGGAAACCAGCCAAAGGGAGCTGAGACATTGTGCTGCACTGCCCCTGCTCCCAGCAAAATCTCTCAGCCCCTGTTGGCCGGTCAGAGCTGAGAGATTTTGCTGGGGGATTGGGGCAGTACTCAAAACCTCTCCCCACCACCGCAGCATAGAGTGCCACAGGGAGCAGGTAACCACTTTGAGTGGCAGTGGTCCATGCTTCAGGGGCAGGTGGGCCTGATTAAAAGGCTTGGTGGGCTGGGTCTGGCACACGGGCCATATCTTGGCCACCCCTGGACTAGGCTGCAAGTCCCCCACAAAGCAACTATATACTAAGATGGTGACAAAAAGTCTGAGGACTAGAGACTGGGTTTGGGTAGGCAAGGAGAATAGGATTAAGACATGGACTCAAGGATGAGACGGGGATAAGGACATGTTAAAGGGGATAGGGCAAAAAGAATCAAGCTTGGGGAAAACAAGCAGAAGAGTCTGTGCTCACTAAACTGCTTCTTCTTCCAAAGTCCGGAATAGAAGATCCCAAGATTCCTACATCTCGCCATTGCTTTGCTGAAGACAAGTATCTATGAAACCCAGTGGCAAAGTGTTCCCTCCCCTTCTAGAGCTGGCTCACAGATAGGGCAACAACCTACTACTGCTATCTGTTCCTCCATTACCTCAGATGGCTCAGGTCTGTGTGGATGGCTGTAAAAGTTTCAACACTGCTGATGTCCCAGGTCACTGTGTGTTAATGCTACCACGTCATGGGACTTGTGTTTTTATAGAGTGCAGAAATTAGGCCTCTTGTGTCTAAGCGTTACGATCGTCTTTAATTATATGAATACATCCTGATTTTTTTCCTCACAGGATCCCTTCCTCGTTCATGATGAATCCGGGCTGTGTAGTGAGGAAGACTGTCATCTGTAAGTCTCTGCTTCATTTGTTGCGGAAGGCGTGTAGTGAATGAACCACCATAATACTGCAGGAAGAGAAAAGACACTCATGGTTAAGAAAGCTGACTATTGCCCTAGACCAGGGGTCTCCAAACTTTTCAGCCCGAGGGCCGCATTAACTATCAAACAGCAGTTCGGGGGCCGACTACACACTTGAGGTCCAAATAAAAAACAATCAAAACATGGATGTTGTTAATTATTTATTTAATATTATTTTATTAAGTTATTATTTAATAACACATTCATACACTACACATGATCACCTGTATTAGTGTGAAAGGTGAAATTGTTTCCTGGATGCCAAAATAGCAGACATTTCTGGCTTTAGATTTGTTGTCCCTAACATCAACAGTGACCTGAGATTATCATCGGACAAGTTTGTTCTCAAATTGTTCTTCACGTATTTCATTCTTGAAAATGTTTGTTCACACAGGTATGTTGTTCCAAAGATTGAAAGGTACCTTGATGCAAAAGTTTTGACATTAGGAAAGTCTTCCTTGGGCAAAAACTGGTAAAACCCCACCAGTCCTATTTTGAACTTGTCCCTAAGGAGGTCATTTGCTTGCAACTCAATGACTTCCAGCTGCAGTTCATCTGGGCAACTGGCCACATCTGCTTCAAATGGGTTTTGAAACAATCTCACTTCTTCTGCCTTTGAATCCAAAAAGGTCTCCACGGGCCGGATGAGAGGGCCTCGCGGGCCGCATCCGGCCCCCGGGCCGTAGTTTGGAGACCCCTGCCCTAGACCACTGGATTCTATTCCTGCCTCAGTCACAGGGTTCCTGTGTGAGTCTGGGCAAATCACATAAACCAAACTTTTCTCAGGTGGCCACTCACTGTGTGTTTCTCATTTTCTGGATGCCTGACTGGAGAACCTGGGGACTGATCTGCAGATGTTATGTGACTCACAGCTGTAATGGAAGTCAATGAGAGCTGTGCTTTAGGTGTATAAAGTTCTATATCATGCTAGGTACTCTTTAAAATCTGATTTTAGTCATTTCAAACTGGGGACATGAAATTAGGGGATACCCAGAGTGACTCAGGTCAAAAGTATGTCTACACTACCCCCGTAGTTTGAACTAGGGCGGGTAATGTAGTCATACGGTGTTGCAAATGAAGCCCGGGATTTGAATTTCCCGGGCTTCATTTGCATAAAGCCGGTCGGCGCCATTTTTAAATGCCGGCTAGGTCGGACCCCGTGCCACGCGGCTACACGCGGCACGGACTAGCGAGTTGGGATTAGGCTTCAAAAAAAGGTGCTATTGAATGCAAACTGTGCTTTTCTAAAGAGAGCATCTAGACTGTCTTTTGAAAAAGCAGCTTGGTTTTTGAAAAATCTGCTTGTAGTGTAGACACTCTCTTTCGAAAGAGGCTTGTAGTATAGACATAGCCATTGATAGATAAGGTGATAGTAGAAAATATACTGCAGGGTGGTGCTATGTATGCTGTGTTGTATGCATCTTCAGGATATTAAATAGTGCGCTGGATATAGAAGATGCTGCGGGGAGGGGGAAAAGCAACGCTGATGATGTTGGAGGGCTTTTCCCTTCACCCTCCCATTTCCCTGGTTCTTCTCACGCAGAAAGGGAGCAACAATATACCAGAAATCCAAAGTGCAGACAATTCAATATTGATTGGGGTTAACTTCCAGCAAGCATGATTCCAATTTTCCTTTTTTCCCCACTTACTTCCTTTTTGCCCCCCTCCCCAATTTAAACAGTAATATTCTCAGCTGGGTAATATACCCAGTCATTTTACTGCAATTCTACAAACCAATGCTAGTGTATTGTAACATAATTTTCTGACAAATTATATCCTGCCACCTTGATTGATGTATATCCCACAAATTTAATTAGACAGCAGACAGAAAGAATTAAAGAACCAGACAGAGACCATACAGATTAACAATCGAATAGTGGGCACCATAAAGTCAAAACAATAAAGAAATGAGGTTTTTCACAACTACGTCTATAAAATTTCACAACTATATCTCACTCACTATATCTATTGATAAGTGAGTTCTTGCCAGAAAGAAAGCTATTAAACTAAAAGTCTCAGAGGAGCAGCCCTGTTAGTCTGTACATAAGAATGGCCATACTGGGTCAGACCAAAGGTCCATCTAGTCAAGTATCCTGTCTTCCAACAGTGGTCAATGCCAGATGCCCCAGAGGGAGGGAACAGAACAGGGAATCATCAAGCAATCCCTCTCCTTTCACCGATTCCCAGCCTCTGACAGAGGCTAGGGATGCCATTCTTACCCATCCTGGTTAATAGCCATTGATTTACCTAACCTTCATGAGTTTATGTAGTTCTTTCTTGAACCGGTTAAAGTGCTGGTCTTCACAATCTCCTCTGGCAAGGAGTTCGACAGGTTGACCATGCACTATGTGAAAAAAAACTTTCTTTTGTTTGTTTTAGACCTGCTACCTATTAATTTCATCTGGTGACCTCTAGGACTATGTCTACACTACAAAGATTTTTTTTGGAAAAACAGCCATTTTTCTGCAAAAAATTGAATTATGTCCACACTGCAATCACATTCTTTCGAAAGAAAATTGAAAGAACAGAGGGGTTTTTCCGACATTGGTAAACCTATTTCTACAAGGAAGAAGCCTTTTTCTGAAAGAGCTCTTTCAGAAAAAGGCGTGTGTGGATGGGGAAGAGGGAAAAGGGAAAGAGGAAAGAGGAAAAAGAAGAGGAAAGAGGAAAAAGCACCTATGCCCCGGTGTCCACTCCGTCCATAGTAATCACAGCTTAAATGCGAGATAGCGTCCATTCAGTGTGGATGCTCTCTTTCAAAAAAGCACATCGCTTTTTCGATGCACTTTTGCTGTGTAGACACTCTTTTTCGGAAGAAGTCTTTTTGGAAGATCTCTTCCAGAAAAACTTCTTCCAAAAGAGGCCTGCAGAGAATTAGAGTACTTAAAGAACTAGAGAGAGCCTAGTTCTTTAAGTTTAAAAACAAAGAATAGTCCTGTGGCACCTTAGAGACTAAAAGAAATATATATATATAGTAACATGAGCTTTTGTGGGCAAACCCCCACTTCCTCAGATGAGCTTGAGTGGAGAAAAAAGGTGTGTGTGTGGGGGGAGGAGTGCCCTCTCGATTTATATCAGAAAAAGAAGATGCAGGGGGGAAGTACCTGTTCGAAATAAATCACTATTCCTAAACTTTCCTTATTCCTTGTGGAATGAGGTTTACAGGGATGTCAGAATAGTGAGCCTGTCATATTTCAAAATAACAAGCATGCTCAAAAGATGTGGGATAGTTGTTTGAGGATACTGGAGGCATCCCAAAGTAGTGCTGCAAGGTGGCCATAGCCGTAGAAAGCAGGAGCTGTTATTTCAAAATACCCAGCCCCTGATTTTGAAATCATTAACTTGGTAGTGTGGAAACTCTGCTTCTTATTTCAAAATAAGGGTAGATATTTGAAGTAACTCCCTAGGGTAGACCAGGGCTGAAGTGCCACAGTATTACTCATTGCTATTCAACTACATTCTAGGGTCTCTTTTTTACCCTACGGGTGTTAGATTGGATCACCTTCTTAATAGCCTAATATTAACTTATTTCAGTGTGACTGGTTTGGAATTTGAGGATGTGATCTTTTGCTTCATAGCTTTTGGCTATCTCTGCTGCTAAGCCAAAGAACAAGGCCTCAGACTGTCACTGCGAAAGAAATCCCATACACAGGTGAGTTATGCTTTTGATTCTTTGTTTTTTACACCCCTGTAACTAGCTAAGTGATAAGAATATGGCCACATTATTAACATATTGACCTTTCGAGTATATCTTTATTTTAACAGATACTCCAGGCACTAAGCCCTTTAAGGTCAAGTTCTTGGCTTTAGCACCTTTATTCCAAAGACTATCACTGGATGCTAAACTCAAAGAATACATTTTAATTAATTTTTATTCCTAAACTAATGAACAGATTGCTTGCAAATTCTTAGGAAATCCATTCTGTCCTCACAGAATGCTGTAATCTGAGGGAAGATGCAATGTAATCTTCATACATAATACAATTGAATCTTGGCTTTCAATGCAAAACTCAATTCAAACCTTAACTATGGTGTAATTGTTAATGCCGCCATGCTAAGTTTCAATGGTGCTCATGTACACTTCACTATGTATTGAAATACTATATATTTTACTCTGTATTTTCATATTCAGATAACTCTGTGTGTGTGAATACTACAGATAAATACTGATAGATCAACACTATTTGATCTGAGGAAGTGGGTCTGGCCCACGAAAGCTCATCACCTAATAAACCATCTTGTTAGTCTTTAAAGTGCTACATAGTCCTGTTTTTTGTTACAGATAAATACATTTGAGTAGATTCTTGATTTGTATTTTAGTGATTGGATTAGATCCCTAGTACTGTTACGTCACAGCATTACAGGACATGACTATGGACCAACCCTATTTTAATGCTGCGTAAGTTATTGGAAGTTCCCTCTCCACAAATCCGCTGTAATGCAATTAAAACACAGTTCCCAGCCTGCAGTCCTGGGAGTAGAGATATCCCTTCACAGCAGGAAGCTGTTGTGTTGTAGATAGTATCTAACTGTAGCAGAGAGATTTTTCTCTTCTTGGTTTTTGTTCTCTCATGCTGGGTGTTGAAGAGGGGTTTGCAGATCATTTATCTCCTCACAGGTGTTCTGACTTCCAAAGGAGTGCTATGAAGTAACTGGAGAAAATATTTTAAATTTCACTAGGCTGGCAGTTGATCACTTCCCACTGAGTGGAAGGCTCAGACCAGAGAGCTTTTCCCTGGGCTTGTATGAGATGTACGAGCAGCATTACAGCAGATGTTGCATTGTGTAGTCAGCCCACCTGGTTTCATAGACATTGAGAAGACATCTTTCAGGAAGGGTCCATTACTAACAAGAAGGCCCGTGTTGCTAATTTCTTTATAACCTTTATCGTTTTTGTTGTAATGTTTTAAGATTACACAGTCTTCAGGAAAGTGCCTGCCTTTTCCTCCATGTTTGGCAAAATAAATTACGCTATACGAGGCTATGCACATGTCTATCCATCTGCCTAGCCTCTTCACATCTGGGCAGGCTCCCTCTGTTGTGCATCAGTTATTCCGCCGAAGGCAACGTGGGTGGAGCTGACGTCTGTGGGGAGTAGCAGCTTCGTGTAGCTGGCATCATGGCTGTTGGGGTCAAGGGGGCAGCTAGTGCTAAGCAACAAGAATTAGATGGACTCCCCACAGCAGGGGTGTGTCACGTCCGTTTCTTGCTGAGCACCATGTACATTTGGGGTGCTGGGTGATTAACAGGGCTGGTTGTAAAAATGACTATTTAAAATGATTTGTGTCTGATCCGCTCTAATAAGTAATAATAAAGCTTTATAAGAGTCCTCGCTTAGGAAGCTGAATACCTAACCTTTTGCATCTTTTATTATTTGTACTGCTGTGGCACCTAGAAGCCCTAGTCATGGATAAGAGTTCAGGTGTATTAGTTGTTTTCATGCCCTCACACCCTTATTTCTGGGGGCGTGAACAAAAAGGAGAAGCTGGCTTCTCCATTCTTCCAGCTCTCCTAGGATCAGAGAAGGAACTGCATAAGTTGGTAGGGAAGGCATATGCTGATGCTGCTAGGGCATCACCAGCCTGGAGCAGAGCTCCAGGTTTCCACAGAGGCCAAGGGCTCTCCAGACCGTCCCTACAAGTATGACTATTCTATCCGAGGTGTGGCCAGGGACAAAGGGAATGAGGCCACACAGTGGTGACTGAGGGACTGATGCTGGCGGGGCATGTGAACTCTGTGTTGGTGCATGCAAGTGATTTCCTGATGAAGCCAATTATTATTAATATAGCTACAGGTTTCCTTACCCAACAGGTAGAGTGGGAGATTGGAATTTACTAGCAGCAAGGGGACTCCAGCTACAGTAATATCTACACCCTTTGGCCAATTAAAAAAAAAAACCCAACATGTTTATTTTCATAGTGAAGGAAAAATGACAAAACAAGAAAGAACAAAAGAAAAGTGTCCACAAGAGAGCACCATGTTTGTACCTTCTTGGTAGGAGGTTGCATCTGAACGCAGTGCCAAATGGCAGCTTCCTCCAGCAGAGTGCACACATATAAATGAATGGGCAAACAATATTTATTAGTAATCTGAAATGATACTGTCCAAACTATTTACTTTAAGTCTTAGCGCTGCTACTTTCTATGCTGTATTTTTGTAAGTGGAGTATAGTTAATTAAGGTACTGTGCAAAGATTTAGGGGAAAATTTATATCTGGAGTTATTCCATTCAGAAAAACAAAGGCTGTTAAATTACACATGTTTTTTTCCCCCCCATTTCATCTAGATCTGTAAATGGAAGCAATCAATGCTGTATTTGGAACAAAAGCAATTAATAGTCCGTAGGCAGAGCCAGCATTTATGACATCTACAAAAGCCATATTTTTTGGAGGGAGGAAGGGAAATCTTATTTTTTCTTCTTAATGTAAACACATTTCAAAAGAACTCAAGGCCAGAGAGCTGAACACCCATAATAGGGTCCAGATTTTCAAGAGCTAGACTCCCGTCTAGGCATTTCAATAAGGGTCTAGCATGCAGAAGTGGTCAGAACCGAGTAACGCCCATTGTGATATCTGTCCAGACTGTCTGGAATGTTCAGCACCCAATATGTGGCTGAGCTCTTGAAAAATTAGCTTAGAGGGACTTCTACGTTCTTCCATGTAAAGTTTTTGCCTTAAAAAATATAAACAGATGCAAATCAATCGCTGTGTCTTTGGGCTCGTCTAGACTGCATTCCTCTCTCAAAAGAGGAATGCAAATGAAGCAGGTTGAAAAATTCAAATGAAGTGTGGATTTACAAATCTTGTGCTTCATTTGCATAATCACGTCCAAGTGCTTTTTCGAAAAAGGGGTTTTTTTGAAAAAAGCTCTGCAGTCTAGACGGGGTTCTTTAGAAAAAAATTGCAAATATACATGGGCCATTTTGTACACCACACAAACCAGTAGGGAGAAAAAGGAGATTCTGAATGTTGTATATTTCCAATAATATATTCAGCCTTATGTGTATTTGTGGTTTATTCACACTTAAAACAGATGCGAAAGAATGCGAATGAAGTACTATTTTGTATTGGAACAATTTCTCTTAATGGGGGAGACAAGCTTTCAAGGCATACCCTTTGAGGCTTTGGACCTAGCTGGGTTTAGAAGAATACCCATTATATACAACATTCATTATAAGATATTTTTTAGCCTTGTTTGGAGCAGCTGCTGCTGCTCACTGCCAAAATATTACATAGATAGCCAGTTTGATCCAATATGCTAAGCTCTAACAGCATTAAAAGTATCTGATAAAGGTGTTTATTCAGTATATTACCATTTATTAACTAAGAACCAACAATGTGCTCAGTGCTTCTCTGCAGGGTGTAAACTTTATGTTCTCTCCCTTTGCCCTATCTTGTCTACTTCTACTGTAAGTTCTTCAGAGATTGTCTCTAAGGCCTCATCTACACAACAGCATAAGGGTGACGTACGGCAGCTTACACAGTCAGAGTACAAATTACAGCCTTGCTCCCACCGATGTAATTGTCCTACTACACCAGGGGTGGCCAACCCATTAAATGAAGAGAGCCAAAACAGCGGCAGAAAAAATGCCAAGAGTTGCACCAGCCAGAGTTGTTGAGCAACTCACGGGTTAGACTTTTTGGCCACGTCAGGCTCCTGACCTGAGACGCCATTTTGAATCGCCGCATCAGATAGCTCCCTTGCACCCAATGAGCACAGAGAGCTTCGTGAGCTGGGGGGAGGCTTCGTGAGCTGCACTTTCAGGGGTGAAGAGCCACATGCGGCTCACGAGCCGCAGGTTGGCTACTCCTGTACTACACTGACATAACTCCTCTATCACTAGTAGTAGGGATGCTGTGTAACTGACAGGCAAGCTGGCTCCCTAGATGGGCTGATGCCCTGTCTCTGCTCCAAGCTGGTCTGCTAGACAGACTCCCTGCTCAAAATGCTGCCTGGAATCCCAACTCCCTGCTCTTAGCTAGGCTGCTGCCCCGACTCATGTCTCCCCACTCCTCATTGGAAACATGGCCGTGCCCAGGTAGGAGCACTATGCACCAAGTTCACTCAACTGCCCTATTCTCAACAGGGATCCAGTTGCTGTGTGGAATAGGCAGCCCCGATCCTGGTACAGAGCTGAGAAACTGAGTGTGGCTGCCTAGTTCTCAGTAGGGAGATGTGCTACTGATAGGAATCTATGTTCAGAGCTGAAAGCCTTACCTCTCGCCTGCTCCCCTCACTATCTCTCTTAAGTAAGTGGAAGTGCACCAAATAAGGATGCACTTCACCAACAGAAGGAGCCCAGAGTGGACATGTACCACTTAATAGTCCTGCAATGTCACATTTGAGTTCCTTCAGAACTGTGGAGTGAATACTAGGGAATCATCAAATTCTATAACTGGAAGGGACCTCGAGAGGTCATCAAGTCCGGTCCCCTGCCATCACGACAGGACCACCTCCTTCTAGTGCCTCACTACTGTTCAGTGTTTGTTTGTTTCAGAACTTCCTCAACTGACACCTCTTTCTGGGACAGTCCTTCAAATTTGTCACCTAAAATGAATGGATCGGGTGAGGGGAATCTCTCTCACATTCTCAGCAATGAAGACTGATGGGAAGAATTCATTTAGTTTTTCTGCACACATTTGTCGTCTTTAAGTGCTTCTTTAGCACCTCCATTGTCCAGTGGCCCCAATGACTTTTTCGCAGACTTCCTGCCTGAGACATACTTGAAAAACATAATTGGTGTTAGTTTTGTGTCTTTAGTTAATTGCTTTTCATATTCTTTCTTTATACGTTTACTCTTGACTTGACAGGTTTTATGCTCCTATTTTCCTCTCTAGTATTTTACGTCAGATATTTATCTCTTACCGCTTCTTTTACTCATCTGGTTTTGGCCATCTTTAGGCAGTCTCTTTAGGCATTTTTCTTGTTGATCTTCTGTTTTATTTTTTTTTAAGCACGTATTTAGTTAGCACCTCTATTAGGGTTGTTTGGAAGCATTTCCATGTTGTTTGAAAGGGTCTTTTGGAAGCATTTCCATGTTGTTTGAAAGCATTTATCCGTCACGACTGCTCCTTTTACTTCCCATGTAACTAGTTTCCTCATTTTTTATATAGTTTCTCCTTTTGAAGTAAATGCTACTGTAATGGGATTCTTTCTTTGGCATTCTCCCCTGCTCCAAGGATGTTATATGTAACTACATTATGATTGTTTTTATGGGATGGTTCATTCAGCTCTTGGAGAAGATTCTGTGGCCCACTTAGGACCAAATCAAGAACTGCCTCTTCCCTTTTGGGTTCCTGAACAAGCTGCTCCAAGAAGCAATCAGTAATGGTATGTATAAAATTTTCTCTATAATCCTTCCTAAGGTGACATATACACGGCCAATATGAGGATAATTGAAATCCCTCCTTTTTATGGCTCTCTCTAATCTGCTTGAGTATTTTATAGTCATAATCACCATTCTATTCAATAAGTTGATAGTATATTACTGCTGCAATACTCTTATTGTTCAAGATTGGGATTTCTATTCAGAGAAATTCTAAGGTACAATTTGATTCATTTAAGATTTTTACTGTATTTGACTCTATGCCTTCTTTGAGACTGTCATTCCTATATATTTTGTACTCAGTATCCCATTAATTATCCTCCTTCCAGGAAGTTTTCACAATTACCATTAGATCAATAGCTTCATTTAATGCCAAGCTCTCTAGTTCACCCATCTGAGTTTTTAGACTTGCAGCATTTGTATATAAGCACCTATACCCTTCATCAATACATTCTGTTGCTTGCCTTCATGGGTTATATTTACATTGGGACTCTTTTACATTTGACTGTTCAACTTACTTCAAATCCTATTTATTAAGATATAGAATTTCCTCTTTCATAAATTAATTCCTAAGGCCTGGTCTAGACTAAGAGGAAAGTCGACTTAAGATACGCAATTCCAGCTATGTTAATTATTAGCTGGAGTCAACATATCAAATTGTGTTTCGGGCCATCCACGCAGTAGGAGGTCAATGGGAGCAAATGCTTCCATCAACTTCCTCATGAGGAGAAGGACTATTGGTGCTGATGGAGGCACCCTCTCAGTTCGAATTAGCAGGTCTTCACTAGACCCACTAATTTGAAACCTGGAAGATCGACTGCGGCAATGTCAGTCTTCCACATAGGGTAGACATCGCCTATGGGACATCACTGCTCAAACCCTGGACTCCTCCAGTCACCTACATTGTTATTTCTATTTATTAAGTTCCAGCAATGCCCATGCTTGATTAATGTTTTCCAGACATAGATAACTTGATGCCTGCTTCGAAAGGCCTATAGTTTCTGGTCCCAGTTCTGCTAAGGCGTCTATGGGTTTGCTTAACTTTATACACATAAGCAGTTCCATCAACTTCAGTGGGGCCACTCTATTGTGCAAAGTCTCAGCAGGTTTTGAGTGTCAGACAGACACCCAGGAAAGGAAATGGAGAACAGTAAATAAATGGCTGTGTTAATGAACAAATAAAAAGAGGAAAAGAAAATTGTATCCAGCTTTTTCCTAAAGCATAACAATCTCTTCCAGGTATTATGGCAGAGATAAGTTTTCAGGGAGGAGATGGAAATGGAAGGGGCTTTGTGCATGAGCTTGGTAAGATAATGCTACATCAGGAGCACGGTGGAAGAAGGCACAGAGACAGTCATATGAGAAACAAACCAATGAACAGTCTTGGCTGGAGACATGAAGGAATGGATGCAGCTTGAGTTGGGGGTAAAGAGGCAAGGAGCTTTTTAAAGGCAGCAATAAGAAGTTTGCATGTATTCTTGTGGAGGAAGGGAGGCAGTAGGAAGGATGGAAGCTGAAAGAAAGGTGATATAATTGAGAAGCAAGGTATGTTATTTTACCAGCAATGTTTTGTGTGGAGTGAGGGAGAGTAGAGGTTGGTGTTTAGCAGGCTTGAGAGGAGGATGTTGCACCACTCAAGATGGGCATCACCAGAACTTTCACAGTGGGTATGGGAGAAAAGAACAGATTCTAGAGATAAGGAGAAAGAAATGGCAGACTTGGGACACAACTTGGATGCATGCGTTGGGACAAGGGAGAGACAGGGAGCAATGATAACCTCAAGACTGCAGGCCACAGTCAAAGGGAGGTTGTTAATGGTGTTGGCAGTGCCCAAGGAGCATGCATCAGAGGGACGACCAGGAAGAAGTCAGTTTTGGCTGCTAAATGGACGGCAAAACACCCAGGTAGATGGAGATATGAGATTGGATGGGTGTAGTCAAGATAGGAAAGGTAGATGTGCAAATAGACAGAAACAAAAAACCATAATTGAAACCATGGCAACAATTGAGATCACCCAGTGAGATGATGTAAAGGGAGAGATGAGGGAACCAAAGACAGACCCATGTCAACACCAACACACCATGGGAGACTGGAAGAAGTGAACCCACCAAAAGACATGCCAAGGGATATGATATCAGGTTGGCAGGAGGAGAACTAGAGGAGCTACAGAGAGATAAGAGAGATTCTGGTCCATTAAAATTGAGATTTTGGGGGAAAAGGCAGAGCAAAATCCCAATGCAACCTCCACCCCCCAGTACATTGAAAAACCACACAAATGCTAGGCCCTTTGCAAACCTCGACTTTGTACTGCACAGAAAATTAGATCTAGGCTGATGAAAAAGCAGAGATGGGCTTACAAATGTAAAATAAACACCGTGACACACTTACTTAGAAAAAAACAAGGCATTAGAAATGCAGAGCAACACTGAGTGATAAATGTCATTCCCCTCTATAAATCGCTAGCCTGTTGCTAATGGCAACAGCTGTGCTCCTAAAGTTAACTGAGCTCTTACAATGGCAATTTCAGTGTCCTCAAGTAATATGCCAGAATTAGCTTATCGGTTTTGGCTAGTACTGTGCTGATCTGACAGCATTTAAGGATCAACTTTTCTCTTACCATGACATTTCAGACAGATATTCAACTACAGCTGCCCCCAGATTAATAATTTCCTGAACGTTTAAAGGGGTTAAAGAGTTTTGGCCCTTGCATGAAGTCCTTCTATACAAGAAATATTTAAATTAATATCTAGAATGCGGTCTCACAATCTATAATTTTAGCTAGGGATGGGCCAAGTCAAAAAACATTTATGCACACTCTCCCTCTAACATGGGACTTGGACCCAAACCATGGGCTTGTTTTGCAAACTGTGGTCATTGTGTGCTGTCTTGGCATGATATGACCTCCATTCCAACCACAGAATTAGTGTCCAGGGGGTACATGCTGGATCTGATCACCAGTGTTTGTTAAAAACACTTCGTTGCCTGGTCTGATCAGTCTCTCCACCAATTTCAGAGGTCCTCAGATACTTCAGTGATGAGGGCAGCCGACAGACTTCGCTGTGCCCTAAGGAGCAGAATCTTGGGTGGACGCGGTGGGGCTGGTGGCTTAGCATTCCCCAGCCAGCCTTCAGCACTGTCTGGCATGCACCATTGTCATTGTCACTGTAGTGTTGGCACTGGCTGGGAGCCTCTGGTCTTTAAATCACTGGGCCCTGGGGCAGCTGCCATTTTTGCCCCCTCCCCCTCCACTCTCCTGTCAGCAGGCCTGAAGGAGTGAGATGATAAAACCATGTTGGGATCAAGCCTTCAAGCACCATATTACTGCTGTGGTTCATGTACACTTGGAACATAACAACTAGAACTGACCACTCAGAGGATTCACCAGTACCACTACCTTATGCTTTGCATAGGCATTTCCATGTGCATAGCCAGCATGTTGCCTTGTTCAATACTTCCCCCTTTGAAATTCCTACAGGTGCTTATTTTACAGTCATGCCCGCAGGCTACTCTAATGAGCAGCAGAGACCTGCACATCTGCAGATATCCGCTGGCGTGGATTTGGAGACATATACAAGATGAGTGTATCAGGTGGATACAGATGCCAGTTCATTACCATGGATGTCAACCCAAATGTTTGGGTCTCTCAAGGCTGTAATGATTGGAACCCCATTGGGTAAGACACTTTATTTACACAGAAACAATCCCTGCCCAGAACATATACCCTGAGACAGGAAGCACCAATGAGAGTGATGAACAAAAGAAGAGGAAAATTGAACTCCGTTCTATGTAGGTTCTTATACCATGACCGTCACCAAAGTGCCTACGTGAGGTTGATGAAAACTAAATGCTTTGCTCTTAGGGTGTGTCTACACAGCAAAGTTATTTTGGAATGATTTTGAAATAACAGTGGCTTATTCTACTTCTGTTAACCTCATTGTACAAAGAATCATGCTCATTCCGAAACAGCTATTTCGAAATAAGCTGTGTGTAGACACTCCACTTCTGCTATTTTGAAATGGCCCCTCAGCGGGGCCATTTTAAATTATTCTCCCAGGGGCTTTAAATCGAGATAACACGTCTACATTAGGGAAGCCTGGCTTGCACTAATTTTGAGGTTTCCCAGCAGTGTAGACGTGCTATTTCGAAATAAGCTATCTCAGAATAACTCTTCCGGGATAGCTTATTCCGAAATAACTGTGCAGTGTAGATGTAGCCTTACAGGTTAGTTATTGAACAATTGCAATAACATTTTTATCCCTGCTTTGCTCAAGGACATGTGAGTGCACAAGGAGCCAGAGCAATGATGGAAAAGGCCCTGGATGTTACCTAACGTTAACTTTGAGCTTCACAAACTTTATACTGCTGTACTTGAAAACACAGTTGGATAGCTTCAGGAAGCATCCTTGACAGGTAAATAAAAACCTGCTTTCCGTAACACGTTACAAGCATCAACTACAAATAAAAACATAAAATATTGAGGAAGTTATAATTTTTATAGTGCATTCAAATAAAAAAAATTAACAAGCAAGACAGGTTAACATTTTACAAGCATCAGAGTGGATGAATTATGGCAGAATCATCAGCAGAACAAGCTCTCTCTCTCGATTAGCCCTGGAGTATTTTATTTTTCCAGACCAAGTCTAATTAGACTGTTGAAATGAGCTCCCGCTATAGCAAACCCCTAAATTAAAGACACCAAAGTGGGGATTCAATTCCAAACAATCCTGGTGCTGTAATACATGACAGAGAGCCTGTCAAGCGATGTTCTGCATACAAAACATTTGGCCTGAGAATGTACAGCCTGGCATGTGGAAACCAGCAAATACCCTGGTTTCAGCTGAGCCTTGTAAGGTTCAGCCCTGCAACGGGGGTGCTGCAGAGCTCAGCAAATGTAGGCATTCTGCAATCCAGAGGCTGAACATTCAGGCATATTGTTACAGTCCATTGGTGGGCTGCAAATTGTCAGTCCCAGGGCCAGAGATCAGGGATGGCAGAGCCTTCCCAAAACTGGATGGAGGCAGAGGGCCTCACCCCTTCTATTGTCCTGGCCCTGCCCCCTACTCTTTCGCTGACGGCCCCACCCCTGCCCCATCTCTTCTGCCTAAGGCCCCATCCCAGCCAAGCTGGAAGCTGGAGCTTCAGACTGTCCATCTCCCAGGGGTTTGGTGGAGGAGCTGAGGGCAGCATCCAGCCCATGTTCCCATCCCACAAGCCCTCAGCCCAAGGCAGGAAACTTCATGGCTTTCCACTGCTAATTGTGTGGTTCTTACCCCAACCTGGCTTTGGATGGAGGGACAACACAGTTTGGCCATGGTAAGAGCCATGTGGGAGACTGGGGTTGGGGGAACTGTGGACCTTTATGTTCTAGGCAGGGGGCCCTCAGGGCAGGGATACATGCCAGGGATTGTGTTCAGCCCTCTCATCCTGGGCAGGTGGAGGGTCCACAGCACCCCACAGCTGCCCAGGCTCCCCAGCCAGGCTTCAGCTGCTAGCCTGATCTAGGAGGTGAATTGGTCTTTCCCCCAAAGCCTGTGAGAATGAGGGGTCATTTTCCAGGGTAGGTTGTAGATTGTTGCCCACAGACAACCCCCTAACCTCAAACAAATTCTTTCCGGTAACCATGCAGCACACATCCATCATAATCCTGAAACCCACCCCTGCAATCAGCTCCGGTGCCAGTTCCATCCATACATCTACACAAGCGATTTCAACACTGGACCCAACCACATCAGCCACTACATCAGGGGCTCATTTAACTGCACATCCACAAATGTGAACTATACCATAACATACCTGCAGTGCCCCTCTGCCATGTATATTGGACAGTCTCTACGGACAGTCTCTATAGGAAAGTATTAATGGACACAAATCAGATATTCCAAATGGTAACACACAGAAACCTGTTGGAGAACACTTTAACCTGCCCAGGCACTCATTAATGGATCTCCAAGTCACCCTGTTGTTTTAGGCCAATTTCACAAGCCAAATACACAGGGAAGCGTTGGAGCTTAACTTCATTTACAAGTTTGATTCCTATCACAGAGGTATGAATAAAGATGTTGGCTGGCTTGCGTACTACTTTCCACATCCTAATGACTTAACCAAATCTATAATGGGCGCTTAGAGAAGGTGCAAATTGTTATTATCAGCTTCTTGTAATTTGAACACTCTAATTCACTATTTTACCCCTTCCTTCCTCCCCCTTCCCGATATATTCTTGGAACTGGACTTTTAATACTCCATTCATCTGAAGAAGTGGGTTGTGCCCACAAAAGGTCATGATCCCATCTCCATGTTATGTCTGTAACTGGAAAAACTTTAACAACAACAAATAGTCTAGAAGAACCTTAAAGACTAACTCGGCTACCCCTCTGAAGTGTTTTCTCCTTCTCAGTGAGGCACTATGTCCATGAGGGTTTTTTGTGTGTGGCCCTTGACTGATTTTTCTGTCTTTTAGGAGCCACAGGAGTCCTTGTTATTTTTGCTGAACTGAACTAACATAGCTACCCATCTGAAACCTATCCTGAAGGAATCTTTCTTCAGCCCCCAGCTACCAAGTAAAAGAAGCGACGAGAGATATAAAGGCACCATTTAAAAAGTGGAAGATAAATTCCAGTGAGGAAAATAGAAAGAATCATAAATTCTGTCAAATGAAGTATAAAAATACAATTAGGAAGGCCAACAAAGAATTTGAAGAACAGCTAGGCAAAGACTTAATAAGTAATAGCAAAAAATGAATTAATTATATAGGAAGCAGGAAGCCCTCTAAACAACCAGTGTGGCCACTGGACAATCAAGATGATAAACTCATTGGGGAGAAACTAAATGAGTCCTTTGAATCAGTCTTCAAGGCTGAGGACATGAGGGAGATTCCCAAACCTCAGCCATTATTTTTAGGTGACAAATCTGAGGAACTGTCCCAGACTGAGGTGTCATCAGGGGAGGCTTTGGGACAAATGATAAAATAACAGTAATTGATCACCAGGACCAGATGGCCTTTACCCAAGAGTTCTGAAAGAACTCAAATGTGAAATTGCAGAAATATTAGCAACAGGTTGTAACCAATCCTATAAATCATCTTCTGTACCAAATGACTGAAGGATAGCTAATGTGATGCCAGTTTTTAAAAGGGGCTCTAGAGGTGATCCTGGCAATTACAAGTCTAACTTCAGTATTGGGCAAACTAGTTGAAACTACAATAAAGAACAAAAATGATTGGACACATAAAAGATCATAATTTGTTGTGGAAGAGTCAATATGTTTTCTCTTATGGGAAATTGTGTTTGATCAATCAACTAGAATTATTTGAAGGGGTTAACAAGCATGTGGACAAGGGAATCCTAGATATAGTGTACTTAAATTTCCAGAAAGCGCTTAACAAGGTCCCTCACAAAAGTTTCTTAAGCAAAGGAAGCTGAAATGGGATAATGGGGGAGTTCTTTTCATAGTTTGGTAAGTGATTAACAGACAGGAAACAAAAGGTAGGAATAAATGATTACTTTTCAGAATGGTGAGATGTTGTCCTCCACAAGTATGTTCTGGGTCCAATCTTATTCAAAATATTCATAAATGATCCGGAGAAAGGGATAAACAGTGAGATGGGAAATTTTGCTGATGATACAAAACCGCTCAAGATGCACTAAGTGACGCAAAGGTGGACAGCCCTTGGTGGGAAAGAACAGGTTAGGAACTATTTAAAAAAGCTAAACGTGTTGGAAATGTCACTGAGGAGCCTTTGGCCATTATCATTGAAAAAGTGTGGAGATCGGGAGAGATCTTGGATGACTGGAAAAAGGCAAATGTAGTGCCCATCTTTAAGAAAGGGAAGAAGGACGATGCAGGGAACTATAGGCCGCTTAGTCTTACCTCAGTCCCTGGAAAAATCATGAAGAGGATCCTCAAGGAATCCATTGTGAAGCACTTGGAAGAGGGGAAGGTGATCAGGAATAGTCAGCATGGATTCAGGAAGGGCAAGTCATGCCTGACCAATCTGATTAGCTTCTATGATGAGGTAACTAGCTCTGTGGATATGGGAAAGTCAGTGATGTGATATACCTTGACTTTAGCAAGGCTTTTGATACGGTCTCCTACAATATTCTTGCCAGCACGTTAAGGGAGTATGGATTGGATAAATAGATAGTAAAATGGATAGAAAGCCGGCTGAAAGGTCGGGTCCAGTGGGTACTGATCAAAGGCTCGATGTCAGGATGGCAGTCGGTTTCTAGCGGAGTGACCCAAGGTTCGGTTCTAGGACCGGTTTTGTTCAATATCTTTATTAATGACCTGGATGAGGGGATGGATTGCACCCTCAGCAAGTTTGCGGATGACACTAAGCTGGGGGGAGAGGTAGATACTCTGGAGGGCAGAGATACAGTCCAGAGTGACTTAGACAAATTGGAGGATAGGGCCTCAAGAAATCTGATGAAGTTCAACAAGGACAAGTGTAGAGTTCGGCACGTTGGACAGAAGAAATCCCAAGCATTGTTACAGGCTGGGAACTGACTGGCTAAGTATCAGTTCTGCAGAAAAGGACCTGGGGATTACAGTGGATGAGAAGCTGGATATGAGCCAACAGTGTGCCCTTGTAGCTGAGAGGGCTAGTGACATACTAGGTTGCATTAAGAGGAACATTGCCAGTAGATCCAGAGATTCCTCTTTATTTGGCTCTGGTGAGGCCACATCTGGAGTATTGTGTCCAGTTCTGAGCCCCCAGTTACAGGAAGGATGTGGATGCATTGGAGAGGGTCCAGTGGAGGGCTACCAAAATGATTAGGGGTCTGGAGCATATGACCTATGAGGAGAGGCTGAGGGAGTTGGGTCTATTTAGTCTGCAGAAGAGAAGAATGAGGGAGGATTTGATAGCAGCCTTCAACTTCTTTAAGGGAGGTTCCAAACAGGCTGGAGAAAGGCTGTTCTCAGTAGTGACAGATGGCAGAACAAGGAACAGTGATCTCAAGTTGCAGTGGGAGAGGTCCAGGTTGTATATTAGGAAAAACTATTTCACTAGGAGGATAGTGAAGCACTGGAATGGGTTTCCTAGGGAAGCAGTGGAATCTCCATCCCTAGAGGTGTTTAAGTCTTGGCTTGACAAAGCCCTGGCTGGGTTGGTTTAATTGGGATTGGTCCTGCCTTGGGCAGCGGGCTGGACTTGATGACCTCCCGAGTTCTCTTTCAGCTCTATGGTTCTATGAATCTATGATTCAAGAGAGTTAAATTCAATGCAGACAGAAAACATTCAAAAGGATTTCACAAAATCAGGTGACTGGGCAACAAAATGTCAGATGAAATGTAATGTTAGTTAGCTGAGTGGTGGGGATATCCAGAAAAAGGCAGTACCCCTCCCATTTGTCACAGGAGATATTTAATTCTTGTGCCCAAACCAGAACAAAGGCCACGCACGACCTCTGCCTGCAACTACAGTAAACCACGTCCACTCAGAGTGGAGCTTTCTCCACTTCTAGTGGTGGCCACATACTGATGGTTAAACATACTGCAGGCTTTGCTAAGAGAGCTGTGTCTTTGAACTTTGTAAAGGCTTCAATCCCTGATACCAGCAACCTATTCAGAGACTGACAGTCTGGGAAACCTACAAATCAAAACACAAGTAAAACATATCCTTGAAGGGCAGATACATAGTTACTGTTGGATTCACTTAAAAAGGTGTTTGGGTTTTTTTTCTTGGTCGTTCTTCATACTCCTTTTGGCTGATTTTCTGTCATCAAATCTATATTCATTCATTATTTTTCTAATATATATATAGTTCTTGCTTGAGTGAAAGGGAGCAGAGAAGACGGCAACTGATTCCACATCTAAAACAAGATCATTAACATTTAGCAGTAGAAAAAAAATCGATCATTAAAAAAATACTAAACATTATGCACCTTTTAATAACCCACATTCAGAAATACAATGTTTTTCTGCAATAAATATATGCTTATGCTTCTATTTTCATCAAGATTCTGACAACATGTGAGGTTTTCCTGTTATCTCCGGTTCTGAAGAAGAGAAGAAAAGAGGCATTATCACTAATGCACGGCTTAAAATACACCAAGTGGGAAGATAAACAGAACAATGAAAAAACACTTGCGACTCCTTTAAACTACCCACACTCATTTAAAAGTCCCATGCAAAGTTTCCTCAGCATGTATTAGAATTCAGCCAATTTGAAACGGAAATTATATTAAAATTGCATTTTAAATATAAGCAATAAAAGAAGACCAAACAAATTGATTTTAGTCATATTTCAAAATGCCTCAAGTTAACATGTCTTGTGGGAATAATATTTTGAGCTCTAAAGTAATGTGTATTCCACTTTATAATATATTGCTGTTATAATATTAAAATCAAGCAATAAGTTTTTCAGCAGGCTGATTTCTCTATAAATGATGCCTTAGGTGCTATCTGTTGGAGAGCAGAAAGGGGAAAAAAAGTTTAAAATGTTCTAAGGTTTCCTAATCCTCTGTATTTGCAAACTTTAACCTGGTGGCATGCCTTTTGGTTGGACAGCCTGGAACTAAGCCAGCCCTGATCACAGAATATATCCCATGTGAATCAGGAAATTCCTTACATAGGTCATCAGGTGCCTTCAGTAAGTGGGGGGATGTTCAGGAAATGGGGACCAGAAAATCTGCTAGACAAACCTCCCCAAAACTCTGGGAAATGTACTGGTAGGGCTAGTCCATACTGAAGAACACACTGCTGTGGCTTCTTTGCTTGGAGGATTTGAGAAGCTGTAGCTGTTGGGAAGAAGTGGAAGGAGGAGGAAGCAGCAGCATTAGCTCTTACAGAGGCTTTGAGCTGTGCCAGCGTCTGGGAAAGAGGGCTAGGAACGCTTTCAGCTAAAAGTCATTCTTCCACTCTACTCTGCGCTGGTTAGGCCTCAGCTGGAGTATTGTGTCCAGTTTGGGCGTCACATTTCAAGAAAGATGTGGAGAAATTGGAGGAGGTCGAGAGAAGAGTAACAAGAATGATTAAAAGTCTAGAGAACATGACCTATGAGGGAAGACTTAAAGAACTGGGCTTGTTTAGTTTAGAAAAGAGAAGACTGATAGGAGACAAGATAGCAGTTTTCAGGTACCTAAAAGGCTGTTACAAGGAGGAGGGAGAAAAATTGTTCACCTTGGCTTCTGATGATAGCACAAGAAGCAATGGGCTTAACTTTCAACACGGGAGGTTTAGTTTGAGCATTAGGACAAACTTCCTAACTGTCAGGGTAGTTAAACACTGGAATAAATTGCCTCATGAGCTTGTGGAATCTCCATCACTGGAGATATTTAAGAACAGGTTGGATAGACATCTATCAGGGATGATCTAGATGGTTCTTGGTTCTTCCATGAGGGCAGGAGACTGGACTTGATCTCTCAAAGTCCTTTCCAGTTCTAGTGTACTGTGATTCTATGACTTAGGAACCTGAATAAAATTTTCAACGGTGACTTTGGGTATGTCTACATGGCATTTTGGAATGAGCCTCCAAATGTGCAGTAGTGCTCTGAGAATAGTTTATAGACAGCACTTTGAAGTTGTAGCTTTGACTGGAAAGTGGGATCTGAAATCGAGAATAGGGTGTGGGCTTCAGGGACAAAGATACAGTCCATGCACCAACTTCAAAGTACCGTCCATACAACTATATTAGGATGTTAGCATGAGCTCACAACCCTAATATCATCAATTCACAGACACTTACCTTCCTTCCTCCCCGCCCCTGCATCCCCCTCCTGTTCTGCAATGTGATTTGTCCTTTTCATATTTGTTAAATTTTTTTTAATTGTATCCTTTGATATGTATGGTTGTGACTACTTTCTTCCACTATTTGATCTGAGGAAGTGGGTCTGGCCCATGAAAGCTCATCACCTAATAAATCATCTTGTTAGTCTTTAAAGTGCTACATTGTCCTGCATTTTGCTTCAACTACCCCAGACTAACACGGCTACATTTCTATCACTCACAACCCTAAATTTGTTGATTCTGCATAGGAGGCTGTTCCCTGATTGCTCAAAAATATTATGTAGACATTCCCTTAAGCACCTATGTTTCATTGGAAGTCAATGGGTTACTTCAAGTGCTGGTCAGTTTTCTGGTGAAAGTGTTGTTGCTGTTGCTGTTGTTTGAAAATGCCCATTCATCAAACCCCAAACTCTTCACAGGAAAATGTCTGTTTCAACATATGTCCTGCTATGAAAAAAAGTTCAAAGAGTTTTAAGTTGTTGAAATGTCCTGGGTTGGTATTGTTGAAATAAATATGTTTGAGGGATTTGGTTTGAAATGACTTCTTGTTTAACAATTTTAGTTAGTTAATTTCTACTAAAAACACCAATGGAGAGAAAAAAGGTCAGTAGCAAAATGGAATACTTCACAATGATCAACATGAAGTATTTTGTTTGGTCAGATTCATTTTTATTTCAGATCATCCCTCTGAGATTGTGATTTTTCATCCTAATTCAAAATGGGACATATTTTCAATGTCATAAATTGTCATAGGGTGGTAAAAGAACTACTTCCAGCAGAATTACTGCTCGTCTATTTCTTCACCAAAGCCGGATTGTTCATTGTTCATTTTTGAATGCTTTGTGCCCTTTAATTTTTAATCTCTTCCAGGATAGGTTTTATAACACTACCCTTGAGAGATGATTCTACTGTAAATACATCTCACCGTCAGAAAAATTTCACAGATATTCAGCCAACATTGTTCCGTTTTAAAAGTTTCATTGTGTTACTCCTAAGTACATACAGGTAACATACTACATCATTTCTCTCCTTCCTTAAAAATAGACATTTTTAAAAAATTTTATCTAGGATTCTGCAATATTTTCATGAAAGGTTTTGCAGCTTTTGGGAAAAAATAAGTTTCAGTGTCTTTTACAAATAGATTTCATTGTCTTGCAGGGACATCCCACTTCTGTTCATCCTGTGGCTTCATAACAGAACATGACATGTGTGCTGGCACCAAGTCAGCAATGGGAAAGACTTTTTTTTTTACTCCACAGCAATGTCTATAAATATCTTTATATCCATTTGTTGTTTCATAAAAATACACCGTATTCAAAATGCTTCAGAATTGTTCATTATTGTCTCGCTGTCAAACACACAGCAAATCAGCTGGTTCATCTGAGGGCAGAGCTGTCATCTGCTCTTGGTTTAATTGGTTTCTTATTTAGTTAGCTCATGATGGAGAAGTTTTATTTAGATGCAGCACTGTCTAAAAAGATAATGCATGGGACTGGGCACCAGGTGACATGGATGCCCCTCCATGACTCGGCCACTACCTCACTATACAACTCTGAATACACTTTCTCTTAGTCTCATTTTCATCTTCAGTAAAATGAAAATGACAACATTCACCTTGGTCCAGGCACATGGTGTTCTAGGGAAGTCAAAGGCTATAGGAATACTCAGTATTTTCTTTTGAAGAAATAATAAAAAAAAATCACAGCCAAAGGCAAGAGAGTTTACCTCATGGAGTACAGTATTTAGGGCCTGTTCCTTCACTCAGTTTATGTCCACGCTGGGACCCTGCTACAGTGCTTCAGTATAGACTCTTACTATGACAACAGAAGAGATTCTTCCATCCCTGCTTGAAATCCATCTCTCTGACAGACAGAAATAGGTTGACAGAAGAATTCTTCAATTGGCCTATCTCTCTCTCTCTAAACTGAGACTCATGTCCACTTATGTCCACACTGTAATCACGTTCTTTCAACAAAAATTGAAAGAACAGAGGGGGTTTTCTGACATTGGTAAACCTCTTTCTATGAGGAAGAAACCTTTTTCCGAAAGAGCTCTTCTGGAAAAAGGCGTGTGTGGACAGGGAAGAGGGAGTTCTTTCGAAAGAAGAGGAAAGAGGAAAAAGCACAGGTGCTCTGATGGTCCCTCTATCTGTTCATAATAATCACAGCTTAAATGCAAGATAGCATCCATTCAGTGTGGATGCTATCTTTCGAAAAATCAGATTACTTTTTCGATGTGCTTTTGCTGTCTGGACGCTCTCTTTCGGAAGAAGTTTTTTCGGAAGATCTCTTCTGGAAAATCTGCTTCCAAAAGAAGCCTGCAATCTAGACATAGCCTATGTCTCTGAGGGTTTGGAATTTGTTTACACCCCTGAGCAACATAGCGGGGGTTGACCTAATATTCCAGTATAGAACCTAGCCCTTAGTGATCAGAACTAGAAATGGAGGATTTTGCCTCACAGAAATTTGATTCTTGCAGCATGGACTCCTTGCAACTTTCACAGTCGGAGCTGTACATTTAGAAACAAGGAGCAGCAAGAAAATGAAGGTTTTGGAGTGGTAAGCAAGCTATTATGTTGCTAATGAAAGTGATTGTATGTTCATTCTCTTCAAGAAAAAATGGTTGAAATGGGCACATGAAAATTACAGTATGCACCAAGATTATATTTAGAAACCAATCAATCAAATGAAACCTTGAAATCCCAAATGCCAGAGAACAAACAACCCAACATCCTGTTTAATGTTTGATTACATGTGAATATTAAATCTGCTCTGTAATTCCCATTCTTTCCATCAAACACAGTTTGCAATGAAAATGTTTGGTTTTTTAAACCAGCTGGTTGGGCCAAACAGGAAGAGAAACTGCTCGGAACATTTTCACTGAAACTTATTCTTATTCTTGATAAAATCTTCTGACAAAAAAAATCACCAACCCTTCTATGCCATTCAATGGATTCAAAACGCACATAGAAGACATAGCGGACGTAGGGATGGCATTATAGCAGTAGTGTCCTTTTTGAGATTTGTACCATGACATTCCACATTAAGGGCTAGATTCTTGCCCCTTTGGATCATGGTGAACAATGACAAATGTGGATGAATATCTGCAATACTAGAAATGCATGATGAATCACACCACAAAAGATTATTCCCCAGTTTTCTATTTACAGGAAAAACTGAAGAGAGTTAAGCAATCAAAGTGAAAACAAAGTCTGAACCATTATCTCCAGGATAGCTAATTTGTTTTCATATGTTTTCAAGCTTAACTATTGATTTTTTCTGAATCTATCGTAGTAAAGAAAGTGTGTAAGTGTAACGCATCCAAGTTTTAGAGAAGAATGTAGCAGAACTATTAGCTGAATTAAAGAGACTTTTGAGGGAGATTTTCTCACAGCTACTGAAAAATAACAGAATCCAAATCTGGATTCAGAGATGATTAAGACACTGAAAATATTCTTGCAGAACTTACTACTCTCCTGCTGTCAGGTCTTTAGAGAGGCAGGAGGGTGATACCTGTAGGGTAGCCAGAGATAAAAATCAATGTGTCTTAGCAAGTGCTTAGCAAGATTCAAAAAGAGATTAGACATTTATATTGATAATGAGAACATCAACAGTTACTTTAGAAAGGATATACATTTTTTCTGCATATAAATCTTAATGCT
This sequence comes from Pelodiscus sinensis, assembly GCF_052426305.1. NCBI lineage: Eukaryota > Metazoa > Chordata > Testudines > Trionychidae > Pelodiscus > Pelodiscus sinensis. The sequence goes on from NC_143055.1 coordinate 10,632,069, forward strand.
TCAGGGCATAACCCAATCACTGGACAGAAGATAAGACGACTTTGTATTCTTTATGTGCACAGGCTATTCTATAATTGTCTTTTTCAGGTTTTCTTGCACCTTCCTCTCAAAGATACAATACTGTCCATTGTTAGAAATGGAATAGGGATACCACTGTTTCAATCTGGTAAGATCTATCATATATTCTTATGAAGAGAAACTCTTAATCTGTACAAATTTTAATTATAAATAGCTAGGATATTTATCTTTGGTGTACATGGAATTTAGTTTTATCAGCAAAATCCACCCAGGTGTCCCATCAGTCCAAAGAAATAAGGAATCCATCTAGAGTAACAGTCACATTAAAATCTAGGAAGCCTCTTCCAAAAAATGCTTTGGTATCTAAAACAATGTTTACAGCAGAAGGAAATTCTGACCTGTTATTTTACATGAATATCTTGAGAAATATAAACTATGATATATTCAATATCCCATACATGAAAACTTGGATGGAACATCCTTTGGTTTGCATATGGGAAATCTTATCAATAGTGAAGTAAATGGTAATTTTCCAAGTCATTTGGGTTATGAGACTGACTTGTCTAAAATAGTCATTTGAATCTTTGACATGTGGAACACCACTGGATCACTAGTGTCCAAATGAAGGGCGGTTGCCTGGCAAGCATTTAGGCTATGTCTAGACTGCGTTCTATTTTTTATTTCACTTTTGAAAGAGGATCTTTCAAAAGTGAAAGTAGTCTGGTCGTAGTTTTTTTCGGAAAAAAACCTTTTGAAAAAAAAAATGCTCTTCCTTTAAAAATGAGGTTTATGCTATTTTTTGAAAAAGGGTTTTTTTCCCCCAAAAAACTGCGTCCAGACTACTTTCACTTTTGAAAGATCCCCTTTAGAAAGTGAGATCGGAAGAAGACATGCAAATCCACTTTCGAAAATAGAACGTAGTCTAGACATAGCCTAAATGCTTGCAAGGCTACAGTCCTTCATTTGGACACTAGTGATCCAGTCGTGTTCCAAACGTCAAAGATTCTAACAACTATTTTAGACAAGGCAGTCAGTCTCATAACCCAAATGACTTGGAAAATAAAATGACTTTCAAAAATAAAAGTAGTTTAGACGCACCTTAGTGCTACAACATAGACGTGGTGAGGGAGTGGTAGGTTTAAAGGGAGGCACCTGGAGATAGACAGCGTGAGACCAATTGTCACATAGATGCTCAAATGGCTTGACTTCTGTTTTGTAGAATTATTGTAACTAATTTTAATTCTAACCGGTTCATTGGATTTTTTCCTGTTCTGTGTAGATGTGAGATCAGAATAATCAGTGTATCTCTCTTGACCATTTTGTTTCTCTTGAACAGAAAAAGGGCAAAGATTAGGGACAGATTTTCACTAGCCTATACTATAGTGTAATGTTCTAGTAATTCAATACTTGGACACTGCACTTCAGAGCTGTTGTGACAAGAACCTACTTGGTTCAGAGCCCTTAGCTGTCTCAACACTATAATGAGAAAACGTTTTAAAACTGGAATAATATGCTAAACATTATTTAGCTGCTCCATTATTCTACAGGGCGACATAGTTCAGTTTCAGTCCATCAAATGTAATCTTTTGACCCTCTAAAACTAAATTCATCATAGCTTAGAAAAAAGGATATTTTCATGTATGCAGTTGCATAATTTTCCAGAAAATGTGAAGTCTTGTGAAGTATTTGGACTTGTAGCTTTAATTCATTCTGCGCAAAATGGGTTGAGTCATGTGTTGCTTGAAAGAGCAATACAAATTGCCCTGTTGGACAAATAATACAACCAAGATGCCTTTCACTAAATTTGAGCTGGGAAGCACAATTCCCAGTTTGCGCAGACATCTCTGTGCTAGCTCTGCTTGAGCGAGCACCTAAAAATAGCTCGGTTTCCATAGATACAAAGGTGGAAGCTTAGGATAGCTGCCCAAGTATGTGCCCCGGGAAGACAGGGAGGATGGAACTCAGGGCTGCTAGAACCGTCACCATGCTGTTTCTTTGAGGCACATTGGTGTGTCTAGATGAGCTTTAAATCACACCTCCCAGCTCCAATGTAGACATACCCGGTATTACATGCTACTTACATCAAGGATTGGGGGATTGTACTGAGCACTATTTATCTAAACAAAAGAGATCCAAGATTTCTCTGACAGCTTAACACTGTAATTGTAAGGGGAAAACATCAGAACAATGCTTGCAGAACAAAAAAGGAGAAAAGCATTAACAAATGGATTAAGGTCACGTTTCTCAAACTGGGAAGTCGCAAGCAACTTAGAGCGGGGGTCGTGAGCAACTTGGGGAGAGGAGTTGTGGTATCACAAAGTTTGAGAACCCCTGGATTAAGGGTTTCAGTCAAATAAGTATAATTCCAAAATAAAGGACCAAATGTGCTAATATATGCATATAAATACCATACTCTACAAAGTTGGGACAAAAAGGGAATCCCTTCAGGGTCAGTATCTATGAATTCCAGAAACCTGGTCCTATTGGATATGTCTACAATAAGGGATGTCCCAAAATAGTGCTTTATTTTGAAATTTGGTGCTGTGTACATGTGCCAAATTTCAAATAGCCTATTTTGAAAAAGAATCGAAATAAGATATGCAATTTACATAGTGCAAATTGCATATCTTATTTTGAGCTAAAGGTGCAGTGTAGATGTACTCATTGTGGACAGGCAGGTTAAATTAATTTAATTCAAAGAGGCTTAAATGACCAATTTAATTACCATTTAAATCATCATCACGCAAGAAACCTTTATATAAATCATCAATTTTAATCGTGTATTGCATTTGTACTTTTGGGTTATTTTCCTAAAGGAAGATGATTCTCACTGGTTTTTTTTTTGCTAACAAGGAGGATCTACTGTACAGATGCATATTTACTGATGCAATTATGCAGCTTAACATGTAAATACTCACATTCTTAATTTCCACATTTTTATGACATTCGAAAATGGTGAATGACACATTTCTTATTTACTAGATGATTCATTTTTAACTTGTGAATTTTGTCAAGCTGCATTTGGCCGGAAATTGAAATATAATTAAAATGTACAAAACACCAATTTTTGTTGCTGTTAATTAGTTAAATATGGCTGCCTTAAATTTTATGGATTCATAAGGGGAAAGTAAGTAAGTTTAACAAACATATATTGCATTTAAAATGAACTGACTCGTTTTATAAAAGAAGTATTATCTGTAGCTAGTGAATTGAATGGATTTGTTACCTCCAGTATTTTAGCACTAGTAGGTCTCATCTTCTCACGTCTCCTTTTTATTCATAGATTGGAGGAGGAAAACAAGCTTCCGGCTTTTTCAACTCCCCATCGGTTTCACAGTTTGCAATGAACTCGTCATTGAACTCACAATTTGAATAAACTGTAATGAAATGAGAAACATTTTTTCCTGACACCTGCAGAAGATGCTACCACTGTCAAAAGCTGGTTTAGCACTGTAAGAAACTCTGGGTCCAGGTGCTTAGAAGGCAATGACTTTTACCAGTTCAGGGCTCTGACTTTCTTTAAAACTTTGGCAACAAACACATATTGCTTGGGAATATATTTTAATAGCTTATAGTAAATCTAAGCCTTAAAATAAACTGTCACAATTTCAAATTTAATTTTCAATAGGTTAATTTTTAAAGAGAAAAATATGTTTAATTTAAATAGAGGCAGATTCATAAATGCCTAGATAGATAGATCAGTCTATCTGTAACGTACCTCCATAATGCATTCTTCTCACGCTCTTCCATAATAGAGGTATGTTCTGACCCACAGTCATTTCCCACGGGAAACATCTATAATATAGTACTGTCTCCTTACAGTGAGTAAAGTCATTTAAATGACTATCATCTCACTTGTCAATGAAAATTGAACCTGACCTCCGGAGCTAAAGCAGACGCCTTTACCACTTGAACTGCATGCAGTGACAGAGTCCTGTTCTCTGTAGAATAAGCAGAGATGGAAATACGGGAATCAGGTTGGGTGCTTTGCAAACTGACATTCATAGCCAGAAGGTTTAGCATGAACAAGCTCAATGAATGCAGTATGGCTATTAATATTATCATTTTAATCCTCCCCTCCTTCTGGGTCTGCACTGCTTCCACCACCTCTGTGCGGCCCAAGACCTACAAAATGTCAGCAAGCAACTAGCTCCTTTTATATCTAAGTTTGTTTCATTGCTCATTTTATAATCTTTTTCATAAGGAACCTGATTCTTAAGGTCAGAAAATAAGTGGCCTGCTTTTACATAACAAAGCAGCATGGACAGCAAATTACTTCAACACTGTACTTTAGAGTTTTACAACAAATACAACGTATCCAAAGCGGGCTTCATCTCAGTTTTCTTCATTTGTTTATGAAATGGTGGTTTTCATGATAAATACACTGGGGCCTTTCAAAATCTATGAAATCGTGAAACACAAAGGTTACGTCTACACTGCAGGCTTCTTGCGCAAGAACTGTTTTATGTAAGAGCTCTTGCGCAAAAGGTCTTGCGCAAGAGCGCGTCCACGCTGCCATGTGCTTTTGTGCAAGAGCGTCCATGGAGCGTGGATGCTTTCTTGTGCAAGAAAGCTCTGATGTCCATTTTAGCCATAGGAGTTTCTTCCGCAAGAAACCCTTGTTGCACATCCATACTGCCTTCTTGCACAAGAGCTCTAGCACAAGAGGGCTTATTCCTCATGGGGAAAGAAATAACTCCTGTGCAAGAAGCCTTCTTTTCGGATGCTTTATTGTAAATTTACTTGCTCCAAAACACACGTGCAGTGTAGACGCTCCTCAAGTTTTTGCGCAAAAAGCCTGCAGCGTAGAGTAGTGTCAAGAGAAAATATCATAACAGGCAGACAAGTAGACATAGAAATGCAGCTCTCCCAGTTGCTCGTAGAGCCACCAACTACATTAATGGAGCCCAGTTCTCCCTGGCTTTGCACAGATGTAAATAACTCTATGAAATGCAAAGTGTACGAGTGCAAAGCAAAGTGCACATAAAAAGAATACCAAATCTGAATGGCAGAGTCCACTTTCCACATGTATACAAGCCTGATCCTGCTCCAGTTAAAGATAACAACATTTTGACAGGGATTTCAGTGGGAGCAGGATCATATTTTAAGTAACAGATTCAGGACTATGATCTTATACTTGCAACTCTTGGTCCCCTTATTCCCTGCCTTGTGATCTTTGGGTTTTTCCTATCATGATCTTCCCTCTTCATGTCATTGCTGTTTAAATTGGATGGTAAGCTCTTTAATGAAGGGTCTGTAAAATGTCAGGCACACTTTTAAGTGCTCTATAAATACAAATGATTGCACTCCAAATCTTTCTGTACCAAACTAGACTGAGCAGATGTACCCATTGACAAGCAAGGAGACAAGTTGAAGTGGGTAGGGCTCAAAGGAATCATTCCCCAACTGACGGGCCTTTTAGAAAAAGGAAGCTCATTCTAAATCAGGGCCACATGTTGAATATTTAGGGGAGGAAAGCTCAGTTATGTTCAGAAAACGCGTTCTATTTTTCTGGAGTGTCAGTTTTGGTGAAAAGACTAGCGTCTCTTCAAGCATACTGTGGCCAGTTGGGACTAAACCCCTGGGTCCTGCACTTCCTGGCGGGTCTTCTTTGTGTGCCTCAGAGGCTCGTGGTGTCCCTATCACTTCTGTGAAGGCAATGGTAAACCGCTATCAGAGCCCTTTTCATCATAGGCAAGTCCAAGGTATGGGAGGTCAGTCTCTCCGTTAGTCCACAAGGCCTCCCCAGTTTCTTGCTGGCAGCCCATCAGCCGGAAGGATGGTTGGGGGGAACCTGGTATGACCCATATGCTCCAGGTTCCGGCCTATGGTCCTATGGGGGAGAGGAGGAGTAGACCCAAGTGGGTAATGAGGCTGGGCCCTTGCTCCACTGAACAGCAGTCCCTCTCTGGGCCACTTCCGCAACTCTTCCTGAATATCTCCTCTCGATGCCTTGGGCCAGGCTTCGTTGCAGGCTGCCTAGGGTCAGCCTTTTATGCTGGGCTGCTCTGTTCTCCTTTACTTCTTCTCTGGTCCATTCCTCCACTCCTTCCCCCCAGCCTTGTTTGAGGGAGGGTTTTTTATGGTGCACCCATTACCCTTAATTGGCCGCAGGTGTTCTAATTAGCCTTCCCTTCAGGCTGATGACATAGGGGCTTCAGGTGTTGAACTGGCTGGGTCGCAGTCTCTGTCAGCCTATACCGGGAACATAAAACTGCATACCCAGCTCCCTGGCTATGTCTATATTGGCAAGATTTTATGCAGATACTCTTTAAGGCAAGAGTTTTTACGTTAGAGTATTTGAGTAAGAGAGCATCTACACTGGCATGTGCCTTTGCGCAAAAGATGTGCTTTTGTGCAAGAGCATCCATGCCAGTGTAGACGCTCTCTTGCACAAGAAAGCTCCGATGGCCATTTTAAACATCGGGCTTTCTTGAGCAAGAAATTGATGTTGCCTATCTACACTGGCCTCTTGCGCAAAAACAGTTGAGCAAGAGGGCTTATCCCTGAGTGGGAGAGTCAAAGTATTTGCACAAGAAGCACTGATTTTATACATTAGAATGTCAGTGTTCTTGTGCAAGTACTCTCTGCCAGTGTAGACAGGTGGCAAGATTTTGCACAAAAGCGACTGCTTTTGTGCAAAATCTTGCCAATGTAGACATAGCCCCTGTGTATCTGCCTTCCATTAGGTTTCTGCAGTCCCTTGCTCTCAGGCTGCCACAGTACTAATATTAGTTTTGCCAAAGAGGTGGGGGAAAATGTTCTTCCTGAAAAAAAAATTCAAATTAATTGTTGGTGAATTTCACAATTTCTAATCTGTGCACACACACACCAAAACCTAATAGAGTCCTGTTTGCTCCTTCCACTCCACTGTGTGCAGAGCTATCTGCTATGATGCTTTAACACAAGATATCTTATGTTTCTTCATGTTATTGAAAAGTAAGGTAAAGCAGCAGGGGCGCACCTGCTCTAAGGGATTTCAGCCTGACCTTGGGGTGAGTTATCTTTATGACCTGGTCTACTGAACTGAAGCAAAACCAAATATAACCAACATGCAGGTATGTACAACTTTTTAACCATTCTGATGAATTACCCTCTGGTGAGCAGACCACAGCTAGTAGAGGGAAAAATAGACCTAGATATAGTTCAAGGGTTGATGAAGTACTCTCACAAGGCTCTTTCATTGTGAAACTGCTTTCATAAGAAATTTGAAGTTAACAATGGCATCCTATTGTTAGACTGATTGTGCTTTATGGCTCTGAAGCATGCAACTGATTGTCGTTGCTAGTCTTCATCATATCAGTGCTCGCTGTATTCATATCCCAAATTCTGTGAGCTGCAAGTCATCTCTGCTGCTGGAGCAGAAATTTCCCATCTACAATGCACAGGTCCTGTCTAACTGGGCGCCCATGAAGAATATAGTGGATGCCATGCTGGTATTTAGAACTCTGTTTCAGGTTGTGTTGTGCTCCTTTTAAGCCTTTGCTTCTGGAATTTGCTTTTGCATTCCCACAGTGGTTCTCAAACTTCACTGCACCGGCACCCTCTTCTCACAACAAAAATTACTAAGCGACTTCAGGAGTGGGGACCAAAACCTGAGCTTGCCTCCCTGTAGCCCAGCACCAGAGGTGGGGGCAGGGCTGGATTACCCAATAGGCAGACTAAGCACGTGCTTAGGGCACCAGCAAAGCAGGGGCACCAAAAAAAAAAGAGATTTTATGGTATAGCATTGTTTTATTTTGAATTATATATGGGGGGCAACATAATCTTTTCAGTGCTTAGGGCCTCTAAAGGTCTTAATCCGGCCCTGGGTGGGGGAGGAGGCAAAGCCAAAGCCCGAGTCTAAACTGCACCACTCTAGTGTTAGGGCCAAAGCCACAACCCAAGGGCTTCAGATCTAGGCAAGAGGCCTGTAACGGGAGTCCTATCACTTCACCCATGGCTGAAGCCTCATGTACTGGGGCTTGGGCATGGGCCCAGTCCCCAGGAAGTCTAATTACAGCCTTGGCAACCCCATTAAAATGGAGTTGTGACCCACTCTGAGGTCCTGACCTACAGTTTGAGACTTGCTTCACCGAAAGTGGCCCAAGCCACTGTATTTCCACCTATGAAAAGCAAAACATAAACTATTTTATTTTAGATTAAGGCAGGCAACGATAAAAAAGTATAATAGTATAAATTGGAAGGAACAACCCAAGAGGCACTTCCTGGAAAACTTAAAAAAAAAAAGAAAAAGCGCCCATATTTCTAGGATGTGGATTATGGTCAATAACTCCATTCTTCAACTATAATGAAGTTGTCTACCAAAAAGTTAGTGCTTGTGCAGGTGGGAAAAAAAACGACTTTTCTTGGCGGCTGGTCAAAGACCTATAAATGGAGTGTCACAGAATTTAAGACCTACCTCATACCTTGCTTTTTGAAATGCAAGGTATGATGTTTGATTCTGCTTTTAATAATAATGAATACATACAAGCATGGCAGATATAGAGTAAATATTGCCAAAACATCCGATACAATTTTTCCCCTTGAGAAGAAAGCAGCTGATATGACAAAAAAATTCTCCTTTCCATAAATTGCAAGAATTTAGAGGACAAAATGGCTGCTGAAACATTTCCAAACTCATTTTGCATGGATGGAGCTGACCTTGGGTTTCTTTTGTGAATAGGTAAACCCACTGAGGCAAAAGATGATTTTTCTGAGCCATGAGTATTTCTCTGGTGCAGATATCAGTCGTCTTATATTGGGGTTCATTCCAAATGTAAACTAGGATGTAAATATTTAAAGGTACGGGGGAGGTCAGGTTACAGTGGGGGAGGTTTAGGTTGAATATTAGGAAAAATTATTTCCCTAGGATGGTGGTGAAGCACTGGGATGGTTTACCTACGGAGAGGATGGAATCTCCATCCCTAGAGGTTTTTAAGTCTCGGCTTGACAAAGCCCTGGCTGGGTTGATTAGGTTGGGATTGGTCCTGCTTTGGGCAGGGGGCTGGACTTGATGACCTCCTGAGGTCTCTTCCAGCCCTATGATTGTATGATTCTGTGATTCCATGGTACAGAAAAGAAGTGAGAAAACAGATGTGTAGCTATATTTAGTTCCTTTTCCTTATCTCCAAGCCTGTCTTTTGAGAACAATGGAAGGATCCTGCCAATGTGGTTTGTTATAAATTAAAATGAACAAAACCCAACATTTTTCTATGGAATTGTGTTCTACTGTTTCTAAAGAAAAGTTTTTTCAGAAAATCCAGAACTATCTTTGAAAGCCACATAGAACTCATGCTGAAGTCAACAAGAGAACCATACACAATGCACTTATGACATGAGGCCCTTAAAATTATCCCTTGGAAACCAAAACAGAACAGGATGATCCCTGTGGATATTATAGCATCAGGAAGAGAAGCTGACATCCTGGCCAGGCCACTGGGCAAGGTACGTGTTGAGGGGGAGGCATCTATATGCTCCAGGAAGGGTCGGGGCCTTGAGGAGAAGGGGCGGTACCAGAGGCAGCTAGCCCTCAGCTCCGCCCAGACTGTGGTGCTTCACCTGAAGCTCTCAGAAGCACCCGGAATGCGCTATGTGGCACTCTGGCAGCCATTTAAAGGGATTGGGGCTCTGGACAGTGAGCTCTGGGCCTTTTTGAATTGCTGGGACCACTTTGCCCCCGCACTCCATCAGCGAGGTTGGCAACAGGAGCATGCTTAGAATCTAGATTAGATAGACTAGACAGATCATGAGAACTAGAAAGTGAAACTGATTAATCTAGTTATGTGGCCCAAGACCAGTGAAGCACAAAAATCTGAAATGGTGGAAAGTAAATTGGGTTTGATCAATTCTTTTCTCTTGCAATGCTGTAGGGTGTTAATAACAATACAGGGAGTTTTAAAAATAGATAGTCTTTTTTTTTATCCTAGCAGCGTCAGCTTTAAAACAGATTTGTATGTGAAAAGAATGTTGCAAAGTGCATTTGCTTCCTTCCTAGTATTATTCTTGGTGTCCCCTAGATTGCACAATTTTTGGTGGTAACCAACACACTTCTTGGCTGTGTCTAGACTGCATCCCTTTTCCGTAAAAGGGATGCAAATTAGACACATCGCAATTGCAAATGAAGTGGGGATTTAAATCCCCCCCCTGCTTCATTTGCATAAAAATGGCTGCTGCTTTTTTCTGGCTCGGAGCTTTGCCGGAAAAAAGCACCAGTCTAGACACAGCTCTTTCGGAAAATAAAGCCTTTTCCGAAAGATCCCTTATTCCTTATTTTAAGTTTTTGCATCTTATGTGTTGGAGGGGATTCTCTGTTTTATAAAAAGGTTTCTTAGGGCTACACCCCTCAGCTGGTTTGTATCTCCCTAGTGCCATGGAAATCCACTGATCTTTCCACCAGTTGAACATTTAGCCCACAGTTAGCCATCCATCTAGGTTTAGAATATTGGCATGTGTTCCACAGCCCCCCAAATGCATATGCGATGTAAGTCTCTTCTGTTCTAATAACTGACCAGTGTAGTAGCTCAGGATAGCGATACAGTAAATTTAGAATTCACCGGTGTGGCATCTGGACAGTTCTCCTGCTCTGTCAGTGATGATGAATGTTCAGCTGTGTGCTTTTCTGTATGCTCCCTCAATTAATTATTCCCGCTCTGCAAAAGTAGCTAGCCTAATAGACTTCATGAGAGCCTCCGAAGACCACAGACTTAGATAAGATATGAAGGCACCTGAGTCAGGTTTATTGTTGAATGAAGTCCATTAATAGTTGTATGGCCTCTGAGCCCCTACATATTTATACCTGGGACAGTGGACATGGCTCAGTCGATAGTATGGATTTCACTATTGCCCCTAGGCCAGCCAAATAATTAAATTGAGGTATCCCAATATTTGTAGACAGAACTGAACAGTCTATAATACAAACCAGACATATCATCTGACACATTAATGACATGTTTGGTCTTGTACTTTCCTCCAAAGCATTCACTACCCATTGTTATGATTTCACTCTTGGTGTTTCAAACTGTTCTATTATGTACTCAGCTGAGTGTTCCTGTATTGTCCTGGTGGAATGTATTTACCTACTTCTCGTGCTTTTATCAGTGCTAGCAGTTCTAGTGTCGAGAAGTAGTGAATTGTAGGCAAACATCTGCTTTTGACACGGCCTGTCTATTACTCATCGCATAACTCTCAGGGTATGTCTACACTACCACTCTAGTTCGAACTAGGGTGGTTAATGTAGTCATACAACCTTGCAAATGAAGCCCGGGATTTGAATTTCCCGGGCTTCATTTGCATATTGCCAGGCGCCGCCATTTTTAAATGTCCGAGGTATACAGATAGTTCGGAATAGGAAGCCTAGTCCGAACAATCTAGTTCGTGCCGCGTGTAGCCGCGGGCACGGATTCCGCACTAGCGGACATTTAAAAATGGCGGTGCCCGGCAACATGCAAATGAAGCCCGGGACATTCAAATCCCGGGCTTCACTTGCAAGTTCGTATGACTACATTAACCACCCTAGTTCGAACTACGGTGGTAGTGTAGACATACCCTTACTTACTTTGTTTCAAGCACCAGGCCCATGCTTCAGGCTCTTTCTTTCTCCTACAGCCAGGACTGCAGTACTTTGAGGCCGTGGTTGCGTTTTGTCGACAGAGAGATAAAGGGGACGGGAATATCTGCCTGCACTGCATTCCAAAGTCAGAGTCTTAAGTATTCTCTGCAATGCTATGATGAATGAAAATGCTTCCTCTGAATAACATTTTTCCTCAATGAACCTGATTACAAGCTTCAATATACTAAATTTCATTGCGAAAAGCAAGCTCGCTCTTTGTCTGTGCTTATTCAGGTTACAGATCTAGAGCAATGTGCAATTCCAGAGACCTTTTACAGGTGCAAAACTTCAGGAGAGAAAAAAATAACGCTGTATCAAATTAAAGAGGTATTATCATTTATCTAGCCTGCCAGCCAAAAGCTCTCCAAAATATTGTTTCTTTTTCTAACAACCCTTCACTAGCCTCATACTTACCTTAAGTTTCCCTGGGCCTCATTTCCCCACAACTCTGACAATCAATTCACAATTTGAAGCCCTCTCTGTTTTATTCAGCCTGATTTCATATATCAGATTCATTTTAAATCCGGAGGGGGAGGGGGAGGGGGCAATTTTCCATTCTGTTACACCACGTTGACAATGCAATTCCATTGAAGAGCCAATGGACTTAGAGAATAAAGCCCTGTATCTCTTGTTACCACTTTACAGTGCTTTGCCGATTCAGGTTGGCATCGTCCTAGCCTTGTTTTCACTCCCCCCTGTACAAAAAACCATTCTGATTTTTCCACTGCCCCTCCATTACTTGCTTCCAGTAGCCTTCTCATCATATTCCATTAGTGCTGCCTCTGACACCATTTCCCTATCAAAAGACCACCTTGTCTCCCTAGTTTCTGTGTGATTTTCCCAAGTATGAATAATGCAGATGTCATTTCCTGGGAGTATTCCCATGTTCAGAAAGACCCTGGGGGAATTGCATGTTTGGCTGTAACATGAATAAGTCTTCTAATGCGCTGCAGAAAAGACACGTAGTCTGATCCTTGGGAAAAATCTCCTAGCAAGTGCCCCAAGGAAGGGAGGAGGGATTGAGTATTTCATTACTTACTCCAGTCTAACCCACTTCTGTCAAGTAGCCAACTTCTTAATTACATCCATATGGCCTGGTCTACATTAAAGGGGAAAGTTGACTTAAGATACTCAACTCTAGCTCATTTTCCTAGCTAGCTCGAACTACCAAGCTAGTGTAGACATACCCTGAGAGAGGTACAGGGCTTAGCCTCCTCCCTCAATTTGGCATCTCTGAATGGCTCCCTCAGACAAGGAGACACCTACCATGCTAGCATCTGTGACTCCCATTTGGAAGCACCTATCTCTCTCCATTCCTTGTATAAGGATTCCAGGGTTCAATCAGGCTGTGTGTGAATCCGAGTGATTTTCTAGCTGTCTAAGTTTCTGGGTGAAGCCCGGCACTTTACAGATATGGATGAATTAAACCTAAAGCTGCCTGTCTGATATAGGAAGTGCTCTTATCCCCATTTTACACACAAAGAAATGGAGGCAGAGGAGTGCTTTGTGGGACCCATGGATTACAAACCAGGTGTTCTGGCACCCGGGGATCCAATAGCACCCGGGCAAGGTTTGAAGGCAGCTCCATGCTCCCGGAAGTGGCGGTGCCTTAGGCAGAAGGGGCAGGGCTGGGAGCAGCCAGCCCACCTTGCCTCTGGGAGCATGCTACGCCAGCCTCGCCAGCCCCTAGAGCCGGCCGGAGTATGCCATGCGGGGCTCTGGCAGTAATTTAAAGGGGCCAGGCTTCAGGCACTGCCGCAGTAGTAGCAACTGTATCCGGGAACCCCGGGCTCTTTAGGATCACTGGGCCCTGGAACAGTTGCTCCTTTTCCCCCACTTCAGTGGGTCTGCTGGTACCCTATGCTGTGCGTTAACCACTAGAACAGCCATGTCCCAACAAAGCTGAAGCAACTTCAGGATTTTATTGCAGGAGGGCCAATTTTTTTTTAATTGATTCAGTTTTGGGTCAAGACCCGGGTAAAGAGCACTGTCCAATTGTTTGTGGAATCAACACATTCTATATGATGCAAATCCAGTGTGGCCCTTGAGCTGTTTGCAAGCTCCTCATGCATCTGGCGGTATCACAAGTTTCAGGGCTCTGTGCTGTTGCTTAAGAAATTTTCTTGATCGATCGATAAATATGGAACATTCATCTGATTAATGTGACAGTCTGCCATTGCAGAAATGTGTTTAAATGTGGGTCGATAGCGCCACACGTTCACATGACATTGGACGAGCAAGAAAAATAAATACTGCCCTTGACAGGGTGCTGAGACTTCAGCACTTGAATGTTGAGCTTTACACATCTGTAGACGCAGATGAAGATGAAATGGTGGCACTGTGAGCCATTGTCAGACAAGGAGCCGGGCCCAAATCATGATTCAAATATAATGCACACCACACTGGTGCTTCTCCGACACAATGAAGGTGCATATTACAGATTTTACATATTCTACACACTTCTTTTTTTTTTTAACTGCAGACTGAGTAAAGAACTTTTTTTTTTATTGGGCAGAAGTGTTCCTCTAATTAATGAAAATCATATGTAGTTTGTGCAGGCCCACAGATGAGAGGGGAAAGGGGCAATTGCCCTGGGTTCTTTTAATCGCAGCTGAAGCCCCAGATGGCACATTGCAGAGCTCCAGGTGGCATGTGCCACTCAGCACTGGGGAGAAGGCATGGTCTAGGTGGTACCAAAGGCCAGCTGCCTTGGCTCCGCCCCTTCTGCCTGAGACCCTGCCCCTTGTGGGAGTGTGAAGCCTGCCCTCCCACCTTGCCCAGGGGCCCAGTGCATCTGTTGGTTCACCTGAGTGTGCACCGATCACTAGCCATTTGCCGGGCTGTCCCAAAGCCTTTTACAGGTATTCTGGGAAATAAACACAGCTGAAATGTGGTGACAGTTCAAATCAACCACAGATGCCCTGGAAGCCAGTAAACTTACCTGTTATCTGAGTGAGAGCTGAGTGCACATTTGTTACAGTCACAACACATAGCATGTATTGATAGGATTTCACACTCCGTACAGTGATACAGAGCAGGACATGTGGCAGGCTTATAGGGAACCATGATGAGAAGCTTCTTAATGAAACCCTCACTTTTCAGGCAGGGGCACCATTTCAGATTTTGGGAGGTTGGGAGGCTGACCGGTGTAGACTGTGATGGGAGAGAAGAGAGAAAACATGGGGGGCAGACCGAGGACAGAAGCTTCAGCACTGTTATGGAGCATGCTCAGTACAAGCCAAGTAGCAAATGGGTGGGTGGGTGGGACGAGGGGGGGGGGAACGGAAATCAGCCTTTCCAGGGGCTATGAAGGCACTGGAAAACTATTTTTATTTTGTTTTGGGCAGATTAGTTAGCAATTAGCTTACAGGAGCACTGCATCTAATTCCCATATAAAAGCTCAAATACTAACATATTCTGACATCTTGTGGCAAGTCACTCAAGGGACACTGGACAGCCTTTACATTTTAATGTATATTCTTACTTTGTTACTAACTCTGAAGAGGAGGAGATAGAAAGAGATAGATCCGGAGTATTGCATCCATTTTTCTGCCCTCTCCCCCACCCCCATCATTTACAGAAAGGATGTGTATGCATTGGAGAGAATCCAGCTGAGAGCAACAAAAATGATTAGGAGACTGGAGCACATGATTTATGAGGAGAGGCTGAGAGATTTGGGCTTATTTAGCCTATGGAAGGAAGAGTGTGCATGTGGGGGGGGGGGGGCGGAAGGGGGGATTTAATAGTAGCCTTCACCTACCTGAAGGGGGGCTCCAGAGAGGATGGAGAGAGGCTGTTCTCAGTAGTGACGGATGGCAGCAAGGAACAATGGATCCAAGTTGTAGTCGGGGAGGTCTAGGTTGGATATTAGGAAAAATTATTTCGCTAGGAAGGTGGTGAAGCACTGGAATGGTTTACCTAAGGAGGTGGTGGAACCTCCATCCCTAGAGGTTTTTATGTCCTAGCTTGACAAAGCCGTGGCTGGGATGATTTAGTTGGCTTTGGTCCTGCTTTTAGCAGAGAATTGGACTCGATGACCTCCTGATGTCTCTTCCAGCCCCATGATTCTATGACTGTCGGGAATCCTAGGGCGTATCTACACTGCAGGGAACAAGCTGAATTGAGATACGCATCTTCTGTTACATCAATTGCATTGCTGAAGTTGAAATAGCGCCAAAATCTTAATTACGCTATCTACACAGAAGGAAATCGAAGGAAGAACACTCTTCCTTCGACTTCCCTTACTCCTCATGAAATGAGGATTACCATGAGTCAGAGTAAGAAGTCCTTCAGCTCAACATTATTTCAAAATAAAGGCTTGTGGTGTAGACATGCATTTTGTTATTTCAGAATAACATCAGTTATTCCAAAATAATGCTGCTGTGTAGACATACCAGTAGGTTCTCTCTCAGCTCTGGAAGGGGAGTAACTTCCAGTGGATTACAGCGGAGGGCAGATACAGTTGGGCACTATATAGGAACATTATAATGGCTAGGCTGGGTCAGACCAATAATCTGTCTAACCCAGTATCCTGTCTTCCAACAGTGGCCAATGCCGGGTGCTTTAGAAGGCATCAAATGATCCATCCATTCCCTGTTGCTCATTTCCAGCTTCTGGCAAACAGAAGCAAGGGACATCATCCCTGCCCATTCTGGCTAGTAATCATTGATGGACCTATGCTACTTGAACTTATTTTGTTTTTATTGGAACCCTGTTATAGTTTGGGCCTTTCCACCATCTCCTGGCAAAGAATTCCACAGGTTGACTGTGAAGAATTAATTTAAATTTGCTGCCTATAAATTTCATTGGGTGAGCTTCATGTGTTGTGTCAGTGAAGGAGTAAATAACATTTTCTTATTCTATTTTTCCACCTCATTCATGATTTTCTAGACCTGTAACATATTTCCCCTCCCTTTAGTCATTTCATTTCCACTCTGAAAAGTCCCAATCTCGTTAATCTCCTCGTATAGAAGCTGTACCTTACCCCCAATCATGTCTGTTTCTATTTCTGTACCTTCTCCAAATCCAATATGTCTTTTTTTAGATGTGATGACCAAATCTGTAATAAAAATGAGGACATACCATGACTTTATATAGAGGTAATATTATATTTTCTGTCTTCTTAGAAAAAGAATAGATAATAATTCTCAATATTCTGTTAGCTTTTTAGACTGCCATTGCACCTTGAGCAGTTATTTTTAGGGAACTATCCACAATGAACCCAACATCTCTTTCTTCAGTGTTATTTTAGATTCCATTATTTTTGTATGTATAGTTTGGATTATATTTTTCCATATGCATTACTTTGCATTTATCAGCACTAAATTCTGTGTGCCCTTGTGTTTCTCAGTCACCCAGTTTTGAGACAGCCCTTTGTAACTGTTTGCAGTCAGCTTTGGACTTAATTATTTTGAGTAATTTTGTATGACCTGTAACTGTTGCCACCTCACTGTTTACCCCCTTTTCAAGAAAATTTCTGAGTTTAACAGCAGTGGTCCAAATGCAGATCCCTGGCACATACCACTTTTATTCCTACACTTTTTTCTTCTGTCTTTTCAGTGGAAGACTAGACAATGTTTTCGTGATAATTTAAGGATCCTTCAATTACTTGAATGACAAGCCTTTTGTTATCTTAATTGCCCTGCCTCTCTCTGTTTATATAGAAATGCCTGGCCCCAAAGGCAATGCTGGAAGGTTGCAATTAAGAACTGCCTCTGGAGCTAGGGTATGTGATTTAAGCAGATCTCATGTATGAAATCCAGGGATTCACACTTGGGGGGGGGGGGGGGGGGGGCTACTAACCTCCACAGCCTCTCAAATTGTGCCCTTGTGTTCAGGCTTTGAAGAAAAAGTCAACAGCCCTTCTCCCCGATTCATACAGGAACATTGCTGGCTGTTCCTCTTCATCAGGGAGAGAAGGGAATTTGCACAGTTTGCTGCATTCTTCATTCTGGCTGGAGAGCACAGGGGGCAGATGAACCTGGGCTTGCCCCAGCTGGGGGACATGCACCCCTCCTCCAGCTGTGTCCACTAGAGATGCAGTGGCCATGGAGAGATGGCCTCAAACTGCTACAGTGAGAGAGGGCTGGGGTAGTCCTCTGTCCCCAGGGCAGCCTGCACACTGAACCCCTCCTCCCCAGCCCCAGAGCAGGGATTTTAATGGAGCGTGAACATTTTAATTTCATTTTCCAAAACAAACAAACAAAAAGAAAATAAAATAAAACACACAAAAAAACTCAAAGAACAAAGCCAAATATGTATCAAGTTAAGGACCCAAGCAATGCTGGGTAAATCTTCTAGTACTTTTATAAAGCAGCTGTCGTGACCACTTGACTTCCATGGAATCCATTAATTCAGCTGCAGAGAGCCTGCTGAGCATATACTAAATCACTCCCAAGATCAGAAATGTCGGGGATTGGAATGCTAATTGGGCCTGCAGAGCATCAATGACCCACAGACAACTCATTCCTCCCTCCACTGCCCACACACTTCTCATCACTAGGTCTCTTAAAGGAATAGCTTCAAGTTAGGCATACAGGTTACACTATTGGATTGGATTGGGAGACAGGCCAATCCTCGACTACAGACAACCCCCCAACCTGAAGCAAATCCTTGCCAGCAGCCACACATCACCCCTCAGATACACTCACCCAGGAACCTACCTGTGCAACAAACCCCATTGCCAACTCTATCCACACATCTATACAAGTGATACCATCACAAGACCCAACCAAATAAGCCACAACTTCAAGGGCTCATACAACTGCACCTCCTCTAGTCCAAAGTGATCTATGTCATCAAGTGCCAGTAATACCCCTTTGCCATGTAGATTGGCCAAACTGGCCAGTCTCTATGACAAAGGATACATGGACACAAATCAGATATCAGAAATGGTAACACACATAAACCTGTAGGGGAATATTTTGACCTGCCAGGTAACTCAGTCATGAATTTAAAGGTAGCCATTTCTTCTACAAAAGAATTTCACTAACCAATTACAGAGAAAGTCTGCAGAACTGGAACTCATCTACAGATTTGACACCATTACCCTGAGCTTAGCTAAAGACATTAACTTGTAGATGAATTACAAGCCAATTTCTCCTGACTTTAACATCCACATTTTCACATCAAAAGCTATGAATGGGACATATCCAGCCCACTTAATTAGCCTCATTAACACAGGTCCTACAATTGACAGATATTTCTTCTTCTGTTTATATCTATAGCTATATGACTGACTTATTTTCTGTTATTTCCACTCCAATTCATCTGATGAAGTGGGTTTTGCCTCAAAAGCTCATGATACTGTATATATTTTGGTTAGTCTCTAAACCCTGGTCTACATTAGGGAATTATTTCGAAATAAGAGGCTGGTTATTTCACAATCTGTACACCTAGGCTATGTCTAGACTGCAAGCCTCTTTCGAAAGAGGCTCTTTCAAAAGATACTTTCGAAAGAGCCTCTTTCGAAAGAGAGCGTCTAGACTGCACGTTGAACTTTCAAAAAAGCGGCTTGCTTTTTCGAAAGAAAGCATCCAGTGAGTCTGGATGCTTTCTTTCGAAGAAGCCCTATTTACATTCAAGAACACCTTCTTTCGAAAGAGGAACTTTCGAAAGAAGGCGTTCTTCCTCGTAAATTGAGGTTTACCGCCATCGAAAGAAAAGCCGCGTTCTTTCGATTTAATTTCAAAAGAACGCGGCTGCAGTCTAGACGCAGGTGAGGTTTTTTCGAAAAAAGGCTACTTTTTTCGAAAAAACCCCTGAGTCTGGACACAGCCCTACATTCTGGAGCGGGGGGGGGGGGGGGGGGGGCGGGGAGGGAGGCGGGGGCGAATAAGTTTATTTTGAAATAGTTATTTCATGAGTTATTATTTTGAAATAAGTTATTTCAGAATAATTTCCTAGTGTAGACATGCCCTATGGTGCCACGGGACAGCTCACTGTTTTAAAAGTTAGGGTACGTCTACACAGCAGGGCTAAAGTCGAATTAAGCTACACGACTGATGTAGCTGAAGTTGCATAACAAGTAAAATAGCTCAATTCGACTTTTGGCACTATCTACACAGCAAGAAGTTGAAGGAGGAACACTCTTCCTCTGACTTCCCTCATTCTTCATGAAATAAGGGTTACCATGTAAGTAAGAAGTCCTTCAGTTATGCCAAAATAATGCTGCTGTGTAGACATACCCTGTGTAGACTAACGCAGCTAACCCTCTGAGCTGGGTTACTTTGTGTTCAAGTTGTAGATAGATAAGCTGTGACATAGTGATAGTAAGTGAATTTTGTTTGTATTGTAGGTGAGAATAGACATTCCCTATTAGAAGCTTGACTCTCAGCTCCCCATTTTACTTACTAAACCATATTGCAGACAAGTGGAATCTATTCTATGACCTGCAGTTATCACGACTAGCAAAACCTTCATTTTGATGATAGATGAAACTGAGCAAACCTGCCAATGCAAACGACAGATTATCTTTGCTTCCGTTTTTCTCATGTGCGTACACACACACAGACACACAGACAGTAAAACTGTATACATATTCTTCCTCTCCACTATCAAAAGGTATTCTTTAAACAGCAGGATTCATGCAGAGCTTGTTATGCAGGAGACAAAAGTTCCTGTTCTCTAATTTATGCCACGGTAGAACAGGAATCAACGCTTTGGAACCAACAAAGTTACATGGATATAAAAAAGGTGTAAATTGCAAAAGAACACAATCAAAGGAGCACACTTTGTTGAGATTAACACATTTTCTCCTGTTTAAGCATTAGCTACATAAACATCTCATGACTGTGACTGAAGTGACCAGACTCCAATATATAGACTCTATCATACCGTTATCATAAACTCTTGCATTAAGAAATTAGAAGTTGTTCTGCTTACATACTGTATCATCTTTTCCTGTTAATAAGCCTGAACAGACTTTCCCTCATTCATCCACTCTAATAATGTTATCATTAATCCTCCCCACTCTCCAATTCTACACAGTAATAAGATTCTGGAATTGTTTTGTTTTAACTACATGGATTGTGCCTTCCAGAGACTATCCCCCCAAAGTCTTTCTGGTGCCTGGATATCAATTAAATTGGAAATACTAATGTATCTCATTGCCTGATTCCCACCAAGGGAGTGTCAAAATATCCATAAAATGAGTTGTGGGCACTGCTGGAGTCATATAGATTTACGTATTGTAATGTGCATTGTTTAATATTACAGTCTTGTAGGAAATCACTTTATTTTTAATTTTCATCACATTTTGCATTTAGTGGCAGCCTGTGAGGTGGTTTATATGAAAGTCCAGATTTCCAAAGTAATTTTGCCAGCAGTCCAATAAATGAATGGAATTCATTGAATGTCTCAGCTATATATAGACTCCTAATAGCTCCAAATCAGCATTTCCCCTTAAGTTAATAACTCTATATTTTAGTGGACAGGTTTGAATACAGAAATCTAAGGGCATGTCTGCATAGCAGGGCTAAACTCAAAATAAGCTACGCAACTTGAGCTATGCTAATTATGTAGATTAAGTTGAAGTAGCTTATTTTGACTTTCGGTGCCGTCTACACAGCAGTTATTTTGAGATAGATCACTCTTCTCCCAACTTTCCTTACTCCTCGTACAATGAGGGTTACAAGAGTTGGAGTAAGCAGTCCTCCAGCTCGACATTATTTTGACATTATGTTGAAATAACTGCTTGTGTGTAGATGCGAACTATGTTATTCCGAAATATCACTGCCATGTAGACATAACCTCCAGCTGCTTGTTTAAAACTTGGGCCATTCAATGTTATTGAGAATAATCTGTTCAAAAAGGTTAGGGTCAGCCTCTTCTGGGGGCCCCGGAGCCGAACCCTCCTACCTAGTCCAGGTGCCTTATCTGTTTCCAGCCCTGAGTCTCCCTAACCTCCACTGTCTCTGGTTTTATTCCTTTGTTTTTCTGCCAAACAAATAAGAATCAGGAGAAAAATATATTTTCCACAGTAGAATGAACCAGACAGATACACTACAAGGGAATCCATGTCTGCACTGTAATCAAACACTAAAAAACCTCAGTAAACCAGGTAGATCTAAAAGGACAAATGTGCCATTTTCCGAGTCTTTACATAGTCCTGGAAGAGATGTCACTCGCAAAGCAAAAACAGAAATAGAAATTTCAGATTGCTGAATTTCAGATTGCAAATATGACACACAAAGTTTTCTTTGAAAAACAGCCGTTTTTCATAGACAAGGCAAGACTTTCTAAGTGGTTATCATTTGCACTGTGGGCTCCAAGTAAGATCAAGACTCGATTCTGATTTTGTAACATAATAAGAAACAGTTGCTGGCCTGAAGAGAATTTAACAAGATAGAAAACCCTCTCCAGAGTCTTAATTATAGAATCATAGGGCTGAAAGAAACTTCAGGAGGTCATTGAGTCCAGCCCCCTGCCCAAAGCAGGACCAACCTCAACTCAATCATCCCAGCCAGGGCTTTGTCAATCTGAGACTTAAAAACCTCTAAGAATGGAGATTCCACCATCTCCCAGGTAACCCATTCCAGTGCTTCACCACCCTGCTAGTGAAAGAGTTTTCCCTAATATCCAAGCTAGTTCTTCCCCACTGTAACTTGAGACCATTGCTCCTTGTTCTGCCATCCGTCACTACTGAGAACAGCCTCTCTCCATCCTCTTTGGAACCTCCCTTCAGGAAGTTGAAGGCTGCTATCAAATCCCCCCTCACTCTTTCTCTTCTGCAGACAAAGACTTAAAAAAATAAAATAAAATAAAAACAAAAAAATGCAGGTGATTAAAAAGAATTACAGCTACAAACAAGTATTCTCTGTGAACTATTTAATATTCATCCTACCATACGTCCGAAGTTAAGTTATAGCTTGGGGAGGGAGAATTTCACAGGTAGGACTTTGTCCAGTGTACTGCTTCAGTCTAGGGTGAAGCTCTGGGATCATGCAGCCTTGGATAAGGTACAGTTATTTAGCATATTTCACTTACTGAAATGGGATTCCATGGCACACCTGAGCTTTGCCGATGGCCCATCACTTTGCTGTGACCAGCTGGTTGATTAGCATTGTGCTAGAGTGTATTCTCCTGAACTTTGTCACCACATGAACAAGTTGGCATCCCAAAATGGCTATTTCTGTCATTAGCAATGTGACAAGAGAAATTAAATGGAAGATACAATGATGGATCATTAGCTTCTTTGATCCCTACTCAATAATGTTATATTGAAAGTACAACAGTGTAGTACTTGATTATTGCTGGCATTCTCTCTATGAAGGACAAGAGGAACTCCCTCTTTGCTTCCCATTTACTCATCTCTACATGCATTTCTAATACAGCTGTGTGGCGGGGCGGCTGCCCCACTTTGGCCACGGATTTGTTAAAAGCAGGCTGGTGGGAGACTGAGCAAATCCTTCCAATCATAGTGAGGGTTATAGGGAGCCAATCAAAGGGTGGTTTGCTGGGATAGCCCTGACATAAGGAGCTACTCAGCAGAGCAGAGGGTAGTTGGGTCCTGACCAGTGAGGGTGAAGGACCAGTTCCCAGGAAGAAGTGCTTTGGGTGAAGCAGTGAGGGGTAGTTAAGGGGGAATGAAGGAGAGCAGGAAAAGGATGCTGCTAAGGGGTCCCTAGGCCAGAACCTAGAGTATTGGGCAGGTCTGGGTCCCTCCTTCTCCCCCAAGGACTTTGGCCTTTAGAGACTGCTGGTGGCCCCTGGTGAAAGGGGTTAGAGTTATGGCTTCAGTTGGCCATGGAGGCAGATGCATCAATTGAGGACTGCTGATACTCCCAGAAGGGGATGAGAACGGAGTGGTGGCACTGCTGGAGAGCAGTCTCTGGAAGAGGACACTGTAGTCCAGGGGGTGACGTGGGTCTGCAGAGAAGAGGTGGAGACAGTGGAAGAGAGTGATGATGGGTGAGATGATAGATGGCCAGAAGGTGAGGCACTCCAGCAGACAGAGCTAATTTCCAGTGTGGGCAGCAGGAGGTGCTGTGGCAGGAGGTCAACCCTGTTACGATCTGTCACTTTGGTTGCTGGTAGAGGGTCCCAAACCAGAAAGTCTTATGAAAAGGAAATCAGCTGCAACCTTGATTGTTCCAGTGCAGGGAAAGGAGAATGGATAGGGTTAGCACTGCCCCCAAAATAAAGAGTTGTTGGATGGAGAGAAGGTGTGAACAGGGCTGCTCGTGGGGGTGTTATGAAGACCCTTCCATATACTACAGCTGCCACCCAGTCTGTAAAGAATACCCCTGGGAAAGCAGCACTGTTCTGTTCAGGAACCTTAAACCTGCCCACATCCTTTTCTTTTTCCTTTATGCCATTTTTCCTTGCTAGGGTTGTGGCAGCAGCATGGCAAGTAGGGAGGAACAGGCTTCCTTTTCCTTCACAACAGGCTGCAGCTCCTTCTGGGGCATTCCCCAGCACTCCCAGGCCAGCTGGTAGATATAATCTCTGCAGCATGTCCCGGGTTGGCCTCTTCTCAGTGGGACGTGTCTGGTACAGTTCCAAAGGCAGCCTCCCAGGGGACATCTTTATCAGGTGCTTGAACTACCTCAACCAGCTCCTCTCCATCTGGAGCAGTAGCAGCTGTACTCCTGTAGCCAGAAAGGAACCCCGCCCCTGCAACATCCATCTTGCTTGCCCCCTTTTAGGTGCCTCGGAGCGCACAGGGCACAGAGAGCAATAAAATCAGCATAGTCTTTGAAGCCTTGACAGAAGGCCCAGATATGCTGGCTGCTGTGACCCTGAATGGCTGTAAACAGAGATACGCCAATTGTTGACCTGCAAGAGGCTGCGAGAATTGCCCTTGGCTGGCACCTATATTGATACGATCACACGACCGTCCTCGGGGAGGGGAAGGGGGGAATTACCCTCTGAGAAAAGAATGCTCAGTACTCCCAATTTAGTTATCTCTCTTACAAGTGTAAATTAAGTTCACAACTCCCTTGTGAGAGCTGGTGTCACAAAGACAAACCAGCACAATTTGGCACCACAGATAAGAGAATACGTGACCCCACAGGTATAAAGATGGGTCCAGCAGCATGCTTATTTGAGCGTCAATCTACCATCTACCTGCTGGTCGGGTTAGGTGATTGCCTCCCAAGGTCCACATGGGGACACCCAGACTCGTATTCATCTGTCCTGGGGAATTGAGGGACCGATCCTGGCCTGACACGCTGGAATCGAGAGACGCAGAAGGGGGTAAACATTTTACCTGTATGTGTCCTTTTGTTTTAGTGCATGCATAGAATAGAGCTCTTTAAAGATTAAGCTGTCACTTGGTACCATTATTTTCTATCTTCCTTTTCCTTTGCAACCATTTTAAGATCTGTATTTGCTAGCAGTTAAGTACAACAATAGCCATTGTAACCACATGCTTTAGAAACCTCTTTAATAAATCTGTAACTGTTTAAGCTTTAATCTGACTCCTCTTGTTGCTGTAACAGAACCAGACAGAATCAAAAGAACTCCAGCCGGTCATAGGGGCAGACGCAGTGAGAGCTGGGCATTTGGGCTCTGCCACCTCCACGGGACAGACCCTTGGGGCATCCGTCAGCCTTCTCTAGGCTGCCTGCTGTAGAGGGACCTTGTGTCCTAGCAGTGACTCAGTGTACCACCTTGATTTTCATGCAAACCTGCTCCTGGGTGGCCAGGCTTGCAGCTCTCCTGCCCTAGACGGCCGCTTTCCTGTGCCTAGTGCGGAGGTGGTGGACGAGGTCCACGATGTCTGCACTGGACCAGGCGGATGCCCACCTCTTGCGGTCCTGGGCAAGCTCCCGGGAGCTGCCAGCCTGGTCCTGGGAAGAGGGGGAAGGCTGGGGGGTATGGGATGGCTGGCTCGAACTGTGCAGGTGCAGGGTCTGCTGGCTGGGTGCTGGCAGGTTTGCACCTGGCATGGGCATCGTAGCCAGCCCGTGCCCCTTTAAGGGGTCCGGGGCCGGGAGGGGGGCAATAGAGTTTCCCTGGTGTTGGCCAGAGTGGACACCAGGGAAAGCTGGGGAGGGCTAGCCTCCCACTAGTTCGAATTAAGGGGCTAAACACCCTTTAATTTGAACTAGTAAGTTCGAACTAGGCTTATTCCTCGTGGAATGAGGTTTACCTAGTTCGAACTAAGCGCTCCGCTAGTTCGAATTAAGTTCGAACTAGCGGAGCGCTAGTGTAGCGCCTATCAAAGTTAATTCGAACTAACGTCCGTTAGTTCGAATTAACTTTGTAGTGTAGACATACCCTTGCATATCTTATTTCAAAATGGGTTATTTACATGGACTAAATTATTTCAAAATAACGCTAGTTATTTTGAAATAATGTTGCTGTGTAGACATACCCCCAGAGAATATGTCAAGAGTCATTTCTGTTAGTCATGCTAAGAAGATAGAAACAGATCCACTAACTGTAATGAAATAGACACATTTTGTGGGGATGAACAACCCTACATAGTAAGTGATGCTACAGACAATAGGTGAACAAAAGAGATGCCCTGGATATGAAGGAGTTCAAATGACCTTCATAACAACATACATCATTCACCAGAAGAGTGAAATTATTTCAATTGTCTTCTCAATATGTAGGGTTGCCAGATACTTTCACAAAATATCCTGAACATGGCAGGGAAAAAAATTGGTTGAGAAGAAAAAAAAAAAAAGTGACCAAACTTGTTGAGCAAAAACAACAACAACAACAACAACAACAAACCCTTTGGAAACAAAAGAGAGTCCAAGATAAGAGAGAGAGAGAGAGAAAATGAATATTCACAAGGCAGAAGAGAAGATACATTCCATTAATCTGGTAGGTAACAAATTCCAACCAAGTGTAAGGAAATGCATGTTTACATGATGTATGATTTATCCCTGCCATAGGATGATTTAGAGACAGAAGTTAGGTCCTTCAAATCATGGTGAGATGTGTATTCCTGTTTCATGGATGGTTTTGTCTAGAGAAGGAAAAGAAGTTGAGGTTAGATTAAGTTTAGCTACCTTGATGATCCTGACTGCAGGAGAGATTGCCAAAAGCGCTTTAAGACTACTGGTGCACAGGTCCCACTGCTTAGGGCATATGCTTCAATGGTGTTTCGAATATTGTTTCCCCTGGAAGTTTCTAAAGTTGAAATCCAGCAAACTTTTACTCATGGGAAGAACTGTATGGAACTGACAATCTAAAACACACTCTACATATAAAGCTGAATGAAGTGTGCTATATTGTCAGAGTAGAAGCTAAAGTATTTCTCTTAAGTAATCATGCCATTACAAAGATTGGACTGGGAAGGGCATGGGAAACATTCGTCCAATATTTTGGCTAAAGATTGTAATGGGAAAGGAAGCCACTGAATCATTACAGTCTGAAAATTGTTCATAATGGTCTTCCAGCAGTATAGTTTCCCGGTATATGGGTATACAGTTAACATACACAAGTAAGGGAGTGATAGATTAGAAATGACTCCTGTGAGCATAGTAGAATACTCTACTACATAGAATGTCTGAGTACAGAATGGAAAATGTATTGTGACAAAGCTCCTACTCAAACTAGTGGGTCCTGTGCTTTTAGGTAGATTGCTTGCCTCAGAGGCTCACAGTAGTGTTGTGAATTGGGTTGTTGTAGATATAGATCTGGTTGTTATAGTAATTGAGTTAGGTCATTAGGGATCAGCCCAGCCCCATGGAATAAAATGGCAACGTGAAGCACCTACAGCTCTCTGTGTTTCACGCTATTTCTTCCTAAAGAAGAAGCTTCTGTAGCTTCAAATGATGCAACAAAGTGGCACGGAGGATGGAATACCTGTGCTGCCTCCAGCAACAGAAGTAGACATCAATGTAAGAAAACAAACCTTTTTGCTGTTCTGGAAGGTGGGGGTGAGAACTGACTGTTACACTGACAGTGCAAAGTGAAACTAAAACCAGGGTCTGCTTTGTTCTGACAGAATGAAGCCCAGAGGCTGGGAGAAAAAGAGAGAGAGAGAGAGAGAAGGGAAGGAAGGGAAGTGCAGCAGCCATGGCTACGGTTACAGGGCCACTGGGACCTTTTGAGGAGACTGTAGAGCAATGGCACATATATACTGAGCGTTTTGAGCTACTTCCCCATACCTTCTTCAGCACCTTCCTTCTCTCGGGCTCTGCCTCCTCGTATCTGTTGGTGCTTGCTCCTCCTAGACCTTCTGCAGCACTCCCTCTGTCCTCTCAGGTCCCCATGTGCTAACTTCAGAGAAGCTCCTTTTTAACTATTTTCAATCGATTCTTTAATTGTCTCCAAGTGTTCCAACTAGCCTTGGTTCACCTGACTCCTCAAGCTCACTTAATTAGCTCCAAAGACTCCATGATTGACTCTGGCAAGTTCTTGCTGGTTCTGGACTAGCCCCTACCAGTTTATTTTGGGAACAGAGATTTACTCAATCTGAGGCAAATATATACCTCCCGTCCATCACTCTTGTATCCTTCTGGCCTGACCCTGTCACAGTACATACCATGGGATAATAGTGATTTTAATACGGTAATAGAGGCAATATGACCTAGAGGACAGAGAATGGGAACAAGATTCAGCTGATATGGCATCTGTTCCTGGCTTTGGCCAGTTGTCCACTGGGTGACCTTGGGCAATTCACTTCTCCTTTATGACCCTCAGTCTCTCCATTAGTAAAATAGGGATAATAGCAATGGCCCAGTTTGTAAAGACCAAGTAACCACTAGGTATTATTACTACTCCAAATGGACTATTGGTGTAACAGAAGTCAATAGAGCTTTGCCAACTTATCCCAGTTTATGAACTGGATACACAAGACCATTATGAGCAGCACAGCAACAGACCATAAGAAAAGCTCAGAAAAAGCACGTGGTAAGGTAGAAAACAAGCGGTTAGAGGTTTCTAAAAGAGTTATGACAAGGCACGTTAAGCATTGATTTAATTTTGCAGTTCACTGTGATATCACAAGCTACATTGACTGCAAAGTCACACCTCCACTTAACTACAGGTAAATAAAAACATCATCAGGGTTGAGGCTGCATGAAAGATGTCAAGCCATAATTCCAAGCATATTTCATTTGATTATTGCACAGCACAGCAATCTACAGTGCTCCCACAACTGAATTAACAACCAAGTTAACTCAATAACAAGCTGCCTCAATACACATTTCCATCTCATGCACTTTCTGCAGTCAGTAGAACTCTCATGGAAAATGCCAGAGGAGAACAGAATAATTATCCATTCAGTCCAACATTCCTTTTCTGAAGGTAACCTCATGGGGACTCTGCATAGATGACAGGAATTACAGTAGTTACCCAGAGACTGTGCTGAAATGTACAGGGTATAGAGCTCCTACAAAAGGACTGTAACACATGTCCTACTTATGCCCCCATTCTGTGGGTTTAATTGGGAACCAAGTTTTAGAAGACCTTATGTAGCCACCCTATTCATGGTTCTCCATGAGAAAGCTGTGAAGAGCTCTGTGTGTGTCGACAGGGAAGAGGGAGTTCTTTCAGAAAAGGAAAAAGCACGGGTGCCCTGGTGGCCATTCCATCCATAGCAATCACAGCTTACATGCAAGACAGAGTCCATTCAGCGTCGATGCTATCTTTCGTAAAAGCAAATCACTTTTTCGATGCACTTTTGCAGTGTGGACACTTTTTCAGAAGAAGTTTTTTGGAAGATCTCTTCCGAAAAAAGTTTCTTCCGAAAGAAGCCTGCAGTCTAGACATCACCAGAGAAATTCAACCTGTAGTAATAAAATAGTAAGAAAAATGCAATTTCTGCTTTTGATCAGTCAAGGTTTTTTCCATAATGGCCTATACACCTCAGTGATTTCTCTCTCTTTAGCTCTGCAACTTTAGTTTGTTAGGAGACTGGCTGGCGAGGCTGGGAAGTGGACAGCACTATTGGAGATTTATGTTTGGAGGTTTTAAGTGTTGGTTACAATCCAAGTGTTCCTCAGTTACCTACAAGCTAGATCAGCACCCATTGTGCTAGATGCCATATAAAGGCAGAGTAAGAAATTGTCCCTTCCCTAAAAAGTTTACAAATCAAATGGACAAAACAAAGGGTGGGAGAAAAGAATCACTATTAGCCATGTTTTACACAGGCAACAGAGAGACGAAATGATTGTCCCAGACCAACAACATATCACTATCAGATCCAGGAATAGAATCCCAGGTCTGAGTACCATGCCAGTACCCTACCTATAGACTGAAGAGTTGGTTCATTTCTGTGACATTTCTACAGAGTATACCTAGAGTTTGGTAAAGTATTTGATATGGTCTTGCATGAGATTCTTATCAATAAACTAGGCAAATACAACTTAGATGGGACTACTATAAGATCAGTGCATAACTGGATGGATAACCATTCTCAGAGAATAGTTATTAATGGTTCACAATCATGCTGGAAGGGCATAACAAGTGGGGTTCCACAGGGGTCTGTTTTGGGGCCAGTTCTGTTCAATATCTTCATCAACAATTTAGATATTGGCATAAAAAATATGCTTTTTAAGTTTGCAAATGATACCAAGCTGAGGAGGGTTGCAACTGTTTTGGAGGATAGGGTCATAATTCAAAATGATCTGGACAAACTGAATAAATGATCTGAGGTAAATAGGATGAAGTTTAATAAGGACAAATGCAAAGTGCTCCACTTAGGAAGAACAATCAGTTTCACACACACAGAATAGGAAGCAACTGTCTAGGAAGGAGTACGGCAGAAAGGGATCGGGGGGTCAGAGTGGACCACAAGCTAAATATGAGTAAGTGTGATGCTGTTGCAAAAAAAAGCAAACATGATTCAGGGATTCATTAACAGGAGTGTTGTGAGCAAGACATGAGAAGTCTTTCTTCTGCTCTACTCTGCACTAATTAGGGCCTCAATTAGAATATTGTGTCCAGGCCTGGGCACCACATTTCAAGAAAGATGTGGAGAAATTGGAGAAGGTCTCGGGAAGAGAAACAAAAATGATTAAAGGTCTAGAAAACGTGACCTATGTGGGAAGACTGAAGGAACTGGGTTTGTTTAGTTTGGAAAAGGGGAGACTAAGAGGAGACATGATAGCAGTTTTTAAGTACCTAAAGGGTGTTACAAGGAGGAGGGAGAGAATTGTTTTCCTTGGCCTCTGATGATGGGACAAGATGACATGGGTTTAAATTGCAGCAAAGTTGGACATTAGGAAAAACTTCCTAACTGTCAGGGAGGTTAAAAACTGGAATAAATTGCCTAGGGAGTTTGTGGAATCTCCATTACTGGAGCTATTTAAGAGCAGGTTGGATAGACATCTGTCAGGAATGATCTAGATGGTGCTTTGTACTGCTGCAAGGCCAGGGGACTCGACCGGATGGCCTCTTGAGGTCCCTTCCAGTTCTAGTGTTCGATGGTTCTATTATTATATTCACACTATCCAATGCCTGGGATGGGCACTTTTTTATTTTAGTTTTAGTATAAAACAAAACAAAGAATTCTATCTTCAGGTTTCCATCCGCAGCACTCCAGCTCTCTGTACTCCTGCTGGTGATTAGGTTTTACTGAGTGGCAATAAGGTCTAAGCCCAGATCTACACTACAGGGGAAGGTTGAATTAATATACACAAGTCCAGCCATGTTAATTACCTAGCTGTAGTTGACATACCTTACTTTGAGTTTCCCCACCCTCCCCACAGTGAGAAGTCAATGGGAACAAACACTCATCTGCTTTCCTTACTCCTTGCAGGAGCAGAAGTACTGGCTGCCAATGCAGGCACCCTCTGAGTTAGATTTAGTGGGTCTTTATTAGACCCACTAAATCAAACTCAGGAAGATTGATTGCAGCAGTGTGGATCTTCCCCATAGTGAAGAGAAGCCCTAAGTGCTCTAATGGGGCCCTTAGCAAGGCAGTGAACACAGCTGCCACTCCCTGCAGGATAGTACCTTCATGTACCAATAAGAAAAAGCCTAACATGAGGTGTCTTTTTTGCTCCTAAGAATCAACTCATCTCACTGCTTGCTGCTAATTTACAGGATTTGTTCAATCTGATTTGAAGGCGAGAAGGAACTTGTGTAATTGCAATTATTTTTCTAAGCCCTAGGTGAGAAAACAGCAGTGCGTGTCACTGGTGATGTGGCTATAAATTAATTAGAATTATTCAGTGTCACTCACACTAACTTTTGCACTATTTGATTTAAAAAGAATCACTTTATCCCTCTGTGATGGGGTCACTGAAAAGGGCTAAGATGGTCCTGCAGGCCAATTAACTTCACAGACTGCAGGAAGGCAGGCAGCAGTCATGTTCTGAGAAGCGGGAGGTTTTGGAGTGAGTACACCCAGTGATAGAAGGGAACCAGGCGTGGTAAGAAGCAGGGTAGGGAAGGAGCAGCGAGAGCAGAGAGAGGAAGACCCAGAAGTGCTAAGGTGAGGATCCCTGGATGGAACCCCAACTAGACATTGGGCCTGGTTTCCCCTACCAGCCACTGAGGGAGTAGAACCACGGGGCACTGAGAGGGAAGACTGCCTAGGACCATGAGAGAGAAGGGACATTGCTATCTCAGAAGGAGACACTGAGGCGATGTCTACACTACAAAGAAAAGTCAGAAAAAGATATGCAAATTGTGAACTGTAATTTACGCATCTTTTTCCGCTTTTCTTTCAGAAGATGCTTTTCCGAAATTTGGCTCATCTACAGGGTGTCAAATTTTGGAAAAACCTCCTCTTTCGGCACATCCCTTCTTCCTCGTACAATGAGGTTTACAGAAATGGCGAAAGAACGCATCCGCTTTTCCAATTTTTTTTTCCGGAAAAGCAGAAGCATTCCTTGGACGCAGCATAGCTTTTCTGGGATACCTCCAGTAGCTGCAGTGTGGATGTAGTCTGTCATGAAGAAGATGCTGTGGTTACTGAGAAAAGAGAAGAACTGCCAAACTTTGAGAGATACAGAACGACAGCGTGCAAGCCACAGAAGGTGGCACTGATCTCTGGACCTAATCCCCAGCATGATCAGGAGGAGGCACAAGGAGAGTGAACTCAAAACCTATTGCCAAATGTCTTTATTCTATGACTGATTGTTCCTCGCAGGGAGCTAGAATTTCTCCAGAGAGGGAGATTCCACCACCTCCCTTGGCAATTTATTCCAATATTTGACCACCCTGACAGTTAGGAAGTTTTTTCCTAATGTCCAATCTAAACCTCCCCTGCTGCACTTTAAGCCCATTACTCCTTGTCCTGTCCTCAGAAACCAAGAGGAACAAATTTTCGCCTTCCTCCTTGTGACACCCTTTTAGATATTTGAAAACCGCTCTCATGTCCCCCCTTAATCTTCTTTTTTCCAAACTAAACAAGCCCAGTTCATGAAGCCTGGCTTCATAGGTCATGTTCTCTAAACCTTTAATCATTCTTGTCGCTCTTCTCTGTACCCTTTCCAATTTCTCCACATCTTTCTTGAAATGTGGCGCCCAGAACTGGACACAGTACTCCAGCTGAGGCCTAACTAGTGCAGAGTAGAGCGGCAGAATGACTTCATGAGTTTTGCTTACAACGCACCTGTTGATACAACCTAGAATCATATTTGCTTTTTTTGCAACAGCATCACACTGTTGACTCATATTCAACTTGTGGTCCACTATGACCCCTAGATCCCTTTCCGCCATGCTCCTTCCTAGACAGTCGCTTCCCATCTTGTATGTATGGAACTGATTGTTCCTTTCTAAGTGGAGCACTTTGCATTTCTCTTTATTAAACCTCATCCTGTTTACCTCTGACCATTTCTCTAACTTTCTAAGGTCATTTTGAATTATGTCCCTATCCTCCAAAGAAGTTGCAACCCCACCCAGTTTGGTATCATCTGCAAACTTAATAAGCGTACTCTCTATCCCAATATCTACATCATTGATGAAGATATTAAACAGTACGGGTCCCAAAACAGACCCTTGAGGAACTCCACTTGTTATCCCTTTCCAGCAGGATTTAGAACCGTTAACAACAACTCTCTATGGTTATCCAGCCAATTATGCACCCACCTTATCGTGGCCCTAAGTTATATTTTCCTAGTTTATCAATAAGAATATCATGCGAGACCGTATCAAATGCCTTACTAAAGTCTAGGTATATGATATGAAGAAATGGAAAAAGAATGCTCATGCTTGTTCTGAGGAAATATGAAGTGTCTATGGATTTATTAAACATGGTGAATGCTCTCTACACAGATCACCTAAACCAATGATCTAAACATGTTTTGAAATGTGAAAGTGAAAGTTGGAATGTATTAAGTGGCATTTGGATTGCACCAGTGGTTTTCCCTACGACCACTAACTTTTTATCATATTGATGGATTGGGTCAGCTGGAGTATCCCAATTGGAAAAAGTTACTGCTATACGTAAACGACATAGCAATAAGGATATCCTCAAAAGAGGACCTGAAAGAAATAGTAAACCAGTGTTATTACCAACTTAGCAGGCATGGGATGAAAAATGAGCACCATTTGGGTAATAACAGAATTGATATTGAAATGATGTTGTAATGCATTGCATTTATACCAGGAGGTTGTTAATTTGTTCATTTCTAGGCACTCCCTCTCTCTTGGTTATTTCAATTCATAGCAGAACAGACATCTGAGCCCTGGTTTACACTGGGAATTTATTTCGAAATAACTCCCCCAAGGTGAGATTTATAAGCAGAACATTCACTCTACCAAGCCCATTATTTTGAAATAACGGGCCATAAAATTCAAAATCTGTATTTCTGCTTTTCATCAGGAGTAACACTAATTCCAAAATACTTATTTCAAAATAACAGTAGCGCAGACCCTCTGGTGCTGCTATTTTGAAAAAACTACTTTCCAGAGTAACTCAAACTAATTACTCCCCAGAGCTTCCTGGGGCTCTAAGTACAAGGTAGCATGTCCACATTAACGGAGCCTGTCTCAGATTAATTTCAAGGCTTCCCTATGGTGTGGACATGCTACTTTGTATTTGTTAAGTTGAATTTACTAATTTCAAAATATTGTAGACATAGCCACAGAGACCAGCTTTCATTCAGATGTTGCGAGTGGGGTGGGGACGACACTTACAAATACCACTGATGAACAAAAATTCCTTCCTTGTAATCAACATGGCAAATAAATTCCCAAGATTAAGCACTATCAAATAAGAGGAGAAAAACAAAGTAACATTAAAATTCTCTTCCTGAAAAAAAGAAAAATATGTTTTTAAAGAAGCTAAATACAGTTATTTTTTATAACGTAACAGTACTTATCATTTGGAATGTCTTGTATTAAATTGTCTTTGTATTTTCTCTCTCCTTTCCTGTTAATGTACTTGATTATACTTCTTACTCTTATTAAAGCAGCAAATTTGCTGGAAAAATACCATCACTATAATCTCCGGCAGACAGAGGTAGTGAGTTCATTATTACTAGTTCTTGTTCATAGCATGATAGTACTTACAGGACTCAGCCAAGATAAATGGCTTGTTTTACTGAGTGCTGTACAAACATATTTAAGAGAATCTTCATGCCATGAAGACTTGATCATCAAGGGTATGTCTACACTAGCTCGTTAATTCGAGTTAGGTAGGCACATCAGGGAACCGGGGTTGCAAATGAAGCCCGGGATTTAAATATCCTGGGCTTTCTTTGCATGGTCCCATGTGGCCACCATTTTTAAATCCCCCTTAGTCCAAACGAACTGCCCGTGGCTACACACAGTGTAACCGCGGGCAGTTCGTTCAGACTAAGGGGAATTTAAAAATGGCGGCCAGACAGGAACATGCAAATAAAGCCCGGAATATTTAAATCCCAGGCTTCATTTGCAACCTCGGTTCCCTGATTTGCCTACCTAGCTTGAATTAACGAGCTAGTATAGACATACCCCTACATGGGCAAGAAAGTAGAACTGGGAGGAATTATTATTACTACCCACACTTCACAAATGGGGAACTGACGCACAGAGAGATTAATCAACTTGGCAAAGGTCACACAAGAAGTTTGTGTCAGGGCTGGAAACTGAAACTATATCTTCTGAGTTAGAACATAAGAACGGCCATACTGGTCAGACCAATGGTCCATCCAGACCAGTATCCTGTCGGCTGACAGTGGACAATACCAGATGCCTCAGAGGGAGGGAACACAACAGGTAATCCTCACGTGATCCCTCCCCTGTCACCTACTTCTAGAGAAACAGAGGATAGAGACACCATTCCTACACATCCTAGGGGCTACGTCTAGACTGGCCCCTTCTCCAGAATAGTCATGCAAAGCAGGTAAGTCAGAATAGGGAAATCCGCGGGGGATTTAAATATCCCCCGCGGGATTTAAATAAACATGTCCGCCGCTTTTTTTCCGGCTTGGAATAAGTAGGAATAAGAGATCCTCCGGAAAAGGGCTTTATTCCGGAGGATCGCGCTAGTCTAGACGCTTTTTTCCGGCTTTTCCCCAAGCCATTTTGTTGCCCAATCATTTAGTTTGGTGAGATCTTTTTGAAGCCTTTCACAGTCAGTTTTGGCTTCAACTATATTGAGCAGTTTGGTATCATCGGCAAATTTTGCCACCCCACTGTTTACCCCTTTCTCTAAATCATTTATAAATAAGTTGAATAGGATTGATCGCAGGACAGGCCCTTGGGGACCCCACTAGTTACCTCTCTCCACTTGGAAAATTTACCATTTATTCCTACCCTTTGTTTCCCACCTTTGAACCAGTTATCAATTCATGAAAGGACCTTCCCTCTTATCCCATGATAACTTACTTTACTTAAGAGCCTTTGGTGGGGGACCTTGTCAAAGGCTTTCTGGAAATCTAAGTATATCTATATCCCCCTTGTCCACATGTTTGTTGATCCCCTCAAAGAACTCTAGCAGATTAGTAAGGCATGATTTCCCTTTACAGAAACCATGCTGACTTTCCCCCAACCAATTATGTTTAGCCATGCATCTGATAATTTTATTCTTTACTATAATTTCAACAAATTTGCCCGATACTGACAGACTTACTAGTCTATAATTGCCAGGATCACCTTTAGAGCCTTTTTTGAATATTGGCATCACATTAGCTATCTTCCAGTCATTATAGAAGCTGATTTAAATGGTAGGTTACAAACCACAGTTACAAGTTCTGAAATGTCCTCAGCGTGAGAGGATACCACAGCATCCTCTGGAAGGAGGGTCCCGACTATGGGATCATTTCCCTCTGCTCCATTTGGCTGTTCTCCTTCCCCAAGCCTTTCATCCTCCTTAACAGCACAGGGGCTACAGTGTACTGGAAAGCCTCATCTACATACCTCTTGGCCTCCCTTAGCTTCTCCAATTTAGCCACCCTGGCCTCCAAAGCCTGTATGTGGTCTCTGAGGGCCAGGAGCTCCTTTCACCAAATGCACACATATACCACCAACCCATGGGGTAGGTAATCATACATGCTACATTGGGTGCAATAAACAGGATAGCCACCACTCTGTGGAGTTCCAGTCCACAAAGCATTTCTCCACTTTCTGTTATGTACTTTTTCACGTCCCTCTCTTGCAGATGTTTAGCTGTGTGAAGGGGAGTGTCAAGGGGTACACAACCCGATGGTACGGAAAGTCCCCAACATCTGTTGTAAGTTCCCTTTCCCTAGGGCCAACACAACCTGCAGCTTCAGTTTTAACTGGTGCCCCTCTCACAGGGTATATGCTTCTCTAAGGCCTAGCCAAGAGTATGTGTCCCTCTATCAGGGTAATTACGGCCCAGTCAAAAGCACAGGTCCCTCTATGAGGGTATTTATGTCCCAGTCATAACTACAGGTCCATCTATCAGGGTATTTACAGCTTTGAGGCTTAGTCACCAGGGTAAGTCCTCCAAAGGCTAGGCAGCTGCATGGTTGGGGAGAGTGGGGGAAGGGTTGAAGGACCCAGGCCCTCCTCCTGCACTGGGTCCCAGCCCAGGGCCCTGTAGGCAGAGGCAAGTGTTGCTGCCTGCTCGGTGGGGATTCCTGCTGATACACGCCAACCTCCCCGCAGGCTAATCCTCTGCCCGGGGCTACTTCCTACCACTCTCTGTGGGTTGTTCAGTCCATTGGACTCCTTTAGGCAGCCCCCTTAGTCGGGGCTGTCTTTGGGGTTGTTGCGGTGGCGGCTGCGGCTGCTGGTGGGCTAACTCAGGAGCTTTGGCCCTAGCTCCTTCCCCTCTGGCGGTCAGCCCCAACTGAGCGGCTCCCTGAGCTTTTATACCCTGCCTCTCCTGGGAGCATGCCCAGCAGGGCTGTAGGGGTGAGGCCTTTTCAGCCAACTAGGCCAGGGCAACCCTCTGTCCTTCAGTGAGGGGTAGATAGGCCCCCGTCACAGGGAGCTATTCCCGTATTCATGTAAATCACAGAAGTTTTCAATCATATTCCAAACTGCAGAATTAGCTTATGGGCAATAAAAAAGTTATTGGAGTAACTTTATAAAACTGACAGGCCATTTGTCACTATTTACCTTATAAATAAAACGAAATCCTGTAAATAATTGACTGGTTTAATCCTGTTGCCACTGTACTTATCAAACCAGACTATTAAGGCTTCATACTCCTTTATGCTTGGGTCATATTGTTCCCATTAATGTCTGGGCTGGGTATTCATGCATATGGAAGGGAAAACACAAGGGAGTTACCACAAAATGTTGATGTACTGCTGCTTCAGTGCTAGGGTCCACATAGCTACTTAGTGCATGATAGGCTAGAGGGCTGTAGATTTACATACCAGATTGTGAGACACTTAGTTTCCAAATAAACAAACCGTTTATATTTGGGGAAGGCTGCAAGACAAAATTCCTACATCAGACAACATATCTAATGTAATTTAGACACAGCCACACAGTGGAAGAAAATCTTGTGGGTTAGACTTGGAAGATCAAAGCCTTCTGAATATTATCAGAGATGAGCCAATGCTACAAACTTCAGGTGCTTTGGGAATGTTTACAAATGGAAGTTAGGACCATTCATAGATTTTAAGGCCTCAAGGGACTACTTGATCAACTATACCAAATAGATCAATTGGCCACCTTGTAACAGAAGTAGAAGAATTGTATATAGTATAGTATTGAGAGCATTCCTTGTGTTTGGCTAAAGCATATCTATAGAGAAAAGCATCTGGCTTAACCAGAAAATGTTACAACGTAGAAAATCCAACCTTTTTTTTTTTACAAAGTCTGAGGCTAATTGCAGTGGATGGAGGACATTTATTTGAAAATGGGGTTCTGGCCCAAACTTAATCTAAATTCTTTCTTGCACTGCCTTAAGTTCTTGTATGACTATAGAGTACTTTAAGCAACTTGAACACGGCAAGGGAAACTTTAGAAATAGCATTAATAATAATTCATAATCTATCATTATAATATGGAAGGAACATATGTAAAACCAAGGTGGTACTAGTGGCAATACCAATAGTTTGTAAAGTTAGCTTTCTACTGTTTGAGGGAGGATACAAGAAATGTAAGGAAATAATTAAATAAACAAATATGATATAGAAAGTGGAACAGCATAACATGTAAAGGTACATCTACACTGCACTGTTATTCTGGAATAACAGCTGTTATTCCTGAAAAACCACCACTAGCATCCACACAGCAATTGTGTTATTTTGAAAGAAAATCAAAATAATGGTGGGCTTTTTCCAACGTTAGTAAACCTCA
This sequence comes from Pelodiscus sinensis, assembly GCF_052426305.1. NCBI lineage: Eukaryota > Metazoa > Chordata > Testudines > Trionychidae > Pelodiscus > Pelodiscus sinensis. The sequence goes on from NC_143055.1 coordinate 10,671,244, forward strand.
TTCCACGAGAAATAACGCCTCTTCCAAGAAAGCTCTTTCAGAAGAGGTTGTGTGGACATTTCGCTGCTGTTATGTTGAAATAACTCCTCAGCAGGGCCATTCCAAAGTTATTCCTCCCCAGTGCCTCCTGGGACTCTAAGTCGAGATAGCGTGTCCACATTTGGGAAGCTGGCCTCAGGCCAATTTGGAGGGTTCCCTGTAGTGTGGACGCTCTATTTTGAAATAAGATATTCTGGAAGATATCTTCTGGAATAGCTTTTTCCGAAATAAGCTTGCAGTGTAGATGTACCCTAGGAAGAGAATAAGAAAGCTACACTGAACATGTCTAGAGAGGCAAATATTCCGTGTGGACATGATTATATTCTATAAGTATCACCAAGGAACAAATACATATGGACAAAGGGAAATATTCAGTTATGGCAGGACAGGAAGCAATGGTCTGAAGCTAAGAAGGGAAACATATAGGCTGCATACTAGAAGAAAATGTTGAGAAGGGAAAGCAATGGGGACAATGGAACAGACTGGCAGTGGTAGTCAATAAGCCTTCACTCCAAAACATCAACGCAAATGACATAGGGAGTCAGACTGCAGAAAACAGGGAGCAAACTCCAGGTCAGATATTTCAAACTCAGCCATCCTTTGATTCTTGGAACAGTCTCCCCACTCTTCTCCATCAATTCCCATCTCTTTCTTCCTTCAGGTCTTTTTCTTAAAACCCTCCTTGTCTTGTTCACATTATTCCCACCTTCTCCCAGTTTTTCCAATATTCTGACACCTTTCTTGGCCCTGGCTTTGTTCTGTATTTTTTCTTTTTTTTAATCTTTAAAAAAAGAGCAGTCCTGATATACATTACTGCAGAAGAAATACCTGTCAATTGTAGGACCAGTGTTAATGAAGCTCATTAAGTCGGCTGGAGGCATCTCATGCATAGCTTTTGATGTGGCAATACATATGTTAATAGCAGAAGAAATAAGGTTTATAATGCACCGACCAGTTAATGTTTTTGATTAAGCCCAGGGCAAGGGTGTCAAATCTATAGATAAATTCTAGTTCAGCAGAATCTCTCTCTGTAATTGGTTAGTGAAATTCCTTTGTAGAAGGATGATTACTTTTAAATCCATGATTAAGTGGCCAGACTGGTTAAAATGTTCCCCTACAGGTTTATGTATGTTACTATTTCTGGTCTGATTTGTGTCCATTTATTTTTTTGTCATATAGACTGTCTAGTTTGACCAATATACATTGCAGAGGGAGTGCCAATGAAGGTACCAATGGTTCTTGATGTCTGTGTAGAATCTGGTGTTGGTACTCTTTCTTTCCTAGTGCAAAGTAATGGTTCTTATCCGCCTCTTTTAAATATCACTGCTCTACAGCCAAAATGCTTCTGAAATAAATGTAGTCAAACCTTACTAATTCTGGGTCACTGAGAATGAAAAGGATGCTTAAAATTGTTGATTGGCTCTAGTTTTCAAGATATAAATTAACTTAAAATAAATTAATGGAGATTGCCTATCTCCTAGAACTGGAAGGGACCTTGAAAGGTCATTGAGTCCAGTCGCCTGCCTTCACAGCAGGATCAAGTACCATCCCTGACAAATTTTTGCCCAAAATCCTTAAATGGCCTCCACAAGGATTGAACTCACAAGCCTGGTTTTAGCTAGCCAATGCTCAAACCACTGAGCTATCCGTCCCCCTATTGGGTCACTATGCTATTGGGTCAGTATATACGACCCGTGACTTGCGAATGGTGGAGGATAAGTGAGTTAGGGTATGTCTACACTACCCCCCTAGTTCGAACTAGGGGGGTAATGTATGCATACCGAACTTGCTAATGAAGCCCGGGATTTGAATTTCCCGGGCTTCATTAGCATAAAGCCGGCACCGCCATTTTTAAAAGCCGGCTAGTGCGAACCCCGTGCCGCGCGGCTACACGCGGCACGGACTAGATAGTTTGGATTAGGCTTCCTAATCCGAACTATCTAGTCCGTGCCGCGTGTAGCCGCGCGGCACGGGGTTCGCACTAGCCGGCTTTTAAAAATGGCGGCGCCGGCTTTATGCTAATGAAGCACGGGAAATTCAAATCCCGGGCTTCATTAGCAAGTTCGGTATGCATACATTACCCCCCTAGTTCGAACTAGGGGGGTAGTGTAGACATACCCTCATAAACGGAAGGGATCTCAATTTAAACCAGAAATGACTAAAATATATCTTTGACTGGATCTATAAATAAATCTATGACTGGGTTTGGACAGTACTTGCTTTTTAGGCAAAACAATGAATGATGCAATCTGAAGCTGGTATTGCGCCATACATGATATGAATTGCATCATGTTATTCCTAGAAGTCATGGATGTTTTGCTGCATAATGGCAATGTTTTGCCATCAATCCAGTTGGTCATGCAGTCCATATGAAGGAAATCTATGACAACATGAAACAACTTTTGAGGTGCATAAATTATGACCAACATCAGTGGCAGCTTTGTGGCGATTTGAAGGTTGTTGCTCTCTTGCTTGGTCTGCAGACTGGATACACAAAGTACTGCTGTTTTCTCTGTGACTGGGATAGTTGTGCAAGAGATTCCCACTACATCAAGATAGATTGGCCACTCCGACAGTCATTGGAGCCTGGGAGGAAAAGTGTTCAGCATCCACCACTTGTTGAATCAAGGAAGATTTTGTTACCACCCTTACACATCAAGCTGGGTCTGATGAAGAACTTTGTCAAGGCCATGGACAAAACACAAGCAGCTTTCAAGTTCCTCCGTGGAAAATTTCCAAGGTTAAGTGAAGCTAAGATAAAGGAAGGTGTCTTTGTTGGTCCTCAGATTCGTGAACTTCTTCGAGATGAAGCATTTGACCATGCACTGCGTGGCAAGGAAAAGACGGCATGGAGAGCCTTCCAGTTAGTGGCAATAAATTTTCTCAGAAACAACAAGGCAGACAACTATAGGTTGTTGGTGGAAAACCTCCTCAAGGCATACTGTCTAGGAAGGAGCATGGCGGAAAGGGATCTAGGGGTCATAGTGGACCACAAGTTGAATATGAGTCAACAGTGTGATGCTGTTGCAAAAAAAGCAAATATGATTCTAGGTTGTATCAACAGGTGTGTTGTAAGCAAAACTCGTGAAGTCATTCTGCCGCTCTACTCTGCACTAGTTAGGCCTCAGCTGGAGTACTGTGTCCAGTTCTGGGCACCACATTTCAAGAAAGATGTGGAGAAATTGGAAAGGGTACAGAGAAGAGCGACAAGAATGATTAAAGGTTTAGAGAACATGACCTATGAAGCCAGGCTTCATGAACTGGGCTTGTTTAGTTTGGAAAAAAGAAGATTAAGGGGGGACATGAGAGCGGTTTTCAAATATCTAAAAGGGTGTCACAAGGAGGAAGGCGAAAATTTGTTCCTCTTGGTTTCTGAGGACAGGACAAGGAGTAATGGGCTTAAAGTGCAGCAGGGGAGGTTTAGACTGGACATTAGGAAAAAATTCCTAACTGTCAGGGTGGTCAAATATTGGAATAAATTGCCAAGGGAGGTGGTGGAATCTCCCTCTCTGGAGCTATTTAAGAACAGGTTAGATAGACCTCTGTCAGGGATGGTGTAGACGGAGCTTGATCCTGCCTTGAGGGTGGGGGGCTGGACTCGATGACCTCTTGAGGTCCCTTCCAGTCCTATTATTCTATGATTCTATGATTCTATGAAAAGCCTTGGTTGCAACATGTCACTAAAGATACATTTTTCCACCGAACTGCGGAGCAGTGAGCGACGAGCACGGCGAGCAATTTCACCAGGATATTGCAACAATGGAGAAATGCTATCAGGGCAAATGGAGCCCATCAATGCTTGCAGACTATTGCTGGATGGTGACAAGAGATGCTCTATTTAATGAATACAAGAGACAGCCAAGAAGTGCCGAGTAGACACTGAATAGGACTAAACTATGTACATAATAGTTTTTTGCCTTTTGTTTCATAATAAATTTTATTTATATAACCTTTTTGCTGATTTTTAAAGTGTTACATAAACAGGACAGGTGAAATATTATCATGTAAAGCAACCATAAACACACGAAAAGACCTAGGTTTACAATTTATGATTAAAACTCTACTATCTACACAATATACATAAATGTAAAATGTAAAAACTTAAATATCTTGGAAACAGTAGCCAATCAGTTGATTTAATTGTCATATTTGAATTCAGCACATCAAAATACATAATAAATAGCACATTTTATCTCTGAAGCAGACGACTTCTAAAAAATTGTAGACCAGTGTATTTGGTCTTTGAGGTACTAATAGACTATTTGTTGTTTTTTAAGTTTTTCCAGTTACAGACTGGCTCTGCTAGCCCTTAGAAATGTATCTGCCCAATGTCCTCTGTCCCCTTCCCCTCCAATTTTTTTCCTTCCCCTACCCTCACCCTCCTGCCCTTATTTATTCTTGGTTCTGGACTTCCAACACTCCGATCATTTGAAGAAGTGGGCTGTGCCCACAAAAGCTTATGATATCATCTGCATGGTTTTTTAGTCTTTAAAGTGCTACCGGACTATTTGTTGTTTTTTAAGTTTTTCTGTTACAGACTAGCTTGGTTACCCCTCTGAAACTTTTTATTTGACTGTCTTAACATATAATTCTCTAAACACTCAAGTATATGCAGGCATTTACTCACATGAGTGATTGCATGGACTCTAATGGTCTACTCATATAAGTCCATATTTGACACTATTTGCAGAATCCACCCATTCAATTTTAAGTTCTGTGGGGGCAGGAAGACCTCCCTCTGCAAGAAAACCCCAGCCTCATAGAGTGAATGCATGTAAGTGATCGTAAATTTGAAAGGCTGAACAATGCCCTACTTGTACTCAGTGAAACAGGGCAGTAAGATCCTGTCTTGCTCTTGCTTGCCTTCTAAAGGTGTAGAAAACGTGACCCATAAGGGAAGATTGAAAGAATTAGGTCTCTTTAGTTTGGAAAAGAGAAGACCGAGAGGGAACATGATAACAATACCTAAAGGGTTGTTAGGTATTAGGTAAAAGAGGAGGGAGAAAAAATGTTCTCCTTAACCTCTGGCGGTAGGATAAGAAGCAAGGGCTTACATTGCAGCAACAAAGGTTTAGGTTAGACATTAGGAAAAACTTCCTCATTGTCTGGGTGCTTAAGCACAGGCATAATTGCTTAGGGAGGTTGTGCATTCATCATTGAAAATTTTTAAGAGCCAGTTAGACAAACACCTGCCACAAATGGTGTAGATCAGGAGTTCTTAACCAGTGAAGTGCACCTCCCCAGGGGAGGTGTGAAGGGGATACAGTCGAGGTGTGAGGTGCCTCACAGAAAATGTATCACAGGGAAGCCTTCACCAGCCTGAGAGAAGGCGGCTGTGAGAGGCCCGGGCCAGGTCTCAGCCTCGTCAGCCAGGAGTTCTGGACAAGCCTCTGTCTCCCTCAGAGGCTAAGCCACAAATGAGCTCCCTGGCAGAGTTCTTATAGTCCTGGCCACGCCCCTTAGCTTCCTGTCAGGTGAGGGGGCTAGGCTGTGCACAAAATGGCTCCCAGGGGGGGTGTGAACATGAAGTTCACTTTCAGGGGAGGTGTGAAGGTAAAAAGGTTAAGAACCCCTGATGTAGATAGTGCTTGGCCCTGGCATGAGTGCAAGGGATTAGCTTTGAGGACCTCTTGAAGAGCCTTCCAGTTTTAGGTGTCTATGATTTAATGATTAGAAAATGTGTCCTATAGGCAAACTCAAGGGCTATGTCTATATTGGCAAGATTTTGCACAAATACTCTTTAATGCAAGAGTTTTTGCATTAGAATATTTGAGTAAGAGAGCATCTACACTGGCATGTGCCTTTGCGCAAAAGATGTGCTTTTGCGCAAGAGCATTCGTGCCAGTGTAGACGCTCTCTTGCGCAAGAAAGCTCCAATGGCCATTTTAAACATCGGGCTTTCTTGTGCAAGAAATTGATGTTGCTTGTCTACACTGGCCTCTTGCGCAAGAACAGTTGCGCAAGAGGGCTTATCCCTGAGCAGGATTGTTAGAGTATTTGCGCAAGAAGCACTGATTTTATACATTAGAACGTCAGTGTTCTTGCACAAGTACTCATGGCCAGTGTAGACAGGTGGCAAGATTTTGCGCAAAAGTGGCCACTTTTGTGCAAAATCTTGCCAATATAGACGTAGCCAAGGAGCTCCAGCTATTTCATTTATCAAATGAAAGATTAAGGGCAACTCAATCACAGTGTGTAACCACATGCATTGGGAATAGAAATAGGAATATCTCAACAACAATTTGGTGTATTCTCCACCATTGGCAATTTGAAAATCAAAATGGGATTTTTTTTTCTAAAATACGTGCTCTAGTCCTGCCACAGCTATTGGACTTGAACTAGAAATTAATTCAGGGAAACTCATATGGCCTGTGTTATGTAGGAGGTCAGAATGGATCATTGGTTCTCAACGGCTTACACATTGGGAGTCACATATGAAGCCCAGAAAGTGTTACCTGGGCCCTTGTGGGCTTGGTGACGAGCCAGCAGCAGCCCCAAATCTCAGGATCTGAGACCCTGCAGCATAAACTGACTGGATCCCACCTCCATGGAGACAGGTGGCTTCCTTGGATGCAGAACCCTGAATCTGTGGGACAGGCCTAGAGCCTCACCAGCCATGAGGTGGGTTGCCCCAGACCTAGACCCCAATGTGGCAAGCTGGGAGGCATTTGGGACTCTGCAGCTCAGACCCCTCTTTGGGGGCCAGACAGCAGCTAGGTCCCTGGAACCACAAGGCAGCCAGGAGCCTGGAACCCATGATGTTTAGCATACAGGTGAGCTGGACTAATTGGGCTGCATGCACACAGCAGGCCAGGGGTTGAGAAGTGCTGGACTAAATGGTCACAAGAATCATTTGTTTGGAAAATGCCTTTCTGAGGCCTGTGTGCCTAACTGCTTTGTGGTTCTGAGTTTCTGACACCATGACAGTTATTTTAAAGCGTCCAAAGCAATGCGAGCTTATCAGATAACATCCTCTGTGATCTGTCATTACTTCTACACCGCTTGTGAATAAAGGTGTATCAAATGCTCCTTTTTTATAATCACAGGCAGCAAAATACAAACCCCACTAATGTCTTCACTGCAAACCCGCATGCAATAGTTAAGGTAATGAGCATGTGATTAATGGATGTACACATCAAATGCATTCGCTACTTCAATGGAAACGTCCTAATTGAGACAGATTTAAGTGCTAGATGCGAGTTAGCAATTGGAAACAGGAACAACAGAGCACTCAGAACAGTTGCTTTCCTATCATGTTGCAGTTTGACTTCTGAAGAGAACTGCTTGGTTTGCTCACTGACAATCACAGGTGTGGGCAAAGAGTCAGATCAAAGTTGGAAGCCATCCCTTAACATGAGACCTCACCTCTGCATTGAACTGCTTTTTAACCTGCTTTTTTCCCTTCCTTCTGAGAGATGGAGATGCCCGTTATGCAGCCGGATGGCCAACGTCAGCTCACAACCTCTCTCTGTACATAGATGGTGAAAGCAAAGTTTATCCACTACAGGGATTGACTTAACAGAGAACTCAAGCAGCAAGCAATTTATATGAATCAAAGCCCTGCTCCTACTCCCATTGAAATTCATTCTGCAATGCAGAATCCAGCTTTTATCAATGAAGATCCAGGATTGAGTGAGTTTATATTTTATTATACAACTAACAGCTGTACCCAGCATTGCACAGTGTGGAGGGTGCAGGAGCCAGGGCAGGGGGCTTGGAGGTGTGGGGGGAGGGGCTGAGGTAGGGAGTGGGAGGGAAGGAGTCAGGGCAGGGGGTGGGGATCAGCCCAAAGGGTTTGGGGGTGTGAAGGGGCTCAGGGCAGTGGGTGGGAGGTTTAGGACTCACAGCAGAGGGTGGGCAGCTCAGGCTTGGGGGTGTGGGGGGACAGGGGAGGTTCAGGGCAGGGGAGCTGGGAGGTCTGAGAGGGCTTACCAGGGCCAACTATGATGGCAAGTGCAGCTATGGTTAGCCAACCAGAGCCATGCTGCTGTGGTGGTGTTGGCTCCCAGAGCCACACTGGCCTGGCCATGGTGGCTCCTGGGGTGCCCAGGGCTTCACTGCTGCCATGGGGGCAGCTGCCTGGGTTACCTGGGGCTGCACTGGTCTGGTGGTGGTGCCACCTGGGACATTCATGGAGATGGGAAATGCGCTGCCCATCTGGCCTCCCCCTCCAGTCCCATCCATCTCTCCCTGTGATGGGGCGGAGGGGTGGGAAGTGGATTGGAGTCCCGTTGTGATGGGCTGGTGGGACAGAGGATTGGTTTCCTCCTGTGGGACAGTGGGAGAGCAACCATGGCAAGCAGCTATCTACCTACCTTTTACTGTTGAGGAGGAGTTCTTGAACAGGTTGGACTCACAGACGGGCAGATGGACACACAGACAGATGCACAAATGCTCTAAACACATAATAGAAGATATATGTTTATGTCAATAGAAATTAAATGCAGAACTTCAGGCTCCTGGGAATTAGCCGGTAAAGCCATTCCATCTCGCAATGTTCGGACTCGTTCCTATAAGACCTGCGACATTCCTTTAAGACCTGCGACATCACCTGTCAGACACAGACAACAGCTCACTGGGGGTTTTTTAGCCTCTGCCTTGCATTCTTGAGAGCACGTACGGGTTCTGAACAGAAAGGGAGCACGAGAGATGGGAAGACTCTTCTGAGGAAGGAAAGAAAAAGGTCATGGTATGTGACTGCTCTGTGCCTCAGTTTACCCCATCTGTAGACAGAATAATAATAGCTCAAAGGGGTATATTGAGGTATAATATTTAAGTATCTTACTAAACTGCTATATTAGGATGGAGTTTATTCCTGTGCAGAGGGCCATCACAAAGGTATGCACCATTTTGGTCTCATTTACGTCCTCTTTTGAGGGCTTAAATTAGATTAAACTGGTCCACAGGCACTGGATTGCTCTTCGACCCAGTGTGAATTTTACCTTAAGTCTGATTATTGATGTATACCAGGAATTAGCTCCTATTGAACTGTGAACAATAAAGTCTCTTTTGATCTATGCATGGCTTTTGAGAGCTGGTAACAAACAAGATGGGAAGGGAAAAGGTTTTAATATCGATTAGCAGACGTTTCAGTTACAGGCACCATTCGGAACAGCAGTGAAAGGAGAAGCTCACAAACAAAGAGGAGAACAGGGCAAAATCTCACTGCTGATCCGGATATTGACTATTTACATCCCAACTGCCAGCCACCCAAAGCAAAATGAATATTTGAACTGCTCACAAACGCAAGTCATGTCAACCCGCATACGTGCATTTCTGTTTATTATGCAGGAGCCTTGGCAGGGAGAATATACGGATTGTTTATAGAATAGACACCTCAAGTTTCACCAATATAGCTTTTGTTTGGAGAATATATTTCCTTGGGGAGGCAGGCACCAGTTCCTAAGCATTTGCAGGCAACAATATAAGTTTGCCAGTTAACGCTTAGTGGGTCCAATTCTCCAGTAAATTTGCATCTTGCATCATCTTTTGCATTTGTGAAAAAGTAGCAGAATTCAATTAAATCAGATGGATAATTTTTTATAGAAGCACATAAGAACGGCCATACTAGGTCAGACCAACGATCCATCTAGCTCAGGACCCCCTCTTCTGACAGGGTACGTCTAGACTACAGGCTTTTGTCGACAGAAGTTTTGTCGACAGATACTGTCAACAAAGCTTCTGTCGACAAAGAGCGTCTAGACTACATTCACTTCTGTTGACAAAGCAAGCTGCTTTGTCAACATGGCAGTGTAGATGCAAAGGACAGTTTAGATGCAATAACACCTTCTGTTGACAGAATTCTGTCGACAAAAGGCATTATTCCTCGATAAATGAGGTTTACCAGCGTCGACAAAACTGCTGAGTTCTGTCGACGTTATGTTGACAGAACTCAGCGGTAGTGTAGACGCAGGTTTAGTTTTGTCGACAAAAGTCCACTTTTGTTGACAAAACCCTGTAGTCTAGACATACCCACAGTGACCAATCCCAGGTGCTTCAGTAGGAACGGACAGAACAGGTAACCATCAAGTGATCCTCCTTCTGTTGCACATTCACTTTGCACTCGTGTCAAAAGCATCATAAGGTGCAAGGTAGCAGAGAATCAGACCAGTGTTTCTTATAACTGATAACAGTTCAGGGACAACAACAACAACAACAAAAACTGAATAAATACCGTATTTGATTTCAAATGTGGAGTCATACTGGATGGCTTCCAGAAATGAGAACTGGCGCAACAGAATCAGGGATTTTAATCTTCCTTTGAAAGCCAGGACAATTTGTTCTTTGTTGTAAAAAAGAAAAAAAAAATCCTGAATAAAGTAGAAATGGGTTCCAAGACACAAAGTGATGATCTGGGTCTGAAAAGTGAATTTGGGAGCCTCATGGACACAGGGACCAGTTCAGATTTGACCTTGGACTTTGAATTCTGGGTTTTGTTTTAGGCCCATCTCTTCTATAAACCAGCATTTCTAAATATCGGATCTCTTTGCCTTCTAGCATTCCGGCTGTGTTGCCTATGTACAGATTTTGAATACAGCATTGTAGAATTTTCTGATTCAGTTTCCTATATCTTCATCTTATGTTAAGAGTCAAAGGCAGGCCCACTGACAGTCGGGGGGGAGGGAGGAAAATGCAAAGGATACAGTTGCCCTGGGGGCCGGTGATTCAAAGGAGCTTGGAGGTCCTAGTTGGCTGGGTCATGGCGCCACGCTTGGGATGGTGTGGATGGCTGGCTACCCCCAGCCCTGTCTCTTCCTCCGAAGCCCCCACCCCTCTTCCAGGAGTACGGAGGTGTCCCCCCATCCTGTCCAGGGGTCCAGTCAAGCTGTCATGCCTTTGACTAGGGGAGCTGTCTCGTAACACAAGCTGTGAAGGGGATTCAAGCATTTGGGAAGAGGATAAGATACGTTAGCATCCCTCCCAAACCCAGGAGCCTGGGGTTGCCATGGTTACAGTGAATATCACAGCTTAGTCACAGTCTCCATTCGAGCAATCCACATGGCCTTTTGGGATTCAAGAAAACCTTATTCATGAGTTGCAGGATATAAGACTGGCAAGGACTTCCTGGGCTGCAGAATCCAATACCTCCTACCTCAGGAACAGGTATTCTCTTATAAGCCAATTTGTAAAGCTTCCTCTTCAAACTAGTTAGGTTGGTTGCTCCCCACTACTCTTATTGGAAGTCTCATCCAGAAACTCACCCCTCTCTGAGGGTATGTCTACACTACAGAGTTTTTTTTGGAAAAACAGCCACTATAGTTGCTTTCTTTCGAAAGAACAGAGAGGGGTTTTCTGACTTTGGTAATCCCCATTCTACGAGAAAGAAAAAAGTGTGTGTGGAAGGGGAAAAGGGAGTTCTTTTGAAAGAAGAGGAAAAAGCACAAATGCCCTTGTGGTCATGCCATCCATTGTAATCACAGCTTAAATGCGAGATAGTGTCCACTAAATGGATGCTATCTTTCAAAAAAGCATATCGCTTTTTCGATGTGCTTTTGTTGTCTGGATGCTCTCTTTCAGAAGAAGTTTTTATGGAAGATCTCTTCTGGAAAAGCTTCCTCCCTAAAGAAGCCTACAGTCTGGACATAGCCTGAGAGTTAGACACCTTTTTCTCGTTTCCAGTCTAAATTTAATCATGGCTAGTTTATATATATATATATGGGTCATCGTGCAACATTGTCCTTCTGCTTATTTTGCTCTTCTCCCTCTCTGGAGTTTATTTCTTACCCCCACATAGATAAGAACATAAGAATGGCCATACTCAATGAGACCAAAGGTCCATCTAGCCCAGAGTCCTATCTTCCGGCAGTGGCCAATGTTAGATGCCCCCAGAGGGAACACACAGAAGAGGGAATCATCAAGTTATCCCACCCCTATCACCCATTCCCAGCCTCTAACAAATGGACTCATCATCTGAAGAAGGGGTTATGCCCATGAAAGCTCATGATTCTATCTATATTTTTGTTGTTCTCTAAGGGTATGTCTACACTAGCCCCCTGGTTTGAACTAGGGAGGCTAATGAGGGCGACCAAAATTGCGAATGAAGCACGGGATTTAAATATCCCACACTTCATTAGCATATTCCCGGGCGGTTGCCATTTTGGAAACTGACTAGCCCGGAATAACTGCGCACGTCTACACGTGGCAGTGAAACGGGTGTTCGGAGCAGACCCCTTAACTTGAATTAGCTATTGAACCTCATTCCACGAGGAGTAACAGCTAATTCGAGTTAGGGGTTTACTTTGATTTCCTGTTTCACTGCCATGTGTAGACGCGGGCAGTTATTCCAGGCTAGTCAGTTTCCAAAATGGCGACCACCCGGGAACATGCTAATGAAACGCGGGATATTTAAATACTGCCCTTCATTTGCAATTTCGGTCGTCCTCATTAGCCTCCCTAGTTCGAACTAGGGGGCTAGTGTAGATGTACCCTAAGGTGCTACAGGACCATTTGTTGTTTTGTGTTAAGATGTATAGGATGTTATTAATGCGTATAGGATGCATTAGGATTATGCTTTTCTCTGAGCAAAGCTGTACTCCATTATGTCTTCCAGGGAAGTTTGCAGCTTCATGAAAGGAACAAGCAGATGTCTATTTGGCATCCATTCTATAAACATTTAACTCTTCTAAGATGTGAGTTATCACAGATGCAGCTGATGTGTCTTCTATAACCTAACCATCTAGAAATGCATCTGTTGGCCTCCCACTGACATCAAGATAATGTATGCAATGACTTAATACTTGACAACATTTGCATAAGTGTATTCGTTAGCCATAGATATGATTTTTTTGGACAGTGGTGTGAGAATTCTTCATTTTTCAACTTCTGTGTCTTTCCATGTTGCACTGCGTGTTTCTCACCAGCCAATTGAGTTCCTTGCAGAAAGATGGTGCGCATTTGCAGGTCTTGTTCAGGACGAGAGTTCAATTTCAGGGTTAACAAGCGACAATGCAGTGAATATTGACCTCCAATTTGTAGTGTGTGCTATCTCTTGCTTAAATAGAAAGTATGATTGATAGGCATATTTATGTGCATAAACTGTGTTGTGTCTCCAGAATTCTTAATGGCCTCATTAAGTGTTTCTAAAATTGGAGTGGGCACTGGCTGGCTTATAAGGCTTTCTGCGTGTTGAGGCAATCTAGAAGCTTGGTGTTTTGCAGCCTTTTCACCTAGGTCAGAAAGCTAATGCTGACAAACTCTCTGGCAAACTAAGCTCCTGCCTTTTTAACAGTGGGAACGTATTGGTCCCTGTCTGGAGGGAGGCCAAGATGCCTCACTATGCTGGAAACAGACTTGTTAGGAGTCTAGCAGAGTCCTGCTTCAGGGTGGGCCTGCCACAGTCTGGGTACTCTGGCCTATACTGGGGCCAAATAGTAGTTTGTCTTCCCTGGCCCTACTTCAAGACAGGCCAACAAAGAATCACAGGGCTTTGGCCTATGCTCCAGCGAGCAGCAGTGAGTCTATCCTGTCGCTAGCTCAGGGTGGGCGACAAACAGGGTAAGGAAGTACTGGCCTATTCTCTGGTTCAGCAGTAATTCACAGGCCAGGCCCTTGTTCAGGGCTGGGCCACAAACAGTTTAAGGAGTCCAGGCCTGCTCCCAGGCTGGGCAATAATCTACACACCCAGGCCTTTGATGACACACTGATATATTCTTAGTTCTTGATAAGTTCTTCATCTTGGTTTGTCTGACTATTGTGAGGGGGGAATTAACTGGGGCAGGGGGAGGTGGGGCTAGGGAATCCTTGGCAAGTGTCTTCTGAAATCTCATCCAGACACTGTGGCCTATGCATCTCTTCTGCTACTCTTTCCCCACCACTGAAGTGCCCTAGATGAGTTCTGAAATCAACTGCAACATATTCAAAACCTTCAAATGCCAGGAGGTCTGGCAGTCACAGGCCCTCCATTCCTTTACAAAACTTGAGGCATGGGCATGGACCCCAGCAGATATTAAGGGGCTCCATTTAGCATAGATGCCTTTTCTTACCCTGCCCTTCTCTCTCTCTATATATAAAAGTCATAACACCAGCAGCGTATAATATACAGTAACTAGATATGCATAGAGGAGGAGGGAAAGGACAAAACTTTGTTTTCAGGCTTAGTCAAAAAGAAAAATACACTGTGTTGGCAACATTTAAATAGTTAGTGTAGCACCATGAGGATTTGTAAATGATAAATCAAGGACATGTGAATTAAAGTCAGCAATGATCCTCCTGGCATCCATTTGTGGCCATTTTAATTTGTCTTGCAGAAGACAAGAAGGGAGGGGATGAGGAACTGTATAACTTTTGTGGCATGGTGAATGGATGAATAATTCAAATGACCACCATGAAGTGCTTTTTAAATAGTGTTTATTACAATAGTAGTTTCAAAAGTGCCAATAAATAAATACCATCTAATGTATTTAGTATTGAAAAGATTCATTAACAATAGTTAGTAGCCTGCTCCATATCACTTTATTGCCAGTTTAGTAGGGAAAATTAAAAAAAAAAATAGCTGAATTGTGTTCCACTGACCAGCTTCAGATTGTTATGGGATATGCAAATGAAAAGGCCAGGGCTGAATCAGTGACCTTGTGGAAAGTCGGAGAATAAAATATTACTCCCCACCTCCTGTTATCCAATTTACTGAATCAGCTGTAAAATGTAACAATGTCACTTTCAGGAATACAAAGAGGGCTCCTGAATCAGGGCTCATAAAACCAGACAGCAAACCTCAGAGTTTGTAAATGGAGATCTCATGAGACACAACAGTATATTTAGAAATAGAGAATGAAAAGTCAAGAAAATGCCAACCTGTGAAAGACAGAGCGTGGTAGGTTTTCAACCTTCCTGCACATGATAGGAAGCGGTTCTTTCATACCATGGCTGAGAACCCAGCATGAACAGAGAATTCATTTTGTGCCCCAAATTCAGGCCTGCTGAGGTCAATATTCTTCAACTGAAGCGGTCTAGGATATATTAGGAATAGATTATGCAATCTCTGCTTACATCATTTTTCAGTGGGACTCCTCACATGAATAGGTGTTCATCTCCATGGGTAAAGGTTGCGTAACACACACTAAAAGTGGTCTATACAGCACCCTTAACTCGAAATAAGAAACATGGTTTGTGCTACACAAATTGCGTCTTATTTCAAATCTATTTCAAAATAGCTTATTTTGAAATTTGGCACATCTACATAGCGCCAAATTTTGAAATAACACGCTATTTCGAGCCATCCCTTGTCCCTCGTGCAATGAAGATGCAAGTATCGAAAAAGCCTCTTTCAAAAGAGCGTCTAGACTACAACCAGTACTTTTGAGAAAGCAAGCCGCTTTTTCAAAAGAGAGCGCCCAGGCAATCTGGATGCTCTCTTTCGAAAAAGCACAGTTTGCATTACATAGCGCCTTTTTTCGAAAGATCACTTTAAAAAAAAAACATTATTCCTCGAATAACAAGGTTTTCCGCGGTCGAAAAAACTTCCGTGTTTTTTCGATTTACTTTCGAAAGAACACGACAGCAGTCTAGATGCAGTTGAAGTTTTTTTCAAAAAAAGAACCAGCAGAAGGTGCTCCAAGGCTGAAGAAGAGCTAATCCCAGAGAAGACCAGCCAGTGAGTCAACCCTGAAACACCCACTAACAGAAGCTGGTCCAATGCAAGGTATTTTCTCACCTCCCTTATCTCCAGACCCCAAATTTCTCAGTAACAAAGCGCAATGCCTCTTTCCTTACCCCCATCTCCGAAAGCTACCCAGAATATCCCTTAAAACCTTATTAATTTGTGTGATAGATGACTGCTCTTCTCAACAACAACAAGAATACTAATCAGTGAACATCAAATAACAAAGGATAAATACATTTCTTCTGAGGCAGATATCTGTGTTTGCAAGCACACACGGGTATTGACACAAAAGAACTTTTTTACCAAACAGTTGTGCAAACAAAACAGTCACGCACCGTGAGCAAAAAAAGTCCAGGAAATTGTCAAACAGAACAGCCAGGCAGAATTCCTGCAAATATTTGCTACCGTTGCTTTTGTCAGTTAGCTCATTTGACAGTTTTGTTGCTTTTTTCATTCTCAAAGAACTGACTACAGGTTGGACCACCTTAGTTTAGCACCCTCGGGACCTGACCAGTCCCGAAGGAGGGGTATTGCCACACCATGGGAGATGAATTCCCACCCCTCTGCTGATGGACTCAGGGCTCTTCTGGCGTCCATCAGCAGAGGGCCAGACTCCCCTCCGGGCTTCATGCCCCCACTTCGCTCCTCTGCTGGCTGGTCTGGCTGCTATCCTGGCCACAAGACTGGTTTCTGGGCTCCCTGCCCTTGGGCCATTGGCCCTGGTAGCTAAGTTCCACATCACAACTGGTCTGGGTCCAGCCCTGGTCTCAGCCCTGGTCTTGGCCACCTCCACCACCTATCCTCGGGGAGGCTCCTCTACTGGCTCTGACCCCAGACACCAGGATCCCCATTGCTGGTTATCTCCCCCAGCTCCTCTCCCTGAAGCTCACTGGTCCTGCAACATCCATGGCTGGATCAGAGAATCCCAGGCCTCAGAGGTCCAACCTGCGTATTATGTTGATGTCATTTTTATGACTCTCTGCCGTAAGTATCAAATCTATTGAGAAGATCTGAACAATAGCTTGTTTTACAACACTGGCTTCTCTGGACACAGTTTGGCTTCTTTCAACAGAAAATGCAAGGACGCATAGTATAACTGGTCACTGAGGGTATGTCTACACTACCACCCTAGTTCGAACTAGGGTGGTAATGTAGGCAACCGGAGTTGCAAATGAAGCCCGGGATTTGAATTTCCCGGGCTTCATTTGCATAAAGCCGGGCACCACCATTTTTAAATGTCCGCTAGTGCGGACTCCGTGCCGCGCGGCTACACGCGGCATGGACTAGGTAGTTCGGACTAGGCTTCCTCGTTTCATGAGGAGTAACAGTAGTTCGGACTAGGAAGCCTAGTCCGAACTACCTAGTCCGTGCCGCATGTAGCCGCGCGGCACAGAGTCCCCACTAGCGGACATTTAAAAATGGCGGCGCCCGGCTTTATGCAAATTAAGCCCGGGAAATTCAAATCCCGGGCTTCATTTGCAACTCCGGTTGTCTACATTACCACCCTACTTCGAACTAGGGTGGTAGTGTAGACATACCCATACAAAAGATTGGAGGGGGCATTTTAAGATGTTTTTGTATAGAATAGAGGAGGGCAATAATATAGCAGTGGTTCACCAGGGTTAATGCCTGGCAGGTCACTGCTGCTTTATTTACCTGCGCCTCTTCAGGTATGAGCAACTGTAGCTCCCATTGGCCATGGATTTCCATGCTTGGCCAATGGGAGCTGCAGGAAGTGGCGCGGACTGGGACACCGCTTCCCATAGCTCCCATTGGCTACAAACAGCAATCCATGGCCCATGAGAGCTGCAATCATCAATACCTGCGGAGGCTCAGATAAATATAGTGGTAATGACTCATCGGGGTAACCCTGGGAAACTGGATCTGGCCTACAGGCTGGTATTTGCCCACCCCTGTTGTACAAAGACTATACTGAATCTACCTTACTGTAATTTGGTGCTGCAATTTTGCACAGTAACGCAACACAGCAATTCAGTGATTATTCTTTTTCAAGAAAACAGTAAACTTTGTGGGTGCCTCTAGACTGGCAAGATTTTGTGCAAAAGCAGTGTGTCTACACTGGCCGCTTGATTTTGCTCAAGAGCACTGATGTTCTACTGTCCGAAATCAGTGCTTCTTGCGCAAATACTTTGATGCTCCCGTTCAGGAAAAAACCCTCTTGTGGAAATGATTTTGCGCAAGAGGGCCAGTGTAGACAGGCAGCTAAGACGTTTTGCGCAAAAGCAGGCTAAACGGAAAAAAGCCCTAGTGGCCGTTTGGATGCTCTTTAGCTGCAAGCCTGCTCCTGACTTCCTGGTAATGTGAGACCCCTTAAAGGCAGACCAGACTGCTGAGGCCACAAGGCAGAAGCCCTTCTGGGACCTCTGGCCACAGCTCTGCCATGCGGCCCCTGCTGTCCCCAAAACCACCCAAACCACAATGGCAGCTCCAGGGGGGGATCAAGCACCCGCACCCCCAGCACAGGAGGCCCCAAGGGGCCGAAAAAGAAGGGCCCCATCCTGGTCCTCGGGGGAGCTGGAGGCACTGCTAGACCTCTGGCAGGAGGAGGAGGCCCTGCACAGCACCTGCTCCCATCGCCGGAACACGGACATATATCACCGCATGGCCCAGGCGCTTGCCCAGCAGGGACATCCAGCCCAGACCCTGGAGCAAGTCCGGGCTAACGTGAAAACTTCACCTGGGCTATGTGCGGGCCAGCGAGGGCCAGGGGGCAGGAGCCGACACCTGCCCCCACTACCGACGGTTCCACGCCATCCTGGGCCAGCCAGCACCGCAGGGACCGGAAGTCCCTGTGGACACCTGCATGTGCCCCTCCACCCCCCGTCACCAGGACCACCAAGGCACGGGAGGGAGACAGCAGCAGTGCGTCGGAGGACGAGGACAGCACTGCTACCTTTCAGGCCCCCTCCGGCAGCCCCGACGTGTCCCGTGCATCCTCGGAGGCACTCCACTTGGTTCTGGGCCCGGTTGAGGCGGTCATTGAACCGGGCCCGGTTCTGATCCAGCTGCCCCGTATAGGGCTGCATTAGCCAGGGCAGCAAAGGGTAGGCCGCGTCCCCCACAACACAGATGGGCATAGGCACATCCCCGACAGTAAACTCCCACTGGGGAAGTAAGTGCCTGCCTCCAGCCTGTGAAACAGACCAGAGTTCCATAGGATGCGGGAGTTGTGTGCCCTGCCGGACCAGACCACATAAACGTCCAGAAAGCGGCCATGGTGGTCCACGAGGGCCTGGAGTACGATAGAGCAGTACCCCTTCCTGTTCATAAAATGGGCCACTCGATGCTCCGAGGCCCGGACGGGGATGTGGGTTGCATCCAGGGCTCCCCCGCAATTGGGGAACCCAAGGGCAGTGAAGCCGGCCACCGTAGCATCCACGTCGCAGATGACTCTCGGGAGCAGGACGTCGTTGATGATGTGGACGACCTGCAGAAGGGTGCAGAGAAACACAGGGGAACACATCACATAAGGCAGGGTGAGTGTGCGCTCCCTTGGCCCCCCCCTTCCCGTGATGCCCTCTGTGCTCACGCACACACACACACACACACACACACACACACACACACACCAGGGCCCCCTCGCTCCACACACACACACCCCACCAGCAGGCCTGTGCAAGGGAGGGATGGCCCAAATCCCTGGGTGACCCAGCCTGGAGTCTTGGCTGCCCCTGGGCATGGAGTGCAGCACCCTCCCCCCACCCCACTCCCCACTGCCCCTGGGACTTACCTCCATCATGACGACACCGACGGTGGATCTGCCCACCCCGAACTGGTTTGCCACCAATCGGTAGCTGTCCAGGGTGGCCAGCTTCCAGACTGCGATGGCGACCCTCTTGTTGACAGGGATGGGTGCCCGCAGCCGGGTGGTGGTTCTCTGGAGCTCAGGGGCGAGCCAGGCACACAGCTCCAGGAACGTCTGCTTTCATATGCAGAAGTTCCGGAGCCATTGCCGGTCGTCCCATTGCCCCAGGACCAGCCGGTTCCACCAGTCCATACTGGTGTCCAGTCTCCACAGTGGCCTCTCCACGCTCTGTGGTGAGCGAGTCCAAAGTGACCTGCGCCTCCAGGTCCTGGAAGAGAAGGGCACCAGCCTGGAGCACCAGCTGCAGGCACTCCAAAGTAGCCGGAAGGGGCCAGAGCAGGCACATGGCCACCCCTGGCTCCATGGCAGACAAAACAAGCAAGATGAAAAAAAACAGGCAAAGGCACTAAAAGGCAAAAGGCAGTGGTGTCCAAAAAGGCAGAGGGCAACCACCAAAACTGCTACGGCTGTCAGTCCCTGCAAGAGGTCCTATAGCACCCAGCAGGAAAGTATTTCTGCAAAATCATGCCAGTCTACACGTAGCCTGTTTGTTTTTTGCTGTTTGTCTTTTCTCACATTCCCTTCCAATATTATTTCAGTGTAAACTCAAGGAAATATGCTGAAAAAATATTCCTTTAGCTGAGACTGAGAGAGGATTTAAGGCAAAGATATGAAATCCTCCCAAAATACTTTCCTTTTGTAGAGAAGTGATTTGACCTGCTTTGATAAATTCCTAATGTAGTGTGGAAATGGGTTTACTAGACATACAGTGTATCATTTCGTTACCTGCCAAGGAACGCAAGACACACAGGGAATCCTCTTCCATGTCGATTTTGAAATCCCACTGAAACTAAATGCCAGTCAGATGAAAAGGTCAAATAAATGAGGAGTGCCAACCAGATTTTAGATATTTTCATCACTGTCCGCACTCATAATTCAAAGAGAAAGAAAAAGGGAGAGTGCACAGATCCTGACTGTATTGCAAATAATCTTGTTAATGGAGTGAATTGTTTCATGTGCTACAAATCCTTTTGATTCAAATAAAGGTTCAAATAAAGCCTGGACCAACAGTAGCCAAAAGTTATTTACCACCTGATAGTTCTTCAGTGGTACGCGTGAAATCACAAAGCACATCAGCCACATGCTACTAGGGATCTGTTGTGAGTCAGTAAATAGGATCTTCTTTCCAGACTGCAGAGCAGCAGAGTGGTTCCATGTTCACCACTACAGCCGGTAGGGTTGCCTTAGCATGTTTCAGTTGCATCTCCCCTTCCATGGCACAGGCCCATCAATCCCTGACCATCCTAGAGGCTCTGGATGTTGCTGCAGATCTCTATGGAACAGCTTGCAGGAGAGGCAGAATTCAACACAGCCTATTCACATTCTGCTCCCATCTCTTGTGCAGTAGAACCACATTGGTTCTATTGTCTTGAGGAGGGAGAGGAGAGGAAGGATAGTGTAGGAGACCGATTTTTCATTTTCTGCTCAGCTACAGACTTCCTGTGTGTGACTTTGGGCAAGCCACTTTCTCTCTCTGTGCCTCAATTCCCCATTGGTAAGATGGCACTAATAGCCTCATGGTAATCTTGTGAGGAAATAATATACGGTACATTATAGACTGTGAAGTGCTCATATACTATGGTAAGGACATTCACAATATACACATTAAATAAATAGGTAATATTTGCCTCATCGGCATGCACTTTAAATTAAAGCTATACTGAATAAATTCAAAGGTGACAAAGAATGTTATAGACATTAATTTAGATTCACAATAGCTTTGTGAGTTTGGGGTATTATGATTTCAAGCACATATTAGTCCCCGTTAGATTCTGTATGAAGTATGCTATATTGCTTCTGTATTACCATCAGTGTTAGAATTGTTCATGTCAGTTTAGCATGTGATTTCCATATTTGTTAATAAACTAAAAATAATAAATAAATAAATGAATAATACATATTTTTAATAAATAAAAAACCCTCTGGTTATCTGAAGTGGGCTGTGCTCACGAAGGCTCATGATACCATCTACATGTTTTGTTGGTCTGGCAGCACTTCATAGACTATTTGTTATATTTTTTAATGATTGGACTTCTTGAAAGGTTGTGTTTATTCCTACATCTTCTCTTGAACTACACTTAGACACATTAACTACACTTAACACACCTTTGATACATAACAGTGTTTTGTTTTTGACAATCCCAAACAAAAAAACCTTAGCCTTGGCATAACTCTGCACTCAGTGAAGTAGAAGGTAAATCCCTCATTGACTTCAATGGGAACAGTGATCCCTTGTAGCCAAGAAGGCTAATGACATATTAGGGTGCATTAGTAGGAGCACTTCCAACAGATTATTCCCTTTTATTCAGCACTGGAAAGGCTACATCTGGGCTACGTCTAGATTACATCCCTTTTTCGTAAATATGCAGAAATAAGGGATAAGGGATCTTTCGGAAAAGGCTTTATTTTCTGTAAGATCAGCGTCTAGACTGGCACTTTTTCCTGGCAAAGCTCCGTGCAGAAAAAAAGCGGCAGCCATTTTTATGCTAATGAAGCGGGGGAGATTTAAATCCCCACTTCATTAGCAATTGCGATACGTCTAATTTACATCCCTTTTATGAAAAAGGGATGTAGTCTAGACGTAGCCCTGGAGTATTGTATCCAATTCTGATCCTCTCATTACAATAAGCGTGTAGACGCATTGGAGAGAGTCCAGCGCAGGGCAACAAAAATGATTAGGGGGCTGGAGCATATGACTACTGAGGAGAGGTTGAGAGATTTTGGCTTATTTAGTCTAGAGAAGAGAAGAGTGAGGGGGGATTTGATAGTAGCCTTTAACTACCTGAAGTGGGGTTCCAAAGAGGATGGAGAGAGGCTGTTCTCAGTGGTGACAGATAGAATAGGTTACCTAGAGAGGTATTGGAATCTCCATCCCTAGAGACTTTTAAGTCCCAGTTTCACAAAGCACTGGCTGTGATGATTTAGTTAGGATTGGTCCTGCTTTTAGCAGGGGTGTGGATTCTGACCTCCTGAGATCTCTTCTAGCTCTATGATTCTATTATTCAGTGTTAAACCAAGGCTGAATACCTTTGAACATCCCACTTTAAGTGGGTGAAGTTCCATACAGTAATTTTGTCATTCCAAATGGGTCCAATTTAGTGTATGATTAATGTTCTATAGCTGAAAAAATATACAATGTGGATGCTAAAGGCAAATGATATAGATAATAAAACTTGAATACAAAAACACTTGAGATCAAATTCAGAAAGCATGTAAATAGGTGCAACTTTACTGAAGTTTTACATACATTTTGCCACCTCTAACTTTGTCTAGGAGGTATTATTAAACAACAGTAATATATATGTCAACAACATCAAGAGTCATCCTGGCCAAAGGAGGTACAGCAAAGTATCCACAAGAGAATATATCCTCTAGCAAATCTTTGGGAAGCTACCAACTTCAATGACAGACTTGAGTCCTTAAGGGTGTCTTAATATTCCTGAGAACTGTCTTTACCTTATCTAAACATCAAAAATAAAATATTGCAAAACTGGGGTGTATGTGGGTCTGAATCCCCAACTCAAAATTCCCATGTAGAGTGTTAATGAATTTTAACAGCATTTAAACTGTTGACCTTTTCCCAACATGGCTGATTTCCTTGTCGTCATCTCAATAGAGGGCAGTTATATAAACTATTACTAGTGGCCTTTTTTGTGCCTATAACCAGGTTGGGCTATAGGAAGTGACCAGTTGGAGTTATACAATAGTGGGAGTTCTTGGCATACTTGCTACTCAGCAAGGTGATGGTATAGAAGGGGGAAGGACCCTATTACTCTTTGCCCATTTATGACAATAGGATTGATGTAAATATGATTTTATATTTGATCCCATCAGACAAGGTTACTGTCAGATAAGACAACTGACTATCAGTCTCTCCTTCCAGCAGTGGAATTTGACCTCCAGCAGAGGGGTAAGAAAAGAAGGCAACACTTTCTCATAGCACTGAAAAATAAAGACAGGGCAGATTTTAGATTATCCTATCTCAATCTGGCAGCTCGGGGCTCCCACAAAGCACAATCCTGGTCTAAATCCAGTCCCAGTAGATGAGATCCCATCAATAAAAAAACACCAGCGCACCTGGTGCTAATTGGCAAACTTGTTAGCAGTCTCCGCAGAGAGGTCAAGGGCTGAATACGCCATGAAGACTGAAATAGCATCGCTCTCCCCAAAGGTGTATTTTCAGAGCCATATGAGAAACCTATAGTGCCGCTGCCTGCATTGTACCCACTCTGTGAATTTCAGTATCTGGAACTGACACTCCAATGCTTTGCAAAAGAAGTAAATGATTGGCAGATTCCAATATTATTATTCATGTTAAGTAGCATCTTTTTCCTCTTGATATCAATGGGCCCAGTCAGGGACAAATATCCACCCCTTCTCATATATATTGTGAATTTGTTCCTACATGGGAAATATTTTCCCATGAGATACATTCTAGGAAACACACTTTAAAAACCCACAGGTCAAATTATAGATCAGAATTTTATATAGAATGAAAGCCCCAGCACTTATCAATGATAAAATAAAAATGTAAAAAAGCAGTAGTGGGGGGAAATGACACAGATTAAAGCCCATCTGCTTTTCAAGCTTGATTTATGAAACCTTGTGCGTCACAGCAGTGCCAGTGGCACTTACTTAACCATGCCTAATGTGAGAAATCAAATAATTTGTACACATGAATGAAATGGGAATTTACAATGATTTTTGGCTACTTGCAAATATACACTCCACTAGCCCCTCTGCATTTATTTCCTGAGGGGGAAACTCATTAATGCACAGCTATCCTATTCTGCAGCTTTCACTTTTACCTTTAAAGAGTTTGAGTTGATGGCATAATTATGGAGTTAAATGAGGGGGAAATTAAACAGGACTGGTCAGTGTGATTCCAAAACAATCCACGGGCAGCCAAAATCCCATCTCATAACCTCTGTGCTGGACATACACGTGGCTGGTAAATTTGTTGCTGAAATGATATTTCTTCAGGAAGGTTTTCAGGTGCAGGATCAAATTTCTGGTCAAAGGCACAGAGACAGTGCCTCAGAATAGCCCTATGCCTTACACTATCGAGTGGGAGGGGAGGTTTCAGGTGGATCAGTAGGATATCATAGGGTCACACTCAATTTTCAAAAGGCCTGTTTTTTGGTCCCAGTGCACACCAAAGACATTTGAAAGTGTTGGTGGGATATGGTGCCTCTTCCCTGATGTGCACAACCAGCCCTCATCTTCAGGCCAATTTGCATTCCCCTTCTTATTCAGCATATCTCATTAAAGGAATTTAGAGACAGTGTGGCTGCAACATCACCACCACACCAGTAACAACCAATGTGACGTCTCTCTCTCTTTCAACTGGGAAGTACTGCAACTTCACCCTCAAAAAGCACTTCTCGCATTATGAAGGTCATGAATCTCAGAGACTGCTTGGATTCCTATATGACAGTTGTGAATTTCAGAGACTGCTTGGACTGCCTTTCTTTTTCACCTGGCCAATGAGATGCATTGACTCAGTCACTAGATCAGAGGTTGGCAACCTTTTCAAACCGAAGAGCCAAACTACATCAAAATTCATAACAATGGTCAACAAAGAGCCGTAGAAGAATGCCCATTTGTGTGACTGAAAACATACAACTTAATATTGATAATTGATATGATAATTAATAGTAGCATAAATGAACCGTTGTACTCACAGACTTTATTTATAGAACTTCTACTGAAGCATCTTTCTGTACATTTCTTTGAAATTTACATCATAACTGGTCAAATCCAGCTTCATGCGCACATTCAGGCTGTCTTCTGTCAATATTATGGTGAGGGGGCTGGGGTTGTGCTGGGGGAAGGAGTCAGGGCTGGAGTGTATGAGGGGAACAAGGTAGGGGGTCAGGGTGTGTTGGAGGTGCAGGAGGCAGGGCAGGGCCCTGGGGGTAAGAAATAGAGTATGCTTACTACACTTCTGCATTGCTCCCAGACGCCCTGATTTCTGTTGTACTCCTGGAAGACACACATTCTTTTTCTCTGAAAAGCAGAGCGATTATGGTGATTCCAGTGAATCATGGTAATTTAGGCCCCTATCAACATATAATGCAACCAAGAAGTATATGGTTTTGACCCGCAAAGCCACCGGAAAATTCTATCTGGTGTTGCATGTGGCTGCTGGTCCTTTACAGAGGGTAGGCAGATGAGTAACATTTTACATTTGTACTCCATATTTTCCATTTTTGAGAGAAAGCCAGAACACAATGTTGGCCACTCTCTAGAAAAAAATACCCAAACTCTAAACCAGCTAGTGATTATGGCTTTAGGATATGATCATATGAATGTTCTTCAGTGAAACTTGCCATCTTCTCAAGCTGTGCTTCATGCAGTAAATGGCAATCACCCCTTCCAAGCCGTTAGTCTGTTTTTTTTTCTGCATTCATATAACCATAACAATTAGAAATGGAAATCATTTATTGACTTTGTCAGGCCGTGCAACTCATTCTCTTGATATTGCAGGACTTTTCCTGTAGACCTTTTTACAAATTACTATAAACATGAAACCTTCACTATTCCCATTAAAGAGGAATTCAGGAGGGTTAGTCAAACTCACTTGTAAGGTTTTGAGGCATTCCAAAAGAGCCATTGTGTCAAAGACAATGGAATATATAAAGGATTAAACATGAATTTTCAGAGAAAGGAAGGATGTCCTTGAGGTTAAGTATGAGCCTGGGATCAATGTGGCCTGGGTTACATTCCATGTTTCATGTTCTACCTACAACTGGTGGAACCTCCTTCACTTGGGACAGCAAGGCTATGGCTACACAGAACCGTTATTTTGGAAGAACAAGTTAGGAACTATTTAGAAAAGCTAAACATACACAAACCCATGGATCCAGATTTAATGCATCTGAGGGTACTGAGGGAATTGGCAAGTGTCATTGCGGAGCCTTTGGCCATTATCTTTGAAAACTCGTGAAGATCGGGAAAGATCCCAGCTGATTGGAAAAAAAGCAAAAGTGGTGCCCATCTTTAAAAAGGGGAAGAAGGACAGTCCAGGGAACTACAGACCAGTCAGCCTTACCTCAGTCCCTGGAGAAATCATGGAGGGGATCCTCAAGGAATCCATTTTGAAGAACTTGGAATAGGGGAAACTGATCAGGAATAGTCAACATGGATTCACGAAGGGCAAGTCATGCCTGACCAATCTGATTAGCTTCTAGGATGAGGTAACTGGATATGGGAAAGTTAGTGGTTGTGATAAACCTTGACTTTATCAAAGCTTTTGATACGGTCTCCCACAATATTCTTGACAGCAAGTTAAAGGAGTATGGATTGGATAACTAGACTGTAAGATGGATAGAAAGCTGGCTAGACTGTTGTGCCCAATGGGTAGTGATCAATGGCTCGATGTCAGGTTGGCAGTCAGTACCCCAAGGATCTGTTGTAGGACTGGGTTTGTTCAACATTTTAATCAACTGGATGAGGGGATGGACTTGATGACCTCCTGAGGTCTCTTCCAGTTCTATGATTCTAACTGACATTCTGAAATAACAAAGAGTGTGTCTACACAGCAAGCCATTATTGTGAAATAATGGTGAGCTGGAGAACTTCTTACTCTCACTCCTGGAATTTTCATTTCACAAGGAGTAAGGGAAGTCGAAGGAAGAGTACCCTTCCTTCAACTATCTGCCATGTAAACAGCACCAAAAGCCAAAATAAGCTATTTTGACTTAAGCTATGCAACCCGACGTCAACTGCGTAGCTGAATTCAAGTTTGAGGTATGTGGGGGGTATGTGGATTTGAGGTATGTGGGGGGGGGTCTGGACATGGTGTGATGGGTGCAGGAGTCAGGGCAGAAATGTGGGTGATGCAGGAATAAGGACAGGAGGTTGGGTGTGGGGGGAGGCTCAGGGCAGGGGATTTGGGTGTGGTTTGGAGTCTGGGGCTAGGAGTTTGGCCACCATGCTGCCCTGCTGATGGCTCCATGGGGCCAGCCAGGGTGGAGGGCACCAGGCAGTCCAGGCAGCAGCTCCCTGGGGCTGGCCGAGGAGGCAGGGGCTGCACTGGCCACAATATCCAGGTGGCAGCTCTCCAGGACTGTCTAGGGCTGTAGGGTCTGTGTTGCCCAGTTGCAGCCCTTCTAGGGCTGCCCCATATAGTGGGGCCTGTGTTTGCTGCCCCTGTGATCATTGGGAGTATAACTGTCCCTGCTATCAGAGCCCACCCTTTCCATTTTATGCAAAACAGGCACATCCCCTTGTCCTGGCACAACCAAACTCTGACCTTGCTTTAAGTTATGGTAAGAGGAAGCTGCCTGCCAAGTTTGGTGGTCCTAACTGTTACCATTTAGGAGAAGTTCTAGAACAAACAGACTCACTCACAATCACACAAACTCTCTGAGGAATATAGTAGATTGCATACAGCACTCACCGGCATGCCCACCTTTTAATCTACTGTGGTAGGGATTTCTGGGGAAGCTGTGACCGTTATCCTACTTCACGTCTCGCATCTTTTAGGGGTGGAAAATGTCACCTTTTGCAGAACCCCTGCTCTGCTGAGGTGTGTGAGGTCCATGGCTATTTGCCAAGAGGTGGCGGAATGGTGGTTTTAGCCTGTTTGTCAGACACTGGGAATGGGCAACACGGAGGGATCACTGGATGATTCCCTGTTTTGTTCATTCCCTGGCATTGGCCACTGTGGAAAACAGGATACTGGGCTAGATGGACCTTTGGTCTGACCCAGTGTGGCTGTTCTTATGTTATGTTCTTATGAGCGAGGAGGTATTCATTCTAGAGAAAGAGGGTCACATGCAGTCCTAGAGAGCTCTCATCTCTGTTACTGCAAATATAAGGAAGTTTGGATAAAGCAGTCTCATTTAGAACCTTCCTGAGCATGAGTAACCAACCAGAACCCCTTTAGGCAGTGTTTAGGAAATACAAGTTTATGTACTTTGAAGCCAATGAGCTGGATAGCCTTTATCCAGTGGCCGCAAAAAGTATCAATTCAGGCATAGATATTGTTTAAAGTATACATTAAACAAGTGCACTAAGTAGCCACCTCCAGAATGAGACATGCAATTTGGCTGAATTCAGGCAGAAAGTGAGGGATTATGGATGAAACAATTTGTAAAGCGTAAGAATCAATGAGTTCAGCAGTTAATGTTCGTTCTGTCGGCATCCTGAAAAAAGAAGTTTGATCAGCAAGCAGGAAGGAGAGAATTAAAAAAACCCAACAACTCTGATAACTTGATCAAGAAGGAAACTCAATAAGAATTAGATACTCTGATATATTGAACCTAGGGAAATCAAACATTCTATCCTGGAAATGTGAATACTAGAGAAAGGGCTGGTGAGGCCCTGTCCTAACTGTGGAAGAATTAAAACAAGGCTTGTTGAAGAGGAATGAATGGAGGAAAGTAAATAACAATAGAAGAATAAAAGCAGAATGGTGAGAAGGTATGAAACATAGTGGGTGGAGAAGGGAGGGATTGTGGAACAGAGCTGGGTGATATAAGGGTTATCCCACATGCTGTGGAGGCAAGAAATGATCTGAGAGACAGCAGCTAATGAGTAGTGTAGATCACACAGGATAAGATAAATAGAAGGGTGATAACACAGGCAGGGAGGGAAGCATTCACATAAAGAGGTGAGAATAGTATGAAGCTGGGAAAGGAAACTGTAAAAATCTGAAGATAAATCTGATAATAAATGAGCACCAGGCTCCCCAATTGGAAGGAAAAATAAGTTGTCTGAGCGCTGATTTGAAATAACTTCTTAGAGATGTTACATGGAAACCAAATTGCTGTGTAAATAATGCAGTGGAGCAAATCCAATGCTGATTACATAGGTGTAATCTTCTATTGGATTTGTTGAGATTTGGGCTTGCTTGTGCTGTGACTGAAATTGAGCCAGATATTTCTTTGCAAAAGACCGGAGTCTGCTCCCAGCTCCCTCAATGTCAACCCAGAATCAGAATGGTTTAATCTAGATTTAAACCATTGTCATCAATAGCAGAATTTGTTCCTGATGAATTACACTGTAACTGAGCAGTTGGTGACCATTGTTGTCACTTCTATCTGGATTTGGTTTGGACGATAATTCACGGCTGTAGCACCTGCCATCCAAAATGGATACCATTCCCGGATTTGGGAATGCAAATGCTGAGGGCCATTCACACCAGAGGTTAAACCAGAGCCAATCGAAATCATCACCCAAAACGTTGAATCAAATTGATATTTAAAGTTTGGATAACTATTTTGTTCAGTTATTTTTCATTTCCCCTGCAGAATGGACCATAACTGCAGCAATTTATTTCACATGCCCACGACCTGAATTTCAGACATAAATTGGGACCAAATCTGAGTATGGTCAGAGCCTGTTAATCTCTTAACATCTCAGGAAGTTCCTATTGACCTCACCTCCCAGACAGTCTCAGCACCTCACAGGATTGTGCCCATGAATCCCTTTCTGAAGTATTATTGTTCCCTTTTGTAAGATGTAGGGGGTGGGGACCAAGAGAAACAGGTGCAATACTATTCTCAAAGTTTATTCTGAATTTTGAGTGGAGTTTAGAATTCAGGCATTGCTAACTTTCGCATCCATATACTAAGTCAAGATACCTCAGCAAAGGCAGTAAGGAAAGAGAAACAGCTTCAGCTCCATGAAGATTCAGATAGGTAACCTTCGGGAATGGGATTTTCAAAAGTACTCATCCTTGGCCTACCTCTGCTCCCATTGAAAGCAGTGAAAAAGCCTTCTGAGGGACATCATGGTTAAGCACCTATTGACTTCAGTGTAGCACTGGAGCTTTTGAAAATTCCACATCAGCTGTTCAGTTGAACTTGGTTCAAAGCTCTAGTTATCAAACATTGAGCCAGAAGCTAATAGATGCTAATAGTTGCTAGCAGATGCATCGTTTCTGGTACGGGTTTCATTTGCACCATGCCTGAAAGACAAACTTCTCCATTCATTTCAACCCAGTTGGAGGTGTGCAGCAGAGAACAACAGTTCAAAATGGCTGCCCTTAAAGGGGCAGGCGACCTTTATTTTCCTTTCAATAACTTTCCCCTCGACCCCCCCCTTTTTCTTGATCAATAACTTCCCCCGACCCTTTTTTTTCCTCCAACAAAAAACATTCTTGGTATTCCTCAAACTTTTTAAGACTAACAAACACCAAACAATATTTTTTTTTAAGAAACACTGTTCTAGATTCAATCGAAAGGATGTTTGCAGATGACACTGACACATACATGCAGATTTCGCATAAGCCAGTACAGTATGATTTAATTCATTACTATGCTGAATCGTGAATAATATTACTTACCTCAGCAACAGCCTTGGGCCATGTCCCACAGAAATAGTCTATGCAAGGCTATGTCTGTTTGTCACAGAATCATTGAGATTAAGACCAGAAGCGATCACCAGGTCACCTAATCTGATTTCTTGCATGCCACAGGCAATTGAACCACACTCAGTTACCCCTGTATTGAACCCAGTAATTTAGACTAGATTAAAGTATTACAACTCCCACGTGCATGTACTTGCTTGTATATTTCTATGTCCATGTAAGCTTATTATCAGATGTTGCTTATCAAAACGGTGTAAATCCCACTGGCATTTTAACACAATATTCAGTCTTCTGGGTCACAAATGAGTCTTGGACACTGGTGGACAATGAGATTAACACGTGACTCCCTCACAACATTTTCCATTATGATTTTGGAGCTATTCTAGTCGAAGCTGTGAAAGCCCAATTGATCTGCAGCATCACAGCTATAAAAAATTGAAAGTAGACAATCATCAATATATGAAACAACGGAAGACTTAGAGTAGACTCAAAGCAGCTTTATGGATCTTTGACATGAGAACTAACGGCTATAGGAGCTGTATGAATGGTTATTATCCCCCATTTTTTTACTATAACCAATATTGTTGCACTTTGCTTTTTTATTGGAAATTGGGACTATTTGTCTACTGTTACTATATATACCAGTAAGTGTCAGACGAGGCTGAAGAGCTAAAATGATAATGACCTTGAAGGCAGAATTTCAATTTACAGGTAGCTGCTTTCCAGTTTAATGATTTTTATAGAAAGCACAGACAATAGGATTTAATCATTCAGCACTGTTGCCCACATAAAAGTGATGGCAACTTTTAAAGCTGCTCGCTCCATAATGAAGCAGAAGAAGAGAATTTGTATGCAAGAGGAGCTAGGGAAACGGATGTCGAGCTGCAAAGTGAGAAGTCTTTTACTCTCCAGAGGTAAATCCATAAAGATTGCCCTTCAGTAAACAGAGTGGTAAAGTGTTCTCCCTCTGCCAACTTTTCCCATTTGTACTGTGAGTGACAGAAATTGATGAGATGTATTTGGTAATTAGGGATGCAATTTAAATTTTAGGAGGGTTATGAGCATTTGATGTTAAATGATCTAAATATTGGCAATGGTATGTCCTTCTGTGCGGTAATGTCTTGAGCTTGAAGGCATCCAAATCATCCACCATTCATGTGCCACCTGGCCATATTTTCAAGATGTTATATGGGCTCATTCCACTACTGAAAGTCAAATGCTTTGCAGGAGCCTGGGGACTGCAAAAGATAGAGTAGGTGGGGGTGGGGGGAGGGAGGCGGGAAGTGACACATATTTACTAAGCAGCTTCTGTTTATATCCTAGCCAGGGCCAGTTTGCTCATGCAATGTCCTCAGCTGATGTTTAAAATATGTGACAGGATTTGCAAACATCAAACACATCATGTTTGCATTTTCAGTTTTGAATTTCCTATATTGCTGCCTAGAACTTCCATCAATATATCCAGGCTGAGCAAATATGAAGTAGAGGCATAACAAGAGCATTCCAAATAAACCGAACAGAGTCCAGAGGAGTAATTCAGATTGGTGTATGGTGTGTGAGAGTGGTTAGATTAGCATCTGGAATGCTTCCCCTCTGAATCAGCTCCAGTTTTCGCCTCATGTCTATGTGAACACTCTATTTCCCATCCCCCACTCTAGTTGATCTATATCAGTGGTTTCCAAACTTTTTGGCATCACTCCCCCTTTTTGATTTTTAAGAAACCCTCCCCCCACGCCCAAAAAAATAGCAGCAAAACTTGTTGAGTAAAAATAAGGAACTGACCAGGGCCGAAAAACAGTTACAGCCCCTTTAATTCCCAGGACCAGTGTAAAAAAAAGGTGTCAGTACTTCAGGGGAAAAGTTATTGACCAAAAAAAAAAAGAGTTGCCCTTTTAAAAGCAGTCATTTTGAAGTCTGCTCGAGACACTCCATCCTCCAACTGCCCCAGCCAGCCCGAGCTGTGCATATTTTGGCAGACACCAGAGCCAGGAAAAACAGAAAATACCGGACATTTCACGTGGTATTTTCTGATTTTTTTTACCAGACTCTTTCTTTGGGGGAAAGGTTGGGAGGGGGGTTGGGTTGCCTTGCGCCCCTCCTGGAATTTATTCATGCTCTCTAGGGGAACGTGCCCCCCAGTTTGGGAACCCATGATCTACACAATTAAATGCATTTATGCTATTGTTACAAAGTACTTGGGGCAAGTTTGGCTAACTTAAATGAAAACCAAAACACTACATTAGGCCTCACACTAAAAAAATATAATGGCTGCTCTTCCACTATAGCAAAGAAAAGACTAATGTATAGCTTGGTCACTACAGGGAGAGCTGAAGGAAGAACTAGGCCGAGGAACATCTATGTAGAGAAGGAACTAATTGGAAGTCTTCATAGAGAGATGTCCAAAGCTGAGGAAGCTATTGAGCTAGAGAGGGTTGCTCTCACACCCCTAGGAGAGAATGATTGATATGACTCTGTCACAGAGAGGGCACTGGGTGCTGGTTATTTCTGGCAGTGCTCCTCCTACCCCTGCTCCCAACCCACCTTCCATAGTGATACAAAACTATTATGCTGTCTTGATAACAATGAGGAACAGTGGCATAGCAAGGGTGGTTGGGGGGGGGGGCAGTTGTCCCCAGGCACCATGCTAGGGAGGTGCCAATTTATTCTCCCCCTATCATCCCTCGGCTCACCTGCTCCTCCTCCGCATGCTGACTGGAGCCTGCTCCCCCCCTCTCTGCCCCCAGCCCGACTCTCCTTCATCTCCACTGGTGGAGTAGTGTGTGGGGGGGCCTGGCCTCAAACTGGAGGGGGCAGGGGAAGATGTGGTACAAGCTCCTCCCCTCCTCCCAGGGTCGGGCTCAGCCATGAGCTCAGCCTGGGTGGGGGGGATTTTGACTTTGTCCCCAGGCACATAACACCCTCGCTACACCTCTGATGAGGAATCACCCCTCCCCAAGACGGTGGAGGAGAAACCATGTATCCCCAAAGTTGGGGATGTCATGGAGGAATTGAGGCTCATTCAGCCCTCTGATACTACCCCATGCAGGGGCGGCCCTACCCCATGCAGGGGCGGCCCTACCCCATGCAGGGGCAGCCCTACCCCATGCAGGGGCAGCCCTAGATTAGCTGCTAGCAACTGGTGCCGTAGGCAAACCATGCAATCGGTGCCCCCACCTCCAAACCCATCAATGATATTGCACCACCATTTGGCGCCCCATTTAACTTGGCACCCTAGGCGACTGCCTAGTTTGCCAATATGGACGGGGCGGCCCCTGACCCCATGCTACACACCCACTTGGGCGCTAATGACACTGTGTGGCAGGACCTGAGCAGATCAGAAGTAGCTATGGGGCATTGGGAATAAGGGTGAAGGAGCTGATGGCTCATGGGGGTTTCTCTTAAATACTTCTGATGCACAACAGAGGCCCAGAAAGAGAAAGCTGTACCTGGAGGTCAGTGTCTGCCTCCAAGAATGGCATGACTAAGAGGACTTCAGAATCCTTGATTATTGGATGTTGTGGGAAGAACTGCTAAGCTCAGATGGGATGCACCTATAAATGGAGGGGAAGGCATACAGACTGGATATCCTAGTGATAAGGTCTTAAAGTTGGTTTGATGCAGGCAAGAGACAAAAGCCCACAGGTAAGTAAAAAACAAACAAACACCAAAACCATAGAGGCCTGAGAGATGTGTTGGAAGCTGGGGGAAGCATTGTAGCTAGGATAAGAGAGAGAGAGAAGAAAGAACACTGTAGTGAGGAGAGGAGAAGAATCAAATCAGTATCTCAGATGTTAGTACAGTGATGCAAGAAGTATGTGGAATAAACAGGAAGAACTCAACATGCTAGTAAATAAAAAAACTATATTATAGTTAGCGTTATAGAGATATGGTGGGATAATACATACAATTGGATTATTTGTATAGAAGGATACAGTTTGCTCAGAAAGGACAGATAGGGAAAAAGGGAGGAGATGTTGCCTTATATATCACAAATATATACACTTGGCCTGAGATTGAAATGGGCATAGAAGAAAGACTTGTTGAAAGGTTTAGGTAAGGATAAAATAATTTTTTTAAGAGTGATGTCATGGTAGGGGTCTATGTCAGCTGACAGTCAGGGCAGTGTGTGTGTGTGTGTGTGTGTGTGTTTCCGAAAAAAGGTTTAACGTCCGTGTCTTTACTGCTAGGACTGGGGTCCCTTCGCAGAGGGTAGCCAGCAGGCCAACAGACGCCCCTTATTTATAGGAAGAGCTTATTACACCTCAGATTTTAGCTGCTAGAACACTGGGTTCCTTCGCAGCAGGCAGCCTAGGGAAGGCTGAAAGGTACCCCAACGGACCTGTCACCTGGGAGTGACACAGATCCAAACGCCCAAGCTCTTTCTATGCCTGTCCCTTTATGACCGGCTAAAGTTCTTTTAAATTGTGCTTGGTTCTGTTACAGCAACTGAAGGAGTCAGGTTAAAGCTTAAACAGTTACAGGTTTATTAAAAAAAAACTTATAAAAGCATATGGTTACAATGGCTATTGCTCTCTTTCTTAACTGTTAGCAAATACAGATCTTAAAAATGGTTACAAAGAAATAAAGATAGAAAATAGAAATAATAGTACCAAGTGACAGCTTAATCTTTAAAGAGCCCTAAGTCTATGTGTACACTTAAGACAAAGGACCACATCCAGGTACAATTTTTACCCCTTTGTGTGCCGCTCGACTCCAGCATGTCAGGCCAGGGCCAGTCTCTCAATTCCTAGGAAAGACGAATATGAGGTGGGCGTCCCCTCTGGAACCTCGGGAGATCAAACACCTAACCCGACCAGCAGATAGATGGTAGATTGACACTCAAAGTAAATGTGCTGCTGGACCCATCTTTATACCCCTGGGGGCCCGTATTCTCTTTCTTATCTAAGAGGCCAAATTCTACTGGTCCGTTTTGTGGTGCCAGTTCTTACAAGCAAGTTAAGTTAATTTACACTTGCAAGAGAAATAACTAAATTGTGCATACTAGACTTCTTTTACTGGGCGAGAGATTCCTCCCCCTGCGGACGGCTGTGTGTTCGTATCAATATGGGTTAAGTCAAGGGCACTCCTTGGCAGCCTCTTGGTCAGCAATTGGCATATCTCTGTTTACAGCCATTCACAGTCACAGCAGCCTGCATATCCAGGCAAGCAAAAATGGATGTTACAAGGGGGGTTCCTGTCTGGCTACAGTCTATTGCAGATCACCTTCCCAGGAAGAGGAGGTGGATGAAGCTTTTTATAAGCTAGTTATAAAATCATCCAAAACACAGGAGTTGGTGGTCATGGGGGACTTCAACTACACAGACATCTGTTAGGAAAATAACACAGCAGGGCATATAATATCCAACAAGTCCTTAGAATGTATTGGAGATATTTTTTTATTTCAAAAGTTGTAAAAGTCACTAAGGGAGAGACTGTTCTAGATTTGAGTTTGACAAATATGGAGAGATTAGTTGAGAATGTGAAAGTGGAAGGCAGCTTGCATGAAAGTGAGCATGAAATCATAGAGTTCATAATTCTAAGGAATGGTAGGAGAGAAAACAGCACAGTAAAAAGAATGGTTGTCAAGAAGGTAGACTTTAGGAAACTTGGAAAATTGATATGTAAGATACCATGGGAAGCAATTCTATAGAGGGAAACAGTTCAAGAGAGTTGGCAGTTTTTCAGAGTGACATTATTAAGGGCACAACAGCAAACTAACCCCATACAAAGAAAAGATCAGATTTATGGCCAGAGACACTCTGGCTTAACCATAAGATTGTCAGAGATCTGAAATCCAGAAAAAAGAATTCCACAAAAAGTGAAGACTAGGTCAAATTACAGAGGATGTATATAAACAAATAACACAAGTATGTAGAGGCAAAATTAGAAAGGCAAAAGCACAAAATGAGATTAATGTAACTACAGACATAACTAGCAAAAAGAAAATATTCTATGAAAATATTAGAAGCAAGAGGTAGACAAAGGATGTTAGGCTCATTAGTTGATGGGAGGTGGGAGGAGAATAACAGAAAATGTGGAAATGGCAGAAGTGTTAGATACTAAACTTTTTGGTAAAATTCATTTATTAGACATCTAACTTTGATCCTCCCTCATTTTCACTAGTATTCAGAGATTAAATTAAGGAAAGAACAAGTTAAAAGTTACTTAGACAAAGTAGAGGTCTTCAAATCACCATGGCCTGATTAAATACATCCTGGAATACTCAAGAAGACCGAGGAAGCAACTAAGACATTAGCAAATATTTTTGAAAAGTCATGAAAGATGAGTGGGATCCCAGAAGAGTGGAAAAGGATAAATACACTGTTCATCTATAAAAAAGAGGAATAAGGACAACCTGGGGAATTAGAGACCAGTCATCTTAACTTCAGTACTCAGAGAGATAATAGAGGAAATAATTAAACAATCACAATACAAACATCTAGAAGTTAAAAAGTGACCAGTAATAGACAGCATGGATTTGTTAAGAGGAAATCATATCAAACCAATCTAACAGCTTGGGATACAAGTTTTGAGGATAGGGAGGATGTGGTAGATGTGGTATATTTTGACTTTAGTCAGGCTTTTGATACTGGTTTGCATGACTTCCTCATGAATAAACTAGGGAAATGCAACTTAGATGGAGCTACTATATGGTGTGTGCATAACTGGTTGTAAAACCACTCTCAGAGAATAATTATCAATGGATCACATTCAAGATGGAAGGACATATCACATGGGGTTCCCACAGAGATCATTTATAGGTCTAGTTCTGTTTAGCATCTCCATCAATGATTTAGATAATGGCAGACAAAAGTTTGCAGACAATGTCAAGACTGGAGACATTGCAAGTGCTTTGGGGGACAGGATTAAAATTGA
This sequence comes from Pelodiscus sinensis, assembly GCF_052426305.1. NCBI lineage: Eukaryota > Metazoa > Chordata > Testudines > Trionychidae > Pelodiscus > Pelodiscus sinensis. The sequence continues at coordinate 10,708,963 of NC_143055.1, forward strand.
AAATAATCAGGGCAAACTGGAGAAATGGTATGACAAACAGAATTAAATTCAATATGGAAAAATGCAAGGAAGGAACAAACACATAGGAAGGAACAAACAGTTGCCCTTATATAGAATGTGAAATGAGTGCTTACAGAAAGAGTACCAAGAGAAAGAGATCTAGATGTCATAGTGATCACAGGCTACGTTTAAGTCAACAATGGGATGTATTAGCAGTACTGTTGTAAGTCAGATATGAGAATTCTTCCTCACTACTTCACACGAGTTAGGGGCAACACATTTCAGGAAAAAGGTAGACAAATTGGAAAAAAATATAGAACAGGTCATAAAAATTATTAAAGGTCTAGAAAACATGATCTCCAAGAGAAGACTGAAAAAATGAGTTTGTTTGTTCTGGAAAAAAGAAGGGGATGTGATAAGAGTTTTTAAATTAATAAATGGTTGTTACATGGAAGAGGGAGATAAATTGTTCAATATAACCTCTGAAATTAGGATAAAAAGCAATCATCTTGAATTGCAGTAAGGGAAGTTTCAGATGGATATTAGATAAAAACATCCTGTCAGGGTGGTTAAGTACTGGAATAAATTGCCTAAGGAAGTTGTGGAATCACCATCATTGGAGATCTTTAAGAGCAGGTTAGACAAACTCCTGTGAGGGATTATCCAGCTAATCCTACCATAAATGCAAGGGATTGTGATATTTTGAGATGAACCAAGAGCCGTAAGATCTCAGATAATGCACATTTACCAGGCTGTCCTGGAGATGTGAGGCTGTCCTGGAGATGAATTTCTTGCAAAGCACTGACAAACATGGCAGAGCAATGATCATCCTGAAAAATAATGTAATGGGAATTGTATTTGATTGTACATATTTTCATTATTTTTTCTATGGTCAGCATGGAAGCAGGCCATAAACTATTCAACTCATATTAACCAATGTTCATAGCACCACTATATTTCTGAAAGTGATCATGATATTGTAAATTTTTTTCAGGTGATATCAAAGCCCCATAAGAAACCCACGGTATGTATGTTTTAAGGAAACTGAAGGTAAAAAGCAATTTGAAATAGGTGTGGCTCAAGTCCTACCCCATTTCCACGACAACTTTGGAGAATCTAAAACAAGAGACACAAAATGAACCAACTTTACAAGACAACTTTTACCCTACGTAAAAGAATCAATGGACACAAATCAGATATTAGGAATGGCAATGTACAAAAACCCTGTAGGGGAACATTTCAATCTTCCTGGACATGCAATTGCAGATCTAAAGGTAGCCATCCTGCAGCAAAAAAACTTCAGGACCAGACTTCAAAGAGAAACTGCTGCGCTACAGTTCATCTTCAAGTTTGACACAATCAACTCTGGATTAAACAAAGACTGTGAATGGCTCGCTAACTACAAAAGCAGCTTCTCCTCTCTTGGAATTCACACCTCCAGATCAGCTACTAGAAGTGGGCCTCATCCTCCTTGATTGGATCCACCTTGTCATCTCCAGCCTGATTATGGTCTGCATATTTATACCTGCCTCTGGAAATTTCCACTGCATGCATCTGACGAAGTGGGTCTTTGCCCACGAAAGCTTATGCTCCTACAATTCAGTTAGTCTATAAGGTGCCACAGGACTCCTCACCGCTTTTGCAGATTCAGACTAACACGGTTACCCCTCTGACACTCAACTTTACAAGAGCTTTCATAGGTGCTAGGCAGAAATCCAACAGGACACGCTCAGGATCCACTAGACATGACGTGTGCTGGAACTATTGGAATGAAATTGCTACATAGGATAGCAAGACTAGCAAGTTGTAATTTCACAGCGTCAGGGTGGCATTGCTAAGCACACTCCACAGCGTTCCTCTGAATACTTTCCATAGTACCAGAGCCAGAACTGTACAAATTATGACAAGAGTTTTGGACACAAGGCATCCAAGTGTGGAATGGACAATAAATACTGGAAGCAGAAGGCAAGACAACCACTGGCACCACAGAAAACTAATCACCGGTTGACCCCTGCCATACACTGTCCCATAAATGTATGAATGGAATTATGTGAAAGTGTTGTTTGCAACAATATGAACTAGACTCACATTCTGTATTAGTATTTAAATTAAACAGAGAAGAGTCCATCATATTAGTTACCTATTGATCTTTTTTTTTCTTTTTCAAGATTGTGATGCAATATACACACGTTATATATTATACACTCTCCATATGGTGCAATATAGTACACACAATATATAACACACTGACACTGTAAATCAGTTTGCTTACCATAGGATTACAGATCAAATTGGAGTTCCAGACACTTAATGGCCTACAGTTCATGAGTAACTCACTTGAGCAGCACTTGTTGATGTACTGCGCTGTGCCGGCGATCAGCTGATCCGGCACAGCACGGCAGTCTAGACACGGCGCGGTCAACGAGGGAAGCCTTTGTCGACTGCTCCGGTATGCCTCGTGAAATGAGGATGAAGCCATGTAGTCTAGATGCCATGTAGTCTAGATTTACCCCAGAGTGCTATAGGACCATTGTTGTTTAATTTTTTTTTTTTAAGTTACAGACTAACACCGCTATCCCTATGAGAGATTTATTGTTCATGAGCTTTTCTGGGTAAAACCCATTTAATCAGATGAGTTGGAGTGGAAATTAGGGAATCTAGGATATATCTAAAAGCAAAATAAGTTACCTGCCAATTGTAGGACCAGTGTCAATGAGGCTAATTAAGTCAGGGTGGATGTGTCTCATTTGCAGCATTTGATGTGGAGATGCGAATATCAAAGGAGGGAAAAATTGCCTTTGTGGTGCGTTAACCAGTTAAGATTTTTATTTACAAATTCAACACTATCAGCTTAGGCTTGAATAAAGTCTATTTCTGCTGTTTCCCCCTGTAATTGGGTGCTAAAGTTCTTTTACAAAATGATCCCTCTCTTTTGTTGTTTTTCATTGCAAATTTCACAAAGTCTACATTTCATTCTGATGCCAAAAGAAACTAAAGACTTAAGGCTAAATTTTTTAATTGAGCTGAATTCTTGGTCTTCCATCATCATGAGATATAACTGGTAAATTGTTGGACAGAACAAGGTAACAATATATTCACTGAAGGAACCTGGTAAAATTGATCGCCTAATGGTGGTTGATCTTCAGTGCACAAACAAAATGATATTTGAAAATCTGAGAAAGTTTAACAGAGAGTGTTGCCTATTGAAAATGACCCTTAAAGTAGGTTTCACTGTTTCTTGACATTCTAAAGACCCCAAGATACACTTGTTTTACATCAATACAACGCTACTTTATAATTATACTAGAAGATTTGCCTGGTCCTTCAGAGAAGGGGGAGATGAGGGGATGGGCTGGAGTCAGGATTGGGGTGAGGAGAGGCTCAGGGCAGTGATTGGGGTAGTACAAGAGTCAGGGCAGGAAGTTCGAAGATGTAGAGGCAGCTCAGGGAAGAGGGTGGGGGAATTTAGCACATGAACTGGAGGTTGCTGGTGGCTACTCTCTGGGGCTGGCCTGGAGCAGCATGGGTCACACTGTCCAGCTGTTCCCTGAGGCCAGCTTAGGGCAACAGGAGTCATACTGACAGCCACTGGCTGATACCTGGGCTATGCCAGGGTGGCAGTGGCCATGCTGCCTGGCTGGTAGGTGCTCCATGTCTCTCTGGGGCTGTCAGAGTACCTGGAACTTCTCCTTTTGGCCAGATGGAGTCGTGGGAACCTCTCCCCTGAGTCAGCTGGGGCAGCAGGACCTGCACTGCCCAGCCAGTGGGTGCTTCACAGCTCTTCCGAACCATCAGGGGAATGCTTGTTGCTGCCCTCCTGTGGTCATTCTAGAGTATAACTTTCCCTGCTATCAATCACAGCCCTCCCTTTCTGTTGGATGAGAAACTATCACCTTCCAGGCACATCCTGTTGTCCCGGCAATGCCAAACCCTGACCTTGCTTTAAGTTATGATAAGAGGAAGCTGCCTACCAAATATGGTGGTTCTAGCTCTTACCGTGTAAGAGGATTTCTTGAACAAACAAATCTACTATAAATTTGAGAGATTTTGTGCATGTCTCTCTGTCTGTGAATTACACAACTCCCTTCTTCATATTTATTTCCTGAATGAGAGTGTATCTAGGAAATGTTATGTTTTGTGTCTCAATTAGAATTAATCTAAAAGTTTCCTTATTTAAATCTGACATTACAAATTACTTCTGCAACGGAGATTAATGGGAAACAAATATTTTAACTGAAATTAGGTGATTATAATGTATTTGGTTTAAAATATAAGACTGTGTGTTTATATGACAAGCTTAGTTGCTGAGAATGACAATTTGTAATTTATACCAGTAATTGGAAGTGTTGCTGTGATGGTAACAGCCTAAATTAAGGGACTAAAATAATTAAGACAAAATTAATATCAGGGCTGTGCTCAGCCTGGTTTTCAGCTTGAATCTCTCGTGTAATTTCCAGGGCATGGATATTCAGTTATCTTAAATTCTTACTATGCAACAAGGGCACTAGCCCAAAGGTGCAGGACTTAGGAAAACAGGAGACAAAATACCTGGTGCCCATTTCACTGTCAGTGGCATTTTCAAACATTAGATGACATTTAAATTAGAAAACTGTCAACCAGCTTTCAACTCAAATTTTGATCTTTTTAGATACCCCAAGTCAAACAACTCTCAGTCTGATAACTGTTTGCCTAGGAGACTTTCAGTAGTGTGGGGATTGGGGGGATGGGAAGAAAAGATACTGCTGCAGCCAATGAAATTCATTTTGTAGCTGGCATTTCTCACACAAGTCAGAATTGAACTCGGGGCCCTTCAGGTTTCTGTCCTGATGGGGGCTCAATCTTTTACAGTCCCAACCACTTATTGCCATTAAAGATCCCATTTTGGTGGTGGTGTTTTTTTGTTCAAAACGTGTGAATATCTGAGCTGGTGAACAGAATAAAATTCCAATGCAGCTAATCACAGTCTTCCCAAATTACTCTGTCATTTTAATTGGATACAATCGTTCTTTTCACCTAAACTTAAATGAGGATACAAGTGGTGACCTTATACTGGTTGCCGCATTGCTGCCAAGGTAAACAGAACTTCAAATGACATGAGACAGGATATCTCCATTGAAATGAACTGACACTAGATGGAATTACACTAGCTAAGGATATATTCTATTCTAGATCAGGTCTAATACCAGACTCAACACCATATTTTCTGAATGCCTTCCAGTGGTGGCATAGTGACATAATAACATTCATGTTATGTGGTTTGTCCTGTCACTCATCCTTTCTCTTAGGAGAAAACCATGTGAAGCTGAGGGTTTTTTCTCTTGGAAAAGGCTTTGTCTTTCCTTCCATGGGCACACAGCTCTGTGTTTATAGCACAGGAGATAGGTTGGAGCAACATGCCTCGCACTTCAGATGGAAGGGGACGTTGTTTGTGAGGGTACCATTAGCTGGAACTCAATTGTATGGAAAGTCTTGGAACAAATTTTGAATGACAAAGAAGTTAATGACAGAGAAAATGGTAATTGGAAAAAATAGTGTGCTTTTACAAAAGATCCAACCTGTTCTCCATTGAGAAGATAACTGATTTAAAAAAAATATTATTTTTTTTAGAAAAAGGAACTGCAGGCAATCTAATCTACATGGATTTCAGTATGGTATATGATTGAGTTGCATGCGGGAAAAGATCTGGATTAATAGGAGAATTGGAAGGTTGATAAGGAACTGGTTAAACGTGAACTGTCAGGCTAGGAGGAGGTTAGTAAAGGAGTCCCCCAGACATCATTCTTAGGATCAATCTTATTTAACATTTTTATTAATGATTTTGGCACAAAAAGTTGGAGGATGACAAAAAGTTAGGAAATACTGTAAATACAGAGGACTAGAATATCATGTACATTCTGGATGCCTTTGAAATCTGAAGTAATGGAAATGAGATGACGCTTAATAGGGCAAAGTCATGCACTAAGGCTATGTCTACACAGTGTTATTTTGGAATAACGTTAGTTATTCCAAAATAACAAAGAACGTGTCTACACTGCAAGCCATTATATTGAAATAATGTCGAGCTGGAGGACTTCTTACTCTGATGCCTGCAACCCTCATTTTACGAGGAGTAAGGGAAGTCGAAGGGAGAGTGTTCTTCCTTTGACTTCCTGCTGTGTAGATAGCACCAAAAGCTGAAATAAGCAATTTTGATTTAAGCAACACAATTGATGTAGCTCAGGTTGCGTATCTTAATTCGACCTTATCCCTTAGTGTAGACATACCCTGAAAGACTAACATTTTTTTTGTCCTATAAACTGGGGACTTATTTGGAAGCAAAAGGGCAGTAGAAAGATCTGAAGAGCTAGATATACTCTCATGATAATTATGAGATGTCAATGAAATACAGTTGTGAAAAACCGAACTCAGTCATAACGTGATGCTTCCAGTAGAGCCCTTCTTTTACTACCATTCTACAATGTACTGGTGAGACTTCATCTGGAATACCGGTCTCCCATATTTAAGAAAAATGAATTCAAATTTGAAAAAAGTGCAGAAAATGGCAATTATGAACCGAGGAATGGAAAACCTACCTTATGAGAGGACACTCAATGAGATTGTCTTGCTTAGACAAACCAAATGAAGGCTGAGATTTCTCCCTATAAATTCATCAAAAGGACATACGATATATCTATCTATCTATATCTATATATATCTATATATATATATAGTAACGGGTTGACTCACTTTCAGCATGGCTTCTTCCCTCAAGTTGGCTTTTGGGGAATTAGCTGGCTACTCCGACACCCCCCCTTTGGGTGCGGTGCTGTCTTTGGGGCACTGCTCTCCAGCAGTGACAACTCCGGTCTTGGTCCGTGCCCCCTTCGGGGGAAGGGGGGAGAGTCATTGTTCTTCCTCTGCTCCTCCTCCAGGGTCCTCCCTACTCCCTAGGACCCCCAGTTCTTCTCCCACTCTGCCTGCCCAGTTGCCTCCTGCAACCCTGCCTTGCAGACTGATGGCCTGGGGCTTCCCTGGCACAAACTCCCCCAGCCTACCGCAGCTGCCTCCTTGCAAACCGCGGCTACCTCCTTGCAGCCCTGCCTTTTAGGGGTGCCTCCATGCGATCCCTGTCCTCCATGACTGCCTCCTTGCAGCCCCTAGGGCCTCAGGCTGGGTAGCCTGGGTTTGCTAGGCCAAAGCCTCTCTCATTGCAGGCAGGCAGGACTCTCTCCTCCTCCCAGGAGCTGCTCTATATGGCCTCCAGCTGGGCCCTAGTTAGCTGCCTCAGCTGGGCTTCCCCTGACTCAGCCCCTTAAAGGGCCAGTGAAGGGCAACACCCTGCCACAATATATATATATATGACAGCAATGAGAGAAGATCTTTAAATTAAGCATCAGTGTGGACACAAGAACAAATGCATATCAACAAGCTACCAATAAGAATAGGCATGAAATTAGACAAAGGCAAGAGGACCATGGAGGGCAAAAAAAACCCTAACTGGCTTCAAGGCTGAGTTTGATAGGCTTATGGAGAGACTGTTAGTATGGGGTTTGCCTAAAATAGTATGCAGCTACTAGCAGCAAATATCTCCAACAGCAGTGATGGAACACCCGATAAAAAAGGTGCTGAGTTATTGCAGAGAACTCTTTCCCAGATGTCAAGTCAGTAGGTCTTGCCCACATGCTCAGGGTCCATTGGGATGGCCATATTCGGGGTCTGATTGTCAGACTTCCGGGGGGGTGGATTTTTTGGTTTTTGTTTTGCTTTTCTTTGCAGCATGGCGAACAGGTCATTTGCAGGTTTAAGTTAGTGTTAATGGTGAAATCTCTGTGACTTGAAGTTTTTAAATAATTGAGAACTTCAGCAGTTCAGCCAGAGGTTAGGGGTCTATAACAGGAGGGGGCAGGTGCGATTCTGTGGCCTGCGATGTTCAGGAGTCAGAATGGATGATCATAATGGTCTTTTCTTATCTTAAAGTCTATATCAGGGCTACTCAACATGTGACCCGTGGGCCGCATGCAGCTCAAGGGTGGGATCCTTTGAACATGGTGAGGCATCTCCCAGGTGAGGTGAGCATTGGAAGAAGCAAGTGGATGGGCTGGCTGGAACAGACGGGTACAAGGTGTTGGCGTTTCTAGCCTCCACAGAGGAGGTGCTGGGAGTGCTGGAGCATTGTAAGAAGTGCTTTGTAATCATTCCCATCAATGTGAAAGAAGCTATTTTCATATATTTGCATATATATTTGCATGTATATGCAACCACGCTTAAGTTATGGCCCTCCACAGGTGCTGTGAGTATCATTGTGGCCCCGGGGCTTCCAAAGTTGAGTAGCCCTGGTCTATGTTCATTAAACTGTCAAGGACCGGCCCTGTGAAAATTCTGTTTTCTTCACAGGCAAAGTTTACCCTTGAGGCAGCTAATATAACATCTCCCCTATCTACCTTCTTATGTCCTATGCTCTTGCTTCCCTTTAAACACCTACCACATCCCCTTTGTCTTCTTCAGCTTTTAGCTTCACCCTTTGCAATCATGCTGTCTACTGCTCATTGTCTGCATATTTTCCCCCCTGAAGATTCCCTTTTTAAAAACCCATTTCCTTCATGAATCCTCACTACTTTGTCCTCCTCTCCAAAAGTCCCTGCACATCTTCTCTAGGTGAAATTTTTCTCCTTCTGTCAGCAGATCTGTTTAAGCTGTGCTTATAAAGTTCCCTATCCATTTGCAGAGCTATCAGAGATGATTAATAATAACAATGAATAACCTCAGAGTAATGTCAATCCAGACAAAGATAACTCTCCAACTAAATATGAAACCATTTCTTCATCCCTGGCCTTGAAAAAAGGAACATTTCCCACCCTGCTTATTTTTTGCTCAGTCAGGTATTCATTCTTTTGGCAGAGATGTGAGAACAGCTGTGGTCATTTCTAAGGTGGGGATGTGAGGACCCCGGTTCAGCAGTAGCACACAAGAGTAATCTCCTGTGGAATCAAAGGCAATTTCAGTGCCTTGCCAGCTGTCCATCTTAATCCTTCATTTACCTTGCACTTAATGGCTAGGGTAGTGATCTAACCCATGTGCAAGTGGGCAAATATCATCCTAACAGATGGGCATGTGGATAGGAACCAGGAGGGTTTGTATCTGCATTAAATATTTGTATTAATGGTGGAATTCCCTCTGGCAATACAAGACCAGCTGTCTGGTTTCAGATTATCAGTCCACACCTAAAAGGAGATGTTACAGCTAATTTAATTATGTTGGAGATTAAATTTCTGAAAAAAAAATTGCTGTCCATAGATTGACAAGAAGCATTTAGAACCAAGAAACCAATAGAGTGATGCACAGTGGCTGGATAAAAATATTAAAATAGTCTCTAACCCATATTGATCCTCCATGGAGAGACCTGCTAACCAAAGTCCAAGGTTTCACAGTTGGGGTGAGGATCATCTGTTCTGACTTTGTGCATAATCCAGGCTGTAGAACCCCATCCAGTAATTCTTGCTTCAAGCCCAACTACTTGTGTTGCAACTTAAATATATCTTTTAGGAAGACAAGCACACTTGACTCAAAGGTCCTTAGTGATGGAGAAGTTGGTATATCATTCAGTGAACTGCTGTAATAATTCATTAGATAATTAAGTAATTAGATAATTGCTAATAAATATTATACATTTGAAACCACTTAGGAATGGGTGTTGTATTCCCCATTGGAGTTTTTCTGACCTTATTTTCCCTTCATTGAAACCTGTTCTGATCTGCTAGAAGACCAAAGAGCTCTGTAGTATCAGATAGTCTCTCTCTTCATGGATGTTTATACTAGACTTTTGAGAATGGTGCAGGAGCAAAAGCAAGATAAGAATTATTTTAAAATATAATTGTTGGCTAACTATATTGAAGAATAAACTAGCATAGTCTATGCTTAAAATATGAAATAGTTGTTCTGTTGTCTAAAAATGGTGCCTGAAATTCCAAACTGCTTGGAAAAAGTTTATGGAGTGTGTATTAAATACTGAGATGACACGCTACAGATTAAATCCCACTTCTGCCATTGATGATCACATGGAGCGGATGGAGAGTTATTCTGTGCTATCGGCATATGGTGCTTACAGGAAAAATCCTATTGCAGTGTCACAGAGTGTAATGGTACTTACTCCAGACAGAGAACAGAAGGGGTCAGGCAGATTCCCATGGTGAATTTTAAGCACATGTCCAAAGACAGAGCTTATGGTCAAAGTGAACATTGTCAGACAACTAGCATGCTTCCAGAGAGCAATGGAATCATCCACTTCAATCAAGAGCCTGGAAGAGCACCTATACAATAGGCTCCTTTTGTGCCATCTTCCATAAAATATGTGGTAATTGCATCTTCACAGTTTATGATTTTAATGATATATTTGCATGCAGAATGTTATTCATCTGCTACATTTATTGTACCCTGTATCGAGTTTCAGACAATGGTGAACACGGGAGACAAAGCTGGAATTGGAGCTGTGTAGTAACTTGTTTGTGTCTATGGCTATGTCTAGACTGCATCCCTCTGTTGACAGAGGGATGCAAATCAAGTACATCGAACTTGTTAATGAAGCAGGGATTTAAATATCCCGTGCTTCATTAGCATAAACATGGCCACCACTGTTTTTCGAAACAGAGTTTTTCAGAAAAAAACAGGAGTCTAAACATGGCTCTGTTGAAAATAAACCCTTTTTTGACAGATCCCGTATTCCTTAAAAAATGAGGTTTTCAGGATCTGTCAAAAAAGGGTTTATTTTTGACAGATCCAAGTCTAGATTGCCTTTTTTTTTGTAAAAACTCTATTTTGAAAAAAAGTGGCAGCCATGTTTATGCTAATGAAGCATGGGATATTTGAATCTCTGCTTCATTAGCAATTTCGATGTGCCTAATCTACATCTCTCTGTCGATGGAGAGGTGTAGTCTAGACACACCCTATAGTTGCAGCTACTCTCTTTAGTAAACACCAGGTGTTTAAAAACTATGATCATGGACTCACTGATTTTAACCTGCCTCTGCTGGCCACAAAATACTTCCACAGACTGGACTCCCACACACAAACTGCAGAGCCAGAATTTGTGTCTATGCAAATGAGGGATAAAGTCTCCTGAGCTGCATCTCTATGGCTGGCCCTCCCAGACACGCACAGATATCTGACTGTAGTCATCTAAAATTGTTAACTACAAGCTCGATTCAACTTTTGCTAAAGTCAGCTTCAGCCTTTCCCCTTATTGTCAATAAGTGTTGGAGCTGGCCCTATGTGAAATCTTCTGTTTATTTCATCTGCAGATGTTTCAATAAAATTCCTGTTTTCAAATGTGCAAAAGTTATGATTGAATCTTTTAGGGGTATTCACACTCAAAGCAAATACCAAATTCCTTTTCACAAAGCAAAGAACCTGCACAACTAATTCTGAAGTATTCTCCTGCTGAAAGCAGTGTGTCACAAGATTCTATAATCCACTAACCTGTATGTTTTGTACATTAGTTATCAATCCTGGTATGCACTGCTGAGATCCAGTTTCTTAGGTTTTACTTATTTCTGATTTTGAGACCAGCTGAAATTGAAATACAAGCAGAAAAATTTCTACAGGAAAAATGGGAGAGGGAGGACTTAATTGGGGAGCTTTTTAATCTTTAATATACAGGCAGTCCCTGAGTTACGCGGATCCAACTTATGTCGGATCCGCAGTTACAAACAGGGTTTGCTCCCCGTCTCCCTGGTCTGCTGGAGACCAGCAGACCAGGGAGACGGGAAGCAAAGCCTCTGAGGATGGCGGCAGCGGGACAGCCGTAGCACGTCTGGGCTGTCCGCTGCCCGCGTGCTCCCGGCTTTGCTCCCCGTCTCCCTGGTCTGGGGAGACGTGGAGCAAAGCCGCGGAGCACGTGGGCAGCGGACAGCCCACATGCGCCGCTGCTGTCCCGCTGCCGGCGTGCTCTGCGGCTTTGCTCCACTTTGCTCCCGGTCTCCCTGGTCTGCTGGAGACCAGCAGACCAGGGAGAAGGGGAGCAAAGCTGTGGAGCCCGAGGGCAGCATGACGGCCACGGCGCGTCTGGGCTGTCCCGCTGCCCCCGTGCTCCGCGGCTTTGCTCCGGATGCCTGTGGTACAGCAGCTGGGGCGCTGCCGGTTGGTCCTGCAGCACCCCAGCTGCTCTGCCCCAGGTGTCCTGATTCAGCCACTGCTGGTCAGTTTCAGAAGGAGCGGCGCTACTGGAGCAACCCAACAGCACTCAAGCTGCTCTGCCCCAGGCGTCCCCAAGTCAGCCGCTGCTGAAACTGACCAGCGCTGATTACAGGAAGCCCGAGGCAGAGATGCTCTGCCCCGGGCTTCCTGGAATCAGCCGCTGATCAGTTTCAGCAGCAGCTGACTTGGGGATGCCTGGTGTTCTTAAGTTGAATCTGTATGTAAGAACTGGCGTCCAGATTCAGCCTGTTGAAACTGATCAGCTGGCTGATTCCAGGAAGCCCAGGGCAGAGCAATTCTGCCTCGGGCTTCCTGTAGTCAACCGCTGGTCAGTTTCAGCAGCAGCTGAATCTGGATGCCAGTTCCGACTTACATACAGATTCAACTTAAGAACAAACCTACAGTCCCTATCTTGTACGTAACCCGGGGACTGCCTGTACTTTTGCATTAAAACTCCAATTTTCTTCCACAGTTTACACATGAGGGTTTTATTGTCTGTATTTTAAAAATATCAAACAGAAGGAATGTAAATGATGGGACAAAGTAGCATGTAGAGGTTCTTTGGTTGCCATTAGGAGAGAGAACAGAAAGAGATATTAGAAGCCAAGGGCCACATTTTCATGGTAAATTGCCTCCCATTTAGTCACTTACATACAAGATAGAATTTAAAAAATGCTCAATAGTGTAGTTCACGCCTTCCACTTTGAATCTTTGACAGATTTTTAAAAGAGGACTGTACCTAGTGAGATTAAAGTTAATTGAAAACCTTTTGGTGTCTAATTTAGATCTCAGCTCTCAGTCTGGTCCTGATTGAGTTTGAAAACCTGAAAACAAGCCCCATGTTTTGTCCAGGTATCATCAAGTGGATGCACGATCAGACATTTTCAGAATTTTGAGTTCATAATTAAAATTAGCTGCATTCTCTTTTAAGACTGACACAGACAGGGAAAGGTGTAAGCCAGATTCGTTAGCTAGTGATTTTTTTAAATGCTCCACTTTTTCTTGCCACATCCCCTCCAAATAACTAGATAATATATTTATAAGCTTCTGGTGAGTATGTGTCCTAGGCCCCTCTCTGTTTCTGGTCCATAAAGGCTAATGGGACAGCTAGTCAGAAAATGGAATTTTCAATTTTTTGCAGAATAGAAATTCTAAGTCCAACATGTGTTTTCATTCTAAATTGGAACAGGAAATAACAAAATTACAAAGTTTGAGGGGAAGAAAATTCCAGGACATGTTGCTTTGATGGTGTTAATGTGTCATTTTGACTGAGTTGCTTTGGTTTCCTTAGTTTCAACTTTTATATTACTTTAAAACGTTATATAGAATATAAACATAACAAACATTAGAATAGCCGTATAATAGCAAAGTAAAAGCTAAACCTTCAAACATAATCAAAACAAAATGAGAAAGCTAAACTGATTTTTCAGTGAAAAACTTTTTTCCATAAATTTTGTTTCAACCATCTCTAGGTAGGAGTCTGTTACAGCTCCAGCTAGTGAACTTCAGCTGAAGCTATAATTTGTGATTTATAAGCACTGGAGGTTCCTGGTTCAATCCCTGTGTATTGGCCAAGATGGAAGCTGTCACGTATTGAAAGAAATCAAATGACTCCTTTTTTAGCAAATAAGCTTCTACTTATGTCAATGTCCTTATTTACATGAATTAAATCTTCTCCCTAAACATTTTTGCCCTCCCCACAAAATTTTTAAAAAAAGTCTTGTGGATGTTCATAAAAATGACCCCAAAATAATACAAATACCTTTGGATCAAATCACACATCAGATTTAGGAAATATTTTAACATTCAGATGGTGCCATTCAAATAGCTTCAGATGAATGAATTTTCTAAATTGTAACATATAGGAGTTAAAGCATGAATAAAAGCTTGCTGCCAACTGTGATGAAATTGGGTTTTTTCTGTTTGTTTGTTTTTTTAGGCTAGCCATAATATCCAGTAAAGTCTCTTCTTTTTGGCATGCCCTAAAATAATTTTTCGGTTACTTGCTGCCTATACACTGTCTCCACGCAAGCAAACAAAACCACTATATTGTGCCAAAACATTGCGGACAGATTTGCAAATATATATTCCCACTATTCAGCCAGCTCTCACTAATTGATGGCTCTCCAGTGCCTGCCACATATCTCTCCAAGGGAGTGAATCCATCTTTTTTAATTCACCCACTGTGACTGCTCCCGTTGACAAAGAAAACAGAACCTTTGTTCTCCTCTAATAACAAAGGCCTTCAAGGTCCCTATAACAAAAGGCCGTGGTGGAAGCTAATGAGAGCCTGTGTCTAAGGGAGAGCATTCAGTGGATCCTTCCAGCAGTGACTGCAGCAGAACAGATTGTTAAGGATGGGGTTTGGATGTACATCAGGTGGAACAGCTTTGCTCGCACAGCAAGAAAGCCTCAGGCCTGCCTCAAACAGCAGGCCTTTACTCTTTCACATCTTGCTGAAAACCTTAAACTCCAGCCTCTGCTACCTCAGTAGCTGTTTCATATTCCGCTAAGTGAAGGAGAAAACAGGAAGGATGAGTTAGACATTGCTTGAAAAACCCAGGCAGAAAAGGTCTCTCATCCTCTCCTTTCTGCTTCCTTTTCTTGTTCTGCCTCATGAGATTCTCCCCGCCTTTGTGGCCCAGACCCTGCTGAGCACCCGGAGAAATATTTTACTGTGCAAATAATCCCAGCGAAGCTAGTTTAGTACCCAGCCTGAATAAGAGTGGCAGATTTGGGGAGAATCGTGGGAGCAACTCAGAACATGCACATCTCTAACCACTTGATTTGAATCCTAGCAAGGTTGTAGAATCTCTATAATTGGAGAGTGTTAAGAACAGGTTAGACAAACACCTGTACAGTGTTCCCTCTAATCTTTTCCATTCATGTGCAGAATAAATGTGTATGTTGTACCAAAGCATACGCAAATGCGCATCAACAGAGGAAACAAAAATGTAACTGTGGACACTGCTAATCAGCTGAGTGGCTTTGACTCTCTTCTGAGAAGCAGCACAAGTACACAGCTTACAGGGAACAGTGGCCAGGGATGGTCGGGATCCAGGGTGAGCAATAAAACACTGGCCATTCACCAAGATTAGCCCCATTGGGCTACTGTAGCTATATTTACTTGTATCTACGGGCCATCAGAGCTCCCATCAGAGCAATCTATGGGCCATCAGAGCAATCCACAGCCAAAGGGAGATGTGATTCTCCCATACCTATGGTGGAGAAGGTAAATACATCAGTGTAGTGGGGCCCATTGGGAGCTAACCTTGGCAGACTTGACCACGCCCGTGGGTTGGTTTTTGTCCACCCGTACCCGAGATGGTGCTTGGTCCTGCCAGGAGTGAAGGGGACTGGACTTGATACCTTTTCGAGGTTCCTTCCAGTTTTATGATTCTACAACAATCAGGAACAACAATTCAACTGGAGATAAAAAACAACACATGGGAAAACTTAGTAAAACTGCCTTTTTGAAAATCTGCTTAGTTTCGTAAGGGGCTCACAAAAAAGGCTGGTACTTGAGGACTCATGTAAAATGCAAGCCAGCATCCCTGGCATATATTCAAATTTTAATTTACTGTATATACATTTTTTTTACTTGAAACGCAGATCTAGAAAGTAACATATCTGCATTCACTTACAAGTGCATCAATAGAGGATTAATTTTGACAGCTTTCTTTCTGAGTAATCTGTTCTCATTTAATTGGAATTTGATTGATATAAAAAGCAGCTTTGACTTAGTTGTCTACTGATCTGTTATATTAAAATTTTGTGATCTGGAAAGCAATACGTTGGTATTTACTGATTATCATATCAATAAGAGCCTAATTTTGTTAGCTTTTCTACTGAATAATCTGACAAACACAAAAAGCAGTTTTGATTTAGCTCCTTTATTGATTTATATTTTGTATTATAATTCATTTCTATGAAGAATAATATGTTTGAGCCCCACTAATAAGGTGGCAAGTGAATGCAATTTTAATCCTGTAGAGTTTTTTTTTCTTCATACTGAATAACCAGGTTAATGTAACTGGAATTTGATTAATAAAGAGAAGCTTTAGTTTAGGTGCTCAGATACTGCAGTGATGAAAACCATATCAATACCTAGGACAGAGAGATAAGCTCTATGTGATATGCTAATTTGTTATACGCCAAAATGAAATTCATTATCACCAGCCTATCTGAAATGGGTGTCCATCACCATGGTATCTGAGCATATTACATGACAATAAAACAATAAATACAGATCTCTTGCACCACTGATGGTGGGAAAGATACAAAGGGTTGCTTTGGTTTATTAGATAATAAACAGACATGGAAGGAATAGATTTTATTGGCATTTGTCAGAAAATGTTAATATCACCATGCATACACATATACACCCCAAGAAAAGTATTTCCATGGCTAATAATTGAAATTTACAGATAGACAAAGTAAGAAAAATGCTGCTTGAGAACACAGTAGAGCTTGATTTCAGGATATTTACTTTGTATATTTCAACATGTGATTCTGACAGTTTCTGGTTTCTGGTTATAAAGCTTAAACTTTTTCCAATCTCAACATCTACTATTATTTATTAATTATTTTTCAGCCATCTCATCTGATCCTCCCATAATTTCACACATCTGTGAACATTTGAATAGATCAAATAAAAAAGACATGTTTAAAAATAAATATCAATTTTGGCCATCGGAACTGTAAAAGAATAAAAATTTAATTCTGCCTAGCCTATTCATAAAACATGAAGGTCCTGAAATGTGTAAGAGGAGTATGAAAGCTAAGCTAGGGAAATAAGGTTGTATAGGTATTACATAGAAGCTTACTCTTTAAGATGTTTTGAGCACATCTGATCAGGGATTTTTGACAAAATATATTTTTTTCAACTAAAAATCCCAGTTAATCAAAACCAAAACTCTTTGTAGGAAAGAATGATACTACCACATGTTAAAAGTTTCAACACATCCTGTTTTGACATTTTCACGTAGAAAAGTTTTCATTTTTTTTAAAGTTTAAAAAAAACTTTCAAAATGCAACCTAATTTACACAAGGAAATTGTATAACTAAAAGAAAGAAAAAAGAAAAAGGCCAATCAAAACCAAAAGTTTTTAAATTATCAAAGCTAAATTGTTTAAATTGAATCCAAACCAAATTTTGTTTTAGTTTGCTTGTTCACAAAAATGTCAGATTTGGATTTTTGTCCCAAAGTGCTTTGCAATAAAAGCACTTTTTCAAATTCTCAAAGACTGCTCATTGATGGGAAAATAAATTTCCTGCCCAGTAGTTTTGGTATGAGGAAAAATAGTCCTGCTTTGAAGGACTTCACTTAGCATATGTCTACACTACAAAGAAGATCGAAGCAGCCTCTGTCAATCTTCCAGGGTTCAAATTAGCGGGTCTAGTGAAGACACGCTAATTTGAACTGAGATGGACACCTTGGTTGATGCTGGTAGTTCTGCTTCTACGAGGAGTAAGGGAAGTCAAAGGGAGAGTGTTCTCCCTTTGACTGTCTGCAGTGTGGACAGCACCAAAAGTTAAGTTACTTTGACTTCAGCTACTCAATTAACATAGCTGAAGTTGCATATCTTAATTAAATCTTATCCCGTAGTATAGACATACCCTCAGTGATCTGGGTTAAATTCCAAGCCACACTAATGATTTCCTGCATGATTTGGGGGAAAATCATTTAAATCTCCTGCCCATCTGTAAAATAGGAACAGTGATGCTTCTTTTTTGTTGCTCTGTTTTTTCTTCTTTTGGACTCAGAGACTGTCTTGTTTTGTATGTAGGGGTGGCCCATGAGGCTAGGCAAACTAGACAGTTGCCTAGGGCACTGCTGGCCCGGGCGCCAGATGATGATGTCACGGGCATCGATGGCCGTGCAGGCGGGGGTGCCGATCATGCCTTCTGCCTGGGGCACCAGCTGCCACAGCCAGCCTCAGGCTGCTTCTGTTTGTGTGTCTGTGTTATGCCCCCTACAATGGATTACAATCTTAATTTGGCCCTCAAGATGCATTAATGCTATGGCAGGGGCATCATTTGCTACGTGCTTCATGGCCATTGGTATCTTTGTAGTGTCCGTCTCCAGTATTGCTCTATTTCCGGGCCCCTTAAACAAAACTCTGCACAGGAATCTTCCATCACAGACTGGCGTGGGGGTCTGGGATATTTACTAAACTAACAATGGTCTCAAAAGCAAACTCCAAGGAAATGTTGCAATCAGCTGGAAATTAAACATAGCCTCTCCTCCCTTTTTGGCCTTTCTATAGACCAAATCATCTTAGATTCATTCCACCACCCAGAATGACAGAATCAGATCTTGGTTTGTGCTAAGCAGAGCACACACAAATCCTCCTCAAATCAGGGAACCAGTTTTTCTAATCACTTGGCTCTTTGCCAATTTGCTTTAATTAAGGGAATGCCAGCACGCTCCCCAGTGATTAATACACTTGATTCCTCCTCGAGAGCCAATGGAAGATCATTTTTGTGATAAGCATCTGACATTTTATAACATGAGTAAGCTCCGTTATCAGACAGAATGACTAAAAGAAAGATTTTGTTACTTAAGCAAGGTGTCACTCCTGGAGAAAGTCACCCAGGATGTTTCACTCAGGGTCATGAGCTACTTCTGTATATGGAAATCTGGGGATTGCACAAAACCTGGATCTAATGGAGACCATTCACAAATTGACCCCAGTTCCAGGCCTGTTCAGCCATCTTTGACGGCACTGATCTTCTCTTGTGCTGTTCCTCTGTTCAAAAAGGAAGAAGAAAAAAAGGAACCAAGGAATTGCTCACAGAGAATTGTTGGTCCTGATCTATTTACTATCACTATATTATGTGTAGCTTTGTTTTCAGCAGATCCACAAAGTGCTAAGAGCTGAAGAAATTCAGTGATTGAATCTGTCCCTGATCTAAAGAAGTCGGAAGTCTACACTGCAAAGCTAGGTGTGTTCTGAACATATGCTAAAATGACATGGCAGCTCTGTTTTTATTTTGGGTTAGCAGCTCAAATTCCATTCTGCAGGGAGGTTTAGGGTTGAAGTCAAGCTATTAAGCCCATTAAAAAGCCATGTTGTTTCTTCACTGTTATTTTCCCCTGAGTTAGATAACCAGATTTAAGAACAAGCCTTTTACTTAGCATGTGCTTAAACAACAGGGCTTAACTCGAAATAAGCTATGCAAATAGAGTGACATCAATTGTGTAGCTTATTTCAAAATAGCTTATTTTGAAATTGGGAGCAACTTTCCTCTGGGGTATCTGGTATTGGCCACTGTCAGCAGACAGGACACTGGGCTAGATGGACCTTTGGTCTGACTCAGTATGGCCGTTCTTATGTTCTACACAGCACTTATTTCGAAATAGACCTCTTTTCTTCCGACTTCCCTTACTTCTTATACAATGAGGCTACGTCTACACTGGCATGATTTTCTGGAAATGCTTTTAACGGAAAAGTTTTCCATTAAAAGCATTTTCGGAAAAGCGCGTCTAGATTGCCAGGACACTTTTCTGCAAAAGCACTTTTTGCGGACAAGCGTCCGTGGCCAAGCTAGACGCGCTTTTCCGCAAAAAAGCCCCGATCGCCATTTTTGCGATCGGGGCTTTTCTGCAGAAAACAAATCTCTGCTGTTTACACTGGCCCTTTTGCGCAAAAGTTTTTCGGAAAAAGACTTTTGCCCGAACGGGAGCAGCATAGTATTTCCGCAAAAGCACTGACAATCTTACATGAGATCGTCAGTGCTTTTGCGGAAATTCAAGCGGCCAGTGTAGACAGCTGGCAAGTTTTTCCGCAAAAGCAGCTGATTTTGCAGAAAAACTTGCCAGTCTAGACACAGCCTGAGGGTTACAGGAGTCAGAATAAGAAGTCCTCCAGCTTGACAGTATTTTGACATCATTTCGAAATAACTGCCTTCTGTGTAGATGTGGACTAAGTTATTTCAAAATAACTAGCGTTATTTTGATCTGAGGAAGTAGGTCTGGCCCACGAAAGCTCATCACCTAATAAACCATCTTCAAAGTGCTGCATAGTCCTGTTTTTTGTTTCTCCCATTGTATGTTTCCAATCAAGACTGGCACTGTGTAGGAAAACTAATACTGCTATATTACTAGAACTATATAACCAGGATATATATTTTCTCGTTTTCTTCATAGTTAAGAACATAAGAATGGCCATAGTGGGTCAGACCAAAGGTCCATCTAGCCCAGTAGCCTGTCTGCGGACAGTGGCCAGCGCCAAGTGCCCCAGAGGGGGTGGACCAAAGACAATGATCAAGCGATTTGTCTCCTGCCATCCTTCTCCAGCCTCTGACAAACAGCCAGGGGATAGAAATGATGTCCCTGGCCTTTAATAGCCTTTTATGGACCTAACCTCCATGAAATTATCTAGCTTCTTTTTAAACTCTGTTATAATCCTAGCCTTCACAGCCTCCTCTGGCCAGGAGTTCCACAGGTTAACTATGCGCTGTGTGAAGAAGAACTTTCTTTTATTCGTTTTAAACCTGCTACCCATTAATTTCATTTAGTGTCCTCTAGTTCTTCTATTGTGGGAAATAATAAATACATTTTCTTTATTCACCCTCTCCACGCCACTGTTGATAGTTGATTCTATAATAGAGACAGACCCAAATAGAAAACATGGATGCTAGTATACCTGATCTGTAGGAAAGTATGGACTAGTAGCATAATAAGAAAGACATTTCATGATGGGGTTTAGTTCAGACTAGGCTTTGGTGAGACCTAAGAGTGGGTATGTCTACACTACCACCCTAGTTCGAACTAGGGTGGTAATGTAGGCAACCGGAGTTGCAAATGAAGCCCGGGATTTGAATTTCCCGCGCTTCATTTGCATAAAGCCGGGCGCCGCCATTTTTAAATGTCCGCTAGTGCGGACTCCTTGCCGTGCGGCTACACGCGGCACAGACTAGGTAGTTCAGACTAGGAAGCGTCCATCCGGTGCCCAGCCAGAAATTCAGAAAATACCGGACATCGCACATGTCTGGTATTTTCTGAATTTTTCTACCTGACAGAGGCTCAAATACTGGACTGTCCGGTAGAAAACCAGACACCTGGCAACCCTACCAGAAACATAAGCCCCTCTATCACAGGTCTTGTGAAAGGCCTGAGGCCTAGAGGACAATGCTCAAGATTTTGCTAATATAAAGAAAGTGAAGCTGTGAACACGACCCTGCCTCTTGCTCAGAGCTGCCCTTTGCTTTATATTAGTACAGTCATGAGTATTGTTGTCTAGGCCTCGGGCCTCACATCTGGCCTGTGGTACATGGGCTTATGTTTCAGGCCCTCGTCTTACTACAATAGTATGGTGTATGAAACAGCAGGACTATGAGAAAGCTGAAAAAGAGAGAGATGCCTGAAGAGACTATGAAACAACTTCACATAACCCCATAAACTTGCAAAAATGACCTCTTTTATTGGGCTTACAAAGCACCTTCCTGAACCTCTAGCCATGTTTGGATTCTGAACAGTTGTCCATCAGTGAAACGAGGTACTTAACAGGAGACAGGAGTGACACTGCTCACCTGTAATGAAGCTTTTGGAAGGCGAGATATATTAACGCAAAAGTATTTCTAAAGCAAGTCAGGGATTATTAACGACTTCATTCTCATAGCTGAAGCCGCAGACAAGAGGGGGCTGGAGCTTACTAAGGAATGACAGACTGGAAGTCAAAACCATGATTGATAAAAAAAAAAAAGGGTGAAAGTGACAAAAGCATTTAATTAATGCACAGCCCAGAAGATAGTGATTGTAAGTGGACATGACTTGGAATCCAGAGCCAAATGCATTTCTTAGATCCAGCTGGTGATGACAGAGAGTGAGCATATGGAGCAAGTGAATAGAAAATGCTGGTGGGATGAAGAACATTTGGGAAGCTAAATCATATCATGAAAAGTAATTTATCACATTTTCAATCACTGTGTCCTTCCTGCAATGACTTAGGGATGGGAACTGTGAAAACTTACTAGAACAGAGTAAACCAGTATAAAGGCCAGAGAGGATCCAAGAGGAGTGCAGAAAAAGTATTTACTCTGGCCATCTAGGATGTGACAGTTGTCACATTACACTTCACAGACATTGAGAACTTCATGGTGACAGCCTGAACCTTTTTCTTGCAAACTCATAAGCTAGTAATATATGGAGATATTCCTATCTCATAGAGCTGGAAGGGACCTTGAGAGGTCAGCAAGTCCAGTCCCCTGCCCTCACAGCAGGACCAAGTACCATTCCGACAGATTTGCCCTAGATCCCTAAATGCTCCCTCCTCAAGGATTGAACTCACAATTCTGGGTTTAGCAGGCCAATGCTCAAACCACTGAGCTATCCTTCAGCATATTAGCCAAAGGAGAATCTCCAGTAGTGGTAGATGGCCCATTACACACAGTTGCACAGTTCTGATATCATCTAGAAGAGGGTAGTGGTACACATTCACACACAACTATTTGTTTTAAAAGCCCCAAAAGCATGAAGGCAGCAAGGAAATGTAGGTTGCAGCCAGGAAGGCATGTTATTGGGGGGAGGGGGGGAGTGGGAAATGTTCTGGGCCAAATACAAAAGCACTGGAAAGTCTCGGGAAGGAATGGGATTAGATGGTAGTATGGACTGGGGACAGCATAGAGCCAGGTCACTCCAGCTGCCACCCAGGAAGTATTCTGTCTCAGCATAGCATGGACAATCTAAGATGCTGGTGCATAAATGTTGCAAAATTGGTATTCTTTAGACAATGCTGCCTGATCTCCTGTTCTAACAGGAGCTCTAAAATGCCCAAATCAAAAGTCTGAGAGTCTCATAATGAAGAGAAAATATATATCCATATGGCACAGCAATGCCCAGAGTCCAATAACTCTTGGAAAGAAATGCTAAACTATGCTAAATGGCATCATTAACAATGATGTTCCCTTAACTGTAGACGTATGTATTTCTTTAGAACTTATATACACATTTACAGATCTATTGGGAATCTACTGGATTCAGGTTTCATGGCAGTGGCTAGACAGAGTAACTAGGTTTTAAAAAGACAAAGATGTCTCGGGTTTTTTAGGTGTACAGATGTTGAATGTGTTAAAAAGGTAGCATTTCACAGCAAGGCTTCCATATTTAAAACCTGATTGCTAACTATAAGCTCCCTTCACTGTCAAAAATAAAGAAATAAATGGAAGCCAATAAAAGGAGGAAAACAGGACTCAAGGTATTCATTACAAACACAAGTATATTAACCACAGCAAATTGTTAGCAACAAGCATAAAATCAATTTCTTCTTTTTAACAGAAAAGAATCCATAACATGATGGTGAAAGGCTTTCATGTAACTTAAAGCATTTATTGGTTAAGATCACCTTAGGATAAAACAGGTTTTTATTGTGCGTGGGGAGGAGAGGGGGGGAGGAATGATTCTATCACTTTCTAGCATCCAGCACTATGCTCTTGTTTACTGTGAAGAATTTATACACAGTGCCACAGTAGCACAAGTAGTTCATCATGAAGTTGCATAATTTTGCTCCCCCTTATAAAGCTTCAGTGATATAAAATGAAAAAGGCAACCAACACAAAAAAGTACCTCTAAAGAGCATCGTGACCTGGGAAAATGGGTGGATAAATGGTGGAGGAAAAAATTGCAAGCTCCAGTTCCAAAAAAGCAGAGGCAAATTTCAAAATAGTATACTGCCGACTGCTCATTTTAATTCCACAGATATTGTTTGCGTAATGGATTTGGAACATGTCACCTGTAATTGAAAAGATTTGACATATTTGGAAATAAAAATAGGGAAATGCCATTTCCATAATTTGCCTTTACTAGCTCAGGGCATTCACACACCATTGGGAGAAATGTAATACCTATGGGAGACCTATACAGGCAGTCTATGGGTCAAATACAGCTTGTTTCACTCACATAAGCAGTTCCATTGCATCTACTCTAGCTACTTGCATGAATAAGATGAAAAAATGGCCCTAAATCCATACTGTGTACTGGAAAATATTTAATTCTATCTTGAAGGAAGCACAGACGATTTTCTAAGACTCATGAACACTGAAGATTCTCTTCCTTACCGAGGCTTCCATGGTTCTAGGTGGATTATAATATGGTGATTTATTTTTGCACCAGATTTACTAGAAAGTGGAAATTAAGGGCAACCTTTTTAGTGGTCCCCATTTTCTGATTACTAACAGCAAGGTATCTTTCCAGCTGCAGCAATATTAATCTAGATAATCCAGCATTAATACCAGCTTTTGATTTCATTTTACTTTTTCATACCAGCCATGTAGGAAGTAAACATCACAAAACAAAACTGTTCAGGTCCACACTTTGAGTCAGTGTTCCAGAAAAGAAAGTACCATGCAACTTTGGTTCAAAAGCCCAGATAAAACCCTTATTCCTTGGAGGGAAATCATTCCTCAAAGGTTAAAGCTGAATTACAGAATAATTTTTTTCCCCACTAGTTACTTGAAAGTTAGAAGCTGCTGAAGGTCTAGAAGGTCAATCAGATATAACCAAAAGATTTTATAGCAACAGTAGGTAGTAGCACTTAGCTTACACATCTCATGATAAAAACCTTGCATTCCTAAGTTGCAGGCTCTGTTCCATCCCCAATATTTCACTAACAAATAGCAAAGCAAGCAAACAAGTCAACATCTCTAAGAGATGACAGTCAAACTCCTTTATCAGACTCTTATGCAGTGGAAGCCTCTCTCTAATCCCAATTGGGCAGAGAAACAATTCTTTTCATACAGCAATTTACAGAGATCATTGTAGGTTTCAAGGCCACCTCCGACCCTCTGACCCTACAGATTTTCACTGGCATTCACTATGTTGGGTCCAATTACCAACAACTTCTTGATGAAAACTGAAACAAAGAAGTGATGAAGCACCTCTGCCATTTCCACGTATTCTGTTAATGTTTTCCCTTGTTCATTTAATAATAGTCCCACCCTGTCCTTGTTCTTTCTCTTGGTTTCAATGTATTTGTATAATTCTTACTTGTTGCTCTTTATGTGTGTAACTAGTATGATCTCATTTTGTGCTTTGAGCTTTCTAAGGGTATGTCTACACTACCACCCTAGTTCGAACTAGGGTGGTAATGTAGGCAACCGGAGTTGCAAATGAAGCCCAGGATTTGAATTTCCCAGGCTTCATTTGCATAAAGCCGGGCGCCGCCATTTTTAAATGTCCGCTAGTGCGGACTCCATGCCGCGCGGCTACACACGGCACGGACTAGGTAGTTCGGACTAGGCTTCCTAGTCCGAACTACCGTTACTCCTTGTGAAACCCAGAATCATGTTTGCTTTTTTGCAACAGCATCACACTGCTGACTAGCTATTGGTCCACTCTAACCCCTAGATTCCTTTCTGCCATACTCCTTCCCAGACAGTCGCTTCCCATTCTGTATGTGTGAAACTGATTGTTTCTTCCAAAGTGAAGCACTTTGCATTTGTCTTTATTAAACTTCATCCTGTTTACCTCAGACCATTTCTCCAATTTTTCCAGATCATTTTGAATTATGATCCTATCCTCCAGATTAGTCGCAACCCCTCCCAGCTTGGTATCATCTGCAAACTTAATAAGCATACTTTCCATGCCAATATCTAAATCTTTGAGGAAGATATTGAAGAAAGCCGGTCCCAAAACAGACCCCTGCGGAACCCCACTTGTTATCAATGATTCACAATCCTGCTGGAAAGGTATAACTACTCTCTGAGTATGGTTAGCCAGCCAATTACGCACCCACCTTATAGTAGCCCCATCTAAGTTTTATTTGACTCGTTTATTGATAAGAATATCATGCGGGACCATATCAAATGCCTTACTAAAGTCTAGGATGCTTTTTTAAAATTATTTTTAGACCATTAAAGATATCTTGGTTAAATCAGAGTGTAGGAAAGATAGGAAGTAGTGAAACAGACCGAAGTGGGATAATTTGCTCTTTAAATAATGACTCTTTAAAAAACTGCCAACTGTCTTCAAATGTTTTTCCTTAGACTTGCTTCGTATACTATTTTACCTGCCAACTTTCTGAGTTTACTAAAGTCTGTCTTCTTAAAATCCATTGCCTTTATTTTGCTTTTCTTCAGCCTACTATTCCTTTGAATCATGAACTCTATCATTTCATGATCACTGCCACCTAAGCTGTCTTCCACTTTCAAATTCTCAACCAACTCCTCCCTATTTGTCAAAATCAAATCTAGTACAGCCTCTCCCTCAGTAGCTTTCTTCACCTTCTGAAAATAATAAAAAAAATTGTCTCCAATACATTCCAAGAATTTTTTGTATAATCTGTGTTATATTATTTTCCCAGCAGATGTCTGGGAAGTTGATGTCCCCATCACTACCAAATCCTGTGCTTTGAATGATTTAGTTAGTTGTTTAAAAAAAGTCCAGTAATACACAAAATGGCATTTCTTAGTCCTTGAGGGTATGTTTACACTACCCCCCTAATTCGAACTAGGGGGGGTAATGTAGTCATACGGAGTTGCAAATGAAGCCTGGGATTGGATTTGAATTCCACGAGGCGTACAGCTAGTTCGGATAGGAAGCCTAATCCGAACTAGCTAGTTCATGCCGCTTGTAGCCGCGCGGCACACAGTCCGAACTAGCCGGCATTTAAAAATGGCGCCGTCCGGCTTCATGTAAATGAAGCCCGGGAAATTCAAATCCCGGGATTCATTTGCAACTCCGTATGACTACATTACCCCCCCCCCCAGTTCGAACTAGGGGGGTAGTGTAGACATACCCATACTCAGTGGAAAGGGAAGAATTTCTACCCAGCTCTTCTTCAGTCTTCTTTCAGTCCACACTTAATACAGAATTATTTATGACTCATCCGATTTCCTGAGCATGACAGACCCCAGTGCATTCTGGAAAAACCTTTCCTGATCTACCTCAATCTCAGAACCCTCTGAACTAGGAGAAATAACTACCAAAATCAGAAAGAATAGCATCAGTTATTCAACACTGTCCTGTTACCTCATTGCAAAAATCAAGGTGTGGTTATGGCCTAAGGAGGTCTCACATTCAAGGGGTCACACAAACCCTTTTACCATTAGCTAAAACCACTTATTTATTTTTTTCTGTCTCTCCACAGATGGGAAAAAAAAGAAATGCATGATATTCAGTTCTTCTTACTTTCAAGGGGAATTTTTATACTGAGGGTGATTTAGAAAACAAAGCAAAACAAAACAAAAAAACCCCAACACTTTCATTTCCAAAGATGGTTTCACTGCAGAAGACAATCAAAAGTATTTGTGAAATATTTGCAAACCTCAGCACAAGTCCTAGGGAGTTATTTCCTGAAGGAGAAACAGTTAATCATTAATATACTAATTGACAAGAAAAAATGGCTTTAACCTCAGCTACTGCTCCATGTCTATTGAAGAGAGGAGCAAAATAATGAGGGTGATATTGGCAAGGATAAAACTAATCCTATTAGTAAGGAGGTATCAACGAATGAACTGTGCAAAACATATATACACATGAATGCCAAAGAGGTAAGTTTGGTGCAGAAAAGAGGAATTTTAAAGGGTTCCACCTTTTGGACGCACGCCCCTTGGTGGCTGAGGGGAGTCTCTACTTGCCTGTCTGTAGGTGAAGCAGAGTCCAACAAGTGGCCGGAGATCAGGCCTCTTCTTTTACACACACAAACACCCAGTGTCATTTGCTGGAGGGTTGGGGGGACCCTGGCCTGCCCACTCCTCTGGGTCCCAGCCCTAGCACCCTATAATTAGTAGTTACCTGCTGAGTTTCAAAGTACTTAGTTGCTGTCATGTCCCTAGGCCACTTCCCCAGGATGCTGTCCCATCCAGCCCTTTCTCTAGGGAAGGGTTTCCCAACCTATGGGTTGTGACCCAAATATGGGTCACCATTACATTTCAAAAGGGTCACCAAGTGTCTCCCCAGGTGGCTCTGCCCTTCCTTCTCCCCCCATTTTTGAATTGCCTTGGGTCACCTAAATTGTCTTCCTGAATTGTCAAAATGGGTCCCCATCTGGAAAAGGTTGGGAACCACTGCTCTAGGGCCTTGTGGGTGAGTTCCCCTTGTCTGGGGTTCTGCAGGGTTGTCTTTGGCTTCTTGGCTAGCCTTCAGCCACTGGCCCTGGCTCCAAACAGGTACAATGCCCCAGCCCCCACTCGGAGCTGTCCAGAGTGCTGGTGTTCCCTGTCAGCCCTGAGGTCTGCCTGGGTTAAGCTCCAAGAAAGAACTGACAGGGCTTGGCCTAGCAGCTCCTTTTATATCCACCAGTTGCACCCTGATTGGCTGCAGCAGAGGCTGCCACTCTGTTCTGCTCAGAGAGCCTCTCTACTCCTCCCATTGTTGGCCAGAGTGCTGAAAGGCTTCTTGCAGGGATGTTGGGGTTTGTCCACCCTATCACAGGAATATATGAAATTTCCCCACATCACTTCAGAATAAAATGAGTCATGTGTGGAAGATATGGAGACTTTGCTTACTTAGCTGCTAATAATCAGAGTACCATACACACAATGTGCATTTCTCTTATCTTGCCTTTTCTAGAACACATGGCAACATATCAATTTAAACTTAAAAGAAGGAAACTGTGAGGAAGTGGAGTGTCTTGTTTTGGAGGGCAAATTTTAAGGAGGGGATAAAAGAACACACAAATACTAGGGGACAGATGTTAGTCACATCTGTTAATGAATTACAGGAACAGTCTCAGGCTGTGTCTAGACTGCAGGGTTTTTTCGAAAAAAGTAGCCTTTTTTCGAAAAAACTTCACCTGTGTCTAGACTACAGCCCCTTTATTTCGAAATTAAATCGAAAGAATGCAACTTTTCTTTCAATGGCGGTACTCCTCATTTCACGAGGAAGAACTCCTTTTTTCGAAAGTGCAAACTGGGCTTTTTCAAAACAGAGCATCCAGACTGCGTGGGTGCTCACTTTCAAAAAAGCAGCTCACTTTTTCGAAAGAAGAGGTTGCAGTCTAGACGCTCTCTTTTGAAAGAGGCTTGTAGTCTAGATGTACCCTCAGATAGTACAACATTGGGAATAATATAGGAACCAATCTAGAACAAAGCAGGAATAGAAATCAACATTCTTAAAGTATGTTACAAACATCTGATCCTTTGTACATTCATCTGAAGAAGGATGCCTTCCAGAGTTGTGTTCAATTTTTCACAGATGGAAAGCTACAGCATAATATGAAGGATCCACCAAATTAGCATACCATGATGTCATCTTGATTTAAAGATGACATTACATCATTTTAATTCGCTGTCATATTGTCATCACATATTACCACACAGCAATAATTCAAAATCCTTCTCTCTTTTCTCGCACTGTACCCAGACTGTACTTTTTGCCAACTACTGGGTGGGAAGTGGTGCACTGAAGAATTGGGTAAACCAGACCTACTCAGCATTTAGGAGTCCTGCCCTAAAAACCCTCAGACAATAGTTATTCAGGGAATTAAATGAATAAAAATCCCTGGAAACAGGGGATAGATAAAATTAACAGAAGGGGTAAAGGGAGGTAGAACTTAATTTGGAAATAACCATTTTTTCATTCTAAGACCTGTTTAAAAT
Organism: Pelodiscus sinensis; assembly: GCF_052426305.1. Taxonomy (NCBI): domain Eukaryota; kingdom Metazoa; phylum Chordata; order Testudines; family Trionychidae; genus Pelodiscus; species Pelodiscus sinensis. The sequence continues at coordinate 10,738,672 of NC_143055.1, forward strand.
CGACTCAAGCTAATGTTCTTTATCTGTGACATCTAGTACTACATTCTGTATATTCCCAGTGAATGACTAGAGGGAATAGGGTAAGCATTAGCAGTATGAATACTATCAAACTGCCTCCTTTGTATTCTGCAAATCTTGAAAAAGAACTTGGCCGACAGCTAGTCTTGACTTTGGGCAGGAAAAGACAATCCTCCAAGAAAACACACACATGTATAAGGCCACATCTCCACTTACCAGATGGTCTGCTCTCTGGCGATTGATCTTTTGGGGTTCAATTTAGTGGGTCTAATAAAGACATGCTAAATCAAATGCTGAGGGCATCCCCATCAGCACTGGTACTCCTTGCTGTCATGCAGAGTAATAGAAATCAACAGGAGCATTTCTCACATTGACCGCCAACTTAGAGTCCACCCCAGAAAATCAATGCAAGGTACATCTCTGAATGCTATTCATGTAGCTGGAGTTGCAAATCTTGAATTGATTTTCTCTGCCAATGTAGACCTGACCTAAGATCAGAAAACAGGCTGTAATCTAAGTGTCATTATGCCACATCATGTAATAAGGTGGGATCTTCTATCTCCTATAGCACCTCCCCCACCCCTCACCGAGGCATCTGACTCTATAGACACTTACTAATTTTTTTATTTTCTTTAGCTGGTGGTTCCCAGGTTAATAAAGTGATCAAGAGGTAAGAATATTATCAAATTATGACACCCCAAATAACACAACACCCTATTGACAGAACCTGATGCTTTCTCTGCTTGCTCTTATCTTTTTATAGCAAATATAAATGGCTAGGTGTTTTCATGCCCCTTTTTCTCCATTAATGAATCTCATGTTCTTCCATTTGTGTTTGGCCATCCTACTTTAAAAAGACCAAAACCTTTAAAAAGATTGAAAATTAACCAGACATTTACATGGATAACAAGAATACACAGTGATATAGGTATTAAAAATCAAGAAATTGGGAAAAAAATAAGTTCTGGTGCTTAGGGGCATAAATCAACTCAAATGAAGGCTAAGAAACTTCCTCTGAGGGTAGGTTATTCCAAAGCTGCTTACTTGAGCTCTGCTTTCCTCTTCCCTTTACTGGTGGTACTGACATCTGTCAGACACAGGATTCTGGGGACATAGGTGGAGATTTGGGAGACATAAGGGGGCATTGTCTGTCTATACTGGACATGAGGAAGAGGCAACTGACTCCTACTTCCTCCAAGAGGAATGTTGGGGGAGAGAGGAGAGATGATGCCAGGAGCTTTGTGTCTGCCACCCAATTTTCTCTTTATTTTTTTAATCCATGCACGGAATAAATTTTGTTATGTGCACGGAGGCACGTACAGATGTGCACCACTAGCAGAAACACACACTGCCAGCTGTGGATACTCTGCTAATCAGTTTGGGAGCATTGGACTCTCTTCTGAGTGGCCACCCAAGCTCACTCTACCATGGAAGTAGAGGCTCCTGCATTAAGTTCTGGAGGTCCCAGGTTGGATCCCAGCCATTGCTGATGGGGGTTGGTCAGGGTTACATTTGCAAGTACCTCATGTTAGAGGCCTGGCCCATGACTGGGGAACAACTTCAATGCAAATAATAATACAAGCAACACATTTAATGTGAAAGAAAATTTAAAAAACAACGTCCCCATATCGACTCTATTCGGGCACTGAACTTCCCTTTAACCAAGCATATTGTTTCATAGTGCAACTCATATAAATATTACAAGAACTCAGAAACTTTCCTGATAATAAAGTAGGTAACAGACATAAACGTGCTCCATAAATTCACAGCACAGCAGCTATCACCAGAGTCTGAGTAGTGAAATGAAGGAATACAATTAGGATAGGTTGGGCAGTGAAAGTTGTTTGCGGCTATAGTGAATTATCCATTCGGGCTGCACCCCGTGCTTGCTATGCTCACCCACCCCCCTCTCTCTGACCACTTTCGCTTTCATGGCTAGAGAGCCAGAGTCATTATATCGCATGGCAGGAAAAAAATGTTTGTATATAGTGAGAGATATATTGATCAATTCTGCCAGCAAAAGCAATAAACCATATTAAAGGCAAATTATATCAAGTCTTTGTGGCAAAAGTACAGGACAACTGACAGACAAGGGCTTAGAGAAGTCTGACTCATTAGCTTGACTGTTCACATGAGTAAAGATCACCCTAATAATTTTGGCAGGAGAGAGTCTTATCCACATACCCTCAAGATAGCTCGTGTGGGAATAGCGACCAGCCTCTATTGCAAACTATACAGAAGGAAGGGAAGGAAATGTTTCTGAGTAATGACACTAGGGCAAAACCCCATGACTACATACAATTGTCTAGTGTTTTTTATTGATAACACCAAACTCACAGGGCCTCTTTTTGCATAGTCTCATCTGAAAGACCCAAACTCTGAAAGAGTATTTTGTGCTCTCATGGAGCTGGAAGTGGGAATGTGAACCCATGGGTGCATAATCCACTGGCAAGGGTGCATTACAGATCCCGACTGTGTGCGCCAACATTCAGGGACTATTTTTTTCCCAGTCCCTAACCATTAACCTTTGGTTCTGCAGCTCAGGCTAGAGCGGTTTATGGTTGGCGTTCTGGAGGTCTCTGATATAATCCCTGTGGAGCTGGCCAAGAGAGAGACTCTCATATGTGGTTTCCAGGAAATCTAAATGTTTCCAATATCAGAGTAAACCTTCCCTTGGATGATATACAGGTTGAAACTCTGGGGTCTGGGACTCTCTGGCAGCTGGCGGGGCAGGGAAGCTGGTGGCGAGGGAGGGGGGAGAGCTCACAGGGAAGTGGAGCCCACAGCCAGCATGGCCACCGGGAGCTCTGGCAGGGTGGCAGGGCTGCCACGGGGCCGAGAGCTTTGGTGGGATGACAGGGCTGCCAAGAGGCTGGAGGGTTGGTGGGGTCTCCAGAAACTGGCAGAGCTGCCACAGCTTGCAGCACCAGGAGGATGTGAAGAGGAGCCCAGATGTCTGGAGAGAGGAATCCAGCAGGGAGGCTCGTGCCCCCCCTTCCAAACTTCTCCTGGTCTGGAAAATTCCCTTGTCTGGGGCTGGTCAGGGTGCCGGACCAGGGAGGTCCAATGGGCTTATTGCTCAATTACAAAAAAGGCCCTTTCATACTGTTTTAGCAACATCAAGTGGATATCCCCCACCCCCCGAAACAGCCTAACAAGTCCTTCGTGGTATTGCCAGAACTCAAGACTCTTTCTTTAAGCCCCAGTTGCTGGAATCAGGTGCTGAACTGAGAATCCCCACTTTGATTAAAAAAAAATCCAGCCCTTCTGTATGCAGCGGAAAGCTGGAAGACATGAACCCTAAGCACTCCAACTCCAGGAGGCCAATACAATGAATATTTATCATTTTTAAATCACATGACGTGAATTTTGAAAGTTTGGAGTTGGCCACCCTGCCTTGACATAAATAAAAACCAAGGTCAAACTCTGACAAATTCCCTTCCAAGACAAATTTGCATTATGTTCCAAATCAAAGTATTTATTTACTCACTAAAACATATTAAAACACAGATTCATTTGAAGCCTTTATTGCTAATGGCAGGCAGCATATTTCTTCTATGTGTCTGTAAAATAAACAGCTGCATTCGGATTTGTTAGGTACGTTCTTGGATTCACAACCTGCATGAATAAATCTAATAGAAACATGAGGTGGGATAAATAAAAGTGCTGTCTCACTGAATGGCATACAAAATGCATGCATTACTTTGCTACCTGCATAACAATTAGTCTGGATTCATTATTTAGTTCCCTTGCAAGCTGACCTTCCAAGACATCTACAGACAGATAACAATTGTGTGATGATTGATTGGACTAGAACAACATTTCTCAACTTGTGCATGGCTATATCATAAAAAGCAAAGTGCAATTAAGTCAGATGGAGTGCAGATTTGTTACCTTAATAAGGCAATATGCTGCACATACCACAGCTAATATAATAGTATAACTGGGCATAAAATAGAGATCTATTGCCAGAAGTTAGTGAAGCTACTCTTATCCCTTGGTTAACTTTTTTTCTTTTCAGTGCTCTCTAAACAGGAAAATCCTTGCCATTTTTGAATGCAAGGACATCTTAACAGGGTTCGCTGGAAAACAAGAATTGTCTTTCAGCGAACATCTCATGGTTTTAACATTTCTTTCTGTTCCGATCCAGAACAGAACCAAGAATTTTCAAAATTATTCTTTAGTGCCTTCTGTGGGAACCTTAATTACTGTCTAGTTATTTAAATAGTCTTTGATATGCGTGGTTTTATAGTGCTTTCTTTTAGAACTAATTCTGATGGCAGATGCACTCATCTTCTCCTGCTTGCAATGGAAGGTTTGCAAGGAAACAGGAGATCTGGGTTTGCTTCCTGCTTCAGTCATCAAATGGTTGAGGAGCCCTTGCCAATTCACCTGTGCTTTCTACCTTTTGTCTTGTCTGCACAGATTGCAAGCCCTTAAGTACAGGGACTGTCTCACTGTACTTACAGAGCCTGGTAAAAAGGGACCAAACAGGTGTTATTGTAATACAAATAACAATTAAAATGTGCTGGCCAATGTTCCCTCTAATCTTTTCCATCCATGTGTGGAATAAATGTTTATGTGCACTGAGGCATGCACAGAAGTGCACCACACACAGAAAAAAAGCCCAGCTAGGGGTGATCTGGTAATCAGCTGGGTGGCATTTGAATCTCTTTTAAGCAGTTGCACAAGTACACCGCTTACAGAGAATACTGGTGTGTGCTTTGACCAACAGAAGGAAAATCTAAGTTCAGGTCTCTTTGCATTTTTAATATAAAATACTCCCTTTTCTGGAAGTGTATTCTCAGGTAACCCAAAGGCATCATTATAACTAGCCTTGAGAGCTACTTTTCAGTTCACTGTATGTAGCTTTGCTGTAGCTGTGTTGGTCCCAGGATATTAAAGAGACAATCTGGGTGAGGTAATATCTTTTATTGGACCAACTCCTGTTGGAGAGAGAGACAAGTTTTCAAACTTACACAGAGCTCTTCTTCCATTCTTCAGTTCACTGCAAGTTGAGGGGAGGAAATCAGTGTGGGCTGAAACAGATCTGAAAATAGCAAAAATATTCAGTGAATTGGAAAAAAAAATCTGATTTGAGTCAAATGAAAAATGTAGTTTGACCTGAAATATTTGGTTTATTTGAAAGTGGTAGGAGTGTCTCTGCACATGACAGTTACTAGTCACGGGGGACACTTTGGCTATGTCTAAACTACAGGCTTCTTTTGGAAGAAGCTTTTTTCTGAAGAGCTCTTCCAAAAAAACCTTCTTCTGAAAGAGTGTCCACACTGCAGGGCTGTGTCTACACTGGCATGAATTTCTGGAACTGCTTAAAATGGAATTCTATTCCGTTTTCAGTTTTTCTGGAAAAGGAGCGTCTACATTGGCAGGCTGCTTTTCCGGAAAATCCCTTTTTCTGGAAAAGTGTCTGTGGCCAATGTAGACGCGCTTTTCCGGAAAAGAGCCCTGATCACCATTTTCGTGATCGGGGCTTTTTTCCGGAAAAGACTACTGGGCTGTGTTCCTGAATAAGGACTAATGCCCGAGCGGGAGCAGAATAGTTTTTCCGGAATAGCGGCTGATTTTGTACAGTGGAGCATCGTTGCTTTTCCGGAAATTCAAGGGCCAGTGTAGACAGCTCGCAGCTTATTCCGGAAAAGCGGCTGATTTTCCGGAATAAGTGGCCCAGTGTAGACACAGCCCAAAAGTGTATCGAAAAAGTGATCTGCTTTTTTGAAAGACATCATCCAGACTAAACGGACACTCTCTCGCATGTAAGCTGTGATTGCTATGGATGGAATGGCCACCATTCTGGCACCTGTGCTTTTTCCTCTTTCCTCTTCTTCCTCAAGAACTCCCTCTTCCCCGTCCACACACGCCTTTTTGCGAAAGAGCTCTTTCGCTAAAAGGCTTCTTTCTCGTAGAATGAGGATTACCAATGCCAGAAAACCTCCTCTGTTCTTTCGATTTTCTTGCAGAAGAACATAATTGCAGTGTGGACGTTCCTCAAGATTTGTCGGAAAACCAGCCGTTTTTCCAACAAAACTCTGTAGTGTAGAAATACCTTTTGTTTCTAGCTGGTGACCAGCCCGAATATCCCATTGTCCAGTGGCTAAAATTCTGTCTTGCAAGGAGATCAGATCCAGATGCAGATCCCATCTCCATATTAAGCAGACGGGGGTTGAACCTGAGTCTCCCACACCCCAAGGCATGTGCTCCCAGCATGCCCTGAAAATTGTCACAAATTTATGAAAAAATGTGAGTTGGTCAAATCATTTCCCACCAAATAAACCATTTGTCAAAATTTCTGATGTTCTGCAAGCCACCGCACTTGCTATCAATTTCTCCTTATAGAAATGGGTGCCCCATTGAACACCTCACTGGAAAGTTGCCTACCTCACTCACAGCAGTATATAGTAAGCAAGCAAAAGTAACCTGGGAAAAGGAGGGTGTATCTTTTCAGATACCTGTACAACACAGTGACAAAATAATGGAAGCAAAATGAGCAATGATCAGTACAGATTAGCACAAGTGAGGTTAAACGTGGCCAACAAACTATCAAAAGGTTGATGTACTACAGGAAGAAACTCCAGCTGCTCCTGCTCTATATTGAGAAGTAAAGGTGCTGGACGTGTCAGATTCTTGGTTTTTTTTTTACAGATAATATATAAGATGCAGGAGGAAAAATCCAAATGCCACATCATATTGTACGGCAGAGCACAATATAAAGTCATTTGATGCCTTTTTGCAGCATGTACCAGTCCATCTGCAGAGCAGTGAAATCAATATTTCAAAGATCAACAGACAATTATAAACCTGGACAGGCAACTAGCTATAAATACTGTGATTATTTTGATGTAAGCAAGAACTGAAGCTGCTCTCCTCTGACAGCTAGTGATGAGCTGGGATGAAAAAGGCTGCAGGACCAGACAGGATTTATGTGGGCATACCTACTCTGCCTTGATATTCAACAGACAGATCTGTATTGCCCAAGTGATCAATTTTGTCTGGTGTTGGGTTACCACTCGCAAGAGAAATAAGTTTTGTTGAGAAGCGAACCCAGGAACATATCTGAAATACGCTAATGGAGTGTATTCACTGAAGGACAACCAATCCTAAATTCTCAGTTACTGAAGAACAATGAATACTCATTCACGACAAATGTATAAAATCATGACTGGTATGGAAAAAGTGAATAAGTTATTTACTCATTCCCACAATATAAGAACTAGGGGTCACCAAATGAAATTAATAGGTAGCAGGTTTAAAACAAACAGAAGGAAGTCAACCTGTGGAACTCCTTGCCAGAGGATGTGGTGAAGGCTAGAACTTTAATAGGGTTCAAAAAAGAGCTAGATAGATTCATGGAAGTTAGGTTCATCAATGGTTATTAGCCAGGATGGGTAGGAATGGTACTTCTAGACTCTGTTTCTCTGAAAGTGGGTGAAAGGGGAGGGATCACGAGACGATTACCTGTTGTGATCCCTCTCTCTGGGGCATCTGGTATTGGCCACTGTCAGCAGACAGGATACAGGGCTAGATTGACCTTTGGTCTCACCCAGTATGGCTGTTCTTATGTTCTTATTCCTATGTCTGTCTTCAATAAGCTACACTTAGTAGAATTTTTTATGAGTGATACAACAGAATATTTGGATGCTAATATTTAATCTATATCATTAAATATATGAACCTTAATTTGGGATATTAAAAATTATGAACTACAGGTTGAGCTTCCCTAGTTCGACATTCTTGGGACCTGACTGATGCTGAATCAGATAATTTGCCGAACCACAGAAAGTCAATGTCGTCTGGCAGCATGACCAACATTTCCACTGCTGACTAGATTCTTAGAAGACACTTAGAGGTAAATCAAAGCTAAATAACAGCCAGGATTGGTGGCTATAAACAAACTTTATGGGACCACGGGAAACTTGGCCACACCCATGATAAGTGGGCATCTGGCTAACTCAAATCATGCTGGACCATGGATGTTGCTGGACCAGAGAGTGCCAGACAAGAAGTTCAACCTGAAGATGTATCCTATGACATTTTCGTAGTCAGGAAGCCAGGCTTCTGTGTACAGTGCACGGGGCTATCCAAGCCTTATATCTTCAGCTCTGGAGGAGATCCCCTCTAAATTAGGGACTGGAAAGCTTGAAAAGACTGAGTCTGGGTTCAGCTTGGATAAGCATTCAGGTCTTTAAAGTTCTAACTCCAGATATTCAGAACAGTGCACACTGTGGATCTGACTGTTCAACACTTACCCACATTAATGAGCACTTACTCAAGTCTACAGAATTGCCCCAGAAATCCCAACCAGGCGACGCTTCCTCCTTTGGCATGCAAATATTTCCAAAACAGCCATGCTAATGACACTGGGTTATTCTGGATCCAGTCCTAGCTGCAACTCAGAGAGAACCTACCCATGTATTTTAGAACCTTGCACAGTTAGTTCAGATTTGCTTCTAGCAATTTTGATTGTCTTTGAAGAAAACAAAATTCCTATTTTTTTCCCTAAATCACTTCATGTGTCGCTAACTGGGAACAGGCCTGAATTAAAACCCTACATCAAAACACTGCTGAACCCAGATCTGAATTTTTCACATGCTTTTCTAGTGGAGAAACCTCAATTTTGATGCAAACATGCTTATTAATAACATTTATTCCTTTAACATTAGGTCAGTACAAATTTGTTTCTGGTTTTACTGAATATTAAGCTATTCCTACCATTATACTATACATTGGGTGCTTGGAGAATATAACAAGACATATTTATGTTTTGGTTGCTTATGGTACACTATGTCAGACTAATTCCAAGAGTTTTCTGCTTTGTGTTACCTAGGGATAAGCCAAATGGCAGGGAAAATAACTCTCTGTGGCCATAAAACCATGCTTATCACCCCTAAATGTTAATACAATCCCTAAAAGACAACTTTCATAACTCCTACTTCGTTTTAATTCTGTACCTTTTTCCTTATGCTGTGTTTTAAATGATGTATCGGTTATTGCAACTTGTGACTCATACAAAATGCTTAATAGAAATTGTACGTGCCAGCTGTAAATGGTATAAATTGCAGTTATAAATCCAAGGACCATATGGACAAAAGGCAAAAGAGCATCTTCTCAAAGGACAGGAAACCTCACCTTATACAAGATTGGTATTGACTTCATTTTTCTCTCCAGGAATCAAACTTGTTTGAGGTTTAAGTTTTAGAAAAAAAAGCTGGTTGTAATGTCAGGGTGGTTAAGAATGCAGGAATGTGTTATCAGAGCTATACATTCAGTTATAAAATTGGAATGTTTCTTCATCACCGCCATTACACTCCTGAGGAAAAAAAGTGAATGAAACCTCCACCAATTCAAAAGCTGACTGTGAAGAATTACAAAGGAATCTCACAAAAGGGGCAAAAAACTGACAGATGAAATCCCAACTATATATACAAAATGACAGGGTCTAAATTAGCTGTTACAGCTCAAGAAAGAGATCTTGGAATCACTCTGGACAGTTCTCTAAAAACATCTGCTCACATCTGGAATATTAGGAACCAATAGGAAAGGGATGGATAATAATGCAATAAATTATCATAATGCCAATAGACAAAACTCTGGTTCACCCCAAACTCAAATACTGCTTTACTGCATACAATCCTGAAATACAAATAAGGGGAACAAAAAAGAATAGGGGTTTGGAACAGCGTCCATATGAGGAGAGATTAAAACGACTCGAGCTGTTTAGCTTGGAAAAGATGACAATGGGGGGATATGACAGAAATACTAAAAAGTCATGAATGTCATGGAGAAAGTGAATAAGGACGTGATCATTACTGTTTCACCTAACACAGGGAACAGAATCACTTAATGGAATGAATAGTCAGCAGGTTTCCAACCAATATCAGAAAGCAATTCTTCACAGAACACACAGTTGACCTGTTGTGAAGACCAAATGTATAACTGGGTTCAAACTAGAATTAGATCCATTCATAAAATAATAGTTACAGTCCATTTTTTATTTTTATCTATGATCTTTTAGATCATAGGGTGGTTGGGTTGGGTGCCAAGGAAGAGGTCTGTGGTCACAAACAAGTCATGGTCCGTGACCCTGTGGTGTATGGTAGACAACCTGACTAATCCTGGATGCTTTCATTCAGATGTTATTTGGCCTTTCTGAGGCCTTGTCTGCTCTACGCGGAGGATGGAGGCTGTAGCTATTGATCCACCAGCTGTCGATGTATCATATCTGCTTAGATGCATTAAATTGATCTCTGAGCATGCTCCCATCGATGATGGTACTCCACAAAGACAGGAAGAGTAGCCAGCGTCAATGGGAGAGCAGCCCCCCCAAACCGTACGGCACACAAGTCGCAGGGGGTTAGGATGTCGACTTCAGCTATGCTATTTGTGTCATTGGAGTAGATTGACGGCACAGTTAATGTAGACAAGAACTGAGTATGTGCATTCATTTGAAACAGACATCACCCAATAGCACAGTTACATATAAAATGACAATTTCTTTTGCCAGCCAATTTTTAGTCTCGAAAGAAAATGTTTTGAAGGAGGAGGTTTTGTTTAGGAGTTTCTTTGAGGAAACAGTGTCATGAAGCAGTGGAGTTTGTTAAGCAGGCTGCACAAAATAAATACCCAGATTCTACATTTCTGATTTCAACTCCAACCTCAAGCTGCATTATCTCCTATTCCTTGGCCCAGAGGTGGTGATGATTTTTTTCTCCCATTTGCGGTTTGGGGTTACTGTGTGATCCCGTGGTGCTGTAAGACACTCAGGGTATGTCTACACTGCACCAGAGGTATCTCAAAATAGCTACCCCATGTCTACACAAGTCGCCCATTATTTCAAAATATTTTTCTAAATAATGGGCGTGCTACTTCACCATCCTGGTAAACCTCATTGCATGAGGGATAAGGGATGGCTCAAGATAGCACGTTATGTTGAAATTTGGCGCTGTGTAGACTTGCCAAATTTCAAAATAAACTATTTCAAAATAGATTTGAGATAAGATACACAATTGGCATAGTGCAGCTCTGCGGGCTGCCTTCAGCCTCCAGCGACACCGTACGCACATAATAAATGATAAAATCCCCAATGAAATCTTGGATCCTGCTTCATCAGATGGGGCCTTCTTCTCAGAAGAAACACTTATTTTAAAGCTCTCTGCTGTTCAGACTGCTGCCTGGGATGTCTTCCATCTGTCTTGGCAGGTATGAGTAGAAAACAATCACTTCAGCATTAGCATCAGTCCTTGGATGTTTGTTTCTGGGAAAGAATTAATGTACCATGCACCTTGCAATTAATTTTTACATTGTTATTGACTGGTTTCTATAATATGTTTTCAACAAAAATGAATGTGGATCTCATTAATAACACTGCTCTTCATATCAGGGGACAGTCTCTGGTACTAAATATTGGAGCACTGGTGACAGGCTGTGTCTAGCAGAATTCAGGGGAAAACTGAAAGGTTTCAAGTCTGGGTATCTTACAAATCTTCAAGCCATTTTAATGTTCTCTGAATTGGGTGGATCAGACTGAATCAAATACAGAGCTCTTGGAGACCTGTTGTGAGCACAGCTCAATATTTTTCTGTGTTACCTCAAAGCCCTTGATTCACTTCTTTTTGTCTGGCATTTGTAGACAACCCCCTGCTCATATAAAGCTACTAAAATATTCTTAACATATCTAAACAGATGCTCCATTTCATGTTGGTGTGATTGTTTTGTGCCCACACCTACACCAGTAGATACAGTGGGAGCTATGTGGTGCTCTTTTGTATTAATTTCCAGTTATTACAATGGCTGCTAAAATCAGACTATTTTCTCTGGTGGCTAACTGCAGAATTAGGGGCCTAAATTTGCCCTTAAACTCTGCCTCCGTTTTCCCCATATGTATGATGTGGATAATGCTAAAATACCTCAGAAAGGTATTCTGAGGATTAATTAGGGTATGTCTACACTACCCCGCTAGTTCGAACTAGCGGGGTAATGTATGCATACCGCACTTGCTAATGAAGCCCGGGATTTGAATTTCCCGGGCTTCATTAGCATAAGCGGGGAGCCGCCATTTTTAAATCCCCGCTGCTTCGAACCCCGTGCAGCGCGGCTACACGGGGCTCGAACTAGGTAGTTCGGACTAGGGTGCCTATTCCGAACTACCGGTACACCTCATTTCACAAGGAGTAACGGTAGTTCGGAATAGGAACCTAGTCCGAACTACCTAGTTCGAGCCCCGGGTAGCCGCGCTGCACGGGGTTCGAAGCAGCGGGGATTTAAAAATGGCGGCTCCCCGCTTATGCTAATGAAGCCCGGGAAATTCAAATCCCGGGCTTCATTAGCAAGTGCGGTATGCATACATTACCCCGCTAGTTCGAACTAGTGGGGTAGTGTAGACATACCCCCAGTGACTGTGATCAGGAAGAAAGAGAGTTAAATTGTATGTTCTTCAGACTTAAAACAAAATCTCCAGCAACAATAATATTTATTTGAGTGTTGGTAGCATTCTCAGCACTACACAGAGTATGGAGTAGCTAAACTCCTCCACTCCTAAGAAGTTTTCAATCTAATGCAAATTTAGAAGAAACAAATCAAGAGTAATTAATATCACAGCTGGGTAAGGGAGTGCTGAAGATCAGAAAGTGACTACATCTCATACCATTGTAATTGCCATTATTTTAAATTATTTTGGTTACTAGTTCTGCCCATTATGAAGGATTAGGACTAGCAGACTTTCACAGTATCTGCCCATCCATCCATCCATCCATCCATCCATCCATCCATCCAGATATTTGTATGCTCTCATCACCATAGTATCTGAGCAATCACCATTGCTAGAGCTGGTCAAAAAGTTTTAAATGCAACAACATTTTTCACAATTTTGATGAAATTTCATTTAAAATTGTTGAAAGGGAAAGCAATTTGAAAAGATCAAATCATCTCATGCTGTCACTTTTGGAATAAAAAGTTTTGATTTTTTTTTTTCATTTTGACTTTTTTCATTATGAAGTTTGCTTTATTTTTCTATTAAAAATAAAAAGGGTTGAAATTGAAATGGCAAGTGTGGAATTTATCACAGCAAAACATTCTAAATGGCCCAAAGCCTTCTTTTTCCAAATTTGGTTGGTGAAAATTTCAACGTTTTGACTTTTTCTCTCTTTGGGACTAACTTTATTTCGTAAAATATGTTTGAGTTTTCATAAATAAAGAATCAGTTTTTTCAACCAGCAATATCCACTTAAACACTGGTTATGTGTGTGCTCCCTCCCTCTCTTTCTGCCTCTCCTGCCCCAAGAAGTAGGCTTAGAGAATGGGTATTTTTCTAAGTGAACAAATGAAGAAACATGTCTGTTAGAACGGATGGGTTTTTACGTTTGGCTCTTAATATAGTGAGCTTGGTGCTCACTACTGCTCCTACTTCTAGCCTGGACTCCTCTATTCTTGGTTTGGCTTCAATCTCCCACATTCTGAACCCCATGCGGTAGTCAGAAGTGGTGGAATATGACGTTCAGAGAGAGGGAGAGAGTTCTCTCAAGTTATTCAGAACCAGTGTTCCCTCTGATCTTCTCCACCAGTGTGCAGAGTACATTTTGTTACGTGCCCTGAGGCATGTGCAGATGTGCACTGCCAGTAGAAACACATGCTGCCAGCTGTGGACGCTCTACTAATCAGCTGGGAAGCATTTGAATCTCTCCTGGGTGACTACTCATGTGCTTAGCTTACAGGGAACACTGGTCAGCCCCAGTTCCATGTAGGGCTTTCTCAGGTTAATGACCTTGAACTGGCTTTTGTTTTCCATGGAGAGTCAGTGCACAGAGCAAGCCATTGGGGGTGGTGCTATCCTGGTGACTTTTGTTCTTGCATAGGCAGGAAGCTGCATTTTGATCAAGCTCAAAATCCCTCAGAGGATGGGGCTTCCTAGCTCAATAAAGAGTCCACATATGACTGGAGGAGACATGTGAAAGGGTAGATGTTTGCTTCACCAACACAGGGAGGGCAGCCCAAGGGAAGAGGCAGCAGGGAAGGAAGTCAAGTGAGGGAGGAAGTCAAGAAGCATGCAATCATACATGATGTTGGCAAAACAATGGGAGCATGGTGGCAGAGTACAGAGAAACCAGAGATGAGATTAAAAGTGGGCATTGTGGCGGGTGAAGAAGATGAGATGTTTTTGGAATTTAGGAGAGAATGTAGATGAGTAAACCATGAGTAGGGAGGTTTGGAGAGAAGGAGGTTGTAGAACCCTGGATGAATGGTGACCACGTCACGGAGAAGGATTTTACTTGTAAAGATGGAGGAGAAGATATCATTAATTAAATGGCTAAATTCATCCACGGAGTAAACAATTTCCAAAAAAGCGGACGTGTTCTTTTGCCATCCCTGTAATCCTCATTGTATGAGGAAGAAGGGATGTGTCGAAAGAGGAAGCGTCTTCTGAAAGAAAAGCGGAAAAAGATACTTGAATTGCGCTTCTCAATTTGCTTATCTTTTTCCAACTTTTCTTTGCAGTCTAGACATAGCCTCAGATGAGCTCAAAATTTTGGGACAGCGAGGCAGACCGCAAACGAGTCACTGGCAGGAACAAGCATTGATATTTTGCTGGGTCTTAGGGTTAGTGATCAAGCAACTAGCCTAGACTGCCTTGATAGATTATACACTCACCCACAATGAAATGCTTCCTGTTGCACTGACAGTGAACTCTGAAATGATATAAATTTGCTAATCTTGTGGTCATTTTGTAATTGGATTCCTGACAATCTGCCCATGTTTGTGGAGAGGTAACAGCTAGCCACAGATTTCTAAAGGACATCTTAAAGCTTTAATTGTTTTATATAATACTTTTGTTAATATAACTGCATGTGTTCCTCACTCCTCCCTACTGCCTGCTTTTTAATATGTCCATCTTTGGACTGGCATTATCAGGGTTTAGAGTCGTCATTTTCTCTGCTTGCAAAGGATTTGTCTGCAGTGTTGTTGTAACGGAGTTGGTTTTAGGATGTCTACACTAGCCCCCTAGTTCAAACAAGGGAGGCTAATGTAGGCATTCAAAGTTGCAAATCAAGCCCGGGATTTAAATATCCCAGGCTTTATTTGCATCTTCCCGTCTGGGCGCCATTTTTAAATCCCCTTAGTCCGAACTAACTGCCCACGGCTACACTCGGCAGTCAAACGTTAACTCGAACTAAGTCCTTACTTCGAGTTAACTGTTATACCTCATTCCATGAGATGTAACAGTTAACTTGAACGACTTAGTTCGAGTTAACGTTTGACTGCAACATGTAGCAGCGGGAAGTTAGTTCGGACTAAGGGGATTTAAAAATGGCGCCCGGTCGGGAAGATGCAAATAAAGCCCGGGATATTTAAATCCCGGGCTTCATTGGCAACTTTGAATGCCTACTTTAGCCTCCCTCATTCGAACTAGGGGGCTAGTGTAGACATACACTTAGAAAGACAAGGTGAGTGAGGTTCTCTCTTTTACTGGACCAACATCTATGGGTGGCCAAGAAAGCTCGTGAGCTTACCCAAAGCTGTTCTTCAAGGCATACTCCCTGAAACAATTAATAAGCAATGACAATAATAATTCTCTATGCCTTTGTTTCCTCCTTGAACCAAGGACTGTGCTCTGGACTGTGTTTAGTAGAGTGCCTAGCCTAATGAGTAAGGCAGTTCTACTAGGGTACAAACAATTATAACCCATCTACTGGGTGGAGTTGGCAGCCACAAATGCTGGATTAACAATAGAACATGGAACAGGTAATCTGGAAAAATGAAACACTTCCCTGGGCGTGCCTCTCAGCAGCAACACTTTCCTGGTGTTTTTATGAGGAAACACCACAACTGTGACATGCACATCTGACCACAAGCAAAGCTTTCCCCTCAGAGTACATGGAGCGGTATCCTTTGCCCTTTTTTCTCATCTTCTGGCAAGAAAGTCCTACAAATACATGTCCTGTAACAGGCCTTTCCCTGCCTCTGGGCCACAGCTCACCCATAGCTTCTGTCCTAGGTCAGGGAAGGCCCAGAGTTCTGAGGTGCATCCACATGAGTTCTCCTCTACCCTGAAGGAAAGGAGGGACATGGAGTAAAACCAGGGGTTATGCTCATAGTAAACACCCCTCACTCTGTTTTTGCTTCCTTCTGCTGCTGCAACATGGTCATTGATTCTGCTGCTGCTGTTCATTCTCTTCACAGTGCCGTTGTCTTCTCCATCCCTGATGGCCTTGTACCATCAATTTTAGCAGCCACCTACTGTGACCTGTACAAATCAGTCTCTTGAGGTTCCACCCCAATGCTCAGTGATTTCAGTTGTCAATGGGGGAACCTCGTTTCTAATGCAGGTTGGGCAGCAATGTTGTCCCACAGCAGGTAGAAGTGGCAGTTAGACTTCTCTAGTGGAACAGGAAACCAATAGCATAAGCATCTACAAGCATCAACTGCCCTTTTCCCTAGGTCGTTCAGTGCCAGGTTTCTAGCAGGCTCCTCAGAACACCGATTAGCCCTGTGCATATGTAACATCCACCTTCTTGGTCATCATGAGGAGACTGGACCCGAGACTCCATAGCTAAAGGGACAAGCCTCTACAGACTGAGCTGCAGATCTACATTCCCAGATGGGAGCTGCTGGAGAGGACTTGGAACCCATGTGATACACACTGAGGCTGTGTCTACACTGGCGCGATCTCGCGCAAAAGCGACCGCTCTTGCGCAAAATCTTGCTACCTGTCTACACTGGCCGCGTGTTCTTGCGCAAGTAAACTGACATTCTAATATAGATACTCAGGGCTTCTTGTGCCAGAACTCTGACACTCCCACTCAAGAAGAAGCCTTTTTGCACAAGAGATCTTTCAGAAGAGGCCAGTGTAGACAGGCAACATGAATTTCTTGCGCAAGAAAGCCCTATGGTTAAAATGGCCATCAGAGCTTTCTTGCGCAAGAGAGCGTCTACACTGGCATGGATGCTCTTGCACAAAAACACATCTCTTGTGCAAAAGCACATGCCAGTGTAGACGCTCTCTTGTGGAAGAGTTTTTGCACAGGAACTCTTCTGCAAAAGAGTTCTTGCGCAAGAAGCTGTCAGTGTAGACGTAGCTTGAAAATGCCTCCTGGAATTCTCAAAACCGGCTTAATCCCATCAGGTGCCTGCCCATCTGCCACCACCGAGAACAGGAGATTTTCTTATTAACTGTTAACGGGAAGGAAAGTTTAAATCATTGCAACTTTTTAGGCACACGTGGAATGTGCAGAGCTGAACAACCCTGATTACCCTGAAACAGTGTCCTTTCTCTGCCAAGGATTCGTAAACGTGCTGTTGCCACTCCATAAAACTCTGACCATCCAGGGAAGGGAGCCCTTTATCCTTTGGACTTACGACGATCTCGGAGAGCTATTTATTGATTAACTCAGCAGCCTGCTGCACAGCCCTTAGCAATAAGGAAGCCATTTATGTACCACCCGTGCAAAGTTACCTGCTTATTACATTGCTTTGAAACATTAGGCTCCAGATTGGCCGTAAAAATTCAAGCAGCCTGTGCAGGAGCTAGAGGTCCCACTGCAACTGTTATCCATTAGATTGTTTCTAATGTTGTCTCTGTGGGAGGAGAGGGTTGACAGTTCTGAAGATTATATATTTGTAGTCCACATACTGACATCAATTAGAATTAAATAGACTAAGCAACACATTTTAATGAATAGTGTGCTCCTTCCTCATCCAGAAGGCTGACTGGAGAAAGACTTGCTGTGTCTTTACAATTACTTGACTGGCTGGCCCTTAGTTTGTGTGTTCCCCTGGAGTTTCAGAGTAAAGCCTTGCAAATTCACTGATACCCATTTTATATCCACAGGATTCTGCATCCACATCTGTGGCTGCAGGTATCTGCGGCTCATTTTTGTGGATATGGATACACATTTTTTATCTAGAACCCTGCAAATCTGCAGATGTCCATTTTATATACACAGGTATCTGCATTCACGCATGTGGATGCGGATATCCACTGATCATTTTTGAAGATGCAGATGTGGATGAGGATACCAATTTAATATCCATGCTGGACTCTTTACAGAGGATCTTGTGTGTTTGTATGTTTCATGTTTTTCTACTTCCAGCATTTCTACAAATACAAGGTATAGTCTATTAGTTTCCCTTTATTTTATTGTTGAAGGACTGATGTTCAACTATTTTTAAAGCCATGAAATGATACAGAAATAATCAGTAATGGGGGGAAAGTTTCAGAGTACAGTTCAGTTCAGTTTTCTAAGTTGGATGTTTGTTCAAGAAATTTGAGCTTCCCATGTTTGTCTGGGAGTTTCAGAAGAACACGTTTTCTCATGAGATGTATGGCATCTCCCAGCTATATCTGGAAATGCAAGAATGGATTTAAATATGATATTTTGCCACTTTTGTCTTTGGTCTCTACTGGAAACCAGACCTTGGTATACAGTATTACCAGAATTATTAAGAGTTGATATGCTAAAGGTCATTGTCATCTTTTGGGTTTGAAAAATTGGGTTGGTAATGAAACCTCAGAATAGACTGTAATATGGAAAGTCTGGGTTTTCTTATATCCAATCACAGCTAGAAACCAGACACTTGAATTTTTTGAAAAAAAAAGGTTGATTTATTTTCCCTTTTATTTCTTCCCAAATTCAGTCATGCATCTCTCAGAAGAACCAGTTATTTCTTGCAATGTTTCAAAGAAATACTGAAAGTAAGTGAATAAAGTTGGAACTAAAACTTAAATAGGAATCCAACTGAAAAACAAAAAAGTGAGAGAGAGACTATATTTTACACTTAGAATGCTAAAATCAGAAGTGTCTATTTGACAGAAATAATTTCCCCCGTGCTATGGTCTGAGTCTTAAAACTTCCTTTTTTTTTTGGTAGAAAGTGGCTTTCCGATGACCTACTAAAGATAACATGGTACAACAATGTTACAGCTATTCTGTATGCTACCTGATCTAGCACCAATGTGAACCTTCCCTAAACTCAGAAGCTCAAGGGGCAAATTGTTAGAAGTAGTAAGAGCAGTAAAAAAAAAAATAGCATGACATATCCAGTTCCAAACCTATTACTACTAACCTCTTTGAACCTAGTCTATCTAATGTAAATTATAAATGACTTTTGCACTGAACTGAATGCTAATCTGGGAGCCGCATTAAATCCAATTGAGTAGCTAATTTCCAAAGTAGGAAAGATTTCAATTAGCAGGAAAAAATTGAAAATCATGACTGGGAGCAAAAAAGACAGTAAAAATAGGAAACAATCATAAGACATTAATGTAATGTGTATTACTGAAAAAAAGATTTCAATATGTTGGACATAATTGTTTCAGGCTTCAGTTAAAAATCATGCTAATTCAATGTTTCATTTCAAGTCACCATGTCAACTTCTATAACCAAAATAGTCTCTCTGCCCCCAAACCATCACTGAAATACAAAATAGGAGGAAGTCATTAGGGTCACCCCGTCATAGCCAACTAATGTGCAGAACTTTACTCCATCGATCCTACATTATCTACCCAATTCATTCGTGAAGATCTGCATGAATGAGGCCTCTATGATCCCATTTTGCAATTGTGTGCCCTAAGTGAACTGCACTTTGTCCTTCTTAAGAGCTTTGGCCCATGTCCTGCAACCCTCAGAACAGGTAAATGCCATCTTCTTTCACACTACTTTCTTGTAGGTATCTAGAGGACTGGTCTTGTATCAATCTCAAGGCTCTCTTTTTGAAAATGGATAAAGGCAGGCAGACACTTGTGCTCAAGGGGAACCTCATCCAAAGTCATTGGGCTCTGGAGAAGTACAAGTATCTGTCAGGATGGATCTTCATGCTGAAAAGAGGGTGGCCTTCCTTGCAGTGTTAGCATGAGGTCCCTGAAGGCTTTGGAAATAGATTCTTGTTGTTCTTATTTAATAATAATTGTGCATGTTATTGTACACATTTTTGTGAACAGGGAGATAAAAAACTATATAATCAGAAAAGTGGGAATAGGGTGGGAAGGTTACAGACTGTGCAGAATGTGTGAATGCTACTGATTGAAGGGGAGACTCATGTACAGAAGAAGTCTCTGTCTGCAAAAAGTTCCTGAAGCAAAAAGGTTTGCATTCCCAAAGTCAACAGTACTGGCATGAACAAGCTGTTGTATGTTAACATTAGCACCACTGAGTACAGTCAAGTTATTCCACTAGCCTCGCTGGAGAGAGAGGGACCACCCAGCCAAATGCTTGGGCTACAGAGCAATCGGATTAGCAGCACATTGACCAAGACAAGCCGGTACCATGGACAAGAGATACATGGGCTGCCACTTTATTCATTATACCTTGATAAATAAATGCCACTTTATTCATTATACCTTGGAGAGGGACGTTACGCTGCCCTTCTCCTGGGGTACATCTAGACCAGTGGTCCCCAACCCGCGGGCACCGTGTTGGGGACCACGGATCTAGACTATAGGCTTTTGTCGACAAAGGCTTTGTCGACAGATACTGTCAACAAAGCTGCTGTCGACAAAGAGCATCTAGACTACATCCAGTTCTGTTGACAAAGCAAGCCGCTTTGTCGACATGAGAGTGTAGACGCAAAGGACAGTGTAGATGCAATAACGCCTTCTGTTGACAGAACTCTGTCGGCAAAAGGCGTTATTCCTCGTAGTATGAGGTTTACCACTGTCGACAAAACTGCCGAGTTCTGTCGACGTTATGTCGACAAAAGTCCACTTTTGTCGACAAAACCTGTCTAGACACACCCCTGCTTTTACTCCCCAGGCATTTAATGAGTTCCAGTGTGGGTTCTGGGACCTTAACCACAAGCCAAATAGTAACTCAGGGTAGATCTTCACCAATTTACTGCATAAACTCAGCTCAGTTGTGAAACCTCAGCCATCCATCATGGGTATGACAGGGTGGCGTGACAGAGGCCTCAAGGGTGGGTAGGGGATTCAGTCTGTGAGACTTAATGCTTCTCAACTGTACCTCTCCCATGAGGGCTGCAGAGTCCACAGTCTTCTGAGGCTATGGGAGCTGACCCTTTGCCCTTAACCAGCCTGGGACATCAGGCACAATTTGCAACAAGGCAATAATATTAACTGCATTATAGCATCCTCAACGCCTATCATTTCTAAGCCATTGGTGCCACTGGGAGGCTGCAGGGCAAATGGACATGGCCCCTGGATAACATGTCAGTTGGGGACAATGGGAAAAATTCCTTCCTGAACCTCCCAAAACAGACCATCAATCAAACCCTGAGAATCATAAGGGCCACAGCTCCTAATCCATAAGTAAGAGGAGAGAAGGTGGGATGGATAAACAGAGAGAAGAGGTATTTGAAAATCTGAGGCTTCATTTACATAGGTAATGTTGGGGGCATCAGCCAATCAACTGGCTTCCTTCTCTATGCTCAACCAATGGCTAAGCAGAAAACCAAAGTGTGGAAGTAGGGGGAGCCAGCCTCTTCCTGACACGTGCATTTCGGGCTACACTCAATCCCTACTGTTAAGATAAACTGCTGCTAACGCTGCTGAAAGGGTGGAGTTATTAGCAGCTGATGCGCTGTTGTACCTGGAGTTGCATTTCTAGCTCCAGCAGCATATTGTACTTAAGCCCGTACCCCCAGTGGATCTGACAGCTTGAGTTTACAGCATCACTTAATGCCCGCTACTGACTTGTATATGTGGCAGGAGTGGGGTTAGAGGCAAAACTCAGTGTACTTTGAACTAAGAATGAAAAATAAATGAGCTCTAAGGGACTAACAAGGACAATTTTTTAAAGTTTTGTAGGCACCAACACATCAGTGGGAGTTAGGTGCCTCCTTGGCTTTAAAAACTGGGTTAAATCTTTACTTGTCTAGTCTGTGTGGGCCACATTTTGAAACCTGGACACCTAATTACACCTAAAGCAGTCACTGTGCATTCAAAATGGGCAAATGATGTCTGCAAACTCTGCATACACAAATCATAGGGTAGCGGCATGGTTTGTTGGAGATCTTACTAATTTGATCTCTTCCACTGATTCATTTTAAGGTCCAAAGTTAAGTCATCTAGCTTTGCTGTGCCTCAGTTTCCCCTCTGTAACAATGGGGGAATACCCTCACGAGGCAATTATGGGGCTTAATTCATTATTGTGATAAAGCACATTCAGATCCTTCAATAGGAGATGCTACCAATGTGCAAAGTACCATCTTCAAATTTTACTACAGTGAACCCTTTGGGCTGGATTCCATGCCTGCTTCTATCCCAGGTTGCTGGGGACCCACAGCAGAAGCAAGCAAACTCAGCAGAAAGAAGCAGCTTATGGCCTTTACTCTGCAAGGTAGGAACAAATTGGTGCTGCTACTAAAAGGGTGAGAACTCCTATGTTAAGGCACCAATGAAGTGACTTTTCCAAGCAGCTCTGGTAGTGAGGCCAAATTAGGGCAATCAGAGGTCTTGGGCATACCCTAATTAAGGGCCCTGTAGTCCCACTCTCTTGCTGTCTCCCTATCTTCCTTTGGCCACTCAAGCTCTGACAACTTCTGGAGAACACAGATAGACACTGGTCTGCCATAGAAGGTGGGTTTGTGTGCTCCCCCATCCTATTCAGTAAGCTCTGATGACTGGTCTGGAGAATATGGGGTGTGTGCATTAACCTGTTTCTTCCTTGCCTCTCCTAGGTTGGCTGTCATTCCTGGAAACTAACTCTCTGTACTTGCAAGGTGGCTAGCTGGCCTCTGCCTGATATGCCGTTATGCCATCAGCTCAGAAATCAGAAGAGAAAAACAGAAGAATTAAGAATACTTACCAGGTGGGAGATAGTAAGCAGCAGACAGTTCTTAAATGGCTATTTTAGGACTCCTGGGATTTGCTCCTCCCACATCTAAAGGACCGGTCACTGAAAGGCATCCTGGGAAACTAAGCCTTTAAAATGGCTACCCGAAAGGAGTGTCACACACAGGGGCTATGTCTACACTCGTGGCTTCTTGCGCGAGTAATATGCAAATGAGGCTAAGTGTGGAATATCGCAGAGTCTCATTTGCATACCTAATGAGCCATCATTTTTTTCAGAAGAGGCTCTTGCGCAAGAAGGAGTATCTACACTGCCCCTCCTTGCACAAGAAAACCCTCTTGTGCAACGCCGTTACACTTACTACTTTTCAGGAAGAACGGCATTGCATAAGAGGGTTTTTCTTGCGCAAGAAGGGGCAGTGTAGACACTCCTTCTTGCGCAAGAGCTTCTTCTGAAAAAAATGGTGGCTCATTAGGTATGCAAATGAGGCTTGGCGATATTCCACTCTTAGCCTCATTTGCATATTACTCGCGCAAGGAGCGCGAGTGTAGCCATAGCTACAGTGTGCAAAGCTAGAGGTATACTCTCCTAATACTGCTTTTGTAGCTCAGCAGTTCCTGTAGGTTTCACAGCCTTTATAGGATGGCAGAGGGAAGGAGATAGTTCCTACAATGATGAATGGGAGGGAAGGTGGCTCTTGAAACACCCTCATAGTACGTCAACATACCATGAAGCAGTCCCAGGACCGTGCTAGTTCATCTCCTTGTGCCTTAAGATATGTTTTCTAGAATTTTGGCTTGTCTCATTTTAAATGACTCCAGGTCTAGTAGGGTTTTTTTCCACTATGCCCTTGAGAGACTTGATCAGTAGCACATTAGTCAATCCCCTTTTTATCACCCACAATAATTGCTATTTCATAGAATAGTACTTACAGAGTCCTTTAGATCAGCCTGGAGCCACTGGGCTGACATAGCCATTTATTCTGTGCTAATGCCACTAGCTGCAATCAAAAGACTGGGGTGGGGGGGGATGAAGACACCTAAGAAATTCAGGAGCACAAGCCTAGATGACTTTCACTGGTAAATATGCAGCTGCTTAGCCAAAGCTTGTCCAAACTATGCGCATTTACTGGAAGGCTCTGTTAAGTCCCATGACCTTCTGTCTACATACAACCTCTCTTCCCCTAACAAGATCTGTGACAGAGATGTGTTCTCACTCCCCACCTGTTGTTGTTATCTTCTGGCTCAAATGCTTTGGCATCTTCCGAGTGCATCTTCCCTGCCACTCTCCCCATTCAAAGAAATCTCTTTGCCAGCTCCCTTTAGCAGAAGGTGAAGAAACCTTTAAGCCCGGCCAAAGCCTTGGAGTTTCAGAGTATGCAATGTATTCGTGTTACTTCGATGCATTTCACGATAATTAGCTGCTGCTGAATATTTCAGGCACTCTCAGATATGATTCACTTCTGAATCTAGTTACAGGGACATAAGCAGTCCCGGCCTTAGAGCAAGGCAGTTACCTTGGGCCCCGTGCCTTCTGGGCACCCACCCGGCTGGTCGCTCGCTGCCCTGGCCACGTGGTTCAGCCAACCACAACATGCTGCCTTGCACCCTGCAAACTCTTTGGCCGGGCCTGGACATGAGAACATTAGATCCATTTCAGCAGCAGAAAGCTGGCCGGTGAAACAGTTAAGTCGACTGCTCAGCATATTTGAATGAGAGATTTTAATAACTCTAAGCACACTATAAGTATCTATGAATATTTGTTGTCTAATATTTAGGTAATTAACTACAAACACAGACTACCTCAATTATGGCAGAAGGACCTATTTATAGTTAAATCTATAAAACACATCTACTTTATGCCATAGTAAGTATAAACAAACCACAACAGCCAGTTTGTCCATTTTACAGCACTCGGATAGCTCCTCCCACCCCTCCACTGTCTGGCTCATAAAATGGGTAATCTACCATGAAATAGTGTCTACAAAAATACCAGGGGTAACACCCACACAATACATATTTTAGCACCATAGTTTAATAACACAGAAATTACCTGACACTTAAAATCTCCTCTGGCATTAACTTAGTCTTTAGTAAATGGTCAGGGCAAACCCATAGAAATATTCCATGCAAAGACTTCTGTGTGTGAAGTGAGAATACCAGGCTAGGAGAAGAATGATGGACCAGTGTTTGGAGATCAAGTCCCTGCTCTGTCACCGACCTCATGTGTGACCTTGGGCAGGTCACTTTACTGCTGTGTGCCTCAGTTTCCCCTCTGTAAAATGTGGATAATGGCACTGCCCTAGCTCAGAGGTGGCTAGAGAGGATAAGATTGTGAGGTGCTGAGATGCTGTGGTGACAAAAACCATGGAAGGCAAATAGATGAACTCGTCCATAAGGAAAAGGCAGTGAATCAGAGATATAGTATGATTTTTCTGTTGCACAGAGATACCAGCTTTCAATCCTTGTGGCCTGTAGCATCTATTTCTGCTGAAATATGAGTAAGACACTAGATTGGGATTCAGAGGATCTCTGCCCTAGCCATAGCCAATATGACCGTGGGCAGTTCACTTACTCCCCCTGTAACTCAATTCCCTACCTATAAAATTGGGAATAAAGCTCCTATTTAAACCCTTATCTTTCAAAGACTTACACACGTGCTGAATTCTGGCATGTCAATAGTCCTGTGGACCTCTATAGGACTGCTCATGTGCTAAAATTCCACTTAAATGTCAATAGGATTGAGGCCTTTGATGGTAAACTCCTCAGTGCTCTACTAAGCAAATGTACAACAACTAGTAAAATGCCTATCGTGTCTCATTTTTTCCTTGTACTTCCTTTCTGTATCCATCTGTTACATCTAATCTTCTCCTTAGACTGTAAAGTTTTGGGGGAGGGACCGTCTTTTTGCTCTGTGTTTGTTCTGGATTCCATGGAGGGCTGCTAGGAAGTACAGTCATAAAAATAAATAACAAAAAATAAAGGATGAATTTATCATTCCACTTTGTATTTGTCCTCATTAATGAACTCCCAATCTCACAAAAGGATGTGGTCAAACTAGAGAGTCCAGTGAAGAGCAATGAAAATGGTTAGGGGGATGAGGCATATTATTTACAAGTAAAGGCTGAGGGAACTAGGGGTATGTCTACACTAGCCCCCTAGTTCGAACTAGGGAGGCTAATGTAGGCATTCGAAGTTGCAAATTAAGCCTGGGATTTAAATATCCCGGGCTTCATTTGAATCTTCCCGGGCGCCGCCATTTTTAAATGTCCCTTAGTCCGAACTCCGTGCCCGCGGCTACACGTGGCACAGGTTAGGTAGTTCTAATTAGAGATCCTAATTCGAACTACCTACTCCGTGCCACATGTAGCCGCGGGCATGGAGTTCGGACTAAGGGACATTTAAAAATGGCGGCGCCCGGGAAGATGCAAATGAAGCCCGGGATATTTAAATCCCGGGCTTCATTTGCAACTTCAAATGCCTACATTAGCCTCCCTAGTTTGAACTAGGGGGCTAGTGTAGACGTACCCTAGGTTTATTTGGTCTGCAGAAGAGAAGAGGATGGCGAGAGGCAATTCTCAGTGGTGACAGATGACACAGAGAGGAACAATAATCTCAAGTCGCAGTAGGAGAGGTGTAAGTTGAATATCAGGAAAATCTACTTCATTAGAGGGTGGTGAAGTTCTGGGATGGGTTGTTTAGGGAGGCTGTGGAATCTCCATTCTTAGAGGTTTAGGACCATAGAATCATAGAACACTAGAACTGGAAGGTACCTTGAGAGGTCATCGAGCCCAGTCCCCTACCCTCATGGCAGGAACCAGTACCATCTAGACCATCTCTGACAGATGTCTATCTACAGACTTATAGAGCACTAGAACTGGAAGGGACCAGTTTATAATATGAGACTTGACAAAGCCTTGGTTGAGATGATGTAGTTGGGGTGGGTCTTGCTTGGAGAAGGGGGCTGGACTAGATGACCTCCTGAGGTCTCTTCCATCAGTAGTGTTCTATGATTCTATGTATGGATGGATTTAAGTCGTTGCTGAATTGTGGTCAACTTGCTATAGCAGATTATCAGTGTTTTGTTAAACACTTTGAACATTTTTGAAACAACAGAAGAAATAAACTTTTTGACAAACACAAAACCAGTAAACAGAACTGAAGTTCCATTAAAATTGAATTAGTCTATTCAGCCATATTCTTCACACTCCATTCCTTCCTTTCATGGGCTAAATCAAATGTTAACACACATACATTTTCTGACAGACTTCAAGGACTTTGATGCTTTTTATTTATTAAATCTGACAAGCCAGCAGTCCCATTCTCTAGCTGGGAATATAGAGGTGGTAATAGACATTACACAAATGATTTCCAGCGGGGGAGGCTGCGTTAATAATAAAAGAACAATTTTCAAATCATGTGGATATTAGTTAACTGCATGAAAAGATCCCTTTAGTCTTTTGAGGAATAGCCAGGTTTCCCTTTTAATAAAATCATAGTAGATTACTAAGGAGA
Source organism: Pelodiscus sinensis (assembly GCF_052426305.1). Lineage (NCBI taxonomy): Eukaryota > Metazoa > Chordata > Testudines > Trionychidae > Pelodiscus > Pelodiscus sinensis. The sequence goes on from NC_143055.1 coordinate 10,765,954, forward strand.
CCTAATGATAGAACAGTTTGCTATTGCAATAGCTGTGAAGAAATATGACTTAATCAAAAACAGAACAAACCATAAAAACAGTTGCAACATATAAATCACTAATGAAAGGGCCTATTATCTCTGTAATACAGAAAGGTGATCTTTATTTATTTTCAGTGGGAGTGGTGCAGAAATATACAAAAGAACATTATGCCGGTTGCAAAAGTCAAACACTCATAACTTAGCATATGACTTTGCAACATTCATTTGTCCTTAATTTGCATAATTCACTTTAATCTTAGTATTGCTTAACTTTTTAGTGCTAAACTGTGCAAACTTAATAATTTTCTATTAACCTGAGGAGGGAAGGGAGGTAAATGTAAGTTTCTAGCTTATAAGCTTTTATAAAACAAACTAAACTGAAAAAGAGAAATTCTGTCTTGTGGCATCTATATTGCCACCCCTGTGGGGCAGTAGTAGGTTTGGAACCTATGGTTTCATCTCCTAGACCTCTGTTGTTTGAACTACCAGAACAACTAAGAGTAGTAATAAATTGCTATCCTGTATGTGGGCCAACACTGGAGGGGAAAAGGAAGTTTCACAAATAATTGTTGGCCATTAAGACTTAGAAACTTTGGGAACCATTTCAGGCTCCAAAGGAGACTGTGTCTAGTGGACACAGAATCTTCTGCCTACTCCTCAAAGCTTGACCCTTTCTGCCTAAGTTCCATTTTGACCTTGTCCCTGTCCTGTCTCTTAGGCCACTACAGGGAAGATTGATGTTGCCATAACCGATCTTCCAGAGCTCAGTCTAGTGAGTCTAAACTGAACTCAGATGGTGCCCCTGTCAGCACCAGTATTGCTGTTCCTCATGAGGAATAAGGGAAGCCGATGGGAGTGTTTGATCCCATCAACCTCCCACTGTGGAGACAGTGCAGAAACTCGAATTAAGGTATGCCAACTCCATTACATAATGTAGCTGGAGTTACGTATCTTAATTTGACCATCCAAGGAAGTATAGACAAGGACCGATTCACCATTGACTCCTCATCCCAGTCTTGCTCTCTTCACTGAGCTAGTCCCAATTTCCACAGGATTCTCATTTCAATCTCTATGTCCTTGTTCAGCAAATCTGAACTCATTCCTCCAGAGTTCCCAAATGCCCAGTTCTAATCTCCTTGCCAAAACATTGCTAGTCCCACCATCTTGTATCAGTTCCTCAACCAATCTGAGGCTTCCCCTCACTGCTGGCTCACAGTCTTCCACTAACACATTTTCCCAGCTGCTAGTAGGGGGAAATGTATCTCACAGTGCATTTTTGGAACGGATGATTCAGTGGCACTGTGAAGGGGTTTTTAAAAGGCTCAAAGGGGAGAGGAACAGCTGTCTCTGGCAAACATTTCTGTTGTGCAGTTGATACAAGACCCAACAGAAAGCTCATAGAAGGCAGTGGAAAAACTCCCACTTAATTCAGTGTGCTTTGGCCAAGACTCAGAGGCTATATCTAGACTGCTTTCCTCTTCTGAAAGTGGAAATACAAATGAGGAAAGAGGAAATGCAAATGAAGGGCAGATTAGCTTTTTCTTGTGCTCCATTTGCATATCCTCTTCTGCTCCTTTTTTTTGCAAGAGTTTTTTTCTGAAAAAAAGCAGTCTAGATGGGGTTTTTCACGCAAAATCCCCTTTTTTGAAAATCCCCATAAGCCTCATTTTTGAGGAAGAAGTGTTCTTTCAAAAAAAGGGATTTTTGTGCAAAAAACCCCATCTAGACTTCCTTTTTTTTTTCGAAAAAACCTCTTCCAAAAAAAAAGGATCGGAAGAGGATATGCAAATGAAGAGCCAGAAAATGCTACTCAGTGCTTCATTTGCATTTCCTCTTTCCTCATTTGCATGTCCTTTTTCGGAAGAGGAAAGCAATCTAGTCGTAGCCAGAGAGAAAGGAAAGAGTCTGATCTCCCAGAGACTGGGAAGAACAATGATGTCCCCAACCACATGTCGCCAATTAGGGATTTCAAACCTGAAGTAACAGACCATTTATCTAGGGGAAGCTTCACCCCTATTCACAGTGGTGATGTTTTTTCCAGGGTGATGCCCTGCACAGCTCAGTTCTGGGGTCCCTATCTGTGCTTCCATCAATCCTGCTGGGCAGAGTTTGCATCCCTCCATCATCAGGTTAGGAGAAGTTTGCATTTTACTTTGTCACCAGGGACAAGTGATTTAGTCACCATTTTATGGGAACCCTTTGTTTGCAAGGCCCCTAAGTTTGCATGGGCTGCAGGTGCCTAACATTGTAACTGCCCACCCCTCTCCCCCACATTCATCAGGCAAGTGCAATGTTTTAAGGGTTCCTTACTATGGAATTATTCCAGTCCTACTTCCTAAGGCTATCTAGATACATAAGAACATAAGAATGAACATGGAATTTATCTAGTCCTTTTTTGAACCCTTTTAAAGTCTTGACCTTCACAACATCCTCTGGCAAGGAGTTCCACAAGTTGACTCTGTGTTGTGTGACAAAATACTTGCTTTAGTTTGTTTTAAACCTGCTGCCTATTAATTTCATTTGGTGACCCCTAGTTCCTGTATCATGGGGAGGAGTAAGTAATTTTTCCTTATTTACTAGCTCCACACCAGTCATGATTTTACAGACCACTATCATATCCCCCCACCCGGAGTCATCTCTTTTCCAAGCTGGAAAGTCCCAGTCTTATTAATCTCTCCTCATCTCATAGGGCAGCCATTCCATACGCCTAACAATTTTTGTTGTCTTTTTCTGAACCTTTCATATATATAAAAGGTTCTAATATATAAATAGGTGAGTGGCTCTTGAGGGTCAGGTTCTGTATTACATTCAGAGGAGCTCTGCTCTCCTTGCTCATCTGTACAACCCTCCATTCTTTAACGGAAGGTTATTTCTCAATTTGGCCTTGCACAGCAGACAGGTGTTTCATCCTAGAGAAGCCGACCTGCTGCATCCCAAAGGTGGCAGATGTTTTCACACCCCCCACTCGTGAACTTCCAGCAGGTTTCAATCTAATGTGTTGCTTCTGTCCAGGGAATAAGTAGTGCTGTCAGCAATGCCTCACAAAACATTGCTTCCCGTAACTCCTATTCTCAAAGGGAAGCACCTTTTTGCTACTAATATGCCCATGAACTTGACATTCAATACCCAATGTCTGACCTTCGCTGCAGATTTAATAAAACAATACCAGCAAGCCATAACAGCAGCTCAATCAACATGTGCACGTATGTCTCACTCACTAGCAATCACTTGGGTTACGGAGTGAGAGAACTATCACTTCTAGTAAGGACAGAAATGGCACAGAATTATTACTCTGAATCCCTCTGTTTCCTACTTCCCTCCTTATTATGCACTGGCCCTGAATCTTGACCAAACAGGTTAGTTAGTTATCATTTTTTCCAAAGATACACACAACCAAAAAAAGACAAATGTATGTATTTTTGTCTTCAATCTAGCATACAAAGGCATAAGAAGAGCCAATGGCTAGAAGTTAAAATCAGTCAAGTTCAAACTGGAACTAGGGTGCTAACATTAACACAAAAGGTAATAAACTTTTGGAGCAGTTCACTAAGGAATATGCTGAATTTTAAATATTTACATTCTTTAATTGAAAACAGGATGTTTTTTTAAAAAAATAAATGTGTTTTAGCTCAAGCTCAAGTTGTTGGAAGAGATCCATGGATCACTTCTGAAAGTCTCTGGTCTGTATTCTGCACCGTGTGATGCAAGAACTCAAACTGGATTATCATTGGTTCTTTCTGACCTTGGCATTCGTGAATCTGTCAGAAGCAGGAAGCATGCTAGTTGACCTCTTGAATATCCTGGTTGTAAAGGAATATATTGAGGATGATAAGGAGACAGCAAAGAAGAGAAATTATTGCTTGGCATCAGCAAACCATACAGTGTCTTAGGGAGATGCTTACCTTAGAGCAATTCTTTTTTAGGTAACAGAAATGAGATGCAGTCAGGAACAGAGGGTCAAAGGAGGTAGAGGTAGAACAAATTGATAAGTTAAACAACAAGTCACCAGGACCAGATGGTGTACATCAGGGAGTTCCAAAGGATCTAAAAAAAATTGAAGTGGCTGAGCGGCTTGCAAAAGTATGCAACACTTCTCATTAAAATCAGAGGACCAGAGGGTACCAAATGTTGCAATTATCAAAAAGGCAGCAAGGAATGGAGCAGATTGCACACCCCTCCTGGGCAAAGAGCCACATTGAGAGACGTTATGCCTGAGTGAGGCACAATCTTTCTGTTGTGGCTGCATAACACCCCTTAGGCTCCAATCTCGCCGTTAATGTTTTGCGGAACTTCGGAAACATAAAGTGCTAAGTGTGCTGTGTAAATAGACAAAAGTATATTACTGGTCAACATTACCATTCGATCACAGAGTTGCTGTAATAAAGTTACCTCTGAAAATCATCCAGAGGAGATAAGATTGCATAGTGAAAACAGACCTCTGAGACATAAATATATTGTAAATCATATGTTTTCTACTCACCATAGGTAGCTGGATTCTTTACCCTCCGCAAACTACATGATACTGTATTGGCTTTTTGGTGACCTGTAACAATCCCACTCCTGCCACTCAATGTTCCATAGCTCAAGTCCACTCCCTTCATTAATTACAATATCTTATTTCTGATTCAGGAATATTCTCAGTATAAATAGCCTGGCCTTTCATTGCACATACACTACCCTGCTTTCAGGTTCCTTGAATATATTTCTTGTTCTGTTATTGGTTTATATAAAGCAGGTTCAGTCCATCCTTGCCTTTTCATCTTCCAGCTGTAGTAGAGCAAAAAGAACATCACCATATAGGTAAGAAGCACCAGATATCAATCTATTCAATCCCTCACCTTTGGTAGCTGATGAGGGCATTTTGTTACTCCAGTCCCTTTCTTAGAAAATATGTGCATTCATGGTTGGAGAGACAGAGGTTAATTTTTTCTGACCCTGTCATGATTATGAGGGTTAGCCAGCAGCCTGGGTATTAAGGGGTTAACTACACCTAGCCAGGTGGAGTGACCAGTAGGAATGTAGGTGGGACTTTCAAACTGGGACAAAGTAATTTGGGTTTTTTCCTTTCTCCTTTTGTCTCTCTGGGTGTGTTCTCTGCAGCTACAGAGAGGGACAAGCGTGTCTCTCTCTCTCCAAGACACCATTCTTCATTTTCTGTAAGTAGGGTAAAGTGTAGGTAGTTTCGTTAGGCTTTATTGTTTTAAGGGTTGGGTATGGGATCTGAGATCTGACACTGTTTAAAAGATGTTTTCGCTTTTCTTTGTAACTAAGTTCTAGGCCCATGGAGTTTCTCCAGGGCTACTTCTACACTGGCATTCCTTCTGGAAAAGGGATGCTAATGTAGCATGTTGGAATAGGCAAATCCGCGGGGGATTTAAATATCCCCCGCGGCATTTGCATTAACATGGCTGCTGCTTTTTTCCGCGCCAGTCTAGACATTATTCTCCGGAAAATAAAGCCTTTTCTGGAGGATTTCAAGTAGGAATATTAAATCCTCCGGAAAAGGCTTTATTTTCCGGAGAATAACGTCTAGACTGGCGCTTTTCTCCGGCTTTTCCCCAAGCCGGAAAAAATTAGGTGCACCTGAAAGATTTTTCAGAATTCTCTAATGGTTAGCAATGATCCCCTAGGCTATGTCTAGACTGCAAGCCTCTTTCGAAAGAGAGCGTCTAGACTGCACGCGGAACTTTTGAAAAAGCAAGCCACTTTTTCGAAAGAAAGCAGCAAGTGAGTCTGGATGCTCTCTTTCTAAAAAGCCCTGTTTGCTTTCAAGAACACCTTTTTTCGAAAGAGCACTTTCGAAAAAAGGCGTTCTTCCTCGTGAAATGAGGTTTACCGCTGTCGACAGAAAAGCCATGTTCTTTCGATTTAATTTCGAAAGAACACGGCTGCAGTCTAGACGCAGGTGAAGTTTTTTCGAAAAAAGGCTACTTTTTTCGAAAAAAAAAAACCCTGAGTCTGGACACAGCCCTAGTGGTAAAGTTGGTCCCTCTATGGTTTTGGTTCTGTAGTCTCTTTCGATATATAATTATGCTGATATTTCTAAACACATCACACATCTCAGGGCTTTATGCATCACAGCTCTAAGGGATGTTGATTTTTTTCTTTGTAAATAACATCCCAAGTCCCCTCACCCACATACAATTAAATGTATTTTTGATTAGACATATGAGGTATTCCATTCTAAATTAGGATTTCGTTTATTCCAGACATTTTCTGCAATGGCTGTAAATTAGATAATTATTCTCTCTAAACCCTTCAAAGTAAAAGTCATAGTCAGTGATGTAAGTATTGTCAGTAATTCGGCAGCGTGTTTAACTGATGCTCTCCCTATTGAGTTCTGAAGAATTACTTAAAAAAGTAACCGTGAACCTTTTTTTTCCTCAGAGAAGTGTTATCCTAAAACCAGGTGTGGCCTATTTTTTAACTTGATTTGGACATGGTCAAGGTCTCATGTGATTAACTGATTTAAGTACTATAATGATATCAGATTGATGTGATGCACTTTAAAACTGGCTACCTGGTGGATCTCAAAATGTTGCGCTACTGCATGCTAATTTGAATGCTTCTATTCAGCCTCTTTGGCCTTGGTGAGTTTATTTTTTACAGATCGAAGGAAAGCACACTGGGCTGTTACTGAGCTTGCTGGTTTTCTTGGTAAGATTCCTGGCTTTTGCCTATTGATCTATTTGTTTTGCTGTTGCTGTACATGGCACTTTATTTACTGATGATCTAATATTTTTTTCCTCTTCAGTAAACGTGGCCAAACTCTGTTTAATTTACTACAATTGTATTCTTTCCGCGGTCTCTTCAGCCATTCATCTAACATGGTGAAAAGCATACTTGTTTGATATGCAGTGCCCAGTTCGCACTTTGTTAGCTATCAGTGTTAATCTTTTAATAACAACAAAAGTGAACTATTGGATATTCACTTTTACTTTGTGTCTATCAGCAGGTGAGTCAGAACTTGGGTAACAAGGGACATAGAGGGAGAGAAAGCTTATGGAAGTTATTTTTAACCCTTTACAGATTTGTTTTGCATTTATGAAACTTGACTTATTGTTACTATTATTTGAGAGGGAGAGTATAGTTCTTCCATACTGGAAGATATCATAAAGATAAGGGTGATAGAAAGTCCTGCAAAGATCCTGTTAGAGTTAGTAGGAATAATAATAATTACAAAAATTATAAGATTCCATTGAAATGTAAGAGGGTTCCACAGAAGTCACTTTAACAACCCACTCATTATAAAATTGGTTCATTATAAAATAACCTTTTACCCATCTTTTTAGTGGCAGGTGGCAGAACAAGGAGCAATGGTCTCAAATTACAGTGAGGGAGGTCTAGGTTGGATATTAGGAAAAACTATTTCCCTAGCAGGGGGTGAAGCATTGGAATGGGTTATCTAGGGAGGTGGTGGAATCTCCATCCCTAGAGGTTTTTAAGTCCTGGCTTGAGAAAGCCCTGGCTGGGATGATTGATTTGGGGTTGGTCCTGCTTTGGGCAGGGGTCTGGACTTGATGACTTCCTGAGGTCTCTTCCAGTCTTACAGAATTCTACAGAATCCACAAAAAAGATTGTCTCAATTGAATTCTATAATGTACTTCTAAAAGTCTCTCACTTTCCATTCATTTCCATCAGAAAAGTTCCCAGCTCAGTAGCACTTTTCAGATGAGTAGATTCATTGGGTGTCAGTGAGACTACTCATGTAGGGCACCACTATCACACACAAGCACAAGGAGAGAACTGGGCATGAGGCGTCCTGATACCTATGTGTGGGCAACCCAGAATACAGTTCACAGTGTTGTGGGAGAGAAGGTTTTTTAGGGTGGCTGCATCGGTGGGCAGTAAGTAAAGCCTGGAAACTTACTCCTATAACAAAAGCCTGCAAAGCTAAGCTGACATACGGGGGGAAGGCAATTGCTCAGCATGTAGGACTGACCATATTCCAGGGGAGTATGGGAGTAGGAAACCATTCACAAAAAGGTTCCTAGTTTCGTTATAAAGCAGCATAACCATGTCATGCCCTTTTCTCATGGCTGGTGGTAAAACTTCAAACTATCTCAAAATAAAAGCAACAGACTCATGTCCCTATTCTACTCATCGCTGACCCCTGCATAGCCCTCTTCTGTGGAAATTTCCACTGGTGCCAAACTTGGGGGACAAATGTGGTATTAGGAGGAGGCTTCCAAATCCCTTTCTATTTGTGATATGGAACAGGTCTGCAGAGATACTAGACAACACACTCCTACAGCTGCTGACCCTGGTAATATATTTCCTGTGATCAGTGAGCCAATTAGAAGACCAAGTCTCCTCCTTGCTCTGCTGCTGGAAACTTTTCATTTGACTTGGGCAAGGTGAATCTTCTTCACAAGTTCAAAGCGTCAATCAATTTTTCCCCCCCGAGGGCTGAGATGCGGTTCCTATTCTGTTTTGAAAAGGAAGTTTATCTCAGAACACAGACAGCAAGTCTGTTTCTCTCCATTCTGACAGCTTTCTTCCTTCCTTCTCTTAAGTAGTAATACACTCTTCTAACATTGTCAACGAGATTTTAAAGCTGTTGTGCACTCTCTCTCTCTCTCTCTCTCTCTGTAATCTTTGTCAGAACAATCTCCTTTTGTTTTTGATAATGCAACAAAATAGAACAACTGTATCCCTCCATCTCTCTGTTCCTGTACAAAGGACCAGAGTGGCTTGGAGTATACACTGCAATTTTAAGCTCAGAAAATGACGCTAGATGCACACAGGAAAAAAAAGGGAGAAGGATGAGAAAAGAAAAGGGCCTGCCATTAGAAGTATTCTCTTTTTAAATGGCTTCCAAAATCAGGCTCAGAGGTGGGCCCCACCTCTTGCCAAAAACTAAATTGTTTGTCTAACCTTGGCATAATAAGGGAAAGCCTGAGCTATTTACCCACAACTAAATGGCATCTGCAAGGAAATCAGCATTTTCCCCACTTTGTCTTAAGAGTAAATCTTTAAGAACTCCTGGATAAAGCAGATGCGAGACATCAAAACCATCCCAATGTGCAACAAGAAAAGCAAATATGGTGGGCAATCAGATTGGCTTACCGGGGACATCCATGGTGAGCTTAAACACAAGAAGGAAGCTTACAAGAAGTGGAAACTTGGACAGATGACTAGGGAGGAATATAAATATATTGCTTCAGAATGCAGGGGTGTTATCAGGAAGGTGAAAGCGCAGTTGGATTTGCATCTGGCAAGGGTAACAAGGTGAAGGGTAACAAGAAAAGTTTCTACAGGCATGTTAGCAGTAAGAAGGTGATCAGAGAAGGTGTGGGGCCCTTACTGGATGAGGGAGGTAACCTAGTGACAGATGATGTGGGAAAAGGTGAAGTACTCAATGCTTTCTTTGCCTCTGTTTTCATAGACAAGGTCGGCTCCCAGACGAATGCACTAGGAAACAACAGCATGGGAAGGAGGTGGACAGCCCTTTGTAGGGAAAGAACAAGTAAGGAACTCTTTAGAAAAGGTAAACATACACAGACCCATGGACCCAGATTTAATGCATCCGAGGGTACTGAGGGAATTGGCAAATGTCATTGCAGAGCCTTTGGCCATTATCTTTGAAAGTTTGTGGCGATCGGGAGAGATACCGGAAGATTGGAAAAAGGCAAATGTAGTGCTCATCTTTAAAAAAGGGAAGAAGGACAATGCAAGGAACTACAGACAAGTCACCCTTACCACCGTCCATGGAAAAATCATGGAGGGAATCTTCAAAGAATCCATTTTGAAGCACTTGGAAGAAGGGAAAGTGATTAGGAATAGTCAACATGGATTCACAAAGGGCAAGTCGTGCCTGACCAATCTGAATAGTTTCTATGATCAGGTAACTGCCTCTGTGGATATGGGAAAGTCAGTGGATGTGATATACCTTGACTTCAGCAAAGCTTTAGATATGGTCTCCCACAATATTCTTGCCAGCAAGTCAAGGGAGTATGGATTGGATAAATGGACTGTAAGATGGATAGAAAGCTTGCTGGAAGGTTGGGCCCAATGGGTAGTGATCAACAGTTTGATGTCAGGTTGGCGGTCAGTTTCTATCAGAATTTCCCAAGGATTTGTTCTTGGACTAGTTTTGTTCAACATCTTTATTAATCACCTGGATGAGGGGATGGATTGCACCCTCAGCAAGTTTGCAGATGACACTAAGCTAGGAGGAGAGGTAGATACGCTGGAGAGCAGGGATAGGGTCCAGAGTGACCTGGACAGATTAGAGGATTGGGCCAAAAGAAATCTTATGAGGTTCAACAAGGACAAGTGTAGAGACCTGTACTTGGCACAGAAGAATCCCAAGCATAGTTACAGGCTGGGGACCAAACGGCTAAATAGCAGTTCTGCAGAAAAGCACCTGTGGATTACAGTGGATGAGAAGCTGGATATGAATCAACAGTTTCCCTTGTAGGCAAGAAGGCTAATGGCATATTGGGGTGCATTAGGAGGAGCATTGCCAGCAGACCCAGATAAGTGATTAGTTTCCTTTATTTGGCTCTGGTGAGGCCACATCTGGAATATTGTATCCAGTTCTGGGCTCTCCCCACCATAGAAAGGATGTGGATGCATTGGAGAGGATCCAGCTGAGAGCAACCAAAATGATAAGGGGGCTGGAGCACATGACCTATGAGGAGACACTGAGGGTATGTCTACACTACCCCGCTAGTTCGAACTAGCGGGGTAATGTAGGCATACCGCACTTGCAAATGAAGCCCGGGATTTGAATTTCCTGGGCTTCATTTGCATAAGCCGGCCAGCACCATTTTTAAATGCCGGCTTGTTCGAACCCCGTGCCGCGCGGCTACACGCGGCACGGGCTAGATAATTCGAACTAGCAAGCCATTCCGAACTATCTGTACACCTCGTTCCACAAAGAGGCTAATCATTGTGTTCATCTCAGAGCTTTAGGGGTTCTTTTAGATACTTGGACCCAGGCCATGAAATGCTTGGAAGATAAAGACAGAGGGCTTCAACATGATTCAAACTTTTATGAGAAGCCAGCTCAGAGAGGGAAGGAAGTCCTTGTAGCTGAGGAGATGTGCTACAGCACTGTTTCCTCATGCCCAGGTCCCTAGAATCCTGCAGTGTAGCCGAGAATTGACAAAGTCATGAATAACCAAGATGAGTTCATCTTCCGGCAGGACGTAATGGAGGCTTCTAGCCAAATGGAGATGGCAGGAAGTGCTAGCCCAAGCTGCAACTATGGGACAAACTGACATAATGTGAGTGTGAACTTGTAGTCACTGGAGACTGCACCTTGGTTGCAAACTCTTCAAGAGACCTTCTTTTGCCCGTTGAGCTATGCTGATTTATGTCAGCTCTGGTTCTGAGTCCTGTTTTGTTTCTTTTTCTTTTTCTTCCCCAGCTTGTGGCTTGCTGCCAAATCATTGTAAAACTCAGTCATTTCAGCAAGAAATTAGGTTTGGGGTTTCATGGAGTTTTATCGTGAGCATCTGCGTTTGATCAAAGTGAGGGCTCCCAACTAAAATGAAGGATGGAACTGAACAAACCTGCCTGTAGACAAATAGAAATGTAAACAGACACTGCTGCCATTTACACAGCTGCAGGAAACGCTCCATTAGGTGTAGGGGAGACAGCTGTGTCTAACAACTGTGGCTGTGAGCCAAGAAGTTTGAAGTGAAATCTTAAAGAGAGGAGACTTTTGGATCTGGAGTTTTGGTTGGTGCCCATCTCTGGTGCTAAGTGACTTATGCTGTGACTCCACAAAAGAGAAGAGAGGAAGCTTGGTACTTACAGACAAATAACTTGACTAAAGACCCATTCATTAATGATTTCTTTATAGCAAGTGAGCAAAGCAAATTAGCCTGGTCTGTAGGACTATCAGGGGCATAAAAGTGATATAATTGAATCCCTGAGCTCGTAGTGTATGTGATTCCAGATATCTGGCTTAGAAAGGACACAATTTTCAAGGGTCCAGTGAGGTTGTCAAGAACATGCAGCAGAGCTGAAAGGAAGAAGACGCATGACCAAGGGAAACTCTCATACCTACATCAGTGATGCGATCATGCCACAATGCTTTGAAGAATGAATCTTTTTAGCTTTATTTCACTGTACAGGTTGAACTTCTCTAGGTCAGAACTCTCTGGTCCAGAAACATCCATCACCCAGAGTAATTCTAGTTATCTGAATGTCCACTTTTTGTGGATGTGCCCAAGTTTCCCATGGTCCCATAAAGTTTGTTTATAGCCACCAGTCCTAGCTCTCAGTGTTCTGTGCTGTTATTCAGCTCTAATTTACCCCTAAATGTCCTCTAACAGCTCAGTATGAAGTGGAAGTGTTGGTAATACATTAGACAATACTCCTAGACAATATTGACCTCCCTGGGAAATTCTTCGGTTCAGAACCAGTCAGGTCCTAAGGGTGCTGGACTAGAGAGGTTTAACCTGTATTTCCCTTTGGCAAATTTACCCAATATATTGAAACTGTGCCTTGGTGGGTTACTGGAAGGGCTCGTCTACACTGGCCCCTTTTCCGGAAGGGGCATGTAAATTTCACCAGTCGTCGTAGGGAAATCCGCGGGGGATTTAAATATCCCCCGCGGCATTTAAATAAAAATGTCCACCGCTTTTTTCCGGCTTTTCAAAAAGCCGGAAAAGAGCGTCTACACTGGCCCCGATCCTCCGGAAAAAGTGCCCTTTTCCGCAGGGTCTTATTCCTACTTCAAAGGGCACTTTTTCCGGAGGATCGGGGCCAGTGTAGACGCTCTTTTCCGGCTTTTTTAAAAGCCGGAAAAAAGCGGCGGACATTTTTATTTAAATGCCGCGGGGGATATTTAAATCCCCCGCGGATTTCCCTACGACGACTGGTGAAATTTACATGCCCCTTCCGGAAAAGGGGCCAGTGTAGACGTAGCCGAAGTGTTTACATGTTTTGCATTGAATTTGCAGGGGTAGGAGATTAAAGTGTCCCTCAAAGTACATCTGTACAGCAGACAGAAAGCGTGACTCCTGTGCTGAGTAAACATACACTTGCTAGTTCTGCTCAAACTTGAATACTCAATTTGGAAGGGCGACACTTGGAACATTCTGCCAAAGCACAATTCCTTCGAAAAAATGTGGGCATATATTGGTAGCTAGCCCAAGATGTGACCCATGCTACTGCAGTCATATTGCTATTTTTAGGCACTTTCTTAAGCACTGATGGCACGGTGTGTCCCATTTTGGAATTGTAGTTCCCAGCTGTTAATTACCAAAACTAATTTTTGTTTTGAAGTTTGGACAGAATGGGACGTTTTCCTGCAGACCTTTCAATTTTTAACGTTCCGTCATTTTTTGAACAGTTCTATATATGCTAAGGTCCAAAACAAAGAGATATGTGCGCCCAGAGGACCATTTTCTTTGCCTTATGGATTTGGATCTTTTAAGACTTACATTTTCAAGCTTTTCTTTGCCATTATAAGAACTAGAGATACAAGCTTGTCTCTCTCACCAACAGAAGCTGGTCCAATAAAAGGTATTACTTCACCCACTTTTGTCTCTAATACTCTGGGACTGACAGGTACCACAACCTTGCACACAGTAAGAACTAGAAACATAAGGGAACATCAACTTCCATTTAAAATGAGTGATTCCTGGTGTTGGACATTTAAAAGAAAACACCAACTATCATGAGAGTTGGCAGCAAAGGTCACTAGTTACTGGCACCAGCTCTTTCTAGCAGATTAACATTAGGTCCACTCATAGCACCCAGAGGGTGCTTGGTACCAGTAAGAATAATAGTCTTGACAAAACAATTTTATTGATCGGGGGTGGGGGGAGGGGGGAAAGGAAGTCACTATTTTCTTGGCTGCCACAGGAGAGCAACATATGATTCAGAGGCCTGGTTACATCATTTAAGATCTGTGTCTCTATCTAGCTGGCAAGATCAATTTGTTTCCGCAAATAGATTTCTCTCCACTACAATGGGGCAATCAGTCTGTGAATTCCCAAAGGTTCCATCTTTCGTACTATCCCTTCACTCTGACATGGTTCCAACTGGGGATGTGATTAAGCATTATAAAGTTAACCTTCTTGCCAGTGCTGGAAACGGCATTCAATTTTTATCTATCGTTTTAAGTCCTTTGAAGCTAAAGTCTTTGTTGTAGTCAGATTGTCTACCTGATACTGAGCCCCCGGATGAGTTGCAACCTTTATTACTTCTGAGTGTTGATAAATGGAAGGTTGAATGTTGCTTAAAACAGCTTGAGAATATTCACTTGGAGATGTTAAAGCTGTCAGATTGCTATCTTCATTGCAGTTCAAGCGTGCATTCCCCCCTCTCCTTCAGAGAAAGGAGTTCAGTGTTGATAGTCATCTCTTCATCGCGCTGCTGCCTGCCGCTGTCTCTCCTAACATTTGGCTAGAGCAGACACCAGCCGGTGCATTCATTAAGTTGGCTGTATCCTTGAGTCACCTTCTTCTTGTCTCCTCCAATTGTCATAGGAGGACCAGTTGATTTGTTCTGTTACAGGCACATTAGGCACAGGCCTGAGAGGAAGCGGTGTATAGACTGCAATGTCCCAGACGGCCTTGTACCTCAGAGACACCCTTGAGGCACGGTTCCTCCCCTCCTCTACCTTTGATTTGAGGGAAGAGATATTAGCTGCTGGCCTCACATTAGCAAGAAAGGTTGACACCCCTGACGATAACTCAGCCGTTGTGTCCTGTGAGTTTGTGGAACAGGACAAGGATTCACCTCTTCCCATCCCTCCTTGCTCACTGTCCACCCACTTGTTCTGGGGTAGCTAGAAGATGGGTGTAAAGTACCTATATACTTCTTCATGCCTGTATTCAAAACCCAGGCCTCCCATACAAGAGCATAAATAGGGTTCTGCCTCCCTCTTACTCCATTGCATGGAGGTGTAGTCCCAAAGTACCAATGAGCCCTCCATCTCACAGAACTCCAAGGGTCTTGAATGGAAAGTTCCCCCTTAGTGTCAACCTCACCTTAACATATATTTGTCCTCAACTCTTCCTGCGCTAAAGAGGCACTGACACACTCTATCCCTCCCACTGTCGGAAACAGCTAGGATCGTGACAAGTGAATTTAAAACATCTTTTTTATTTGGTCAGCTCACTATTTCTCTGTTCTTCACTCAGGAGCTCCCTCTCACAGATCATTTAGCATTGCCGCCTTCACAAGCCAGATGGGATTGGGGGACTATCATAGAATCTTAGAGCTGGAAGAGACCGCAGGAGGTCATCAAGTCCAGCCCCCTGCCCAAGGCAGGACCAATCCCAACTAAATCAGCCCAGCCAGGGCTTTGTCAAGCCGAGACTTAAAAACCTCCTAGGGAAATAGTTTTTTCCTAATATCCAACCTAGACCTCTCTCACTGCAACTTGAGTTTGGTCAGGCACGACTTGCCCTTCGTGAATCCATTTTGACTATTCCTGATCACTTTCTCCTCTTCCAAGTGCTTCAAAATGGATTCCAGGAGGATCCCCTCCATGATTTTTCCAGGGACTGAGGTAAGGCTGACAGGTCTGTTGTTCCCTGGATTATCCTTCCTTTTTTTAAAGATGGGCACTACATTTGTCTTTTTCCAATCATCCAGGATCTCTTCCAATCTCCAGGAGTTTTCAAAGATAATGGCCAAAGGCTCCGCAATGGCATTTGCCAACTCCCTCAGTACCCTTGGATGCATTAAATCCGGGCCCATGGATTTGTGTATGTTTAGCTTTTCTAAATAGTTCCTAACTTGTTCTTTCCCCACCAAGGGATATCTACCTCCTTCCCATACTGAATTGTCTAGTGCATTTGTCTGGAAGCTGACCTTGTCTGTGAAGACAGAAGTAAAGAAAGTATTGAGTACTTCAGCTTTTCCCACATCGTCTGTCACTTGGTTACCTCCCTCATCCAATAAGGGCCCCACACCCTCTCTGATCACCTTCTTATTGCTAACATGCCTGTAGAAACTTTTCCTGTTACCCTTCACATCCCTTGCTAACTACAATTCCAATTGCACTTTTGCCTTCCTGATAAACACAAAAAGGAAGCTTACAAGAAGTGGAAACTTGGACAGATGACTAGGGAGGAGTATGAATATATTGCTCGAGAATGCAGGGGAGTTAATTTCACCAAGGATGTCCCTGATAAGCCAATCTGGTTGCCTACCATATTTGCTTTTCTTGCTTCTCTTCGGGATGGTTTCTTCCTGTGCCTTTAATAAGGCTTTTGTGAAATACTTGTAGCTCTGCTGGACTCCTTTCCCCGGCATGTAAGCATCCCAGGGAATCCAGCCCATCAGTTCTCTGAGGGAATCAAAGTCTTCTCTTCTGAAGTGTAGAGTGTGTATTTTGCTACGCTCCTTTCTTCCTTTGGTCAGGATCCTGAAATCTACCATCTCATGATCACTGCTTCCCAGGTTGTCACCCACCTCTACTCTCCCTACTAGTTCTTCCCTGTTTGTGAGCATTAGGTCAAGCTGAGCATGGCCCCTGGTCGGTTCCTTCAGCACATGTACCAAGAAGTTATCCCCAACATTCTCCAAAAACTTCCTGGATTGTCTGTGTACTGCCGTACTGGTCTCTGTGGCGAGGTCGAGCGGACTAAGCTCTGGGGTCCCCCGTTTTTCCACTCGCCCGCGCCTCTCCCCTTCAGTCTCTTCCCCCAAGTCTCTGTCCTTTGGTCTCTGTCCCTTTGGTTTCTGCCCCTGGGGCGGCTACCGCTGCTCCCGGGCTTATCCTCAGGCTGGGGGCGGGAAGCGGCTCCCCACCCTTGGCCCCACTCACGAGCCGGCAATGGGGGTTGGCTCTCCAGCAGGCTCGGCCGTCTGTCCTCCCTGGGTGGGGGGGCCGGAGCCGTCCGCCACCTGTCCCCGTCCTAGGGGCCCTGGGTTGGGAGGTCTCGTGCTGGGCCTGGGCTGCGGGAGTCCGGCGCTCCTCCTCCGGTCCTCCGGCTGTGTGCTCCGGGTTGCCTGTGGGAGCAGAGGTAATGCCAGCAGCCCCCCTTTCCCTTCCGGCCCCTCCCCCTTTTGACCCGGCACACCCGGGACGTGCCGCTCCTCCCCGCCTCCCCCGTCCGTCTCCTCCCAGATCCTACTGCCCGCCGCGTACGGCGCGCCCGCCGTAGCGCGCACCTGCCCGTCTGCCTCCTTGTCCCCCGGGCTCGGTTCCCACCGAGCGTTTTTCCCGGGGTTCTGCCTGGCCACGCCGCCCGGCGCCTCGGCCGGGGCGACTATGTCAATGCGGGGAGCTTCTTCCCCGTCACAGTCTCCCAACAGATGTCAGGGTGATTAAAGCTGCCCATGAGAACCGGGGCCTGCAATCTAGAAGCTTCTCTCAGTTATCCAATGAAAGCCTTATCTACCTAATTCACCTGATCCAGTGGTCTATAGCAGACCCCAACCACAACATCTCCCCTGTTGCTTTCACCTTTAAACTTAACCCATAGACTCTCAACAGTCTTTTCTCCCTCTAAATACTGGAGCTCCGAACAATCATACTGCTCTCTTACATACAATGCAACTCCTCCTCCTTTTCTCCCCTGCCTGTTCTTCCTGAACAGTTTATACCCTTCCATGACAGTGCTCCAGACATGTGAGTCATTCCACCAAGTCTCTGTTATTCCAATCAAATCATAGTTCTTCGACTGGGCCAGGGCTTCTAATTCTTCCTGTTTGTTTCCCAAGCTTCTCCCATTTGTGTACAAACACCTTAGATAACCAGTGATCGCCCTACCTTCTTATGGGATTATATCTGTCATTCTCTTTTTCCTGCAAAGATCATTCATAAAATAATATCTGAGAAAATACATAGAGAAAAAGATATATTTAGGTAAAGAGCAAGAATGAGTGTTTTTTAAAATATCAGGTGTACAATATTCAGCTTATAGGAGATGGCATAGCTCTACTGAAGTCAATAGAGCTTTGAGAATTTATATGAGCTGAGGGGTTTGGCCCTATGAGTAACATCGTAATTACCATATTGTATAGTCACTGAGGGTATGTCTACACTACCCTCCTATTTCGAAATAGGAGGGTAATGTAGGCATACCGCAATTGCAAATGAAGCCCGGGATTTGAATTTCCCAGGCTTCATTTCCATAAGCGGGGCGCCGCCATTTTTAAATCCCCGCTGGTTCGAACCCTGTGCCGCGCGGCTACACGCGGCACGAACTAGGTAGTTCGAACTAGGCTTCCTAGTTCGAACTACCGTTACTCCTCATTCCACGAGGAGTAATGGTAGTTCGAACTAGGAAGCCTAGTTCGAACTACCTAGTTCGTGCCGCTTGTAGCCACGCGGCACGGGGTTCGAACCAGCGGGGATTTAAAAATGGCGGCGCCCCGCTTATGGAAATGAAGCCCGGGAAATTCAAATCCCGGGCTTCATTTGCAATTGCGGTATGCCTACATTACCCTCCTATTTCGAAATAGGAGAGTAGTGTAGACATACCCTGAGATACTAGGGTGGTGAAAAGCAAGAAGTCCTCTCCTCTTTGAGTAGTGAATGTTCTGAAGAAGACCAGAAGATCAGAACCACCAGCTCTTTCCTGGGATTATTGTTCCTCCTTAGAAAGTCTGCCAAGATACATTTGATCTGTGAACAAGAGTCCCACCCCTATGACCTTAATGCAGAGACATCACTACTTTAAATCCAGGGCTTTCACCTAATATTTTACCTCCCATGCGTCTTTTGGCATCCTACCATTAGACTTCCTCCTCTTCCTTTCCATCCTTCCTTCCTCACAAACCCCACAGAGACTATCAGCCACTGCTTTTCTCTTCTGACCTCTCCTTGTGTTGATGGAACACTACTTTTTTGACCATGGCAGACATGTCCTCATTCCTTGCTGTCCCGTACTCCAAACCAGAGGGCAGCTGTGAATCGATCTCTTCAGAACACCCTGTTCTGGGCTAGAACTTGGTATTGACAAGTTCTGTACCTTGCATGACCTTGAAGGGCTGACATAAGCTGTGCATGGTCTCCAAAGTACTGCCCATCTGCTGAGATACTCTCAATAAAGAGGAAGTGGGAAGGCTGTTTTTCTTTTAATACGTGGAGAGAAATCTAGTCACGTATGTACTGTACTTGTTTCTACAGAGAGCCCACTCTAACCTTCTTCTGTCTTGGCAACACACATATCTAAACATAACAAGAAAAACGGAGAGCATATGGGAAGGAAGCAATGTCTTTAATTGAGCGCTTGCATATGGATGGGAAAAATAATTAAAATCTTGGTAATGCTGCACTAAAAATCCTTCCTACATGTTAAATCTTTGCGATTGTTACAAAGAAAGGTTAAGGTAGTATATCCTTCAGAATGCTTTGTATAGGAGCCTTGTGTCAATCTTCTGTTTTCTATCAGTGCCGATGGTCTTGGAACCCATTAAACACCTGGCTCATTGCAGCAGTGAGCATATTTTCTATTTTCCTTATTCACACTTCTTGACAGAGAATCTATCTCAATGGGATAGATTAAGCCTTGTCAGCATATCTCTTCACTGGAGTGAGGAGGAGGGTATAAAAGGCAATCCCTGCCCCATCTCTACAGCTCAATCTCTCTCTCTCATCTTTATCTACCTATCCATCTATCTGATTGTCAAAATCCCTTCCAGTCTTACATTTCTATAATTTTCTCTCTCTCTCTCTCTCTCTCTCTCTCTCTCTCTCTCTCTCTATCTATCTATCTTCCAGAGTTTGATTTAGTGAGTCTTGTAAAGACTTGCTAAATCAAACTAAGAGAGCACCCCTGCCAACAACTGGTATTCCTGCTTTTGCCAGGAGTAAGGGAACCTGATGGGAGCATTTGCTCCTGAGGGCCTACCATAGTGGGAACATCACCAAAATAAACTGACTCCAGCTACGTATTTTACGTAGCTGGACGTGTGTAACGTAAGCTGAGCTGTCAGGTCTAGTATAGACTTGGCCTAAGTATTATCTTTAGCCCATCCCATCCCTGACAGACTTATGTTTAACCTGTCCTGAAAACTCTTCAATTAAAGAGATTCCACAACCTCCCTAGATAATTTGTTGTAGTGCTGAACTGTCCTTATCATTAGGAAACTTTTCTTTAAGTACAACTTAAATCTTCCTTACTGTAATTTAAGTCTGTTACTTCTTGTCCTGTGCAGAGTGATTATAGAAAATTGTCACCCTCCCCTTTAAGACAATTTTTGTACATACTTTAAGATTGTTGCAATGTTCCTGCTCTTTCTTTTTATCTCCAGACTAAACCAATCTAGTATTTTTGATTTTTCTTTGTAGATCATGTTTTCTGGACCTTTAATTCTTTTTGTTGCTCTGGACTTTCTCTGCTTTGTTCACTTCTTTTTCCAAAGTGTAGTGCTAAAAACTTGACACAGTACTCCACATGAAGCCTTATTAATACTGAATAGAGTGGAAGAATTACTTTTCCTCCCTTGCTTACAAGAGATTCCTTTTTACATGTAGTATTTTGAATGTCTCTTTATTCCATTTCACGTCTCCTTTTTCCAGTGAACATGGGCCAAATGTCAGGAAAGCGTCTTCTGAAAAGAAAAAGTGGAAAAAGGTATGGAAATTCCGGAGTGCAATTTGCATACCTTTTTCTGAAAAAAAAAAAGCTGTAGTCTAGACATAGCCTTAATGTGCATCCTTTATTTCATTCCATAGGATTCCTCCCTAGTCCTCTCACAGACTTGTTACAACAGGACTGATCTATTCACATCCTACCTGCCCCCGCCTCATGTGGCAGCCTTTCTAGCAAACCTGGTCTTTTATCTCATGGACGAGAAGGTGGCATTTAGTTCCCTTGCTCTGATTCCCAGCATGCATTGTTGCCTCAACTACAATTTCCCCTCCCCTGGGAAATACAACTTCCAACATTTCTTAAATTTAGACTAAACTGGAACCCAGAGTTCTTTTAATTATCAGAACAGACAGGCAGCAGACTTATGCTCCTGTAGGACTCCCCATCCTGTATGAACCTAAGCAGCATTCGAGGAACTGTCCAAGCAAGTGTGTGACATTTTAATAGCTGCTGTGACCATTTCTGCTCCCTGGTCCTGAGCTCCTGGTTTTGACCTTGGCTTGGCTTGGACTTTGCCTTCTGACCCAGAGCTTGGAACCTGACTCATTCTGACCTTTCATTCAGACTCCAGCATGGGGGCTGACTGCAGACTTTGACTGTCTCTGTTAAGATTTTGAAAGACAGTCTCAGATATTATGTCTACACATGGCAGTAAGCTCAGGTCAAGAGACTTGGACTAGCAGGTCTTACACTTATGTTTTAAAAATTGCTGTGTAGACAACACTCTGAAGTTATGGCTTGGACTGGATTTGGAGCTCGGAAGCCTGAACGTTTTCAATCTCAGTGGTTCATGCTAGCATTTGCCCTCTCTCCAAAAGACTGACTGTGATTTGGCAGAGTGTTTATCCTGTGACATGGATAGATCTACCAGGATGTGGCATCAGCCTCCAACCCATTCACCAAACAGCGGGTACATGGCAAGAAGTTAGAGTGTGTGAGAGGAGGTGCGGAAGGTGGGGGGAAGAGGAAGGAGCTGCCGTTGTTCTAACATTCTTGTTTTTCTCCTCCAAGAAGAACGTGGTTGTCCATGCAGGGCAGGTGCCAGCTTGGAAATTCAGCAGCTTGTTGCTGTATCCTCAGGGCTTTAAGGCTGCCAGGTTTAAAAGAACAGGCAGGCATCCAAAGTCTGGTGAAGCACACATCGTCATAGAACGATGAGATGCTTCCTGGCTCTGTACAAGCTTTTCACAACTTTCATTTACCCTTAAAAAGAAAAAAAACGCACAACACGCTACCCATTTTGTAAATAGATTAATGGACATTCTGAGAATGCTGGAGGGAGATGTTTAACTGTTTGAATGTCTCTCATCAGTAAGAGAGACCAGAGGGAGAGGAAATATTTTTTAATGGACCAACCTCAATTGGCGGAAGAGATGAGCTTTTGAGCTACACACAGGAATTCTTCTTCAGATCTGGGAAAGGCACTGAGTATGAAACACACACCTGTAAGCCCTTTTTTTCTAAAGAAAGGGAGGAAGGTCCCAGAGGCTGCTCTGGCTATGGCAGACAAACCAATCGCCTCGGATGCCAGATTTCTGATGGCAGAAGTTTGGTGGTTTCAGCAATGACAAATGAGGCTGGTGGGGCTGCCTGGCGGAAGAGGGCAATTCCCAGCTGTGCGTTTGAGGAGAAGAACGTATTCCATAGCTCAAAGACACTCCTGGCATCTCTATTTGTTCTGTGCAATTTCACAAGCAATGTGATTTGCCCACCTCCAAGTCAGCTTCCAATTGCTACTCTGCCCCCAGCTCCCATGGTTCCTGCTGCCCAGATAGCACCTGATGCTGCATTCATTCCATAGGTCCAGGCTCTGGAGGCATTGTCCGCACATGGGCTATAAGCCTGACAATGAGCAGGTCATCCAGAAAGGTGAAGACTGAGGGTACGTCTATACTACAGGGTTTTGTCGATGGAAGTTTTGTAGACAAAGCAAGCTGCTTTGTCGACAAAACCCTGTAGTCTAGATGCAACCCTACAGGCAATAACACCTTCTGTTGACTTGAAAGTAGGAATAAGAGATCCTCCGGAAAAGGGCTTTATTCCGGAGGATTACGCCAGTCTAGATGCTTTTTTTCCGGCTTTTCCCCAAGCCGGAAAAAAAGCGGCGGACATGTTTATTTAAATCCCGCGGGGGATATTTAAATCCCCCGCGGATTTCCCTATGCTGATTTACCTGCTTTGCATCCCTTTTCCGGAATTTGGGGCCAGTCTAGACGTAGCCTAGGTGTGTGGGTTACACATGCAAGGCAGGGAGTCCATGCTGCCCATTAACTAATGCCCTATAAGCTGGGAGCTGTTCTTTGTCGGTGTCTGGATTGTGTTGTGTGAGTGAGCTGAGAGACTGTAGGGGAAGTAGCCACTAGTGTCTAGGAGTTCTGAGCTGGGGGTTGCCTTCTTCCTAAGCCCTGAACAGCATTTAGCACTAGTTCAGAAAGGGCCACTGAGCTGGGCACTCTTGGCTGGGGTTATCACTCACCCAGGCAGTGGGTCTTGGCTGGTTGCAGGGCCAAAGAGAGGCTAGGGATCTTTTTAGTAGGCAGAAGGTTTAAAACAAAAAAGGAAGTAAATTTTCACCCAATGTACAGTCAGCCTGTGGGACTCCTTGCCAAAGGATGTTCTGAAAGTCAAGACTACTATAACAGGGTTCAAAAAAGATCGAGATAAGTTCATGGAGGACAGATCCATCAATGGCTATTAGCAGGGATAAGCAGGAATGGTGTCCCTAGCCTCTGTTTGTCAGAAGCCGGGATTGGGCAACAGGGGATGAACACTTGATGGTTACCCATTTTGTTCATTCACTCTGGGGGACTTGGTATAATGCCAATTAGCAGACCAAACCTGGGACCTCTGAAGCTTAGTGCAGATTGAGCCATAAAGCCAGCTGGCACTCTCTAACGCTGTGGAGAAAACTCATTCGTCCTCTCTGGAAGTGGGACAGTACACTACATCCAGTATGTGTGTGGGTTACATAGGCATTGGTCACTGTGGGAAAACAGGATACTGGGCTAGATGGGCCTTTAGTCTGACCCAGTCTGGCCATTTTTATATTCACCCTGACCCAGCCCAGCTCAGTCTATTTGAGTCTGGCAAATTCTAAGGTGCTAAGATGAGGGCACCAGACTGAAGTTTTCTTTAGGGTGTCAGATTGTCTTGAGCAGCCTCTGGGTTCTCTTGTGGCTAAGTCGCTCATCTGACACTCAGAAGACTAGCAGCTGAGCTTCTCTCTGCTGCCATGGCGACAACTAGATCCTCAAAGTATTTATACACCTAACGTCCAGTGATTTCAATGTAAGCTACATGCCTAAATGCCTCTGAGGACATGCACTTTCATGTCTCTGTGCCTCAGTTCCCCATCTGTAAATAAGGAAACTGGCTTTTCTGTCTGATTCATTTAGTTTGTAATTTGGGTGGGGAGTAACACAATGGGATCCCAAATCATGACTCGCACCTGTCGATGCCTCCATATCACTTAGAACAGGGCTACTCAACAAGCAGGCCGCATTTGGCCCACAGCCCATTTGTTTGCGGCTCACGGTGTGGTGTGGGTTTATGTGGGGCTCCACACATGGCCCTTGGGTGGAAGCCAAAACAAAAAGGAGTCAATATAATGGTCTTTGTTGACATGCATTTTAGTAGTTTAAATTCCTGGACTGTCATTGCTCATTAAAAGTGCTGTAATATGGGTGGAAATGGGGTAAATGTTGCATATTATTAATATCAGCAGAACTGACTTAAATGGGACCTGTGTGCTGTATAGTCTTGCCTTAATCTTTGTATTAAGTGGAGGTGTTTGGCTCTGGGGAAGGGAAGGGGAGGGGAAGGGGATTGGGTTGCGTATGGCATCTCAGCCAGCTCATTGAAAAGCCGGCCGCTCAGCGCACATGCCCCAGCCCCTGGAGGAAGACGCGTCGCTATACCGGCGGCTCCGGGACCTGAGCATAAGGTGGGGGTGGGGGGAAGGATTGGGTTGAGATTATGCCCCCTTATAGTACCACCTGGTACTCTGGGATATCCGATAATCCAGCACCACCTCGGTCCCAAAGGTGCTGGATTATCGGAAGTCTACTGTATTGTGCCTCGGACTATCTCAGAAGGATTTTAAAAAATTGTCTTCCTGTTTCATTTCAATGGGGACAAATGTTTAAACTTCCCTGGACTGCTAATGAGAATTGGAACCTTCCATCTGAAGTAACAGAGTGGATGTTATATCTAGGAGAAAAATCAATTCACTGAGCTGTCTTTTCTCCTTCCCCTGAACACTGTTTTGCAAACACTCGATGCTGCAGCTTCTTGGGCTCCCTTGAGTATAAATTCCTTTTTTTTCTCTCTATCTCTCTCTTTTTTTAAATTTGGCATTGTAGCCATCTCTAGGGCTGATTTTCTCCTAGCTAAATAATGCAGTACACAAGGCATCATTAAGCTTTAAGTACTTTCCTGGCTTGTAAATCTACCAAGGAACCAGATGTGTTGATTTCTTCAGAAACCGATACTTTGAGGATGGTAAAGATTACCTCTCTGGTGGGCTTCCTTCATGGGATATTTTTGCTGCAAAGGAGAGGCTATTGATAAAGATTATCAGTCTGTGTCTCTAAGGACTACAGCATTATAATTTCCAACACCAAGCAATAGGTAGAGATGATTGTGACACAGTAAGCACTTGCCTAGAGCTGGGAATGACTTCTTGTGCCTCTGTATAATTTGTCTAATAAGCGCATTCTTGAACTATTGCAGTAAAAGTGTCCGAGTGCTTAAAATCATAGAATAATAGACTTGGAAGAGACCTCAGGAGGTCATTGAGTCCAGCCCCCTCTTAAAAGCAGGAGCAAACCCAAGTAAAGCATCCTAGCCAGGGCTTTGTCAAGCCAGGACAAAACCTCTAGGGATGGAGATTCTACCATATCCCTAGGTAACCCATTCCAGTGCTTCACCACCCTCCTACTGAAATAGTTTTTCCTAATATCCAATCTAGACCTCCCCCACTGCAACATAAGACCATTGCTCCTTGTTCTGCCATCTGCCACTACTGAGAACAGCCTCTCTCCATCCTCTCTGGAACCTCCCTTCAGGAGGTTCAAAGCTGCTATCAAATTCCCCCTCACTCTTCTCTTCTGCAGACTAAATAAGTCTAAATCCCTCAGCCTCTCCTTGTAAATCGTGTGCTCCAGCCCCCTGATCATTTTTGTTGCCCTCTGCTGGACTCTCTCCAATGCAGCTACATCCTCTCCATAATGGGGCCTGTGGCGGGCTCATCAGCACCACCCCCTTCAACCTCCGTGGACTGGTCCCTTTAACTGCAGGCCCAGAGGCCTAGTCCCTTGGATGCAGGCCTAGCAGCCTAGTCCTTTAGATGCAGGCCCAGCAGCCTAGTCCTTTCATGGGATCCCCTCGTCATCCAGGATCCAGGAGGAAGGGGTAGGGGGGCCCAGGCCTATCAGAGGCAGGTGGTTCTCACCACTGGCTCAGCGGGGAGTTCACCCTGAAACTCACTGAGCCCGCTAGGTCCTTTCCTGGTCCCCGCCCTGGGCTTCTTCCTACCCTCTTGCCCTGGCCCACAGAGGTCCCACCTGTAGATGTGGGTCCAGCGACAGCAGCAATGTTGGCAGGTGTGGCTTGGGCGACAGCAGTGGCTGAGGCAGTGACGGCTTCTAGGGGGGCTTCACAGCACAGCCGGCGTTGCAGTCTTGCTCGTCCCAGAGACAACAGCGGCAGGGGTAACTGGTCCAGCGCCTCTGGTTCCAACTGCACCGTCTGTGGCTCTGGTCTCTGGAGAGGAGCTCCTTCCCCTCCAGCGGCCAGCCCCAACTGAGCAGCCCAGCAGCCTTTTATACCTGGGCTGCACTGTGAGCATGCCCAGCAGGGCTGTGGGGGAGGGGCATTTTCTGTCCAATAGGCAGGCTCTCGGCCCCAGGTTCAGTGCGGGGCTGGCCAGCCCCGTCACAGGGCCCCAGAACTGCATGCAATACTTCAGATGTGGCCTCACTAGTGCTGAATAAAGGGGAATAATCACTTCCCTCCATCTGCTGGCAATGCTCCTTCTAATGCATCCCAATATGTTGTTAGCCTTCTTGGCTACAAGGACACACTGTTGACTCATATCCAGCTTCTCATCCACTATAAGGCCCAGGTCTGCATATGTCCTTGTTGAACCTTGTCAAGGTTCTCTGATGGCATGTGATGACTTTCCCATCATCACATGGACTATTATGATGATTCTGCCTGTAGTGCCACCTTCATTGTCCTTGGAAATGAAAAATAATAACAAACCCTGACCTCTCACAAGCCCCATCATTCCTCCCCGCTGTTTATCTCCAGACCATGGAGGAAGTTTCAAAAGCCCATCTCCAATTGCTCTCTACTGCACCATTGCAAATCCTGGAGGTTTGCAGAATAGGAGCGTTGGGATCCATAATCCCTTGCTATATCTCAACTGCCCCATGTCTTAGTAACTGGAAAATGTGGAAGCTACATGAAGATAAAATCTTGTCCATCAAGCTGTGTGCTCTTGAGATGAAAATCAGCCTAGAGAGGAAACAGCTGACAAGTACAATCCCTTGCAGCGCCTGCATTGAAAGGATCTGTGAAATCCCTAGTGGGTAAAAGCAAATCTTATTTAAAATTAATTTCTGGCTTAAATAAAGTGCTTGAAGAAAGCATTGCATTTCCTAGGGTGCTGGTACTGCATTTCTTATAATGCCTCCACAGATCTGTTACACCCCTGTAACTCTTCCTTCTCTAACCATCCATCCTGTTCTAGTGTTAATTTGCATTTACTTGTATTACTGACCCTGTCAATTTGCTCTCATTCTAGCTTTCCACTGTTCTGCTCAAACTATTTATATTCAAGTCCCTGGCTCAACTTCTGTCCATGCCTTATTTGCAAATTAGTTACCATCTCAGACAAGTGATTCAATCCATTCCTTTCTTTTCTACACATCTTATATCTCTGTTGGAATTCATCCTCCCACTCCTTTGTCACCCTGCTTTTCCTCAGTGATATAGATTTGGAGAACTGTGGGGTTTTTTTTATTATTATTTTTACTTCACAACCCCCCCCCCCAAAATTAAAAAACCCCTATCACCCTCTTCTGAAATCTTCTGGTATTAATGCTGCATGCACAACGTACTTCAAATATGACCTAGCTTAAGGCCAAAGATAGAATGCAGCCTTTGGCAAGGAGCAAACCTCAGAAGTTGTAGCGTGAATAACATCTTTAATTTATATTAGAACAGCCAAATTGGCCTCCAGGACTGGGTTTGGAATCTGACCTGCCCTACATTTTCAAGTGTTCACTTCTTGGGATTTTACTTAAGACCCACAGTTAGTTGGTGCCAGTCAGCATCGTTAAACTTCAAAAGGCCTAGACCAATTTATACCAGTGGAACAAAATTGTATCATACCTAAATATTATCCACATCCCTTGAGATAATAAATTGAGTGAGAAATCTCATGCTAACTGGTTGACATGCAAGATAACCAGTACTTCCTGCATTGAACTGGATTGGAAATACTCCTGACATGAGTTGTAATTTCAGCACTTCTGTTTACCTCTGGTACCAGGAAGCTGAGAAGCATGCTGCAGTGAAAACTGAGGAACTGGGTAACAGAGGGGCTTGGAGGACCACGCAGCCTAGTGGTTGGCATGTTTATGGTGTCACAGTCTGTAAGGCAGGGGTGAAGGGAGTAGGAAGACCCAGGCCCTCCCATTCCACTTGCTTCTATGGTCCTTTTTTTGTTTATCAGACCCTGAGTAGGGGACGTCCCAGCAGGTCTCTTACCACTGAGCCTTCAGTTTGGGGCATGCCCAAGTTGCAGTGGTGGCTTGTCTCCAACAGAGCCCCCTGTGAACCCTGGGTGGGGTACTCTTGAGGTCCCACATTCTTCTGGGAAAGTCAGACATTTTATTTGGCATGGTCAGAACCCCAACAGTCTCTGTGCTTTGGTCACTGGGTTCTGTCTCAGGGTTGGATACTCCTATGCTTCTTCGTGTGGCCTAGAAGAAGGTTCTTGTTTCCTAATGGCTGCCTTGGCTGGCTGACTAGTGATCCTTCCCTTTAGGTAAGGGAAGCAGCTGGCTTCTGACTCTTCACCAGTTAGCCCCAAATGGGTACGTCTAGACTACAGGCTTTTGTTGACAGAGGCTTTGTTGACAGATACTGTTAACAAAGCCTCTGTCAACAAAGAGCATCTAGACTACAGCCAATTCTGTTGACAAAGCAAGCTGCTTTTTCGACAGAGAGTCTAGACGCTCTTTTTTGAAAAAGCACAGTGTGGATGCAATCACACCTTTTGTCAACAGAACTCTGTCGACAAAAGGCGTTATTCCTCGTAGAATGAGGTTTACTGACATTGACAAACTGCTGTGTTCTGTCGACTTACTGTCGACAGAACTCGGAGGTAGTGTAAACGCAGGAATAGTTTTGTTGACAAAAGTCCACTTTTGTCGACAAAACCCTGTAGTCTAGACACACCCTTTCTGTCTGATATCAACCACATTACACTATGGTAGTCTCAACAAATTCTGTTCTGATAAAAACATCAGATGTGCTTCAGGGGTTTATGGAGAAGACACTCGCCAGTATGGTACTAAGCAACATTTCCTTCATGGGTTCCCAGGAAAAAAAATACCAGCAAGCGTTCTGCACAACTCTTGAAAAGTTACATCTAATTCCCAAAGTCTACATCCTCTGAGGATCACCAGAGACTGACAGGTGAAACTTTGACTCTGAGTCACCATGCCTCAGTTGGGCACAAACAATGTTCCTTCCAAGCTTTTCCATCCATGTATGGATTTTATCCGTCCATGTGTGGAATAATTTATATGTGCACCGAAGAATATGTGAATGTGCACCACCAGAAGAAACAAAAAAACTAGCAGTGGGCACTCTGCTAATCAGCATTTGAATCTCTTCTGAGTGCCTACCTAAGCACAAAACTTACAGTGACAATTCCACATTTAGGATAAACAGCTGAGCAATAGGACAGACATATCCCAAAACTTGTAGTTATTTTTCTATAAGATACAGCAAACCAGCAACAAAATTAAACTTCTGTCTCACCACATTGGCTAGCAAGAACTAAAAAATGCCATCTACTTAAGCATCCCGACTTCGTTTCAACACCCAGATACCAGATTTAATGACAAATAGTTATTTAAAACCAATTTCTGCTAACAAAGGGTTCTTCTGATCCCAAAGGACCATCCACATCCCCAGGTAAATATATATCTCAGATCTTACATAATAATTCTGCTGTTGCCACCAATCAGTTAGTATCTAATATTTAAAAGCGGATTTATAAGAAAAAAGGAAGAAAAAGTTAAAACTGATTAAAGAGATCAAATACATATGGTAATTGCAAAGTTCTTCTAACATCCTTGAAGCAACGATGGAATAAACAGCTGGCTTATAATTTCTCAGGTTGCTTCTAAATGATTGGAAGGACCTCAGTTCCTTTGTTAGAATACTGCCAAATGTAGAAGCCCATAATCCAGAGATTGGATCAGGAAAGAGACAAAACAGAGATGCTTCCAGGAGTCTCAAATACAGCCCCCAGGATGGTTAGTAGAAAAAGACAGGGAGGAGATGGAGTTCAGTGTCACAAGACTTGTTCAGAGCTCTTTCAAGCATTGGTGAATCTCAGTAGGGACTATTACATCTGCTGTGGAATAAGCTACTTCCATGGTCTACTGTGTCTATTCATGGGCCATCAACTTCAATGGTCCATTCACAATGAGCTGGCTAGACTGGATGTAAACTGCCTTGTGGGTGTTACACAGGAGAAACACATTTGAAATGTAGGTTATAGTCGGTATTGATAACTTGAGCTATGAAAATGATACCTCCATGTGTAACCCCTCCTGTTCACTAGCCCAGTTGAGGTTATTCAAGATAGGGGAAGCCTTGTGACTTTTTATACAACAGTGGGAGACTAGGCCTGGGGGTCCTCTGTGTGCTCTGTGTTATGTGTCAGTATGCGTGCACCTCAGACCAGACCCAGGGTGTGTCTAGACTACAAGGTTTTTTCGAAAAAACTTCCCCTGCGTCTAGACTGCTGCCGCTTTCTTTCAAAAGTAAATCGAAAGAACACGGCAGTTTTTTCGACCATGGTAAACCTCGTTTTACGAGGAAGAATGCCTTTTTTCGAAAGTGCTCTTTCAAAAAAAAGCACTATGTTATGCAAACTGTGCTTTTTCGAAAGAGAGCATCCAGACTGCCTGGGTGCGCTCTTTCAAAAAAGCATCTTGCTTTTTCGAAAGTGCTGGTTGTAGTCTAGATGCTCTTTCGAAAGCGGCTTGCAGTCTAGATGTAGTCCCACTCAGACAAACCGCCAGGCAGAGGATTTATTTTGGAAGGAACATAGAACAGGATTCCAGTTCAGCATCCTTCTCTGAGCTTGTAGCCTACATGCTCCAAGCTCAGACAATTCTGACAGCCTCCTGGGAGAGCACAGGGTACGTTCTGGCAGGAACCCGGAAGTTCACCCAACATGCCACGGTTTGTGGTCCACAGCTTGTAGTTCCCTGGACTGCTCCTGAAATACACTGGACCTTGGGCTACACACACAAATAGAATGATCATATTCAGCAAAATCAAGTCAAAAACTAGACAAAACCCAAGTCTCTTTAGTACAGTATTTTTCAACACTCTGTATGTAATCATACTCTGTTCTGAATACTTTCTTTTCACAGAGATTTGTGTCTGCTTTCCAGGACATTGCTTACTCCTATTACAATAGTTCTACCTATATGCTGCTGTCTGGCTTTATAAATTAGTCTGCTGTGCTGTAAAGTATCAAATGCTTTTCTGAAATCCAGATCAATTATGCCCAATGTTTTCACCTTCAACCGGTTCAACAAAATCAATGCAGTTTTATTGGAAATGTACTTTCAAACACTCTGCAGCCACCTAGGCCTGAATCTTAATGAAACAGATGGACTGTGTAGAGGCTGCTGCAGGAGCAGTAATAAGGCTTTGCACTTATGTAATCATAATTCTGTTTATTAAGCAAGATACAGCAGAAACAGCCTGAATAGAAATAATAATAATAATAATAATAATAACAATAATAATAATAATAATTATCATAAAAAAATAGATGCTCAGATTCTGAAGCACCGTTGCAACTAAAAATACTCCAAACTTTTTTAAAGGAGTAACTCAGCCTCCTGCTTCAGGCTGATATGCCTCCCCTCATTTTCCCCTTTCAGAGTCCCCAGAAGTAGTCCTCAGTCTTTCTGAGGGCAAACAGCCAGGGTGGGGTAATTTATTCTAGATGTTCCATGCATACTAATCACAACACAGTCCCACAATTCTAACTCAGAACCTTATCGCCTCTCTCCCTCCCCCCTCCCGCCCCCGCTTGCAGCATACTCCAAGAAAGCATATGCAACCTACTTCCTGAACATCCCTCACTATGCTATGGCTCTCCAGCCTGTCACTCCATATCCTGCCTCTCCTCACATGCCTTGTCTGTCCAGTACAACCCTCTCCTGCTTTGTACCAGGCCAGCCATCTTAGCCCTGCCAACTGGAGTTTCGGCCCCCCACAGTCCTTTTTCTGGGAGCACCCTTGCCCAAGGAGGATCTCTCTCTACTCCTGACCCTATCGCAGTTCCTCTGGATCCAGCTCTTTGGCTCTTCCTCTGCTTCTCTGCCTTCTGCCCTCACTCTCCAGTTTGGAGCTATCAGACAACTCCCTCTGCTACTGCTCTTCTTGCCTTCAGCCCTCTCCAGCCTTGGATCTTGGCTTGGGAAGGCCAGGCAGCAGAGCCCTCTTGCTGCTTTCCTGCCTTGAGCCTTCTTCCCAAGTCCCAAACCCAATGTCCTAGCCAATTCCTCCCTTGGAGGGCCTGTTGCGAACTTTCTGGATTCCATCTGCTTTGTACTGCCTGAGCAACTCATAGGAACTAATTCCAGAAAGAAAATCTGGCCCCCTGTTTCTCTGTGGCCTCTTTCCCTCCATTCTCTGTACTACTGGACCTTGACTCCAGGACCATACCCTTTCTTGTCACTCCATGTACACAAGGCATTGAGCTAAGAAAATAGTTCTGTAAAAAGCCATCAATACATCCAGCTGCATTTGCGACATTTAGTGCATTCTAGCCTACAGACCTGGCTCCTATCTACCCTAAGGCAGGAGTGGGCAAATTCTGGCTCACCAAACCTCTGAGGCCCAGCAGGACTCCGGTCAGGCTTTGTGTCTGCCAAGGCCCTACTGGCCACTCAGAGCATGACAGGCCTTTTCATGCGCTCCTCACTCCTAGCATAATCCTTGCAGCTCCCACTGGCCAGTTTCCAGCCAATTAGAGCTGCAGAGGCAGTACTTGTGGGGATGTGCAGCACACAGAGACCCACTGTCCACTGCAAAAGGAGGTTGG
The DNA here is from genome assembly GCF_052426305.1 of Pelodiscus sinensis. Lineage (NCBI taxonomy): Eukaryota > Metazoa > Chordata > Testudines > Trionychidae > Pelodiscus > Pelodiscus sinensis. The sequence goes on from NC_143055.1 coordinate 10,798,873, forward strand.
TCTGAAATGTCATATATCCACTCAAGTCAGTGGAGTTATGCTGATTGACACCAGGGAAGGATCTGGCCTGGGTACTTTACCAGTTCTAGGGGGGAAGGTCTGCAAAAGGTGCAAATAGAAGCTGGTGCCTGCTTACACTTTATAAGTATCGACTTTTCATTTCGACTTTTCCCTCTTTATTAGTACTGTAAACCTTACAGTTGGGGGGGAAAGGGGAGGTTACTAAGGTCTCCACAGAGAAGCTTGACTTGACTAGTCTGCTCTTTTGTATGCACAGGGAACATTTTCTAACCCAGGTTCTCAGCTGGTGTAAATCCACAGAAAAACACTTTGTTCTATGGAACTGAACCTACTGACACCAGCCGGTGTTCCCTGTAAGCTGAGCGCTTGAACAGCCACCAAGTAAAAATCCAAATGCTGCCCAGCTGATTAGCATAGCACCCACAGCCTTGACTGCCAACAGCATGTGTTTCTGCCGGTGGTGCTCATCTAGACATGCCTCTGTGCACATAACAAAATTTATTCTGCACATGGATAGAAAAAAATTAAAGAGAACATTGGACCTGAGGACTCTGATCATCACCATTTCCACTGGATTAAAAAATCCTTTTACATGATGTATCAAACAACTTCCTCTTTCCCACTTGCTCCTTTGAGAAACATATGAAGGAGAGAGAGTAACAGCAATTGAAGTGTGATTGTGGCAGTTTTGATAGGTGAGTTAGAATCAGAAGGAAAGTGTCTGGAGTGATATATTGAAAAGCTAGGTATCAAGAGTTTTCCCAGAAAAAAATATTTTATCATCTCCAAACCAATGTGATTGTGCTCACAGAGATCCAGGCTCATAGTAATAACTGGGCATTTTAATTTGCTGCAGATCAGATGTAATACTGTATTCAAGCATGAAGAGATAAAGGTAGGGAGAGCTTAACACAATTGTGAAGAGCCAATTTTTCTATTACTATGTGTAGCCAGTACTTAGAGATGAATAATATTTGAGCAGGGATATGATAAGGGAGGTGACTTAAGGCTACTCTTTCAAATGCCAGTTGTTGGAAGGATTTTGGCTGCGAACATGCGTAAATTAAGCTTTTTCAAAAAGCCAAATATAAATACCATTAGTAGCGCATTAAGTGATAAAGGCTGGCAATACGTATTACAAAGTAATAGTGCAGATGAAAGTGAAGGAAAAGTTAAAGGGGCGGGAGAGCTATTTCAGAGGGAGTGCATGCCATTATGCGAAACTAAGCAGCAAACTCCTTTAAGTTAAGCGCAGGCAAAGCTGGAGCTCTGAAAAATGGCAGGGAAAAAACAATCTGCGGCATTGTTTGGGTTTTATGAGAAGAAGCAGAGGGACTGTAAAGAGGCCATTGAGACTGCAAATGGAAATAATGAAGCACTGCGATCGAGGAATATTAAGATAAACAACACAAAGTTCTTTAAATATATTAGAGGTCTGAGTAATAAAAGGGAACTTGTAGGAAACTTGAGAAGGGAAAACAAAGGAAGGCTTTGAAAATGAATTGCTAGAAGTAATGTGTCATGCAAGGCCGACTTATCCATTAGGCACAGAAGGCACAGTGCAATTTTTTTCTCACATCAGAAAAAAATGGAACTTTTAGGGCCCACAAAAATCTATTAAATTTTGCCTAAAACAGAAAAAAAATGTTGAAGTATTAAAGTTATATAAAAAATAATTTTAAATATTTTTTTATGGAGGTAAGGGGCCATGAAGGCAAAAGTGCCTAGGGCCCATGAAAGTCATATGTGGCCCTGGTGTCATGGTTTTGTAAAGGGTAGTAGCACCAGTACATCGATGGGGGTGATGCATTTGAGGATACTAATGAGCACAAACTGAAGGCATGAAAATTGCAAAAGAGTAGCTAAGCAAAGTGGAAAACACACAATGCTCCGGGGAGTGGTAGGTTGTATCCCCAAGTGGCACAGGAGACTGCAGACAGATTTTCAGAGGTGCTCAGTGCTCTGACAACAGTTTAAATAATGGAGATTGCCTATCTCCTAGAACTGGAATAGACCTTGAAAGGTCATTGAATTGAGTCCAGTCCCCTGCCTTCACAACAGGACCAAGTACCATCCCTGACAAATTTTTGCCCAAAATGGCCTCCACAATGATTGAACTCACAACCCTAAGTTTAGCAGGCCAATGCTCAAACCACTGAGCTATTCCCCCCAAGGCAGCAGGTTGTGGTTGGCTGCACTGCATGGCCAGGCGGCTCCCAGCTAGGGTAGTGAGCAAGCAGCCAGGCGGGCACCGGGCAGCACAGGACCCTGAAGGCACAGGGTCCCAGACAACCGCCTTGCTAAGGTCAGGTCTGTATGCTTAGATGGGAGTGTTACACAGTACCATGAGGAGGATCAGTGCTAAAAAGGCCAACGAAATCAGGATGGATGTGGCCTACTTCCAACAGTTGATAAGAAGGGGAAAATACCGAAAGGAGAAATGTTACTTTTCATAATGAGTTAGCCACTCCCAGACTCTATTCAGACTATTTTCAGACTCTATTCAGGTTTGTTTGTTTGTTTCTCAAGCATGGCAACTTTAATGTCTGAAAGTTTCAAGGCTTGAAAGTTGCTGTATTTGAGCAAAAACGCTTCAATGACGAGACTGCAGGGTGAAGCTGCAGAGCTGGAATTCATAGGTAAAACTTGATACTATCAGACTGGATCTGAACAGAGACTGGGAGTGACTAGCTCAGGACAAAGTAATTTTCCTCCTGTCGGTATTCTCAACTTCTCATCAACTGTTGGAAGTGAGCCACATCCATTCTGATGAACTTCCCCATGTTAGCACTGGTCCTAACACTTCCATCTTTGCATTTGTGTTTATATCCCTGCCAACCTGTATTTTCCATTTTGTGCATCTGACCAAGCAGGTTCCAGCCCATGAAAACTGATGCCCAAAGAAATGTGTTAGTCTTCAAAGTGTCACAAGTCTCCTTGTTGTTGCTGCTGAAACAGACTAACAGGATGACTGCTCTGAAACTTTTCTGTAGGATTTCTTTGGCCCTCTTCTGAAGCAGCTGGTGCTGGCTGCTATTGGAGACAGGATATTGGACTAAATGTACCACGGGTATGATCCTTCCCTATCTCTCTATGTAGGCTTATCCTGTGAGAATCCATCACAGACCACAGTTGGAATTTGACTCCAGAAGTAGTTTCTTCCATGGTGGGCTGGTACTATGTGACTTTGTCTTTTAGCCAAGTTGAAAGAGTGAGAAGAAAAAGAAACAAAGTATTGACTCTTTTTTTAGCCATACTGCCTGCCTGCCTGCCTGCAAAAAAAAAAAAAGTGTGACATTTGTAGCTGTTAATTATACATGTGTGAGTTCTTTTACTCTAGTAATAGCAAGTGATAACACCAAAACTCATTCTTTCCTCTTGGTGGCTATGTTGAAACTCATGCATTTGTATTATGTGATAATCAGCACATCTCCCATTTCCTTGTAAAATATATGGCCAGGAAGGGCAGGAGTTCATATATTCCTTTATAATGAATTTATCGTCTTGTGGAACCCTTGAAAATGTTGCAGCATTTGGCCATGAGGGCTCTTTTTGGAATATATATTGTGCTGAGCTGGAGATGTGCTGACTATAGAGGAAATGACCAACATGGATTTAAAAGACAAAAAATATCACCCTGCAAAACCGCATTAAAATAACTTTTAAACATTTGACTAGGAGACACAAACGCCAGGAAACTAAACATTTTTAGGGAAGCCAATAACCCTTAATTTAATATTGTCCTGGGAAATGTTAGCTACTGAGGAAATACAGTAAAATGCTGCTGATTAAGCAAACATACTAATGAAGAATTATAAAACATAATCCCGGATAGGCTTGTTACTTTAACATACAAATGGCCTTCATTGGAACATAGGGAAGGTAAATAATACATTCAACAATTCCTTTCACATATCATTTTTCCCCGACGTTTGTGGGAATTTGTGGCAAAATTTACAGGTTAGTGACTACTGTCAGGGGTGGAGTATGCAGATGAATAGATTTCCCCCCTGTTTTCAGGGAGATGGCTGTGTTTCTTTTTGCATCTTTAATACATGCACCTAGAGCTTAGGATAAAAAAAAATGGCCAGATTCTTAACTGGAAGTTCAGCATAGTGCAGAGGCTAGGACAATAGACGAGAAGTAAGAATACCAGCATTCTATTCCGGCTCATTATGTCACATCTCTATGCCTGTTTCCCCTACAGCACTTTGTGTATTTAGACAGAGAGTGGTGGTGCTGTTGTGGGGGAGCTCAGGGTTCCCGGAAGGGGCGAGGGTTTGAGTGGAAACAGGCCTCCCCAGGCAGCCTTCAGCTCTGGGCTACAGCAGCAATTTAAAGGGTTTGGGGCTATGGAAGCTGGCCTGTATGTGTCTACATTAAGGGTGTGTCTAGACTACATGCCTCCTTCGACGGAGGCATGTAGATCAGCCAGATCGGAAGAGGGAAATGAAGCCGCGATTAAAATAATCGCGGTTTCATTTAAATTTAAATGGCTGCCCCGATCTGCCGATCAGCTGTTTGTCGGCAGATCGGGGCAGTCTGGACGCGACGCGCCGACAAAGAAGCCTTTCTTCATCGGCACAGGTAAGCCTCGTGAAACCAGGTTTACCTGTGCCGATGAAGAAAGGCTTCTTTGTCGGCGCGTCGCGTCCAGACTGCCCCGATCTGCCGACAAACAGCTGATCGGCAGATCGGGGCAGCCATTTAAATTTAAATGAAGCCGCGATTATTTTTATCGCGGCTTCATTTCCCTCTTCCGATCTGGCTAATCTACATGCCTCCGTCGAAGGAGGCATGTAGTCTAGACACGCCCTAAGAGATAAATGTAGCAATTGAATGTAACCCTAAAATGAACCAGAAAGGGCAACTCTGTAATATCTTTCTGAAAAAATCCTGTATTTTAAAATTGTATATATTTAACCAGTATATCGTGACACAGAATATGAAAACATTGCATTTAATTAACCAACATGATGCTCATTTATTTTCACTTTAAAAATAACGTTAATATCTTAGGTGTACATAATGACAGCAAACAATAGAATAAGCCCTTAAGGGAGGCAATGATACAGCATTTCTATTAATGGGTCTTGGTCCTTTAAGAACAAGTATTTTATGGCTTGTCGTATCTGGAAAGGGGTAGTGGTGAGGTCTGGAAAGTAAGGCCTGGTGGGAAGAGAGTAGCAGGTTTTGAAAAGTAGGTCTGGTGCACAAAGAGACTTGAAAGAACATAAGAACATTAGAACGGCAATACTGGGTCAGACCAAAGGTCCATCTAGCCCAGTATCCTGTCTGCCAACAGTGGCCAATACCAGATGCCCCAGGGCGAGGGATCACAACAGGTAATCCTCACGTGATCCCTCCTCTGTCACCCACTTCCAGAGAAACAGAGGCCAGGGACACCATTCCTACCCATCCTGGCTAATAGCCATTGATGGACCTAACCTCCATGAATCTATCTAGCTCTCTTTTTTAACCCTGTTAAAGTTCTAGCCTTTACCGCATCCTCGGTCCAGTGGTTGACTGTGTGTTGAGTGAAGAAAAACTTCCTTCTGTTTGTTTTAAACCTGTTGTCTATTAATTTCATTTGGTGACTCCTAGTTTTCATATTGTGGGAATAAGTAAATAATGTTTCCTTATTCACTTTTTCCATATCAGTCATGATTTCATAGACCTCTATCATAGTCCTCCTTAGACTCCTCTTTTCTAAGTCCAAGTCTTTTTAATCTCTCTTCATATGGGATCCATTCTAAACCTCTAATCATTTTTGTTGCCCTTTTCTGAACCTTTTCCAATACCAATATATCTTTTTTGAGATGAGGCGACCACATCTGTACGCAGTATTCAAGATGTGGGCATACCATGGTTTTATACAGAGGCAATAAGATATTTTCCGCCTTATTCTCTATTTTTTTAATGACTCCTAACATTCTATTTGCTTTTTCCACTGCCACAGCATAGTGAGTGGATGTTTTCAGAGAACTATCCACAGTAACTCCAAGAACGAACAGGTATAGTTCAGCATAGAATCCCTCGGCAAAGGGAATTGGATGAAGGACGTAATGTGATCTGAAAACTGCTCAGCCTCCATGAGGGATCCTAAAGGAAAGGGACTTGGAGCTGGCTTGTAGCTCAAGCAGTAGAGGCTCATGGTCTAAGTTCCAGGGGCCCAGGTTTGATTCTGTTACAGATGACCAGGCTCTATCAGTGCTACATGTACACTTCAGCCCTGACTTCTAGTGACAACTTCTAGGTGTCCGAGGTTGCTTCAAGCTCTTGGACTGTTCCTTGCTTTAGCATCGTTAACAGGGTGGTGGTGTCCCCAACGTGTATTTGTCCACTAGAAACCAAAGTAAGACCACAAAACCCATGTGCACATTTGCAAGTTCACCTGCTATCTCTTAGTTAAATGGAATCAGAACCCATCCAGGCTGACAACATGTGTGGGAAGTTTACTTTAATACAGATAACCATCACTGCAATGTAAGCACCAATTTGGGGGCTGATAAAATCATCTTATAGTCTTATTAGCAACATCTCTATAACAAGGTTTAAATATCATTCTCAAGCCCATTTCAGTTTGTTCCCCTTTAGTATGTAATACAGGCAGTCCCCGGGTTACATGGATCCGACTTACATCGGATCCCTACTTACAAACGGGGTGAGGCAACCCCGCACTAGCTGCTTCCCCTCAGCAGACCAGGGAGACGCGAAGCTAGCGCCCCCCCGCCCCAGCAGATCAGGGAGACGTGGAGCGGCTTTTCTCAGCAGACACCTCAGCTTGAGAATAAAGGACTGAGGGAAGTGAGGTGTGGGAGAATAAAACTGAGCTCTGGAGAAATGTTTGGCTAGAGTTTCCCCTACAATATGTACCAGTTCCGACTTACATACAAATTCAACTTAAGACCAAACCTACAGTCCCTATCTTGTATGTAACCCAGGGACTGCCTGTAGTGTTTCTTAAAATTCTTGAGATTCAATCTGAAATTAAGTGCTGGATATTATATACAATCCTTCTGGGAGACGGAAATAATTTTCTTAAAATCTATGCTTATCTGCAGCAAACATACTATATCCTTCGTATGTAGCATATGAAAATTATGCCACTTCGGGGTGAGAGCAGGGTTTTTTTAAGTATTGGGTGTGACAGAAGAAACCAAACACATTTCTATAGATTAAGGTGGAAGGCTTAGAAAAATAACTGTTCAAGAAGAGAGCTCCACAGGAACACAAAAATATTAAGCTATATCTTGCTAAGCACATGACCAAGGAATGGGGGGGAAAAAAAAGGTGATGCAATGATATTACTCATTCTGGACACAGATATTGCAAATGGTAGAGAATTTAATTGCCTTGCAATTAAAGGGAAAAAGCACAGATAGGATGATAGTTTCTATTAGGCAGGAAGACAGGGCTGCTACCTATGATTCACTCTTCACCTAAAAAAGTCTTCTGAAATACTGTGATCATTTGTAAATGTCTGCAAGAGAATTAATATATGAAAATAATAAGATTCTTAAAGCCATAACAATGAGAAAACTACCTCAAAGGCTGACTTGAATTCCTACTGTACAATCAGAAGCAGATAGTCTTAATAAAAAATGTGAATTTGATGAATCTCCGAGCATAGATGATTTTACCATTGTAGTCCTATAAGAGAGTGTTTTAAAAGATTTACTAAATTAGCTTTCCAAACTCCCCCCCCCCCTTTATATTGGCATTAAAGTTCAGGCCTCTATGGAGAACACTAAAATAATTGCTAAAGAAAATAAAATTCATTTAGTGCCATTTTCTTATTAAATACATGAGGATGAAGTGCAATAGCAGTGAAGAGATTAGAGATACACTACACACTGAAATTATCTGGGATTTATTAAACAAATGTGTACTGTTCATAAGGTGAGGCAACAAATTGGAAATTATGACTTTCAAGAGTGACCAGTTAGTTTAGGAGGGTGAAAAAAAACTACTGACTAGTGATGCAGGACTAGACTTGCCAAACAAACAGGGGTATTGCCATTGGAAAAAGTCTAGTAAAATCCCCATTGTAAAATTGCTCACTAATCTTCTTTTCGTAACACTGCCAGCCAGTCTCCCTATTCTTATTCTATTCTAATAAGAACATAAGAACATCCATACTGAATCAGACCAATGGTCCATCTAACCCAGCATCTTGTCTTTCGACAGAGGCCAATTCCAGATGCTTCAGAGAGAAAGAACAGAACAGGACCAATACAGGTTGAACCTCTCTAGTTCAGAACCCTCTGGTCCAGAAACATCTGTTGTCTGGAATGATTTTAGTTAATCTGATGTCCACTTTTCCTCGGTGTGGCCAAGTTTCCCGCATTCCCATAAAGATAGTTTATAGCCACTAGTCCTAGCACTCAGTTATCGATGCTGTTATTTAGATGTAATTTACCCCTAAATGTCCTCTTACAGCAATGTTTCTTACCTTTTTAAGACTGAGGAACACCAAAAAAAATATTTTTTGTGGGGAACACCAAGGATTTTTTTTGTTGAGACCCCAGGGAAAAGTTGTTGAGCAAAAAAAAAAAAAGAGGCTTTGAATTTTGTTCTCTAAGAAACTCTGTCTTACAGCTTAGTAAGCAGTGGAAGTATTGATAATGCTCTAGACAATATTGACAATATTGACCTCCCATGGTCCAGAAAATTCTCTGATTCGGAACCAGTCAGGGCCCGAGGGTGTCAGACTAGAGAAGTTCATCTTGTATAAAGTGATCCTCCCCCAGTCATCCACACCCAGCATCTTACTCACAGCTTTTAGCAACCCCCAAAGCATGGGATTGTGTCACTGGCTAGCTTGAATAATTGGCATTGAAAAACTGGTCCTACATGACTCCCTGTTTGACTCCTGGATAACCAAACATATTTGTTGTCACCCTTGTTTTTCTTAATAATTAAGATCCTGCTGTAGAAAGCATCTGAATTTTATTACCATATATTAGCAAATTAGTTTCCCTGCAAGCAACCCTACTTAAGCAAATAAAGGAACCAGTTCTAGCTGGAGAATAGGGAAAGTCCTTGTAAATCTTCCTTATATATAATTTGATTTTCCAACTCACTCTGTGCACACACACACACAAACACACACAGTGCTGGAAAATCAAACTCTGCATTAGAAAGCAAATTATATATGAAGAAGGTGAATAAAGACTTTTCCTATTATCCTGCTATGTATCTGTCTGATATAGATATAGATTAGATATAGATATAAATATCTCCCTGTATTATGAAGCAATGTACTGCAAGCCTGATTATTGTGGAGTATGATTGAAATATGGATCTTGGTATAACACACAACACTTCTCTTGAACTCCCTCACTCTGTGGATTATTTCCCTCCCACACACCCACCCCTGCTACTTTTCAGTGTGTTTCTATCACATTTATAGAATAATATGGGCTCCCTCTGGTGACTAACTGAACACCTGCAAATTCCCAGAGCTGTTAATCAAAGATTGGAGCCTGCTGGATAAAGCATCTGCTTTGTGCTCATTGGGAAGTCACATCCCTATTGGAGCTGGATTTGTATTTTTATTTGTAATTCTATGCACAGCAATAGCTGCAATAAGGCCTAATTCCACCTGGCAGTTGCCTGCCTTTCTCAAACTTAAGCATATCCCCGTTCATCAGTCCTAACATTTTGTTCAACCCTTAAAGATTACCTCTCCCAGGTGATCAATGTATTGTTATTCTCTTGGGTTGGGTCAGCTAAAACAGGTTTTACTGTATCTCTTTTGCACTTGGGGGGATTACATTTTCACTATGCCTAGTATATTTCAATAACTCTTATGTGAGAAGCAAAGCACAATATAGTCTGATATTCATGTTGCTCTGCATGCTTGATATGAACAAAATGAGGCTGGACAGAGACATAGGCTAAGGCCTTTAGGAACTTGCAAATGATTCCAAACTTGAGAAAGAATCTTAATGGAATGAGCTAAAAAGAATAATTGTTCTCCTTGGCCTCTAACGATAGGACAAGAAGCAATGGGCTTAAATTGCAGTATAGGAGGTTTAGGATGAACATTAGGAAAAAACTTCCTAACTGTCAGGATGGTTAAGCACTGGAATAAATTGCTTAGGGAAGTTGTGGAACGTCCATCATTGGAGATATTTAAGAATGGGCTAGATAAACATCTGTCAGGAATGATCTAGATGGTGCCTGGTCCTGCCATGGACTTGATGACCTCTTGAAGTCCCTTCCAGTTCTAGTATTCTATGATTCTATGAGTCTATGATTCTTCATCTGTTGACTGGTACACCTTGCTGAAAAGGGAACCAGCCTAAAGGAACATCTCCCAACCCGCTTCTGTCATCAGGGTTTGTCTCAGCCCCTTAGGAAAAATAAAACTGACTAAAATGTGGGTGCTAATAAACAAGGCATTTATTTAACAGTTCAAACAAGGTAGCGAATATAACTATAACCAGGACTCTCCCAAATAAAAGGTAAGTGACGCAAGGGTGGTGCACAACTGTGACTCAAGTGTGTTCCCTTCCCGCAGGATGGGACTCAGGTAAGGAGATGGAGGATTATAAAATCACTGCCATATCCTGCAGCTTGTCGACCCTCACAGAGGTGGGATAGCTCTGGATTCCATCTCCAGATGGTATCTCAGGTGAGAGCGATCAGGCTGAGTCATCCCAGCTCCACCAATAGTAGCCCCAGTCCTCTTCCTGAACCATCATGGGAGTGTGTATATCCTTGTTGATGAGGGGTGGTCGCTGGTCGTACACCCCTTGCATTCAGGTAAGTTCACCCTCCCACAATCGAGACCTATCTGTATAGTGCTGGCGTAACCCTCTAAGCAGCTCCCACTAAGAAGGGTAGCCCATTGGAACTCAAGAGGAAGCCCTTAAATAAGTTGCTATTGCTGTTGCTGGGCAGAACCTTTTCCCACTAAAATGCCAAAAGAGCGGGAAAATGCCCTCAAAGGAGGAGGGAGAAGGGCAGCCAAGATGGAGTCCATACTGTTATTTGAACTTTTCCAAAATGGCATACATGTGTTATTGATAAACAAACCTTTCCCCGTACACATCAATGTAAGTCTGGTTTCCCAGAACAAAAGCACACTGTTCCTCAGGAAAGCCAAGGAAAGGAATGAGTTACAGCTGACAATAAGTGTTAGAGACATCAAGCTAGGGTTGTACAAGACAGAAAAATAAAAAATAAAAATATCAGGGATGGTATGGCTCACCTGCTGAATGGAGAAGGTGAGCTAGCAACAAAAGATGAAAAGGCAGAGCTGCTCAACACTCACTTTGCTTCAGTCTTCACACACAGAAATAACATGTGACTGGACAACTAGAATAGTTATCATAGAAATTAAAGGGGAAGGGATGCAGATCAGGATAAGTAAAGAATGTGTCAGAGATCTTCTGACTACTTTGAAGGAATTCAAGTCAGGAAGACCTGATGTTATTCACCCCAAGACGCTGAAAGAAATATTGGAGCCAATGCCAATAATAGTTACAAACTCCTGGACGATGGGTGAGATGCCAGAAAACTGGAGATGGGCTAGCATCGTGCCCAACTTTAAAAAAAGGGGGGGGGGAAGAGGAGCCAAGGAACTATAGACCAGTCAGCTTGACACCCAGGTTATGTCTAGACTTTGGGGGTTTTCTGGGATACTGGAGGTATCCCGGAAAAACTGCCACATCCAGGGAATGCATCTACTCTTCCACTTTTTTTTTGCGGAAGAGCAGACACGCTTTTTCAGAAGCTCTGTCTTCCTCCTTCCACAAGGAAGAAGAGCTCTTCCAAAAGAGGAAGTTTTTCTGAAATTTGGCCCAGTGTAGATGGGCCAAATTTGGAAAAAGCCTTTTCCGACAAAACTATCGGAAAAAGGTACGCAAATTGCACTCTGCCTTTTTCTGATAAAAGCCCCCAAAATCAGCCTTTTTCCGATAAAACCCCATAGTCTAGACATAGCCCCAGATAGCTACAGGAGCAATGGGTAAAATATTCAATTTGAAAATACCTGGAGGAAGAAGGGATGACCACCAGGAGCCAACATAAATTGACTAAAAACCCTGCCAAACCAGCTTGGTTTATTTCTTTGACAAGATAACTGGTTAGATTAGCAAGGGGTCTGTTGTGGATCCAGTTATTTAACATCTTTACTAATGGTCTTCATGTAGCAATTGAGTGTATACTTGCCAAATTTGCAAATGATCCAAAACAGGAGGGGTGGAGAGGTGAACACTTTGGAGGCCCTTGAGAAATTGAAGAACTGATCTATAGTCGACAAAATGAAATTCTGCAAATTGAAATGTAAGGTGCTACGGTAAGGAAATAAAAACTAAATTCACAAATAAAATAATAGGGGAAAACTGTCTAGACAGCAGTCCCACTAAGAAGGGTCTGAGTGTTCTGCTAGTTCACAATCTCAACATCAGTCTACAAAGCAATGGTGCTGTAAAAAAAAAAAGCAAAAAAAAAAGCATTAATTTCCTAATTGTAAGAATAGTAGGACAGTGAAACAAAGTACCTAAGGCAATAATGAAATATTCATTGGAAGTTTTCAAAAGGAGGCTGGATAAACATCTGTCTTGGATGTTTTATCCACAAGAAATCATACATCTCATCAGGGGTTTTGACTAGGTCCCTTTTACTCCTTTGGTTCTGTGATTTTGTGACAGCTATGTACCAACCAAGGTTGTCCTATATAAGGAGAATCCTTCAGTAGCCATCTGGGGGAAAAAAGCAAATCAGAGAACTGACCCATAGCCTCTGAAAATAGTGGATACCACTTAATATAATGTGCTATAATGGGCTGCCTAGAAGGGAAGTAATATCAAGTGTTCTAGCAGCAGAGTCAGCAGGAATGAACTGTAAGTAATTTCTTGTCCTACATGGGGGCTTACTTAATTTCATTTATACTAAATTGAGAAGTGAGAGAGTGATGTCTGTATATATGAATGTATGAATAGGACCAATACAGGTTGCTGACATTGTTCATTGCCCATGGCTTCCTTTATGTGGCTCTTTACATTAACTCCTTAATAAGCATCATGGTTAGGATTCTAACCAGAAGCCAGAGCAGATGAAGGAAGAGCCAACACATCTCATGAAAAAACTCCATTTTCTGATTTTATTTTTGTCTGGGATCATATTAAATGCAGTTTATATGCATATATATATATATATATATATATATATATATGTATGTCAGGGAGCAGATGTACAAAGCAATTAGACTCAGATCTTCATACCAACATGCTATGATGTCTGTTCATATAGCTGCAGTCCTCCAGTATCGAACTGTGCAACCTCTGCCAGGTAACAACTGAATTTACCAACATGAATGAATAAAATCAGACTTATTAACCAAAGAGGCATAGCGGGTTCTTCGTAAATTCATAGAATCATAGACTCCTAGGGCTGGAAGGGACCTCAGGAGGTCATTGAGTCCAGCCCCCTGGCCAAAGCAGGACCAACTGTAATTAAACCATTCCAGCCAGGGCTTTGTCAAGCTGAGACTTAAAAAACTCTAGGGATGGAGATTCCACCACCTCCCTAGATAACTCAACCCCCTCCTAGGGAAATAGTTTTTCCTAATATCCAACCTAGACCTTCCGATCTGTAACTTGAGACCATTGCTCCTTGTCCTGCCATCCGTCACTACTGAGAACAGCCTCTCTCCTTCTTCTTTGGAACTGCCCTTTAGGAAGTTGAAGGCTGCTATAAAATCCCCCATTCACTCTAAATAAGCCCAAATCCCTCAGCCTCTCCTCATAGGTCATGTGCTTCAGCCTCCTAATCATTTTGGTTGCTCTCCACTGGACCCTCTCCAATGCATCCACAGACTTTCTATAGTGGGGGAGAGGGGACAGAACTGGACACAATACTCCAGATGTAGCCTGACCAGTGCCGAATAAAGAGGAATAATAACTTGTCTACATCTGCTGGCAATGCTTCTCCTAATGCACCCTAACATGTCATTAGCCTTCTTGGCTACAAGGGCACACTGTTGACTCATATCCAGCTTCTCATCCACTGTAACCCCCAGCATCTTTTCTGCTGACGTGTTTGTGTGTGTTTTAGTCTCTTATCATTGCTTCCATGCCAATGTCTTCCCTTATTTGTTCTCTTTAGAGGCTTAACACTTATTTATGTATCTATTCTCTCTTGATTTAAAATTGATGTACAGTAAAGAATATGCATTGTGTAGGACATAAGAGGATTTTCAATACGATCCTGAATGTCTTTAACTGCCATTTATTTCAGTGTATGCTTAGAGCTCTCAGTAACTCCCAAATGTATCTCAGGATGCTGTAGGGCAATGGGATGATGTAATATTTCTGGCACTGGCTATTGAGGGAGATGGAGCAAGTTGGAACAAGGGCTAATTCCAGAATGGGAATTTCTATGCCCCTTTTTCTCTTAATTAGAGATGGGTCAAAAACTTGCAGCTGTTTCTTCTCCCATCTCCAACCAAACCCCATTGAACACTTAGGGTACTTCTAGACTACATGGAGCCATGTAAAGTAGTTTACTCGGCATAGTATAAGAAGCGGGGATTTAAATAATCCCCTCTTCATTAAAACAAAAATGGCCACCGTGCTGTGCTGATGATCAGCTGATCTGGCACTGTGCGGCAGTCTAGACACGGGGTGGCCAACAAGGGAAGCTTTTCTCGACTGCTCCGGTATGCCTTGTGAAATGAAGTTTACCGGAGTGGTCAACAAAGGTTTCCCTTGTCGACCGCACCGTGTCTAGACTGTCGCGCTGTGCCAGATCAGCTGATTGTCGTCACAGCGCAGTGGCCATTTTTATTTTAATGAAGCAGGGATTATTTAAATCCCTGCTTCTTTGACTATGCCGAGTAAACTACTTTACATGGCTCCGTCAACAGAGCCATGTAGTCTAGACATACCCTTACAGTTGAGATAAATGGAACCTGCCTGTCAATCACCCATCTCTCTCCCATCTGATTATGTTTAACTCATAAACTCTCTAGCATGGAGACCATCCATTCTTATGTGTCTGTATCTGCCTCGCTGAACTGGATTATGTAATACAAAGTAAACATGAGGGAACTGTGGTATTCATGCAGATGGACTAAGTAAACCAAAAGTGTTAACAGAACCAAGTCACTGTCCAACAATAAATGGTATTAAGCAAGGTTAGGGATTTGGTAAATAGAGACCTGCATAGTACCTTTGCAAACGTACCATTAATATCCTATTAACCTTTTATAATTTTTTTAAAATAAAGAAAAATAAAGTATTTGAAATGTAAAATATTAAATAAGGTGTTTATTTTAACAACAGCTTTTATTCCCTTATCCTTTAGCTGGAGAGAACGTTCAAGGGCGGGGGAAGCAACAACCTTGTTTGACAATCTCTTAGATGGTATAAAAATGGTAATATCTGTCCTTTTTGTGGATGAGTGAAGAGGTTAGTTGACATGAGCCAGAGTGGTTGTTGTCATTGTTGTTAAAATTGTATTCCACTTCATCCCAGATGGTGTTTGGGATCGAGCTAGAGTTGTTAAGGGTGGCAGTTTCATCTGGATCCCTTTCTCTGGCCTAGTCTGGCCAAGACATCTTTCAGGATGAAAAATAAAGAAGTACTGGGCTCCAGTGGCCATGGCGCCACGATGGTGAAGCTTACTCCGTAGCCAATTCCCTCCCTCCCCCTAGTCTCTTTCTTTAAGGACCCACAAAGAAAAAGGTGAATGGTGTAGTAAGAAGAGCACCTGAAACATAAGCCTATGAACCACAGGCCTGGTGTGAGGCCTGAGGCCTAGGTGATGGTAGTCAAACCTTTGCTAATATAGAGCAGGGCATCTTTGTACCTTATCCGATTGAGTGGTCAGTGGGGGTTCTTTCAGCGTCTGCTGTGCTGACTATCTGTGCAGAGTCAGGGCAGCACACAGAAGGAACACGCACGCACAGCCTAACAGTTATCAACATTTGACAGAGCACAATACCTGTCAGGACATCACTTCAGTGACATCTGATGACGGATGAAATAGCCCATTCTCTCATTATATTGTCCATTAATTATATCTATATTTTGGCACACACATTTTGGTTCACTGGTTTCTGGTTCCATGATCTTAACATAGTCCTTGAATTATAACAGGAGGGCTTTTTGTTTGGACTCATTCTGTCGGTCTCCATTTCATACCTTTCCTCATCATCAGGTTATTGTGACATCTCAGGAACTTTCATGCACAATTTGCAGCTTCCAGCAAGCGTAAATTTGTAGGCCCAATTATTACAAAATAATTTCCTCTCACGTAAAATCTTAAAATAGTTATGAGCCTCAGTCATGACCCATTTGCAAATGTGTATGGCCTGTCATGAAATCACTGTTGTGTATCTGCACAGTGCCCCTTGTGAGGTGGAGGCCCTGGAGTGATTTCAGTCAGGCCTTCCACATCATAGGGGTTGGATCCTCCCAGGCACTCACCCCACAGTGTTGGCTCGTGTGATGTTGAGCGAGTTGGGCTGGGCTCTCTGCTCCAGGCATCAGATCCTGTGGGGTTACAGCATTGCCCAGGTTTGCCCATCCCCCCCCCAAATGGATCAAATGTTTGGGAGTGAAGTTGTGACCTGGCTCATAGGATTGCGGTGCCACTCACACAAATGTGGCTGAGAGGGACTCCCATCCTCATGACAGCCAGGCCAAACTGAGTGGCGCTGTGACCTCAGATGCTGCAGTGCCTGGACACTAGCCCAGCCAGCCATAGGACAGGACTTAAAGGAGCTGCCGTGTAAACCTTTGATAAATTCTGTCAGGTCCCCACCTAGGGGCTGAGAAACCCTGGACTGCAGTATGGCTGGGCTGGGCAGGATCTGATCTTTTTGAAACATCCACAATTAATATTGATTTTTAGAAATATTTTCTTTTACAGTTGTGAAACACTCACAGGGCCAGGCTGCCATCCTGCTGCCAGGGCCTGCGCAGGGGCTCCCAACCCTGAGAGCAGGGCTCTGTGCATGGTTGACCCCATTCACAAATGGTGGGGAGGCTGCAGACCCGGCAGTGCAGAGCAGAAACCCCCTGGCCAGTGGTGGAAGGAGGAGGAAGAACCCACGACGGTGGGCAAGTTCCTGCCACACTCCTGGCTGTAGAGTGAGTGATCAGACCCATGACAGCAAAGCTTCAGAGCACTCCCTGCACTGCTGGTGACACCTGATCTCTGGAGGCACCCGGTGCAGGGAAGGCTGAGGTCCTGGCGGAACAAAGCAGAGACTTACAGGACTGCAATGAGGAACACGAAGATGAGATCCGCGTTGTGAGAGCAGCTGCCCCATTGCTGAGGGGCTTTGTTCTTGGGCAGGGGCTCTTCAGCCATAAAGTGGGCTCCCATGGGGCTAAGGGCTCCTTCTCCTCCCAGGCTTGGTCTGAGCTCTTGTTACCCAGGCTACATCTCCACTGTATGTTTTTTGCGGAAGAGGAAATCCAAATGGAGTGCTCATTTGCATATCTCATACTCTCATTTGCATATCTTTTTCCGATCCTTTTTGCGGAACAGATTTTTGGGATAAAAAGCCCTGCATAAACAGGGACATTTGTTGGGGAAAAAAACCCCTGTAAACCTCATTTTTTGAGGAATAAGTGCTCTTGTGCAAAATGGTTTTTTTCCGACAAATGGCCTCGTCTACACAGGACTTTCTATCGCAAAAACCTCTTCCGCCAAAAAGATCAAAAGAAGATATGCAAATGAGAGCATGAGATATGCAAATAAGCACTCAATTTGCATTTCCTCTTCCGCAAAAAACACACAATGTAGACATAGCCCTAGGGTTTCTCAGAGCCCAAAACTGTTATAACTTAACTGACTCTCTCCAGATGAAGTCAGGAATAAATCAGTGGGGACACAGCCCATCCATTCGATAAATAATTGACACAAACAGAAGTGCTTTCATATAAAACTATTTTTTTATTAGCTCTCAAGCACATACAGACATATGCCATCGCAGTACGGTTGGAGCTGTTCAAAACAAGTAGAGTTAGCTACACTTAAGAACAGGTGTCAAGGAAACAGCAGCCTGCCTTCTGTCTAGCTGATGGGGAACTTAGCTGTCAGATCCTTGGCCAAAGATAGCGTCTGCGGACTGCTCCCAAACATACTGTTTCGCCTAATCTTTTATAGCTAACTTCAAACAAAGCACATAGCCCATAGTGACTGCTATTGGGTCACCAATTCTAATTTCAAGAAAACTACTCATTATCTTTCATCCTCCAAACATGTCTAGTCATAACAACCACAGCTAACGTGGCTCTCAGTCCTACCAGGTAGCCACACGTCGAGTCTCCCAACCCCGCTGGGAACCCCACTGCCATGCATTGGGCAGCCCTTCTGTCAGCTCATTGCGGGCAGCTTGATGCACTGCCAGTCCCACAGGGGTCCTTACTGCTGGCCCTCCACAGGGACTCTCTGGTCCTGCAACATCTGCATGGACCATGAATGTTGCAGGACCAGAGAATCCTGGTTAAGAGAGTTTCAACCTGTATTGGATTCCTTACATTCATCATCTGGTTTCTCAGTCATTACTCCATTTTTAAGTCTTTTCTCTGCAACCATAAGGACTAGCAATTTTCAGCTTTTTTGCAATTGAAAACTGAAATTCTCATGCAAACGCTTGATTCCAGATCCTGCAGCTTTAAGAAATGCAGAAACACATCGAGACATGCAGTAAAAATCATGAGTAGTGGCAACACAATAATCACACAAAATGATAGCTAAGGAAGCATGCTGATCAAGGACAAGATTTATTCCTCTTTAATATCTTTCAATTGCATTGATTTTGGTGGTTACCTGTAAGAATATGAAGCATAAAGTTTTCAGAGGTTAGTGTGATTCCCTATTGATGGAATCCCTTTAAATTTTACTGTATTTTTTTTATCTCCTTCTGTAGATCATGTGAGTTTAAAGGTCCCAATTAAACATACGTGCTCCATGAAAGGCATGGCAATCCAATTTCAGAACTGTGGCCATAGCAAAAAGTTGGCTATAATTTTTCATTTTGAGTCACAAGGAAGTTTCTAATAATATTTTATGAAGTGAAAATGCTTGGACTATTAAATATTAACAAGTGCAATTAAAAACAAAGCATCAGCATTAGAAAACTTCATAGCAAAATATCATTGGGAGCTCTATGAAATTTTCCAGACACTGAAAGATTCAGTATCTCATTCTGAAAGGTTCAATATCTTAAGAGCCCTAATTTGTTCCCACTGATGCCAATGATTATAGTCATATTGACTGCAGTAGTGCAATCTGCCTTTGTGTAGGACATATTTGTGAGGTTGGGAAATGCGGTGATATCAATTACAAACATGCAGCCTGAAATGGAAATGTTTTCAGTGCCTGTTGAAGGCTTCAATCCTGTATTGAGAGTTGCAAAGGACATAGACACGGACTTTGTTTGTGGGAGCCCCACAGTGGCCCTGCCTCCACCTCTGAGGCCACCCCCCACTCTGTCCCTGGCTGACTCTGTGCCATTTCTTCCTGTCCCAGATTCATCTCCTCCCCATGTTACTCATTCCCTGAGGCCTCCCATGTGCTGCTTGCTTCTTTCTGTCCCCTCCCACCTAAAGGGCAGTAAGAGTGGGAAGGGGCAGAGGGAAGTGAGTATGGGACAGCCCCACTCAACAGATGATGGGCTAAGTAGCCTTGCTCAACAGCTGATCGACAGTGCAGCTTCTGAAGAGCTGATGGGGGTGCAAAGCCAGATGCGAACAACTAATTGATAGCCAGGACCAGAGCCACCAAAACAGCAACCTTGGCCACTGCCTATTTTTACTCCAGGGGCGCTTGAGCACCTGAGCATCTATGGATTCAGTGACTGTGGCTCAGACTGACCCCTGCACCCATATGGAGCTCCACTACCCTCAGTAGGACTCTTCACTGATACAAAAGTCCTCCCATATGTTTCTCAGAGTAGGATCAGAGTCTGAGTCTGCTGGGTTTGAGGGTGCTGAGCACAACACAGCACTGGGTCCATGTTGCTGTGCTCGGTGACCAAAATCATCTCTCTCTTCAGGCACTTATGGGCCAGAATCTCATCTAATGTATGTCAGTATGTGGAAGCCGGTATACCCCAGCTGAGAATCTAACCCTAGGTACCTCTCATTAAGCAAATGAACTCTGTGTAAAAAACCTGCAGTACCAAACATCACAAAACCCACATCTTTATCTAAACATAACTTCAATCCCTCTTGGAACTTTTCCCTTTAAAGAAACAAAGCAAGTGGATATTTCGACATCTCTCATAAGTAAAGGCCTCCAAACTTCACAAATAGTTAGTTCAAGGTCAGTCCAAATGATCTTTCTCCTCTCTCCTCATCCTGAGCTGAGCCCAACACGTAGAGGTCTAGATGGAGGATCTAGTTCAAGCTTCCCATATTAAAAACCTGATTTGCTCTTTATTAATTTAAGCCAGGTCTCAGGCATGAATTTGAATGGCGTTCCAGTGGTCCCAGGGATCTGCGTATGCTTTTCAACAGCCAGAAGCCGGCTAATGCAAAAGAGGAAAAAGAGTATAACCTCTAGTCTTATTATATCCTTAAACTCCTGTTATGCTTAATCCTGCAACCCACAGTAATATATATGCTCCGACAGTACATTTATGTCAATGAGTTTCTGAGTCTTTGTGGCTTAACTGAGAATTGTTTTAATCTCTTTTCTTTTTACATTTTTCTAGTCTCAGACAGCATCTGCTGCCAGCGGTGACCCGAATAGTAGCTGCACACAGATTTCTAAAGGCAGAAAAGGGATCAGGTCCAAACACTTCTTGAAGAATTTTCTTCAAAGTTTTCCATGTGTTCATGAAAAATAAATAAATAGCCTTTTTCAGCTTATTCTTTTTCTCGGTTATACCAGCTCTGTGTCACTGGAGGGTCCCTTTGCTCAGAGTTGGCCCTTTCCGAAGTGGAATTGCAAGAGTTCCACAGCACTCAAGAAGAAAGCTCTTAGATTCTTAAGCAGAGCTGGGCTTGAACACAGTTTCAAGTGCCAAACTCAATGGATTTCCTTCCCTTCCCTTTGAGCTTTTAGGGCCAGATCTTCACATGCAGTGTTCCCTCTAAGTTTTTCCATCTATGTGAGGAATAAATCTTGTTATGTGCACCAAGGTGTGTGCAGATGTGCACCACCAATAGAAACACATGCTGCTGGCTGAGGTCAGTTGTGGGCACTTTGCCAATCATTTGGGTGGCACCTGAATCTCTCCTGGGCGGCCGTCCAAGCGCTCAGCTTACAGGGAACACTGTTCACATGTGTGAATTAACGTAGACTTTTTAATATCAATACATTTAGGAGGATTTATACCAGCTGAATATCTGCTTCATAGTATCTGTGTGCACTCAGAGGGAAAGCATGATGAGATGAGAAACCAAAATCAAAGGTTTGCATAATGCCTGCTGTTCAGAAAAAAAAAGTTCAAAAGATTCAAAAGAAGTTTATCAGGCACTTGCTTTGTATCATATATATTTTTCTTTTATATTTTCTCTAGTTAAGCCTTCATTGGCAACAACTGTGTTTCATTATTGAAGATGATGGAAAAGTAAGTGCCCCTGCTGGAGGTGGACAATACATTCATGCTTCAAATGGCATTCATTAAACCTCTTGTCAATTTTTTTAAATTTCTTCAGGTAGCCCATCAGTAATACCAACAAAGTTTCCATTACATTTTCTGTGCTTAAAATTTTAATGGTATAATACACTATAAATGACCAGTTTCACTTACGTCCATTTTAAATTGGTTTCAGTTGTAAGAGAAGTCTTTAAGGGGAACATTATTTTTCATTTGAAATTTGTCACCTTAACATGACTGACTCAGCCATTGAAAGTAATATTTTGCCAATTAATACTTTTGATTTCATAAGCAGTGCACTCAAATTCTGAACAACTCTGTGCTTTACTATATTGTTTGTGGCAAGTTTGCATGGTTTTTGTTTCTTTTTTTCCAGAATACCAGAGGTGATTAGGGACTGGTAGGCCTGGTTTACACTAAACCAGGCAGGTTGGCTTAATCATAGAATCACAGAACACTAGAACTGGAAGGGACCTCGAGAGGTCATCGAGTCCAGGCCCCTGCACTCATGGCAGAACCAAGCACTGTCTAGATCAACCCTGATAGATGTCTGTCTAACCTGCTCTAAAATATCTCTAGTGATGGAGATTCCACAACCTCCCTAGGCAATTTATTCCAGTGTTGAACCACTCTGACAGGCAGGATGTTTTTCCTAAGTTTTTCCAACCTTCCCTGCTGTAGTTTAATCCCACTGCATCTTGTCCTATCCTTACAGGCCAAGGAGAAAAAAATTTCTCCCTTCTCCTTGTGACACCTTTTTAGATACCTGAAAACTGCTATCATATCCCCTCTCGGTCTTCTCCTTTCCAAACTAAACAAACCCAATTCTTTCAGCAAAATGCAGGACAATGTAGCACTTTAAAGACTAACAAGATGGTTTATTAGATGATGCTCGGGGGTCGCGTAACTAGTTAGTCTTTAAAGTGCTACCATCTTGTTAGTCTTTAAAGTGCTACATCTTGTTAGTCTTTAAAGTGCTACATTGTCCTGCATTTTGCTTCAGCTACCCCAGACTAACACCGCTACATCTCTACCACCAATTCTTCCAGTCTTCCCTCATAGTTCATATTCTCTGGACTTTAAGGTGTGCCATCCAGCTACGCAAAACGGATAGCTAGATTCGGCTTACCTTAAGCTGAGATGCCACGGTATCTACACTGTGAGAGGTTAACAGGACCACACACTCCTATTAGCTTCTCTTACTTCTCACAGCATGAGGAGTACAGGACATTGGCGGGAGCTGCCCTCAGCTTTCAATCTGGGGGTCTATATTAGACCTACTACATTGAATACTAGGTGATCGACTTCCGGAGGATCAATCTTCTCTGTAGTGTAGACAAGTGTGTGAGTCCTGGGTGAAATTCATCCCTATGTATAAGTTCAGCGGAAGGCCTGGATGCTAGTGGTCAGGATTTCAAAGGGCCCAACATCTACTCAGCGGAATATCTGGCCATATGGGAGGTTATTGGTGCTGGACAAATTTGACAATTGGACTATTGTTTAGGAAATTTGGCTTTTTCCAAAGGGGAAATTTATTCTTCTGAAAAATTGGCCCCAAAATGCTAGCACTGACAAATCTGCCCCCCTGGGTTACATCCAAGGCCTGATGGGAGTCGTTCTATTGAGTATAATGAACTTGGATCAAGTCCTAGTTATGTCCCTCTTAAGCCCTATATTGAGGCAGTTTATTGATCTTGTGCTGCAAACTACATGACTTTCAGATGCTCACTAGTTGAAATACATCCTGTGTAGAGAGACAAACCTAGAACAGGGCATCACTTAAGCTGTGGTCCTCTGTAGAGCTTTGGCCTTCACCTCTTGACTTCAGTCAAAAATCTTACCCCTGGGGGAATTTTGTACTAAAAAATTAAAAATTCTGCATACAGTATCTTAAAATTCTGCAACCTTCAGCTCAGTTTGTTTGTCAAAATAACACTAGTTTCAAAATTTTGTTGGTAATTTATTTCAAACTGTCTATCAGCAAGTATATCTGTAACAATACTGACCACAGGATTTATTGTTAATGAATAGATTCCTCCTTATGCATATTAATATGGATCTTTGACTAGTACTTCATATAAACTGCAATACAGATATGTATTTCATGCACCCATCAGAAACAGTGCAAAGTAATTACTGGGAAGGAGCCTGGGATTGAACCTTGAAAATTGTTGGGTGAGGGTGGGATAAATATGGAACGTTATTTTTTTAGGCAGGAGAGATTTTTAGGGTACTGTGGAACTTCCTTGGGTTAGCCCCTAGACTCTCTGATTCGTTTAAGCACCTCTCCCCCTGTCCCCATGTGTCCCTGCACCCTCACTCCCATTCAGTTCCTTCTTCCATCTGTCCCCACTCATTAGCCTTTCTGAATCCCACTCTGTGCCCCCCCAGTAGTCCCATGTGACCCATGCTGTCTGCCCACCCCCGCAACATACTGTTCCTTCTACCATGCTCCCAAAGGCCTGGTACCGTAAGGAACACAGTCCACTGCTGGCTGCAACTGTTGATTATCTGGCTGTTATCTGCTCTCCTGCCACCTGGTGGGCAAAAGGAATAATCATAGTGCCTATTCAGCAAAATATTTTCTGCACAGAAAAAAAAACACTCCGAGCACATGGATTCTGTGCTGCAGTACACAGTTTTTCCAGGAGCAGATTTGGATCCTTGACACTTTATAAGATCAGGTGGTTAGTGAGAACACATTAGATGGCATCATATTTATTTCTGCTAAATTATGTGCAAATTGTCTCCTGTTTTCATTTGCATTCTTCCGTTTTGATTGTCTTTCCAGTGAAGTCAATAGAATAATTCCACATTAACTTCCATGGATCGAAAATGGACACTGGCATAATAGCAGAAGGGAAATAATAATACTCTGGCATGTGAAACAAAGGATTTTTGGTTCTTGACCTTCTTACATTCAAAACAGAATTGTGTAAGTGGTAAAACAACTTCCCCACAACATATAATATTTAAAATATACATCTTCCCCTCCATGCCCTGTAACTTAATGCTTCTGCTAATGGAATAATTAATTTTGTAGGCATTGTTGATTAAGCTAAATAGTTATAAATATTTATAGAATTATTTGCAAAATATTCCAAGCTAAAAAAAGGGGGGGGGGGAATTAATTGTGAACTTTCTTTTATGACTTCATTGTTGTACATGCTCCAACTAGTAATAGGAAGGTTTAAAAGCAGTTGCCATAGTAACAAGGCAACATAACTCTTATGAGCTGCAATTACTATATTATCATAATGGAGCAATTTTCACCGCCTTTGATTTTTTTTTCAGGATACTCTTGCATCACATACCACACAGGCAGGATGTATGGGAAACCTGTTCCCGGGACTGCCTATGGGTTTTAGGCCAATAAATCTCAGCTTAATAGATAATAGATAAGATGGGGTAGCACCTTGCCTGCATAAAGCCAAATCCCTTCAGTCTTTACTCCAACATAACTTCCATTGAAGTCAATGGGAGTTTTGCTTAAGTTGAGAAGTACTAATGGTCTGGGACCATTGGTTCATTTTGTGCCATGGTTCACATCCTCTGCTACCACACCCTGCTTGATGATGGAGGAGGGACAAAGGAGGCAGCTGACCCAGGCCCGGCAATTTAAATGGGACTGGGCTCCCAGCCACTGCTGCCACTAGATAGGCAGTGGCTGGAGTTCTGGGACCTTTAAATTTCTACTGGTGCCCCGGGCAATGTGCTCCCCATGGCCCCAGAAGTGCTAAAGGACTGGGTGGGGGAGGCTGACCACCAACCCTCCTCCTTCTGCCCAAGACCCTGCCCCTTCCATTGGTGCCAGAGCAGGCTCCTCCCCATGGCCCATTGAAGGGTTTTGTTAACCCTGAACCCTACTGAAGTCTGGCTTCATAGGTCCAATCCTCATGACAATACTACCATTGTGCTGCTATAGAAGGAGAGGGGGAAACTATGTCCCCTTCACCCTTTGCTGGTGCAGAAGTTCTCTCAGCAGTAGAACCAGTGCTGTTATGTTGTACAAGGGTGGGTGTTGGTGAGTATACAGGAAGAGGGAGGAAAACCAAGTGGAGTTTGTTCCCGCTAAAGGCAGCATGTAGGGGAAGGCAGCATGTAAGGGAAGTGGTGGAGAGGCAAGAAGATCTTCCTACCCTCTCACCACTTGCAGGAACAAGAGGTACTAACAGAACATTGGCTACTTCAGACTGAAGACATAACTTCTCAGCTGTTCATCCCCCTAGGGACAATAAAGGATTTGTTCATATACGATCCAGCCATTCAGAACAAGGCAGTGGGACCAGCTCTGAAGATTTTATCACAAGCCTAGAAATATTTGGTGTTTCTCTGAAAGGTCCAGCTCTTATTATGCTGGAGCCAAACACACGCACGTAGCGTAGCTGATAGTGTCCTGCACCAGGTGCTGACCTAGCCCATGTTATCTGTTGCATTTCCTTTCAGATACAGTAATGAGAGTTACCACGTGTGGTCAGGAGATGGGTAGTGGAGTTGGCATCCAGCTGGCTCAAGATACCAGGAAGTTGGGGTCAGGTACCAGTTTACATAAAGGGGGCAAATAACAGAGTTGGAATCTAAGGTTCAAAATAAGACAAATTCTGGAGCAGAGACAAGTAGTTGGTGACATTGCTCAGGCAGCTTCCTGTGATGGCTTCCTGGTATATATACCAGCATGAGTCAATCAGTGGACTGCAGGGGACCACCAATGATGCCCTACTTGGCAGTACTTCCTGCAGTGGTTAGCTTCATAGGGATCCCATCAAAATCTTAGCCTGGGAAGAATGGAGAATGGAAGAATGGAGCATGGGTCACATTGACTTATATCATTTTCTGCCACCCTATCGCTAAGCCTCTAGTGAATCGGTTTCTTGGGTTACCAGCCCAACTATAGGTCCAGTGTGGGCTTTAGCCAGAGAGAAATTTGGAAAGTTTGGGCTTCCTTAGTATCTATAACATTAGCAGCAGCCCATTCACTACCTCGTCTCCTCCAGGACTTGCAATGGCAATTGGAAATGTGGGGAATACCTGGATTTCTCAGGTTGTACTTTCTCAGTTGTACTTAAGGTTGGAAGAGAGCAATGATCAGGCTGTGCCCCTCTACTCGGCCTGGGTTGGTGTGTTTCTCAACTTCTTTCAAGCTAGATAGGAGGCTGGGATGTAGCCTATAAAATAGAGTCTGAATTGCTGTTGATGATTTTTCTCCTTCAGGGTCAGGTGTTGGCAGTCCATGTTTACCCGTGTGGGTTCAGGATTCAGTTCTCACAACATTGGTGTAGCGGGCAGAGGTGCTAGCTGTTGGGCTCCTCCTCCTTAGTCCTTCCACTCATGCAGCCAACTGTCGATGCATGGGATGAGATCAACAAAGGCCTCTAGAGAGATAAATTTTCAGCATGGGCTAGATCCTCTTTTTCTTCCTCACTGAGCCCCCGTTGGAAACGGTGTCATCTTCAGCCACAAGCTGACTGGAACGAGTGGCAGAGGAGGTGGCCAACACTTGCCCCGAGAAAGATTCCAAAGAACGTGATGGAAGTGTCAAAGATGGTCACAAGGATTTGCAGGAAGACAAACCAGTCAGAGAGTGATGGGTTGTTCTGCTCCAGTAGCAGGGTCCCTGGCATGCCTTTTGCTAGCGAGAAGGCTGACTACAAGTCCCAACTTTGTCTTGTATATTGGGTATGTGCAAAGGCAGAGCAGCTGCACAGGGACCCCCCAAAATTTCTGGCCATCTCTTTCAAACTGTTTGGGGAGCAACAGTGCAGGCAAGGAATGATTTGCTCAGGCACGTAGTATAGATGCTTCTCCCTGTGAGCTTACTAGCTTCTCACACAGGGTCTTTGCTACAGATGTAAATTGTGTAGCTTGGGTCGGAAGCAAGAGGCTCTCTGTCTGCAGGTATATGACTTGTTTCTCCAGATCCTGGGCACTGGGGACTCACGGTCAAGGGATGGCCCATCGCATGCATCTTCTAGTGGCCTGTATATGATGTCAGGATCAGGCTGAGGAAAACCAGTGTATCCTGGTGAGTTACCAAGTGTAGAGTTGGGGTGAAGAGTAGCAGAGTTGGGACCAGGTGGCCTAGGAGATCAGGAAATCGGGGTCAGGCACTGAATTGCAAATGGGAATCAAGTGGTGGATTCATGGTTAAGTGAGCTTAAGATGTCAAGGATTAAGAGTGAGGCACCAGGTTACAGAGAAGAGGCAAAGTGAAGAGTTGGGGATGGAAGCCAGAGTTGCTATTGTTGCTCTAACAGCGCCCTGTGATGGTTTCTTGGTTTATATACCAGCATAGGCTAATTATAAGCTGAAGGAGTCTGACACACTCCATTGGGCAGTATTTCTGGGCAGAACTCATTGGCCTGAGTTCTTGTTGGTGATACAGACGTGTCCGTGCATTTCACATCCTCTTTGGTCTCAGGTTCTAATTCTGTAAGTACTCACGCAATAGCACAGACAAGAGAGTTAAACCCAAGCATCCACACTGAGGAAAAATCATGTCCATATCTTGAACATGTCCCAAATTAGGATCTGGTAGAATTTCTGTTTGTTTAGAGGGGATCTGCTAAAGCCACCCAATTTTTAGTCTTCCCCTCTGTTGACATCTTTCATAACTTTTCCCTTACGGCGGTCTGAGATCCAAGAAGGCTTGTTACATATCAGAATCCCTTAGTGCTCAACAGAGGCTTAACCTTTACAGTACTTCCAGCTCTTGAGGGCATAGAAAGTAGGAGGCGGATGCCAGGACCTGATCGTGTACCTCTAAGGTGCCATCACATTGGGAATTTGGTAAGAGTGTGTATAATCATAAAATCATAGGACTGGAAGGAACTTCAAGAGGACATCAAGTCCAGTCTCTTGCACTCACAGCAGGACCAAGCACCATATAGACCATCCCTGACGGAGGTTTGTGTCTAACTTCCTCTTTAAAATCTCCAGTGATGTAGATTCCACAACCTCCCTAGGCAATTTATTCTAGTGGTTAACCACTTGGACAGGATTTTTCCCCTAATGTTCAACCTAAACCTCTGTTGCCTCAATTTCACCCCATTGCTTCTCGTTCTATCATCATAGGTTAAGAAGAATATTTTTAATCCCTCCTCCATGTAACAACCTTTTAGACACTGTTTCAAATCCCCTTACAGTCTTCTTTTTTCCAGACAAATCAGCCTAGTTTTTTTTCTCCCATTGGTCATGTTTTCTAGACTCTTAATCATTTTTTCTCTTCATTGGACCTTCTCCATGTTTTCCATATCTTTCCTGAAATGTGGTGCCCAGAACCGGACAAAATACTCCAACTGAGGCCAAATCAGAACAGAGAAGAATGGAAGAATGACTTCTCATTTCCTAGTTACAGCACTCTTGCTAAGACATCCCAGAATGATGTTTGCTTTTTCTTTTATTACAGTATCACACTATTGCCTCATATTACGCTTGTGGTCCACTATACTCCCCAGATTCCTTTCCACACTGCTTCTTCTTGGAGTTCCTAAGCATACTGGTCTCTATCAATTACACTAATACAAGTCAGATGTAACTCTACTGAAGCTGCACAATGGCTTTAATTCATGTAAGAAAAGAATCAAAACTATGATACCTTCCCAACAGTGATGGACTGGGTGCTTTAACATAACTCATTTCAATTGCCTTAAAAGGGGCCCTGTGCCTTTGTGTAAATTCCTCTTTCTTTGAGGCTACATTCTCAGTCATCTGGGTACTCTCAGGAATTATTTCAATTTGCTTCTGACTGTGAGACATAACAATGTCTCCCTAAGAATGGATGAAGAATGAGTGTTGAAAAAAATTCAAAACCCAACAGTGTTAAAACGCTGTTAAAAAGTAGGATTTCACTATATTTGTGATGTATAAATCCTGGGAATGACAACCCATCACAAAGGTTATTGGTACGGTCTCCTGATTTAGCTTAAAGGAATTAACATGGTGCATGGTCCTGCCATGAATGCAGGGGACTGGACTTTATGAAATCTCAAGGTTCCTTCCAGGTTCTAGAGCCCTCTGCATTCTAAATCCTGTACTTCTAGAATCCTTTATTTCCTGGAGCATCAGCTGGACAAACACATTGATTGTTATATTGTCTCTGACTAGAAATGAAGAGGCGTGCTTTGGATGATTAACTTTTTGCTAAACAATCCTTTTTCAAGTTTTTCCACATTGTGTTCCTTTTTTCTTCTATCTGCACAGCAAATACTCACTTGGTACTTTATCAAAATAAAGTCGTTGTACAGCACCATCCAGTGATTATCAGGGTCCATTAGAACCCACTTTTCAGAGCTTCTGCTGTAACACTGTCATGCTATTGTTAAAAAAAATTACTGCAGATGGTTAGTCACCATGCAATCCAAAGAGCACAGTGTTTTTCTGTGAGTTCTTGTGTGCTGCTGTTTTCAACATCTTAGTCTTATTTCCCTTCTCCTCTGAATCTCTATTAGGATTGAGAATCTATCTGTGTGGGGAAAGAGCTTCTTGTTTCTTAAGAAGTAATTTCAGTATAGAACAAAGAACAAAGTAATGAAATGATAATGCAAAAAAAGGGAAAATGTTCAATGTGACCAACAAATATCACCAACTTTGCTCTAAACTACCCAACTGCGATGTTTGGGAAACCTATTGCTATCATATGCCTCTAACGATTCTGTGAGTACCACTGGAACTTCCCTGAGTTCATGATGGCAGAAAATAGAATCTGATCTGGGATCAAACTGAAAAGCAGTAAGGATTGGTTGCACCACAACAACTAAGTCCAATTATTGCCTGCAGAGCAAAACATATTGAAATACGAGGATGAAGATTACTGCAGTGCTTCTATTGATGGCAGCAACAAAGCTGCTGATGGCTGGAAAAACAAACAAACCAGAGGTGGTAGAGTTAGGCCTTCAGGCTTTTCTAGCCCAATTGTCTACACTAATCAGAACAGGACCATATATTACCATCAACCCATCTTAGCTTGCCTGAAACATCATGATTGTGCCATAATTATCTCATTAAGCAAATCATTCTGTGCTCTGATCATACTTAGAGTTAAATATTTCGATTACCTAGGTAATTTCCCCTCTTTTAAAATCTAAATACAATAGGGCTGATCATCAGCTGGTATTATTAATGGAGCATTACTGAAGTCAATGAATCTCTGTTGATTGGCGTTATGTCTAGACTGCAAGCTTCTTTTGGAAGAAGCTTTTCCGGAAAAGATCTTCCAGAAAAATTTCTTTAAAAAGATAGTGTCTACACAGCAAAAGCACAACAAAAAAGTGACGTGCTTTTTCAAAAGATTGCGTCCACATTGATTGGACACTACCTTGCATTTCAGTTGTGATTACTGTGGATGGAGTGGCCACCAGGGCACCTGTGCTTTTTCCTGGAGGCCTCTTCTTTTGAAAAAAACACTCTCTTCCGTGTCCACACATGCCTTTTTCCAAAAAAGCTTTTTCAGAAAAAGGCTTCTTCTTCGTAAAATGAGGTTTACTGCCATCGGAAAAAACAGCAGATCCCAATAAAATCCACTGGATCTGCAACTACAGGCTTGTTTTATTCTAGACACTTAGCTGGCCCCATTCACTGTAGTAGTGAGGGAGAGAGTCACAAAAGTACTTAGATGTCTTGGTCTGGTGTTGAGGAATCTAACTCCTTGTTCTAGGGGCCTACATTTTTCAGAGTAAAGCTACCCAGGAGTCTTTGTTTTTCCCTTTCAGCATCTGGGGTATGTCTAGACTACATGCCTCTGTCGACGGAGGCATGTAGATTAGCCAGATCAGCAGAGGGAAATGAAGCCACAATTAAAATAATCGCGGCTTCATTTAAATTTAAATGGCTGCCCCGCTCTGCCGATCGAGGCATACCTGTGCCGATCAAGAAAGGCTTCTTTGTCGGCGCGTCGCGTCCAGACTGCCCCGATCTGCCGACAAACAGCTGATCGGCAGAGCGGGGCAGCCATTTAAATTTAAATGAAGCCGCGATTATTTTAATCGCGGCTTCATTTCCCTCTGCCGATCTGGCTAATCTACATGCCTCCGTCGACGGAGGCATGTAGTCTAGACACACCTCTGCTGTGCGCCCCTTCAAGCTTTGAAGGAGAGAGTCTTCAAGAGGATGAGAGAGAAAATGAGAATGTCTCTGTAGTCCAGTGGTTAGGGAGACCCTGGCTTCAGCCCTCTCCTTCCCCAAACTCTTTCACTAGATAACTTCCTCTGATTAGGTACTGACCTCACTCTCAGTACACAAACTCCCTGATTTCAGGGGATTGGTGCCTGTTTGTGGATTGCTAAGCACAGCTAACTGCTTAGCTCCCAGGGGTCTTAGCATACACCTATCTTAGGCAATTCCTTGCCTACCAGGCTGGCTTTTGTGGGTCATATTCTAAAGGGCCTCTCTCTCCTCATTCACTGTAGACTAGGTACCTAGTTACTCTTTAAGGATCATAGTGAGGTTCCAAGAAGTCCAGTAGGGCAGTGTTTAAATCCCTTAATAAATTCCCACCTCCTAATCTTTAATGTAATTATTGTGCTTATTATTGCCCCTAGTTCCCAAGTGGGGAACTGAGGCACAAAAGCATGAAATGACTTGCCCAAGGCTGCACAGGATGTCCACGGCACAGCAGTCTCAGGCTACCCCATTGTCCCTGGATCACCTTTCTTGTCCAAGCTTTTTGGCAAGTCAGGCTGTATGTGATGGGTAGGCATTTGACTAGGCTTCTGTCTTAAGGGGGAAATACACCCCTCTGTGTGTTACATCACCAACCACTGAATTCAGAAAACTGGGCAGAAAAAAAAGTTAACTGGAATGTTTTCCAATTAAGTGAGCGTAAAAGACAAATAAGCTTTTCAGCCAGGCTGTTTGAACTGCATCTAAGAGAGAAAAAATGAGACAGAGATTGAGAAAGAATAACCTGCTGCTGGATCTGTTGGATAGCAGAAATGATCAGTGTGCCAGAGAATCTCAGAGTTATGCTCACCCAGGAAAATGAAAACAAGAAGCAAATAGTCAATTTGGTGGATTGCCAGTGTTGCATTCAATTAAAATCCAATTAAAATTCAATTAAAAAGAAAAACAATGCATTAGCCATTGTCTAGGGTGCAGCCAGCTCCTCAAAGAAAGAAAAAGTTGAAATAAGCTCACTGTGGGATATCTCAGTTTGAAAACAGTGGGGATAAAGATGAAACTCTAGGGTCAATATTATGCAGATCAGACTAAATGACCATAAAGGGCATTTCTGGTTTTAAAGACAATCTATCAATCCTTTAACTTTTTTTTTTTTTAATTTATCAAAAAAAGTCTATCAGTTACACTTAGCTGGAAAAATATTGTTTAATTCTAGCCAAGTCTGTTTATAAAAATATCCCAAAACATGTTTTTCAAAGGGAATAGTAATAATTATGAATAATAAATATGCCTGATAAATAGTACCCTAGGGAATAAACTGATTTATACTGTTCTATGGAGCCAATATTTCTTTAATAATGAAGATTTTGGAGAGAATATCACGCAAGAGTACATACAAGGCCCTCATTTACATTTTCAAAGTTCTGTATGAACATTGCTCAAAGATACCAAAGCCATAGGGACTATGGTGATCATTTACTCAGACCTCCCGTATAGCACAGGCTATACACATGCCCTAAAACAATTCCTACAGTCAATCTTTTAGAAAAAAAAATCCAGTTTTGTTTTAAACATTGTCACTGATGGAGCCTCCACCATAATGCTTGAAAAATCATCTCAATGGTTAATTCCTTTCAGTGTTAATAATGTATGTCTTACTTCTAGTCTGAATTTGTCTAGCTTCAACTTATAGCTACTGCATCAAATATTTGTTCCCCATGTAGATATGTATAGACCAAGACCAGGACACCGCTTCCCTCAGCTCCCATTGGCCAGGAGCTCCCATTGGCCAGCAAACAGCAGCCAATAGGAGCTGCAAGTGGCTGTACCTGAGGATGCGCAAGTAAATAAAGCACCAGCAGCCCATCGAAGGCTAACCCTGGTGAACTGTATCCATTCCACGAACTGCTTATTGCCCCTCCCCCCCCCGTCCTAATATCATGTTTAAACTACTAGTCTTTTCCTTTCTAGATAAAATGCCATTCTATGTGAGGAGCATCTTGCCAACATTTTTCAGTGACATTAATGGTCCAGCCATAGAAATAAATGGAAAATTGATTTAAGTTTTTCAGAACAGTAAATGGTCATTTGAAACAGCCAGGCATAGCGTAGAGCGAGAACAGATTGCTGTGGGCACATGGCATAAAAAAAAAGATTCTAATCATAGTAACACAAGGTTAAATCCTTTAGCTTCAGTGGGATTACTTCAGCATTATACCAGGGTAACTGAGATCAGAATCAATTCCACTAATTTATAAATGGGATAGACCAGAAATGCCGTTAAAGATCTGAATTAATCTGAAGTTCATATCACATGCCTCCTCGGGTGTAAATCAGTGGGTGCTCCCTTGATTTAAATCCAGATCTCCTCATGTCTCTCATTCTCAACAATGTTCCCTGCTGTACTTTACAATGTAGTTTGCTTTCCCTTTTCAGTCTGGTCTGATACTTTGCAGAGATATAAGTTAGGAGCCAATCCTTAAGGCTACATCTATACTGCAACACTATTTCAGGAAACCAGAGTGTCCCAAAATAGCTATCCCGCATCTGAACAGGAATCCCATTATTTCGAGCTCGCTATTCTGATGTTCCCTGTAAACCTCATTCCACGAGGAGTAAGAGATGTTTCAGAATAGCGGGTTATTTTGTAATTTGGAACTGTGTAGACAGCACCAAATTACAAAATAAACTATTTAAAAATAAGATCGAAATAAGATACACCATTTCCGTAGCTCAAATTGGATATCTTATTTTGAACTACGGTGCAGTATAGATCTAGCCTAAGTGAGAATGAAAATAGGCCGAAATAGTAGAGTCCAGAAACATAGTGAAGACCTCAGCAAGTGTGGGGAAGCGACTCAGGCAAGTGATGGGGGGATTCTAGACCTCAGCGCATGTGGTAAAAGTTAGAGCCCTTCAGGGAAGAGATGGAGGGATCCTAGAAATAATCTGTATCCACCCGAAAAAGTGTCCCTGGGCAGGGCTCCCCTTGACTCTCCCCCAGACCAAAAGGAGGTGCCCAGGTGTGAAAGAGGCCAAGAATGATATATTCCAGATTGATGTTGAGAAATGGGCTTGAACGTATCAGGTGTGAGATTCCTATTTTTGGACTTTCCTGCAGAAGGGCAATGGAAGGTGTACTCACCAGGCTGGAGGGCTAGGCTATGGAAGGGCAATGGACGGTGTACTCATCAGGCTGGAGGGCTAGGCTATGGAACGGCAATGGACGGTGTACTCACCAGGCTGGAGGGCTAGGCTATGGAAAAATGATAGATTATTGTAGCACTAGCACAGATAAAAGGGGCCCTAAAAACCCCAGCTACACTGGACCTGAACACTGGTGCACTGGAGGCAAGAGACTTACCCACAATCGTTCATACATCAACAGATAGACATAAAAAGCCCTTAGCACAAGTAATACGCTGGAACCTCCGTACTCTGGATGTCCCTAATTCAGGAACGCCCATAGTAGGACCCTAGCAGGAGGAGGGTAAGTGGCTTCGCGCACTGCTGCTCATCCTCCCCCACCAGCTGGAGGAATGGCAGCACTGTGACGTGCTTTGCTATTGGCTATTCCCTGTTGCTCCCAGAGCGGTGGGGGAGGGAGGTGGTAACTGGAAGTGGTGGGGGATATGGAGTGCCAGGTAAGCACCCAACCCGCATTCCACTCACCCCCTCCTTGGCCCAGCAAAATCTTTAATCCAGCAACAGGGTTTGCTGGATTAAAGAGATTGAGGGGCATGTGCTTTTTCTTCTGTGATAACTTCTGAATTACTCCCATGCTAAGTGTACGGAGGATATGTTTGTTTCTCACGTTCTACCTTTTTTTTTCTTGTATTATTCTCCCAGATAATACCTCTGGCTCCCTTATTCTCTATGGCTGTCACTACCTCTTTCATTTGCAAAGGGAGCCAAGTCTCCAGTGTGTTCCCTCATCTTTCATCCCGGTGTGATTACGATCCACTGACTCTTTTGACAGACTGTCCTGTATCAATGGAGTAGAACACATTAGGAGGCAGATGAATGTAGAGAGACCCAGGATTGCAGGGCTCTTGCATTATGTGCCATTTCTCTCCCTCCAAAAGTGATGGGGATGAGGGATGATGTATCTTTGGTAGGATTATTCGTTTCATATATCTAGCTCTTTGTTGCTGCAGGTAACATGTGCAGAATATCTGCTGATTCATCAGCTCCTCTCTGCCCATCTTGATTTTTGATCAGCAGTGGAGGAATTCTGAAATTACCGAGGTAAATTTAGATAGCAGAATATAATTACCCAAATTGAAATTTGGACAAAGCCTGCCTCATTTTGAAACATTCCCTGTATTTTATTGTTCTTAAACAATCAGAAATGAGTAGGGATGCAGTTTAACATTTTTTTTTAGGTAAGACACATCAGCAGTCTGATGTCCCATGCACCATCTTAATCACAAGTAGGCCAGTTCTAGGATCCCATTAGTGGGGGAGAATGTGGATATTTTGGAGCCCCTTGATGTTGCTGTTTAAAAAGCAAACAATCTTCCAGGAAGCCATAGGAGGTGTTCGACCTCTGGAAAATCTTAGATTTTAAGAGTTTAAAATTGAATTTGTGCATCAGTCCTTTGCTGTGATTTGTAATTTCAATAAAGGAAGATGACCATCCAGTTTCCTGTTCCACCACTTGTCAGTGGACAACTCTGTACATATTTGGCCCTTTTGAAAATAAATTGACGGCTCTTCTAGATTGGTTGGGGAACATATGACCCCCTTTGCCAGACACGATCACATGGTTGAGCTTTTTCAGGAAAACATTGGTTAGTCTGGGATCCCAAGCCCTTTTCTTTAGTTGTTTCTGGTGGAGATAAATTCCTCAGTGCACAGCCACCAGCCATTTTCCTCCTCCAAGCAGCAGCTGCACTGCACACTCCAGACTCTGCAAAAACTCCTTCACTCCATTCTTAAAAGGGACAATTCCCATATCTCCTATTATATAATCTATATCATTATTCACAGACACAGTAACAAGTATGCAAAACTATTGCAAGGCATAAACTGTATGAACCTATTTCTAAAACATCTGTTCTACCTAACAAGGGCACAGACTCAGTTGAGGAAAGATTAAATTGTTGCTTCCTGAATTACAAACACTTTTTCTGGCAGCACTGGCATTTTTCTTGTTGAGTGCAATTCTTATGGTTGATTCAGTGCAACCTGCCTTGGATTGGGAAATTCAAGGAGCTCGCCCCTAATGATGGGTTATGCTTGATAATGATCCAAAGCAAGGCAAATGTGAGGCACGTTAATTTTCATCGTCTCAGTCAGATGTCACCAACCAAAGGTTGATTTTATTTGTTGGCGGTTTGGGTTCTGTAGTTTGTGCATTAGAATGTTGCTCTTTTCTGATTTCTGATAGCATGTTCCACACCTCTGAGATGTTGGAATGCACTTCAAGTTCTTAAAAAAGTGCTGTAGCAAGTTCTAAGATTTCTTTAGAAATCTTACAATGGTACCTTCTTTGTGCTTTGTCAAAATCTGAAGTGAAAGTGTTCTTAAACAACATGTGCCAGGTCACATCAAAGACTGACATAATACAAAATATATGGCAGAATCTGGGTAAAACCACAGCACAGGAAACACAATTCTTCCATAAGAAGTTCAGTACCAAATTTAATTAATGCATTGTGTTTTAATAAGCATCATGAGCATGGAAACATGACCACTGGAATGGTGGCTATAGCATGAATTGGCATGTAAATAACTTGCAATGTCAGCTACAGAAGTGTCATGTGAATGCCTGTTCTCACTTTCAGTTGACACTGTAAGTAAAAGAGAACATCATTATCTCCCATAAACGTAAGCAAACATGTTTATCTTAGGGTATGTCTACACTACCCTCCTAGTTCGAACTAGGAGCGTAATGTAGGCATACCGCACTTGCAAATGAAGCCCGGGATTTGAATATCCCGGGCTTCATTTGCATAAGCGGGAAGCCGTCCCCGTGCAGCGCGGCTACACGGGGCACGAACTAGGTAGTTCAAACTAGGCTTCCTAGTTCGAACTACCGTTACTCCTCATTTCACGAGGAGTAACGGTAGTTCAAACTAGGAAGCCTAGTTCAAACTACCTAGTTCGTGCCCCGTGTAGCCGCGCTGCACGGGGTTCGAACCAGCAGGGTTTTAAAAATGGCGGCTCCCCGCTTATGCAAATGAAGCCCGGG
Source organism: Pelodiscus sinensis (assembly GCF_052426305.1). Taxonomy (NCBI): domain Eukaryota; kingdom Metazoa; phylum Chordata; order Testudines; family Trionychidae; genus Pelodiscus; species Pelodiscus sinensis. The sequence continues at coordinate 10,836,783 of NC_143055.1, forward strand.
AAATTCAAATCCCGGGCTTCATTTGCAAGTGCGGTATGCCTACATTACCCCGCTAGTTCGAACTAGCAGGGTAGTGTAGACATACCCTTAGTGATTGTCTGATCAAGAAGTAGGACTGAGTGAACTTGTAGACTCTAAAGTTTTACATTATTTTCTTTTTTAGGCCAATCATGTAAACTAAAAATAATTCTACATTTTTAAATTGCACTTTCATGATAGAGATTGTGCTGCAGTACTTGTATGATGTGAACTGAAAAATAGTATTTATCTTTTTTACAGTGCAAATATTTGTAATAAAAAACGATAATACAGAGTGAGCACTGTACACTTTGTATTCTGTGTTGTAATTTAAATCAATGTATATGAAAAAAGAAAAAATCAATTAGTATTCTATTATGTTTAACAGGGTAATTAAAACTCCATTTAATTATGATTAATTTTTATCAAGTTAATTTGTTTTGAGTTAATTGTTTAAGTTAACTGTCCTACTTGAGTCATTTAAAACAAAACTGAATATCAGATAAGGATCTTTATGCTAGTGGCTGAAGAAATATTTTCACTTCCAGCATCTGACAAGTTCAGGTTCCAAGTAAGGAATGTATGTGAGTGAAAATTGCTGCTTTCATTTCCAGTCTATGAAATTATAATAATAATACTTTGTATTTCTATTGTGCCGTTGTTTAAGGCTCTCAAAGCATTTTACACATACACAGTTTTAGCCTGGCAGTACCTATTGTCGCAGAGCAGGTCCTTTTGACTATGGCCTCATGCGTGCATTGCCCATTCTGCCACACAAAGGCCCTTCACAGGAAATGTAGGCTGCTGACACTCTGAGCAAGCATAGCTTAAAGCACAATGCAGCTTTCTGTGAACGGAATTTAACCTTGTAGGCATCTTAGTACAGGGAGGTGAGCATGAAAAGATAGAGCACAGCTGCAAGAGATAGTTAAGACTCTCTTGACCGGTCCTTGAAAGTAGGGAGGTAGGCATAGGGAGATAAGACGCAACTGCCATGCACACTGACCATGCCCGCACCCGGCACTGTCCACGGGGCCATCAGGCGGGCATCATGAAAAATCCTATAGGGCAATACTGCACATTACCTCATTACCAGCCTATCAGGCCCAGCCAGGGAACAGACCCTAATAAGGTACCAGATATCAGGTTATGTTATAAAAGACCCTCGACCCCTTTGTTCAGCGAGGTTCTGTGTATTGAGGGCACGTGTCTTTTTGCCCACTGAAGGATTGATCACCCTGAGGCTGCCTCCCCATCCTTCAAGTCAAAGATAGAGGTGCGCAAGTCCTGAGCATGCTCCGAATTCTAATGTGTCTTTACGTTGTTGTCGTTGCTGGATTTGTAAGTATTACTTAAATATATTAGTTATTGGTTTAGTTAATAGTTGAATCGTGTTAATTTCACAGTATAATTCTGTAGAGTGTAACTGAGCTCTATTACCCACACTGTGTAAATTGTATAATCTTGTGTTGTGTAGTGGTGTTGTATTTAGGCCAAGTATAAGTGTTAGAAATAGAAACCCAGGAGTTGTTAAGTTGTAGAGGTAGATTAATGACTAACTCCACCAGCTGCCCTAAAATAACCATAGAGGGGCTGGCTGTGGACGGAGTTTTTATTATCATTATATTGGCTTTGTTTTTGTATTTTTTGCTTGCATGCTGCACTGCCTTTAGCAAATTAGAGATAGTGATTTAATATAATCGAATTATAATCACAAAGTTTGTAATCAGTTAAGTGCAGTTTGGTTCAGTTTTTCCCTCCTATATAAGCACTAGGCAATTGCTTGTTAAAATCTCATTTTAAAGTCATTTGGTTTTAATAAAAATCGTTTTGCTTAATAAAAAATCATTTGTTTCACCATCATCCAGTAGTTTTCACTGGGTAGTCAGCTTTAACCCCTGGGGGCTCCCATCACATCACCGAACCAAGTTGCAACACCTACATGAGTTGGGTCAACCCTAATTTATGAACAATGTTGTAACACATTAAACCAGATCCAGCCTTTGCTACATTTGCTCCAGGAATTCATCTCTGAGAGGAAGTGATCCTTGAGGTCTAGGTAGAAAAATGACTCTCTTCTGCTATTTCATTGGTTCAAAACTTGTGGGCTAAATCCTTAGTTTGTGTATGTTTACACAGCCTCAGAGGGTACCTCTAAAGAGAAAGAAAGTCCATGTGCATATGATGGTGTTTCCCATGTTTGAACATCCACTTTTGCATTGAAACATCCACACCAGTCCTCACAACCATGCTGGTGCAGCCATACTTCACGACGCAGACCCAGGTCAGAACTTCAGCTTCCATCGGCACATACCACTGTTTTCCAGGTTTCCAAGAGCCTTCGCTCCCTGAAGCCACTTTATGGCTTGGTTCATAGGCGGTTGCAGGGGAACTTGCCTGTCTGTCATGTGGCAAGTGTTTTGGTTGGTTTTCATGCGCCAGAGCCAACAGCCAAGCCATTCTGGGTCCTACACTCCCAGCAGCTGGAACCATTAAGATTGACCCAATGGAAGAAGTTCTCCACCTCACGGCAACTTCCATTTCAGAAATCAGGCTGAGGATCTGTGTAATGCTGGTGAACATGACAGTGGCAGTGTTTGAACTGCCACAGGCACTTCTTGGAGGGGATCCTGACATGCCACTTGTGACCCAGCTGATGCAGCTTATGCCAGTTGCCTTAGCTGCAGATTCCCCCTGTATAAACTGGTGCTTCTGGAGCAGGGCCACAAGCAGAGCCACAAGTAGGATCACAGCATCGTCCAGACCAGGGATGTCCAACAACGGGTCCAGAGATTTTGCCTGAAGAAGCAGAAGAAGCACAGCCCTGCTCATCCAAGTTCTCCAGGAGCAGGGCACCCACATGAGGAAGCTCATGTTGGTCCTGAAGCAGTGAGCCTATGGAATGAATTTGCATGATCCTATCCATTAGGGATAATGAAATGGTATTTTGGATTGTGGTATATATGGATGTGGAGCAGCTGTATAATTTTTTTAAAAAATGTATGAATTTTGTAATCCTTTTCATTAAATGTATGCAGCTGTGGTGCGTGTATGTGTGTGTGTATATTTATTTATTTATTTATTTATTTCAGTAATGGCCAAATACTGAATCTCACAGTTAATGGGTTACTGTGATAATGGTCTGTAAGTCTTTATTATTAAACTAGCCAATTAGCCCATCACAAGACGGGATTTTCAGGTCTCTCCTCCACATCAGTCTTCTCTCCTGAGCCTCCGGTCTCTCTCTCTCTCAGCTCTCCTCCACCTCCTGCCTCTTTCTCTCTCTCTCTCTCTCTCTCTCCCTCCTCCTACTGCCTCCCCCTCTCTCTCAGCTCTCCTTCACCTCCTGCCTCTCTCTCTGTCTCTCTCTCTCTCTCTCTCTCTCCCTCCTCCTACTGCCTCCCCCTCTCTCTCAGCTCTCCTCCACCTCCTGCCTCTCTCTCTCTCTCTCTCTCTCTCTCTTTCTCTCTCCCTCCTCCTACTGCCTCCCCCTCTCTCTCAGCTCTCCTCCACCTCCTGCCTCTCTCTCTGTCTCTCTCTTTCTCTTCTCCTCCCTATCCTGCCTCTCACTTGGAGGACCACGGAGCCCAAACGGCCCGTGCTGCATGAGGAGCGTGGAGCCCAAATGGTTGCTTGCGCCGCTTGCTCCCACGCGGCGGCCTGGCTGAGCAGCGCAGAAGTGGAGGTGGAGCCTGATAGTTTTTGCTACAATGTTTCTGTTTTTGCTCCTTAATTATCCTCTTATCACAGGAATCCTATTAGTTACTCATTATTCTAAATATAGGTTGGGCTCCACAATTAATAGTTTCATGTATCCGTCCCAGCTAATATAGCGTACCTTATAACAAACATCGATACCTGCACTCTCCCAAACTGCCTATAAACTGAGTCCCCTCAGAAAAATAACTGTTAGGACTCCAAACAAACCCAGAGAACATATTTGGTCTATAGCTGGCTTTAATATAGGTGTCCAAACTATTAACCATCCACTCTCTGCATGAAGGGTGCTTGTAAGGAGGCTATAACTCACCTATAGACTGATTTTGCCACGGATGTTTGCCCTTTTCTAGCTGGTGAGGAAAGCTAACTTCTAATGGAGTAGGAACTGCAGCTGGTTGGTTGCATTCCAGGGGAGGACAGACTTATTAAGGCCTCTTCTGGGACTCATGAACCCCCTCTATTCTGAGATATGCTGGTTGGTTACTAGATGCCTAAATATCTCCTCAGCATAGACAGATGCCTGTTCTCTATTGGCCTGGAACAGAAATTCATGCTTCTACTTGGTAACATTCAAAATATCAGTATTCTCCAGAGTTTGACCTGCCTGAAAGGACTGAAAAACTATATCAAGTTCCTAGGCCACTCATAAGTCCTCCCTTCCCACCCCCCAGGAAAAATGGAGGGGATCTAGAAATTGTTTTGGTAATCCAAAAGACATCTAAAATGGCCAGTGTTTTTTACTAAATAAAATCAAACCTGGTGATAAAAAATTGCTATCTTTTCACCTTGAATGAATGCAGCTCTTTTGATGGTGGGAAATGTATTTTTTTCATAGTCAGACAACAAAAAACACTTTCTTTTTCCTTTCAAGGTCCTGCCACTTCTGCAGGGCAAATGCACAGCAGTAGGAGCCTGAAGGACCCAGCTACTAAAACAAGGAGAAAGAATAAGCCGGTAGGAAAGATGCTCGATAAAATGAATCAGCAGCTAGAATTCCAGAAGGACCGAATGGAATGTCAAAAGAATAAGGACACATGAAGGCAGAAAGGCAGAGAGAGACCACACAGCCCAAGGAGAAATTGATGGGCAGATTCATGGAGCATGACTTCAGGTTGAGGAAGGAAGACAGAGTGCAGAAGAAGGAGCTGTTTGAATGATTACTTGCACTCTTGGCTACTAGAATCCCAGCCCCACTGCTCCCCTGGATCTATGATGCCTCATAAGTTTTTCTTAGCCATCTGTGAAGGTGCTTTCTCCAAGATCACTTGCAGCCTTTCCCGTAGCAGCTGGCCTGCACTGAAAGTATCAACTGTCATCTTTAGAATAGTTGATTTCTCTCTCTTCCAGACAGGAGTGTTCCCTCTCTGTTTACTCTGGGGCTGGGAGTTGTATCTGAGGCTAATTTACCTGTGTAAAAGAGGGAATTTGTGCACAATACTACGGTATCAAGTTTTATTATGGGTAATGTTAGAAGTGGCATAGGTTTTTAACTGTCAAAACATGCCCATTCTCAACAAATCATATATATAGTAGCCCAGTGTCTGAGAGTCTATAATGCCGAAATGCTGGCTGTTTCCTCTGGGGGGCGCTGTTGCTGAAATGCTGGCTGTTCCCTCTGGGTGGCCCATGCTGCATGGGGAGTGTGGGGCCCAAACAGCCGCTTCCGCCACTTGCTCCCCCACGGTGGCCCGGCGAAGCAGCGCAGAAGTCAGCCGAGTGCCACGGTGGAAGGCGAAGAGGGGCGGGACGGTGACGTGCAGCGTGACAGCGGGTGCAGGCTCCACCTCCTAGCCATGAACGTCACTGCCCCGCCCCCCTTCGCCTCCCGCCGTGGAGCTCGGCTGACTTCTGCGCCGCTTCGCCGGGCCACCATGGGGGAGCAAGTGGCGGAAGCGGCTGTTTGGGCCCCGCACTCCCCAGGGCTCCGCGGAGCACAGTTTGAGAAACACTGCTCTAATGCTCTTTAGGCAGAGAGGGCCATTCCCAAACAGCTGTACACGCTTGAACATTATTTGTTCATCAGTTAGAACCAGATCCACATTTTACAATTCAGGCCCATCTTTGTTTCCACTGCCACCAATAGGTGGCTAGGAAGGGGCAGCTCTCATCCAAGGATCTCAGTATTCTTTCCTCACACTACTTAACCCTTACAACAGGTATAAACACCTGTTTGACACTCAGGAAACTGATGCACAGCCTTAGCTAAAAATAACCTATTGTCAGTGATGAGGTTAGTTATGGCTTTCTCAAGCCTACTCAAGGAGTCAGTATCAGCCAAGAATAAAACCCTGGAGGCCTAACTCCCCATCCTTTTCCAAGTATATCCCATTCCATGGTTATTATGCAGAGGAGACAATGAATGTTAAGGGGCAGTAGGAACAGATAGTCTCTTCGGCTCAATCAGGAACTTCAGGCTATTACAGTGTCTCCATTGGCTTAACAGAGACCCAGTTGGTCTGTCGTTTAACTGTGTGCAACTAGTTAGGTACCTTCTCTTGAAATTTAAATAAATTCCTTCTCATTAACAAATTAGCCCTGCGTGAGGTCCATTTTGTACTGACACAGGAAGTAAAACTGTGCACAAGCGGACGAGGGCACAAGAATTCAAATTTCCTTAGGGCAGTGATTCCCAACTGGTGGTCCACAGATCCCTGGTGGTCTGCGATGGAACTGTAGGGAGTCGACAGAAACCTGGGAGCTGAGAAGCTCCATGCAGACCACCAGCAAGTCATTCAGCCTGTGCTGCTCCCCAAGCTGCGGGAAGCAACGTGGGTCAAAGGACATGCTGGCTACAGTCACAGATATATTGTTTGGAGGGGTCCATAAAGTTTTAATAAATTGAAAAGGAGTCTGTTTGCTGGAAAAGTTGGGCGTCACTGCCTTAGGGTAATAATTAGCCAATGACCAGAATTGCTCAGTGCTCTCCACACCCGATGGTCCATAGAAACTTGTAATCGAAAGTGACTGGTGCAAGCCTAAGGCAAGCATCTGAAAATAAAGTACAATCCACATATTCACCAGCTGGAATTACGGCCTTCCAACTGCTACTTAATTGCCCTGTTTCATACAAATGTGAGGCTTTTGGATCATTATTTTTAAATTGCCCTGCTGCGTTTAGAATGTCTTTGGTATTATTTTAAAGAACAGTTAGAAAAATATATATATATCATGTGTTCGGGAGTGGTGAGAAACAAGGATACAAGGGGGGAAATGTCATATTATGATAGTAATTCTAGTTTCTTTTTATAGAGGGTCATACATGCTTAAGGACCCCAGAGCACAATTTTATTTTTAAAAAAGGATGCATCAAGTCAGTGGCAGTGACTGAATGTTCAGCACTTTTGAAAATCAGGTCCCATATTTAGTCACCTAAAAATGAGTGTACAGAGGTAGCCTCATTACAGGCACCCAGTATTAAACTGATTTGTGCCTAGTGCGAGGCCTACAGGGTTAGAATATTACAGCTTTTAAAACATCATCATTATCATCATCTACTCTTACACAGAATATGCTGAAACCTGTCTAGTTCACATTATAGGTTTGTTTTCTTAAAAACTTCAGAGGCATTAAAAACTTCCATATAGAGCAGAGGCGGGGAACCTTTTTTGGGTCAGGGGCCACTGACCCACAGAAAAATCAGTCGGGGTGCAGGAGCACCATGGCGGTGCTGGAAGGGAGGGGTCAAGGAAGGGGTCAAGGGAGGGGTCACGTATTCCTGGAACAGCTGGGGGAGGAGGGAAGTGTCTTTGCACAGCGGCTGTGAAGTGCAGGGAAGCATTCCATGCAGGCACTGCCCCAACGCTCCCATTGGCCAATAATCGGCCAATGGCAATGACAGGAGATGGAACCTACACAGAGTGATTCCTCCCCTCTGGCAGGCAGAGCCCAAGGCCTGGATCCTGCCCTGGCTTGCTTTGATTGGCTCTTGTAATGGCCCCTGTGTGGCAGGAGCACCAGAGCCATCTCGCTCCCCTGCATTGGAGGCAAGCCTGGTACCTCACAGGCCAGATGAAGGCAAGCCATGGGCAGGATCAGCCGTAGGTTCCTCACCCCTGATATAGAGATATCTAGCAGTAAAAATGCTCACTTGGGCAGGTGTTTGTGATACACACAGGGAAGACGACAGAATTGCTGGCCCCCTGGGCAAGGCGGTGGGAGGCCCAACTCCATGCTCCCAACAGGGCCAGAGCCTTGAGCAGAAGAATGGGGTTGGGTGAAACTAGTCCTCAGTGCTGCCCAGAACACACTGCACACCCCTCCTGCCATCCTTTAGCACTGCCTAGAGAATCCTGCGATGGGCTCTGGAGGGCAGTTAAAGGGGCTGAGGCTCCAAGCCACAGCTGCTACTGCAGGAGCCCTGGGCCCATTTGAGTTGCCAAGTGTATGGCTGATCCACAGATGACAACCGGCTAGCTCTGCTACCATCAAATGCTGTTACCCTTTTAACTGAAGTAGTACAAAGTTTGCTGCAGCATTAGAAGTCCTGGATGCATGCCCCAGTGATTTCCCATCAAGGAAATGGTTGTTACCATTGTACATGATAGATGTTGGTTTTTGCATGTTTTTAAAAACACCTTAATCTAGGAAATTATATATAAATCAATAATTAACTTTGTCATTTCACCAAGAAGTTAGAGGGTGACAGGATGCCTAACATAGAGAAAGCTAGTGGAAATGGGGTAGGTTTAGAAGTTAAAATAAAAGAACAAGTTAAAAATTACTTAGAAAAGTTAGATGAGTGCATGTCCCCAGGGCCTGATTAAATGCATCCTGGAATACTCAAGGAGCTGATAGAGGAGGTATCTGAGCCTTTAGCTATCATCTTTGAAAAGTCATGGAAGTCGGGAGAGATTCCAGATGACTGGAAAAGGGCAAATATAGTGCCCAGCTATAAAAATGGAAATAAGAGCAACCCCATAAACTACAGACCAGTCAGTTTAACTTCTGTGCCGGAGAAGATAATGGAGCAAGTAATTAAGGAATTCATCTGCAAACATGTGGAAGGAAATAAGTTGATAGGTAACAGCCAGCATGGTTTTGTAAAGAACAAATCATGTCAAACCAATCTGACAGCTTTCTTTGATAGGATATCAAGCCTTGTGGATAATTGAGAAGCAGTGGACGTGGTATACCCAGACTTTAGTATGCCATTTAACACATGACCTTATCAATAAACTAAGGAAATACAACATAGATGGGGCTACTATAAGGTTGGTACATAACTTGATAGCTGGCTGGATAAATGTTCTCAGAGAGTAGTTATTAATGGTTCACAATCATGCTGGAAAGGCATAACCAGTGGGGTTTTGTAGGGGTCTGTTTTGGGACCGGTTCTGTTCAATATCTTCATCAATGATTTTATTAGATGAAGGCATAGAGCGTACGACTATTAAGTTTGCAAGCGATATCAAGCTGGGAGGGGTGGCCTCTGATGATAGGACAAGAAGCAATGGGGGTTAAATTGCAGCAAGAGAGGTTTAGGTTGGACATGAGGAAAAACTTCTTAACTATCAGGGTGGTTAAACACTAGAATAAATTGCCTAGGGAGGTTCTGGAATCCCCATTACTAGAGATATTTAAGAGCAAGTTGGATAGAATGATCTATCAGGGATGATCTAGACAGTGCTTGGTCCTGCTGTGAGGGCAGGGGACTGGACTTGATGACCTCTCAAGGTCCCTTTCAGTTCTAGTGTTCTATGATTCTATGATTTCCTATCTTATCAGTGGTTGACTTTGCGACTTTAGTAACATTGCTTAAACCACTTGTATTTTGTTGTTTGTTCTTGTCAATAATTTGTAAAGTGCCGGGACCGTTTGTTAAACCTGTAAGCAGAGATCTCAATTCTGCAATTAATTCTGTGCAGCTGTACCCCTATGTTCACATAGAGTCAGCTACAGGATTGATTAACTCCATGAGAAATCCCATTGGCTTCAATAGGACTGCATCTGGGTGTGACGGTATTTGTGAGCACAAGTATTTAAGAAACAGAGCGCTCAGACTGTAAGCTCTTCCAGGAAGGTGCCTTGCCTTTTCTATGTTGTGTAAAGTGAATAGCCTCTCTGTGCCCTGTGGTAGCCAAAAGTCCCCACTGTGGTGTCCTGACAGGTGTCCTGCTCCATCAAAGATGATAAATATTTGGTAGCATGCACATGCTCCTCCTGTGTGTTGTGTTGACTTTGTGCAAACAGTCAACACAGCAGACTCTGAGAGATCTCCCAAAGACCACAGAATCAGATAAGGATTGATGGCACCAGGACAGGTTTATTGTCCAATGGAGTACAATAATAATGGTCAGGAGACTCAGCTGAACCACGACTCATCTGTACTCTAGACAACGGACCAACTCAGTCAGTGGCGGGATCCTCTGTTGCTCCCAAAGCCAGACAAGGACAACTCCCTTGAGGTACACTTCTATAAACAGGTACAAACAAATTACTCATTACTCCTGACATTACCTTGTACATGGGGGTTCAATCACTATCTCTCATGTGGTCAGTTTAGACCCTGTTCTGTACCTGGGCCAGCACGTCTATTATTTGTCTGTTATTTATAAGTTGGTGCCAAGATGTTTCTTCATTAGGTGTTCTGCTTTGATCTCTCTGGCATGTGTTTATAGCCTGCGCCTGACACCATTTAGTGTTTTACACCTTTAATCCAGTTCGTGCCAGATTCTGTTAGCAATGCCTGCTTCTTGCTCACAGCTTAACATTGCTTTATATTAGCAGAGTCTTGCCCATTGCTGTCTAGGCCTCAGGCCTTATACCAGGCCTATGTTGCCTAGGCATATGTTTCAAGCCCTCATCTTACTACACACTGATAAAAATAACTGTGCTGCAGAGAGAATTACAGCCCACACCGAATACGATAATTCTTGGACACAATGGGCCTTTAATTAAAAGCATTTGTTACCAACTGATCTGAGGGTGTTTTTCCCACCTGTCCTGTGAAATTCCTTTTGACCTTGCTGCTGAGCCGGGCTATCCATCACCCCGGAGCCTGCTCATCTGCAAGCTGAGTGAGGAGACCTGTCAGCTCACCGCTCAGCTTCAGTGTGACAGAGCAGCAGCTGAGCTTCTGCTGCGTGCATGTCGGACGTGTTTCTTTTCTTGCCACTGCCTATTTTTTTTACAATTCCTTTCTCCTTCTGCCTCCCTCTTATAGTTCTTTGAGAAAAAAAGAAAATAACCCGAACAAGAGGGTCAATTTTAACTTTGGGTGAAACTTTGCAATGAGACGTGAAGATAAAACAAATCAATATTCCTCTCTCTGCCTTCCTATTCTTCCCCCATCCTTTGCACCCTCTTTAGCAGGCAGCAGCCAATAGGTGTTGAACAGGGGCCTAATCCAACACCCTTTGAAGTCTATGGGCACCTTCCCATTGACTTCATTAGATCAAGCCCTCTCCACTTTATTTCCGATATTATAATGTGCGCAGCCTAGCAGCCAGCTATAGAGCCTGAGACAATGCTGACAATGTGTGAGGCTGAGTGGAAATCAAATACAAGTCTAAACCATGGTGATTTTAAAGCCACACGAAGCTGGTAGTGTAATATGCCAGACTGTTGAACGGCTGTTGTTTTTTTTTCCAAGGGAAGCAGTGGAAGCCTCATTGCGTGAGGCAGTTTAAGCAGAGACTGGACAAAATGCTGGCCAATGTAGCATGCCATAAGGAGCCATGCTGCACTAGCAGAGGAATGGATGGGTTGACTTAATATGTCTCTCTCAGCTATAACATGTACAATTCTTTAACTGCAATGAAAAGAGGCTTCCTCGTTAGCATCTGTGATTAAGGTGGATCTGTCCCACTCACTACCAACATGAGATCGGCAGTTCGTCTTGTCATTTCCAGCAAGTATTTACAGTGCGGCTACGTCTACACTGGCATGAATTTCCGAAAATGCTTTTAACGGAAAAATTTTCCGTTAAAAGCATTTTTGGAAAAGCACGTCTAGATTGGCAGGATGCTTTTGCGGAAAAGCGTCCGTGACCAATCTAGACGCAGTTTTCCGCAAAAAAGCCTCGATTGCCGTTTTCGTGATCGGGGCTTTTTTGCGGAAAACAGTACTATGCTGTCTTCAATGGCCCTTTCGCTGCCCGAACGGGAGCAGCATAGCATTTCCGGAAAAGCACTGATGATTTTACAGGAGATCGTCAGTGCTTTTCCGGAAATTCAAGCAGCCAGTGTAGACAGCTGGCAAGTTTTTCTGCAAAATCAGATGATTTTCTGGAAAAACTTGCCAGTCTAGACATAGCCTGGGGGGGGGGGGAGGGAGGAGATTGACTTCGGTAGCACGGTGTCCTGCCAGGCCTCCTCACTCCAGGTGTCGTTTTTTTTTAATAAAAGATCTTGGTGGGACAAGCTTCAAGGGTCAGTGTGAATACTGCTACGAGCGGGCTGAAACCCTGGGAGGGGTTGAGTTAAAACTTTGTTAAAACAGAAAGCTTTGTTAAAGCTGTAGTGCTTCCATGTAGCCACTCCCTACAGCAATGGAAGGGGTTCTTCCTCTGTTGGGGTTAATTCACCTCAAGAGGCAGTAGCTCTGTTGACTGAAGATTATCTCAGCCAGCTAGCACTGGGTACCCTCTGGGTAAGGTTGACATGTGGATTTTTCACTTGCCTGAGTGATGTAGCTGGATTGACCTAACTGAGGCTATGTCTAGACTGCACGCTTTTTTTGACAGAAGCTTTTTTGACAGTATCTTTCGAAAAAGCCTCTGTCGAAAAAGAGCATCTAGATTACATTATGCGAACCGAAAAATCGATCCACTTTTTTGAAAAAGAGCGTCCGGACTACTGGACACCCTGCCAAAAAAAGAAGGTACCTGGAAGTGCTTCTGGCAGGGCATGGGGGCAGCCTTTATTTCCAGGTGCTGCTGCATGCCCTTTGCAGAGATGTGTGCTTAAAGGGATCCCCTTGGACAGCCGTTGTTCTGCTCCTGCTTCTGTCTTGCCTACTTCCTTGAAGGAAAGCAAAGCTGCTGCAGTTCTTACTCTGGTTGCTCTGCTTCCTCGGACACCACAGCAGTTTATTTGCAGGGTTTTTTTCTGCTTCTCACCATGTTTTTGGCCATGGAGCCTAAGCTGCCCCTGCGCAGGCGATGGCCCCATGCTGCCATACTGCAGCTTCTGCTGCATCTGCATGACTCTGTCATGAAGCTCCTGCCCCATATGGACCACGCTGAGGAGACCCTCCTCCAGGATGCAGGACCTCTGTCCTTCCCCCAAACTTTTTTGGGGACAGGCAGATTTGGAGGCACGAGATGAGTTTGGACTGGTGGGACTGGCTTGTCATGCAGCTCTGGGACGACGACCACTGGCTCTGCAACATCTGGATGAGGAAGGCCACGTTCCTGGAGCTGTGTGCCAGGCTCGCCCCTGCTCTGGAACACCCGGACAGACACCTGCGGCCCGCTATTCCCCTGCAGAAGCGGGTCGCAATCGCCCTGTGGAAGCTGGCCACCCCCGACAGCCACCGCTCAGTGGACCATAAATGCGGAGCTGCTGAAGAGGCTCATCCGTCTTGGGGACCTGGACAACATCCTTGCTGGGTTTGCTACCCTTGGCTTCCCGAACTGCGGAGGAGCCCTCGATGGGACATACATCCCAATCTACGCACCGCCCCATCGAGCAGCCCAGTTTATAAACAGGAAGGGCTAGTATTCAATAGTGCTGCAGGCCCTGGTTGACCACCGGGGACACTTTACGGACATTTGTGTCAGGTGGCTGGGGTGGGCACACAATGCCAACATATTCCATAACTCCTACCTGTACCACAGGTTGCAGGCAGGAACATTTTTTCCCCAGCGGCACCTCACTCTCGAGGACGTGCAGATGCCAGTGTGCACAGTGGCTGACGCGGCCTACCCCCGATGCCGTGGCTCATGAAGCCCTACACCGGCCATCTGGATGCGAGCAAGGAGCTTTTCAACATGCATCTTAACCAGGTTCGCCTCCAGGTGGAATGCGCCTTTGGCTGGCTGAAAGGGAGGTTCCGATGCCTCCTCACATGGCTGGAGATGGGCGAATGCAACATCCCAGAGGTGATGGCCACATGTTGCACCCTCCATAACCTGGTGGAGAGGAAAGGGGAGGCCTTCCTGCCCGGGTGAGGACAGGTGCTGATGGCGAGGACAGGCCATTTCAGCAGCCCCAGACACCTGCCTTCTGCCAGGCTCACCAGGCTGGTGTCCAAATCCGAGAGGCCCTGAGGGAGAGATTCTCAGAAGGAGCCCACTGACTCTCCCCAGGGCCTCCCCCATGGGGGGTTTAGCCTGGCCCAGCCCTACCTGTCCCTCCACAACCCTCACTCTCTTCCCATTAAGAAGACAGAGACCCAGTTTTCTTTGTTTATAAACAGTTGAGCAGTAACAAGAGAAAGGGGTTTTATACACAGTTCGCACCTGTTCTGTACTGCTAGTGTTTCTAATAAAAAAAAATTCTGTTTACAAAGTAAATCTGTCAGTCAAAAACAAAGATTTTGTTACGTAACTGAAATGTCCTTTAACTGGGTTGGTAGGGGACTGAAAAGCTGGAGGGGGAGGGAGGCTCAAGCTGGCCGCTGTTTCTCTAATCACAAGGTCCTGCCACCTTCCTGCATCCTGGCATCACCACGGCCTTGGGCTTGGGTGGAGTGAGAGCCAGTCCTGGCCGGGGCAGGGGTGGGGCAGCTGTTGGGCCTGTGAGGGCTCGGGAGCAGGAGGGGCTGGGGGGAAGGGGAGACTGGAGGAGCAGGGGGAGCAGGGGCCTGGCATGCAGGAGGAGCGATGCCCGTGACAGGGGCAGGTAAGGCTAGGATCTCCCGCATTGTGGCACAGATGGAAGTGCGCTGCTGAACCAGCTCATCCAGCAGCCTCGTGCACCACTCGGCCTCTACCTCCGTCCTCTGCTGGAGGGTCCTGTTCAGGTCCTGCAGAGCCACTACATGCTCCTTCACCAGGTCCATGTAGACCAGCCAGTGCCTGGGGGTGCCACGGGTCCGGGATGGTGGTGGGGCAGGTGTGAGGCTCCCCTGTTGGGTAGAAGGTCCGGCTGTGGAGGAGACAATCAATGTCTGTGTGCACCCCTGTTGTCCCCAAGGGCTGGGGGGGGGGGCTCTCTTTTGGACAGGAGACTCAGGGGTGTTACATGTGATACTGCGTGTGAGCTGGGCAGTGGCCTGAAAGCCTCACAGGGCCCCCACAGTGTCAATGGAGCTAGCTGGCCCCCCACACTGCCAGCCCACCCGTGTGCAGTGACCCCTCAAAGCATTCACCTGCTGTTCCCTCCCCGATGTCCACGGAAGCCTGGGAGGCCTCTGGGCTCTGGAGGACTGGCTCCTGGGACAGTGTCCCTGCTGCCTCCTCTTCCTCCTCCTCCTCCTCCTCATGCAGCTCTGCCATCTCTCCTGCCTGGTCTTCCTCCCTCAGGAGGGATCGGTCCATGATGTGGTGGGATAACCCAGATTCCACCAAATGCAGTGGAGTCTGGGCTTCTCCACCACCTAGGATCTGCTCCAACTCCTGGTAGTAAGGGCAGCTCTCTGGGGCTGCCCCGGAGCAGGAGCTCTGGTCCCAGGCCTTGGCATATCCCTGCTGCAGCTCTTTGACTTTGGCCCTTCCTTGTGCCATGGTGCGGGGGTGATGCCCTTTGGTGGCCAGTCCCTGGGCCAGGCGCCCATAAACGTCCGCATTCCTGCAGTGTGTTCGCAGGGCCTGCATGGCTTCTTCCTGGGACCAGAGACTCAGCCGGTTTTTTATTTCTGGCCCTGACCATGCTGATGCCCCCCTTTCGGTGCCCCTGGGTGGGTCCTCGTCTCTGTCCCAAGGAAGGCCAGGGGGGGCCTTGAGGCTGGGATGTGGCCAGCACGGCTGGCACGGGTGTTCTGACTAGCTGCCGGACAGCAAGGTCTGTCTGGGTGCCTGTGCCTTTAAGAGGCTGCAGCCAGGAACCACAGAGGTGCTCTGCATGTAGAGGCTAGACTATCCACCAGGGCTTCTTCCTGGAGGCCTTTTTTCCAACAGAACTAGCTCCCTGCATCCACACACACCTTTTTTTGACAGATCTCTGTTGAAAAAGGTGTTCTTCCTCGTAAAACGAGGTTTACCGCTGTCGACAGTTGATAAGCAAAACTCGTGAAGTCATTCTGCCGCTCTACTCTGCGCTAGTTAGGCCTCAGCAGGAGTACTGTGTCCAGTTCTGGGCGCCACATTTCAAGAAAGATGTGGAGAAATTGGAAAGGGTACAGAGAAGAGCGACAAGAACGATTAAAGGTTTAGAGAACATGACCTATGAAGCCAGGCTTCATGAACTGGGCTTGTTTAGTTTGGAAAAAAGAAGATTAAGGGGGGACATGATAGCGGTTTTCAAATATCTAAAAGGGTGTCACAAGGAGGAAGGAGAAAATTTGTTCCTCTTGGTTTCTGAGGACAGGACAAGGAGTAATGGGCTTAAAGTGCAGCAGGGGAGGTTTAGATTGGACATTAGGAAAAAATTCCTAACTGTCAGGGTGGTCAAATATTGGAATAAATTGCCAAGGGAGGTGGTGGAATCTCCCTCTCTGGAGATATTTAAGAACAGGTTGGATAGACATCTGTCAGGGATGGTGTAGATGGAGCTTGGTCCTGCCTTGAGGGCGGGGGGCTGGACTCGATGACCTCTTGAGGTCCCTTCCAGTCCTATTATTCTATGATTCTATGATAGTCTCTAGAGGCAGGTATAGTTTTTTTGAAAAAAGGCCACTTTTTTTGAAAAAAACCTGTAGTCTAGACACACCCTGAGTGACAGCACTGTTTCCAAATGGCAATGCCAGCGCCATACGGGTATCTGCACCAATTTAAGATATATTTTAGGCTTGATTTAGCACAGCACTTTGTGCATTCAGATCACAGGCTTGATCCTGAAGTTTTTTATGCAGAAGGAACTCCAGTGCAGTTTGCCCACGTCCGGCCTGCATGTGGACTACAGGGCAGTGCCTAACATTGTGTTGTGGATTAACAATGTTGCCATCTTTCACAATTCTCCTGCAAGCTTCTCAGTATTTGGTATTTTATGCTAAAGCCTTGAACACTGGAGTGATGTTGTTATATAGAATCCTAGGGCTGGAAGATACCTCAGGAGGTCATCGAGTCCAGCCCTCTGTCCAAAGCAGGACCAATCCCAACTAAATCATCCCAGCCAGGGCTTTGTTAAGCTGAAACTTAAAAACCTCTAGGGACGGGGATTCCACTGCCTCCTTAGGTCACCCATTCCAGGGCTTTACTACCCTTCTAGTGAAATAGTTCTGCCATCTGTCGCTACTGAGAGCCTCTCTCCATCCTCTTTGGAACCTCCCTTCAGGAAGTTGAAGGCTGCTATCAAATCCCCCCTCACTCTTCGCTTCTGCAGACCAAATCTCTCATCCTCTCCTCGTAGGTCATGTGCTCTCCCTAATTATTTTGGTTGCTCTCCGCTGGATCCTCTCCAATGCATCCACATCCTTTCTATGGTGGGGGACGGGGCCAGAACTGAACACAATATTCCAGATGTGGCCTCACCAGAGCCAAATAAAGGGAAATAATAACTTCTGTAGATCTGCTGGCAATGCTCCTCCTAATACACCCTAATATGCCATTAGCCTTCTTGGCTACGAGGGCACACTGTTTATTCATATCTAGCTTCTCATCCACTGTAAGAATGTCCACTTCTATTAACAAATAAAGAATGCTTCTAGCTCTCATTGTTACAGAGAAAAGCTTGAAAATACAAACCCTAACAGGAAAAGAACACCCCAGAAAACAAGAATACTACACAATTCCTATACACTACACAAATAAAAACACTCATATATTTTTTAATCTTGTATGTTTAAACATAGGAGGTTGGCAACAGGGCACATCAACTATGAATTACCCTCCCTAACTTTTCTCATACAATACCCACTAAAATCTTCTCTCTCCTACATCTTCATCTGTCTGATGGTGGAGCAGACTCACCTCCTGAGCATATAACCACAACCCCCCATAGGTCTACATGACTGCACTGCTACACATTGCTTTAGCACATGAGGTGAATACGCTACAAGCTGATTGGAGAAAGCTCTCCAGTCAGCTTAATAACTCCACCTCCATGAGAGGTGGTAACTGGGTTGGTGGAAGAAGTTCTCCTGCCAGCATAGTACGGTCTACATGTCAGGTTAAGGTTCATATACCTATGTTGCTCAGGGGGTTGGATTTTTCGTACCACTGAGTGTTATGCCCATATAAGTATGTAGTGTAGTCCAAGTCTATATTCCTCATACATTTATGCCACTGCACTCCCTCACTGTTGCCGGCTATTCTTCGGAAAATGCAGTAGAACTTTTTTTAAAGTTACCTCATTTTCACAAGACTCGCACTAAATCTCATATCGTCTGCTTCCTTAAAGTCTTGATATTCTCCATAAAGTGCATTTCTTTTCTGCGCACATGCCCTGTTTTCCAAGAGCAGGTGATGAGTTGTTCTCCATCCTACTTTCCACCTCTCTCAGAACTGGGAGGAATTATCAAGCCACTTTTTGGCACAATGAGTCAATCTTAACTGAGAAGCTTTGGGCAGAACGTAACATCTCCAAACAGGGTCAGTCAACAGAAAGGCCCCGATGGCTGGTTAAAGTACTCATCCCTACAAGCGCACTGATTTAGCCAATGTCAAAAGCAAACAAAGAAATGGTTTTAATAGACATTTTAAAATGACAGAAGTGTGGGGCTTTTTAATTGTCCTTCTAGTGAGTCATGCTTATTTTTCAGTATAACCTCTCTGTGATAAAAGATCCCTTCATTCCAGGCCACCGCATGAGAAGTAGGACTGCCAACACTCATGACGTCTCTCACATAGACTCCAAGTTCAACAGGAAAGTTAGTCATTCATTAAAAAGGAGACACGGGTTCTTTGACCCATGGACTGTCTTTTGGTTCTGGGTTTGTACAGAACCGAGCTCAATGAGGCCAAAGACATGACTGGGGCTCAAAAGAATTAATACAATAATAATCAATAAAAATAGTATGGTGCATAGGGCTGGGATATTAGCCTGCATGTGAGGACACCAGGGGTCTATTTCTAAGGACATGTCTTCACTATCTGCTGAATCAATGGGCAGCCATCAATCCTACTGGGGCTGATTTATCATGTCTAGAATAGTATAAACCAATCACTGAATGCTCTCCTGTGTAGTCTGGTACTCCACCAGAATGAGAAGAGTAAAGGGAGTCAACAGGAGAGTGCCAGCTGTTGAGTTACCATGGGAAAGATACTATGGTAAGTACATCTAGTTCAGTTAGTCACATAGATGAAGTTGTGTAACATAGATCAACATCCTATGTTAGTGTAGACTAGGCCTATCTCTCTCACTGACCAGCTGTGTGACCTATAGCAAGCCACTGCCCCTCTCTGGGTCTCAGTTTCCCTCTCTATAAAATATTTTCTACTCTTTGTAATGGGGCTTTGAGGTCTCCATTTGCAAAGTGCTACATGAGCTTGATCCAAGGGTCATTGAAATCAATGGGAATCTTTCTATAAGACCTACATATTAAACACAGCTTCCTATAATCTCTTTGAGGACCCTTCAAACACAATTAAAACAGAACAACAGTCAAATGCCAAGAGTCTTTATTTTATTTGTCCATTTTAATAAGTGACTCGTTCTCCAGGCTTAGCCCAGGAGTATGTGCTAAAACGTGACTAGTCTGTTATTCAGATGACATTAATTGAGGGCTTTCTCCCTTGCTAACAAAGGAGGTGATAATGTCTCTCCTTTGCCTTTAAAATATTCACCTCCTACGGCAGCTTCTGCGGCTTTGAGAACATATAATAAAGCAGATTGCAGAAATTAATTAATTATGTGTGTTAACTTTTCACTTTTACCCTTCGCTGCACCCTTTATTCCTTGGTCTTGCTTTTTGTTAAATTAAACGTGTACAGCTTTTAATTTGACTGTATACTGTACTTAGCTGCTAAAGAACATCAGCCATGTGAAACATATGAACCAGGAGTTTGTATTGATTCCATGGGAAAATTATACTGGTATACCACCACATATATAACGGATGAAAACAAAAGCAAATCTTTCCCTCTGCTTTTCATGTTTTAAACAAATTTTAACCACAAATAAAGTCTAGTGCACATGCTAAGAAGCAAATATTGATTAAAGGTCTCTTCCTGCAAAGCTTCCAGTAAATTATTTTGGACTATTTGGTTTGCTATAAAGCTATGTTAAACTGTTGGCTATTTGAACACCAGCCAACAGTTTGCATTTTCCTTGCCTGTTTTCAGTAACTGCCATCACCCTTTCTGCATTGCTCTCAGCCTATCAACCTTCTGTCATAAGAGAATGAGGGATTTTAATGCAATTAATGAGTTCAATTGTAAGTTGAGATGGGCAAAAGGTCCCTGAGGGACAATGTTTTATATGCTGGTGTTTTGAGTAGAAACCACACAGTAGGGGTACATCTAAACTACATGCCCCTGTCGGCAGAGGCATGTAGATTTGTTTGTTCAGCAAAGGCAAATGAAGCCGCGATTTAAATGATCGCGGCTTCATTTACATTTACATGGCTGCCGCACTGAGCCGACAAACAGCTGATCAGCTGTTTGTCGGCTCGCGCGCTAGTCTGGACGTTCCCCCTGTCGACATCAAAGCCCTTTGTCGGCAGCCCCGGTAAACCTCATTCCACGAGGAATAACGGGGCTGCCAACAAAGGGCTTTGATGTCGACAGGGGGAACGTCCAGACTAGTGCGCGAGCTGACAAACAGCTGATCAGCTGTTTGACGGCTCAGCGCAGCAGCCATGTAAATGTAAATGAAGCCGCGATCATTTAAATCGCGGCTTCATTTACCTTTGCTGATCTGTCTAATCTACATGCCTCTGCCGACAGAGGCATGTAGTCTAGACACAGCCTAGGAGATCCACAATCCAATCCATTATACCAATGAATTTGACTACCTTGAGTTTCTGAACATGTCTATTGGTGTGCCCTGCTCCCTTCACCCCACCCCAAGATGATTTAGACGGAGAAGTACTTAGTTTATTAATCACTTAGGGGCTTAGATGGAAGATAGACATCCTGATGCAGCAGTACACATGTTAGACATCCCTAAGAGTTTTATGAACTGCAGTGGTCCTAAAAGGGATTTAAGCAACTAAGTCTGTGGGTTAGGCATTTAAATATCTTTGCAAAACTAGCCCCTCGTGTTTAAGGGCAGAAACCACCATCTCATCTAGTGTGATCTCCAATCTATCACAGGCTATTCACAACTACCGAGCCACTCTCTCAGGATATGTCTACACTGCTGGCTTTTTGCAAATGAAGTGCTGATTAGCATTTTGTCATGCTTCATTTGCATAATCTATTTGAGCTGTTTTTGCACAAGGGGGTTTTGCACAAAAACAAGAGAGGCATAAGGATCTTGCACAAAAAGGGGGTTTTGAACAAAAAGGAAATGTCCACACTGCTTGTTTTTCCACAAAACCCCCTTGCACAAAAACAGCTCAAATAGATTATGCAAAGGAAGGGTGACAAAATGCTAATCAGTGCTTCATTTGCATGTTCTCTGCCAGCAGAAGCCAGCAGTGTAGACAAAGTCACACACACCAAGCCCAACAGCCATAATTAGATGAATGTATTATAAACTCAGGAGATGAAATATGACTATCAGAGTTGGTTCTTTTAGCACAGGCAAAAGTCAAAGGTCTTCTAGCTCAGGCAAAACAAACTGAGGTTTCATACATTTTCAGACCCTCTCCTTTTGACCTGGCTAGAGGCACACCATTATATCAGGTGAAAGCTGAAACTGAGAGTGATGGTTTTTAGTGGCCCATACTGATCCAGAAATGTCACCCTAAAACATTCATGTTCACCAAAAAATGACAAGAAATATTTAATACATTTTATTTGCTTTTTTATGACACTTCATATCAAAACCATAGAAATTAGGAGAGAAATATAACTGTTGTTTACTAGACTGCCCTGTTGCTGAGGTCAAGTGCACAACATTGACACTCAACTGCATGCAGCTTTATTTCAAGAGCTGTTAATGTTTAAACTTGGAAAATTGCTAATGATCATCAGTTCTGGAACATTCAAAAGACTGCTGTAGGAATAAGCATTTGTTGTTAATAATAGTAAGTCTCTATCTTTTTTCAATACAGAGAGGGGCATCAAAATGTGAGCTAGTTACTAAAGAGTTTTGTCAAGTGAAAATATTAGAATTTTTCAATCACTTAGTTTATGTGTAGGAAGGAGGCTGGGAAAGTGTCCTTGGTTTCTGGGAGTTTACAAAAGTGGAGAACTGAGCTAATGCTGGTGGAAATTTGGAAACTCTTGGAAGAATATGTTTCCTCTATAACATTAACCCTTGTTGAGGGCATCTGTTATACCCATTGTACCAGCCTTCTCCGGCGGTACCCTATGCCTCCCCCTCTTGGGGGGAGGGGTATTGCCATTTGGATGCCTTCCTTGGTGGCTGCTTGGACGATCCTCCCGCCTCAGCTGCAGCACCTTCAGTGGCGTGGGCAGACTACCTCCTCCACCAAGGTCGCGGGGCGGGGAAAAGGGGGGCCCGGGCCCACCCTCACTCACGGGCCCCAGCCCAGGGCCCTAAGGACACGGATCGGTCTGGATCCGGTCCGGCTGATGGGGCATCCTGCCGTAACTCGTCAGCCCACCAACCCTAATGGGTTCTGCCCTGGGTGCTTCCTTTCCCTGCCCACGGCTTCTCGCCGCCGTCAGGCTCTCCTTTCATTTGTCGGACAGACTGCCGATGCAAAAAAGGGGTCGGTGGACCAGAATTGCTGGCCTCTGAGCACCCCTCTACCCCCAAGCCGTTCTCGGAGGTTTCTCCCGGTGCTCCCCAGCCCGGCTACTCTCTCCACCCTCCCTTGGGTTTATGGCGGTGGTGCTTTTAAACGCCGCGCCACTTCCGTCCTACCTGACATCACGGGGGCAGAGCTGTCGCCTGTCCACGCCAGCTCCCCTCCCCCTTGCGGGTTGCCAAGGCGCTCCGACTTCCTCGCGCTGCACTGGCTCCCCACCGCGCTGAGCTCACGGGTCGGGGGAACGCCTCTGAGTTGTTCCCGCTCCTGTCTCTGCGCTCCCAGCCCGCCACCTGTGGGTTGGCCAGCTCGGCTAGCCATTGTGCGGCACGGGAGCACGCCATGCACTGCCGGGCTTCCTCCGCCCTGGTGCCGAGCAAAGCCTGCTCGCCGGGAGTCGCCGTGTGGGGCGATGGTGCCCCGTCACACCCATATACAGACGTAGGGACTTACCGACTATTTCAATGGTACTGGATGTTAAGAAGCTATGGCAGCAAAAAGAAGCATCCACCAATTTTCATGAGTGACTGATTAGAAAATTGAGTCCCATCCTATCAGACACAGACCTGGATATACTGATACATGCTTTCCTAACCTCCAGGTTTATGGAATACTAGAGCTGGAAAGAAACCTCAAGAGGTCCTGAAGTCTAATCCCCTGCCTTCACATTAAGACCAAACACCATCCAACTTGGCTTAATTTTTGTCAATCACTATGCCTGGATATGAACCCAAGATGCACAAAATGCAGCATTCTATCTGTTAGCAAAGTAAATCACTGCGAAAACATCATCCTCGTGCACCAGCTCTCTTACTGAAAATGACAGATGCTCCGGTGGTTGGATAATAACTTTGGAGTTGGGAGACCTATGTGTGATTCCCTGATCTTCTACAGAGTTCCATGGACACTATGGTTGTGTCTACATTGGCACCCTTTTCCAGAAAAGGGATGCTAATGAGACACTTTGGAATTGCAAATGCCCCAGGGATTTAAATTTTCCCTGCGGCATTTGCATGAACATGGCTGCTGCTTTATTCCGGCTCGGGGCTTTACAGTTTTATGTTTATATACAGGTTGGTCTTCCCAAAACTGGAACTCCCTCCTCTGGCAACATCCGTGGTCTTTCAGGTGTTCCTGAACTAGGGAGTCCTAGCTGGTAGCCCCAGAGGCAAGAGGGCTAGCGGCTCTGAGCCCAACAGGACTGGGATTGGTGCCAGAACCCCAGTAGTGCAGAAGGGTCCATGGCAGCTCCAGTAGCATAGCTGGGGATGTGAGAGTCGTGGCAGGCACAGTAGTGGGGCTGAGGCCAGAGATGTGGAAACTGCGGCAGCCCCGATAGCAGGGCCGGGACCGGAGACACCAGCAGTGGGGCCAGGGTTGGAGATGCAGCAGCCACGGCAACCCCAATAATGAAAGGCATCCAGGGGCAGCGTATTGAACCCCAGGGCCAGGGACAAGGCAGCACTGATAGCAGGGTTGGGGCCAGGGCAGTCCAGGCTGTCAGGGCCACAGCAGCATGGCAGTCCAGCGGGGGTCAGGTGAGGTTGGGGCTGGCAGTGGAGAGGGAAGATCGTCTGGGGAGCCAGTAGCAAGGGACTCGCCTCTGGTTCGGCAAATTCCCTTGTTCAGGAACAGTCGGGTCCTGAGGGTGCCAGACCAGAGAGGTCCAACCTGTATTACCACTGTCTCTTCTCTTTTGTTGTAACCTGACATCTTAATAAATATCATTTTATTTTCAAAGAACTCACTGCTCACTGCCTATTCTTAATCAGAGGACTGTAACTGGGTCCTTTTAGGGGCAGACTAGCTAGCCTTAAGTTAGTGGAATTTTCCCTGAAAAAGCCACAGGAAAGGCCACAACCTTAAATACCAAAATAGGTAAAATTGAAAATAAAGTGCTTTTAATTAAAAAGGCAATTGGGTTCAAATCTTCTGGTAACAAAAGGGATCAATGTAGACCATGAAATTCTCCTCACATCTCCCCGCTGATGTTCAGAGTCCTCTATGAAATTGTACCAAGCAACCTCAAATTGTACCAAGCAACCTCAAATTGTACCAAGAAGCTGCTGCTATGGTGTCTATACTGTGGCTCAGCAAAAGTATGACTCAAGAAGGATGCACTGTTATATCGGATGACTAGATAATGAAATTAGGGTTGAAGTCTGAGGTGACTTGCTCAAATCTAAGACGCTTTTTACGCAGATATTTTAACAGCATTTCATGTAGCTTGGTCTACAGCAAAATGTAAGACACTGATGGAATCTTTATATTATGTCTCTCATTGTGCAATACTCACAGCCCATTAGATGGCAAAAGTGGGGTGGAGGTGGAGGGAAATGTAGCCCATTCTTCCTCAAGAGGCCCAGACCTAGCCCTCCACAGGAGGGAGCAAAAGAACAGGAAAGCTGTATATTTCCTCTTAATGAGCTTCCTTTCTGTTATTGTCTGGATTAACCACAGTGGAATGGGTCCTGTTGTATGGGTTTTTTTTTTTGACCCAAAACACATAAGGATATCAGGAGATCCAGCAAAATCCTGTGGAAGTTGCTATCAGCCAGCCTCCCCAGAACGATGTAAATTCAGATGACTGGTGATGGCATTTACTTAACCCAGTTCATTTATTATTACTGAGCTCTGGGAAAAGTGTGGGTGGATTGAGAGTTTTTCCCCTGTTGAAGCCAGTATCTCTGTGGACCAAGAGACAGGCATCATTAGAAGACTGTCAGGAAGGATCTTCATTCTTAGCCAGTGGTAGTTGGGTCTGAAGCTGAGTGGCAGTTACATGGATGATCTCCAAAAACATTCCTACCAAACATCCAATTGCACACAGATGCAGGGTCTGAGTAATTTTTCCCTGAATGCTAGCTGAGAGGGGAAGAGACCCTGGGTGTGTTTATGTAAATACAGTTTGCTCCTGCTTTGCTTAGATTTGCTAGCTTTTCAGCATATGGAGTGGCATTTTGCTCGTTGTAACCAACATAACTTTTCTTGGGTCACAATTTATGTTAGTACTGAATACCAGGGTAACACAATATGGCTGCCAATGTGTTATTATTGTGAGAATACAGAATGGGCTGTGCTTAATTTGTTCCAAAGGAGGCTCATGCTTAGCAGAAAGGACCTTGTTAAGCAGGGGGTAGACTGTCAGATCTAGGAAAAATTAAGAAGGGGGCGGGGGCAGGTATTTTGGTCAGGAGACTGCACACCCTCCCCAGGGTTACTTCCTAGATTGGTTTGACCTGTACTCACTGTTCAAAGAACCGAGCTAAATGGGCTTCAGTAGGAGCCTCTTTGTTATTTTATTTCAATCAGAGCCGAAATCACCTGAGATGAGGCTGTGTTTCTGTCCTGCCTACAAAAGAGCTGAACATTACTAAGAGGCAGCTATCCAAAGGTCACAGCCAAGTAGTGGAAGGTAACGGATGGTGTCTGACAGCCGGCAGGGTGGTGGCAGAGAGGTGCAATGAGCAGCCAGCATGGTGATATGAAGAGGTGCGCCGAGCAGCCTCTTTACCACCTCACCCAGGGTAGGAGATGAACTCTGCAGAGGTACCTCTGAACTCTGAGTCCGCACTGACAAAGGTTTGCAATGGTGAACGGGATGTTGAGAAGGATTTGACATGTGTAGGTGACTTTTGCTTTGCTGGACATAAGAACCTGAGGGGAAAAGAACACTGTCCAATCTATTTGGGATGGGTCTTTCATTCCTGGTTATGGTTTATGAATCCTAGTTGTAGTGTTTTCCCAAATTAATGCCTAGTTACTTCCCTCCTTTTATTAAACATTTCTTCTCTACACTCAGCTTCTGTGCTTGTGTATGGGGAAGCACTGCCTTTCAAAGGCATCCAGGGGCAGCGTACTGAATTTCCCAGGTAAGTGGGTGGGTATTAAAGCCATTTATGTGTTGGATAAATGGAAAGGAACCACCTAGATATTGAATCCAGATGAGACTGCTAGTGGCTGCATGTGGAAGAAAGATTCCATGCAGATTCCAGTTCAGTGAGGGATGGAAAATTGATTTAGGGTGGATACAGCATTCATTGGGTCAATGGAAAGACTATCTTTGACTGCAGTGGACATTGAGTTAGGTCCTCATTTAGCACAATGGATACTAAAACATCCCTAAATGGTGCTACTTATCTGGACTATGATGGACACAGGAATACTATGCTGTGCTGGACATGCAACTTAGATACTAAAAAGAATTTGGTGGTCAATGCATTCAGAATATGCCATGTGCTGGTGAGATTAATAAAGTAAAAATAGCTGCCCAAAATCCAAGTTTGAGCTATATAATTTATTGGTCACCTGTCCTGTGAACATTGTAATTCCACAAAGCAAATCTATTTTAGATTCCTTGCCTGTCTCTAGTGACAATTCTAAAACAAGCCCCTCTGCAACTGTCTCATAAATTGTTCAGCTGATTCCAGTCATTTGGTTTTCTTTAAGCTCTCCTCAGTAAACACTGTCTGATGCTGTGCAAAAAGCAAGTCCCTGCCATAAGCTGGTGTCAGTGCTTCTCTTTCCATGTTACGCCACTTTGTGCTCATTACTGCAGGCATCACTGCCTCATTTTCCACTCGCAGGTTTGCAGGAACAAGACTGTCAACTGAAATTAGAGATGTCCTCCAGCTGATAGGCGCAGCCCTTGGTCTATGCCAACATCATTGGCCTCCCATGTATCGTCACACACATGCCAAGCAATTACACATCACGTAAATGAAGTGCCACACTCACTACAACTATACTTGCTGGGAAACTAAGTGGACTCTGAGTCTGGCAGAGCATCTGCTAGTACTTGATTCAACTGAATTCTCTCCCCCGTGCAACTACATTGAAGTGTTGACAGAACTGACACTTAGAAGTCATAGTGAGAGGTGCTTTGAAAAATACTAGCACTGGACAGGAAAGCTGATAGAAAAGTGCAATTCCTCTTGTGGGAAATACTGATTTTTGACATTTGTTTTTCTGTCTTGAATGGAAACAAGAAGTTGAAATAGTCAAACATTTTGCAGAATGGAAGTTAAAAGAAAATTGGAAATGTCTAGATGTTTGGGAAAAAAAAATCACAGTTCTGCGTACACTGAGTTAGCTCAGCCATAGGGAAAGGCTGTGATGTATAACAGCATATATACCTCAGTTGAGAAGCCAGGCCCAGACCCACATGTAAGCCAAACACCTTCTGGGCGTGGCTCACTGTCTCATGTAGTAGCACTTAGACCACTTACTAAGGCCGTGTCCAGACTCAGGGGGTTTTTCGGGAAAAGTAGCCTTTTCCCGAAAAAACTTCCCCTGCGTCCAGACTCAAGCCGCGTTCTTTCGAAATTATTTCGAAAGAACGCGGCTTTTCTTTCGATGGCGGTAAACCTCAATTTACGAGGAAGAACGCTTTCTTTCGAAAGTTCCTCTTTCGAAAGAAGGCGTTCTTCAATGTAAAGAGGCCATCTTCGAAAGAGAGCATCCAGACTCACTGGGTGCTCTCTTTCGAAAAAGCGGATTTCTCTTTCGAAAGATCCGCCTGCAGTCTAGACGCGATCTTTCGAAAGAGCCTCTTTCGAAAGATGCTTTCGAAAGAGCCCTCTTTCGAAAGATGCTTTCAAAAGAGCCTCTTTCGAAAGAAGCCTGCAGTCTAGACATAGCCTAAGAGAAAGAATGAGTGTCCTCTACAGCCTTAGCTGAAAGCCAACTGGCTTTTAACTCACACAGTAGAGGCTCATGCACTAAACTCCAGAGATCCCACGTTTGGTTCCACCTGTCGGCATTATACATATCTAAAATACAGGCATGAGGGATCCAGAACTACAATTCATATATGATACCACAAGCTCATGTAACTGCAGAAATTAATGGCTCCCTGAAAGGGAATGTTTAAATTTCCCAGCAGAAAATTTTGATGGAACTCTGAGTTCCAAAAGGAAAATATTTCATTCATTTTTTACCAGTCTAAATAGAGATACTCTGCAATATTCTCATCAGTCTTCCTGGGTTTTGTGCAGTCGGTTCCCACTGGAAATACCAAAGGCGATATCATGTGTTTTCTGTAAGTAAAGCACAGCATCCTAATACACCTTTGATCATCTTCTGAGAACTTTACAAATATTATGTTACACTGAAGTCCATCGGGGAATTTTTCATGGAGATTGAATTCACCAGGGAAAGAGTTGCTATAGAAAACCCTAAAACAAACAGATAATCTAATTCATCTCCACTACAGTTCTGTGAGTGAGGTAAGTGCTGTTATCTCTATTGCCTAGATAATGAAATTAAAGGATGGAGGCTGAGGTGACTTGCTCAAATCCAAGACACTTTTTACTCAGAAGTTTTAACAGCATTTCAATTAGTCTAGAGGAAAACGTAAGACACTGAGGGAATGCTTACATTATGTGTCTCGCTGTAAGAGCGACACAGCCCATTAGATAGCAAAACTGGGATGAAGGCTGAGGGAACTATAACGCTTTCTTCTTCAAGAGGCTGTGGGAGAAAAATCAAATAACTCCAATTGTGTCTAAAGGGGGGAACTGTGCAGAAATCATAACTTTCTAAAAGAAAACTGCTGTAAGGGTTAAAAAGTTTTCCAGGCCTCTCTCCCTGTAACAGAGAGAAATCAAATTAGCTCTAATCAAAGACCCTTACAAATGACTATCTCAAATTCATGGATACTCCTAGTCTGTCACAATTTGTCATGTAAACCCTTATCTTTGTCACAGTTTGCCTTGTAGACTCCTCCACTCAAGTTCTCATGTGGCTTTGTGTACTGTAAAAACTTACTTCTAGCACTCCTGGGGTGAACAGAAGTCTCAAAGTACTTCTGCTGAGACTTTGATATGTTAAAGAAGAACAATCCACAACTGAGCTGTCTAAGCATTCTGTATAAAGGATACCTGAATCTGTCTGTCAGGGCTGCTGCTTCACTCTTGGAAGTGACAGCCTGCATGCATGCATCATAAAGTTTTCTCTTCTAAGTTTCTCTCCTGCCTCACTGATTTGACCTCCGGCCTCGGACCCTTCTGGGGTCTCTGTACCCCAGGGGAGCGAGATTTCCCCTTCAATTTGGTGTCAGAAGTGGGATGGCTTGGAACTCCAGTTGGAAAGGCTGATGACGGGGAATGGGAACGGACTACAGCGCGCATCTGGAGGGTAAGGGATCCATTTAAAATCCCCCGGTCCGCCTCCCTGTTCTCGTCACCAGCTGGACCGGCTGGCGGTAAGAGTCATCTTTTACTTAAAATTTTTTTGTTAAGAGGCTTGAGGGAAACTTAAAACGAAAACACTGGGTATAGCCAAATAGGGGTTGGATTTTGTTGTTGTTGTTGTTGTTGTTGTTGTTGTTGTTGCTGACTGATTGGTGGCGAGTCCAAGCACATGGTTTTGAGTGAGTGAAGTCCGGAGGGGGACCGCAGCCGCACCAGTGCTGTCAGTGTCACTGCACAGCTGCTGAAAGCAAGGGCGGTTTCCCCCGGCACATAAGGAGTGTGAGTGAAGCTGACAGTTTGTGTGGACTCCCACACTATCCTTGGAGAGGGTAGTGTTGCTGGACGCCTGTGCTATCCTTGGAGAGGGTAGTACTGTTGGGCTCCTGTGCTGTCCTTGGACAAGACAGTGCTAACATGGATAAGATTGCTCCCTCAAGTCTGTCTCCTACTGAGAGAAAAGGTTTCTCACAGCCTGGGACTCCCTTGTCTCAGATGATCAGTCAGCTAGGTATTGCCTGCAGGTTTGAAACTAAGGAGACTTAAGGAATTATTGAGCATTTGGAATGGCTATACTCAGGGCAATTCCCAGAATACATGGCAACTAGAGCTTTGACTTACAAAAGCTTGCTTATCTTAGAGTTTTCCTCGAGGAAAAACATCCTAACCAGATGGAATATTGGTGCCTCTGGGAGGATGTGGCAGTAAAAAAAAAAATAATCAGAGCATTATGGCTAGCAAAAAAAGATTCTATTGAAAAGCTGCAGCAAGAATTGGCTACTCTAAAGAAACAGCTTGATTCCCCAGATGTGCCATCTGCACCCCCACCCGCTTTGGACCCTTGTCAGCTGAACATTCTTTCCTGTTATCTCCCTTTTCTCTTGTAAACCTTATGGGACCTGACTTGTTGTGTAAATTGGGTGCAAACCTTCTCTGTAGAGAGGAAGGGATATTTGTTGACCTTCCCCCCTATCAGGCTCCAAATTTGATGGTATTACTACTCTCAGGAATCTGATGAGACCTCAGGACATACACCCCTCCTGGACCTCTCAGATGTCCCAGAGACATTGTGGGCAGCCCATGTGAATGAAGTGGGGTTGCTAGCCTCTGCAACACCAGTGCAAATAACATACAGACACAACAAGCCTTTCCCAAGGGTAGCCCTGTATCTATTGGGTAGGGAGGCACAAGAGGGCATTAAGCCTGTAATCTCTCCCTCCTTAAACAAGGGATACTTGTTTATACAACTTCACCATGTAATACACCTGTACTACCTGTGAAAAAGCAAATCTATAGATTTGAAGAAAACCTAAGAGCCATTAATAAGTTTGTAATCCCTAGATTTCCAGTAGTACCTAACCTGGTTTTCTGTAATAGATTTATGTTCTGCCTTCTTTTCTATTCTAGTGCATAAGAATTCCCAATTTCTCTTTGCCTTTTCCTTTCAGAGTCATCAATTAACCTGGACATGTTTTTGTAAAGTTATTGTAAAAGCCCTACTCTGTTTTCTCAGTTTTTAAAAAGCTGACCTTAATTCTATCTCTCTTCCCTGCAGTTCTGTGTTAGTTCAGTATGTTGATGATGTGCTAATTGCTAGTGAAACTGAGGAAAGATGTAAAACTGATACCTCCTATGTGTTAAAGTGTCTTGCTAATAAGGGTCACAAGGCTTCCAAAGCCAAATTGTAGTTTGTAAAACAAAGAGTTCAGTACTTAGGACATTTACTTTCAGGAGATGGCCGCCAGTTAACACCTGAGTGAATCTCACAAGTTTTTTTTTCATTCCTCACCCTTTCACCAAAGTCAGATATACAAATTTCTGGGTACTGCAGGATATTGCAGGCAATGGATTCCTAACTTTTCTGGACTCATCAGGCCCCTTACTATTCTACTCTTAATCTTAGCTCCTGACCCAGTGACCTGGTCCCCAGAATGTGAATCTGCTTTCCTTTCCCTTAAAACTCTTCTGCACAGTGGGCTTACCTAAATATAGCAAGCCTTTTACTCTGTTTTGTCATGAACAGGATGGAATTGCAGCTGGAGTTCTCTGTCAACCCCTTGGACCCACACCTCGTCCAGTAGCTTATTTTTCTGCAACACTGGACTCAGTAGCCCATGGGTTCCCACTTTGTCTGAGGGCAGTTGCAGCTACTGCTGAATTACTTGAAAAAGGCCCAACCTGTCACATTAGGCCACAGCATTATCTTACAGGTCCCTTATGCTGTCTCTGCTCTCTTACAGCGACACCGCACTCAGCACCTATCTGTTCAGAGACAAACCCTGTATGAGAATGTTATCCTCTCTTCCCCAAATGTGGTAATTCAAAGATGTAATGTACTTAACCCAGCTACTTTTTCTCCTTTACCCTCTACTGGTAAAGCACATACCCATAACTGTGAAGAATTGCTTGAGCACTGTGTAAAGCCTCCCCAAGATTTGTCTGCTCAACTGCTGGAAAATGCAGTTCTTGTATTGTATACTGATAGCTCATGTAAAAGAAATGCAGTTGGTAAACTAAAGGCTGGATATGCAGTGGTCTCAGATAATAATGTTTTAAAGGTTTTTTTTCTCTTCCAGGAATCAAAATCAGCTCAGGCTGCTGAGCTTATCGCTTTAATTCGTGCTTGCCTTTTAGCTTCCGGACAGTCTGCTGCCATTTATACTGACTCAAAGTATGCTTTCTCTGTCTGTCATGCCACAGAACAAATTTGGAAACAATGAGGTTTCCTTACCCCTTCTGGCTCTGCTATCTCTCATGGTCCCCTTATCTCCCAACTCCTTGATGCTATTCAGCTACCCA
Organism: Pelodiscus sinensis; assembly: GCF_052426305.1. NCBI lineage: Eukaryota > Metazoa > Chordata > Testudines > Trionychidae > Pelodiscus > Pelodiscus sinensis. Next base: position 10,869,314 of record NC_143055.1, read on the forward strand.
CATCCCCTCTATTACCCATTGCCCGGCCCGCACAGGTGCCACTGATCCTGTTTCTCTGGGTAATGGGAGTGCTGATGCAACCGCCAGACATGCAGCAGCACATGGACCTCTGACTCCCTTTCAGATTCTGGTCTCTCTTTCCCTCCCTGTTTCTTTGCAGGACCTGATAGAACTACAGCAAGCTGCTCAACCTGCAGAGAAAAACCTTTGGGAGAAAGCAGGCTGCTCCTTATCCCCAGCTGGGATAATGGTTGCACCTGATGGCTGCCCAGTCGCCCCAAAAATCTCTCACACGGCAGCTTGCTCAGGTGTCTCATCAAATGACACACATGAGCAAAAGGGGGGTGGCCTCACAAATCCCAAAACAATGGTACGCCCTAGGCGTGCACCTAGAAGCTGTCAAGAATATCTAATTCATGTGTGATTTGTAAGCAGTTTAATGTTGCAGGAGGCCCACAGGCTAGCAGCCACACAGAAAGAAAAAAACCTAGACATAAAATGACGGTTAGAAGAGCTTGCATCTGCAGGTAAAGGAAGCCCTCCCAGTACCTACTGATGTACCGTGCCACAACATCCAACCAGGCGACTACGTGTTCGTGAAGGAACATCGCAGAAAGAATTCCCTGACAGCCCGGTGGGAAGGACCGTTCCAATTGCTGTTCATCACCCACACAGCAGTAAAGGTGAAGGAGGGCCCCTCGTGGATCCACGCAAGTCATGTACGCCGAACTGCAGATCCAACAGAGCTGATTGACCCCGTCACCCAGGACCCCTCCCTGGAGGAATCACCTGAGGACGAGGTTCAGCGGACCGAGGCGGCAGACTCTCAAACCAGACTGTTACCAAACCGGCCTCCACCAGGAGCTTCGAGGTACAACCTGAGAGGTAGGACTGTGCCAGAAAAGACCTACAGGTGAGCCTGGCGCCCCATAGCTCTCACAAAGGGGAAGCCATTCCAGTATTGAGTGAACTAAGAGACTACGAAATCTCGAAGAGTGCCTGCAGAGGCAAGCCAAACAATACTAACTGATTAAGTTTAGTTAAAAGACTGCTTTGCTAGTTGCTAGATAATTACTATATTATTATTATCCTTTCTACTTTAGAAATTTAAGATACTATAATAGGATAAGGATTGTTTTCCTTCTTTTAGTAGTCAGAATAGCCTTAGTATATAACTTTCCCCACCCTTATTGGGAAGCCCTGCAAAAGGTTGTGTCCCTCACCAATATAAGTGACTGTTGGATATGTGAACAGCTTATAAAAGGCTCTGAAGGCCTTTTACCATTACAGTTTATCCCAACTCCTGCCTCCCTGTGGACCAGACCCCTAAAATTCAGATCTACTGGTAGTCAGTACTCTACAGGAGAGCGGGAGTGGGTAGATGCCCAGAATGATAACACTGTGCCAGAAGTACATAGTCATGGGGGGAAACAGGCAGATTTGGCATAAAAATCTGATTGCCTCAGAGATTCCCCTTACTCAAGCATTACATCCATAAGGGAATGCTTCCCTTATGTTTCCCTTATGTTTTAAAAGCAATATTGGCACTGGTAAAGATCTGGGGGTGAATGGGCAGTGGATCATTTACCCAACTGATAAAGAAAACCTCCCTCTAAGATAAGAATTCATCCCAGCAAAAGAAGAATACCTAAGAATGTCTAGAATAACTTTGAGTAATACTCCAATAGGAGTATTAAAGGGGGGAATTGTGGGAGAAAAATCAAATAACTCCAATTGTGTCTAAAGGGGGGAACTGTGCAGAAATCATAACTTTCTAAAAGAAAACTGCTGTAAGGGTTAAAAAGTTTTCCAGGCCTCTCTCCCTGTAACAGAGAGAAATCAAATTAGCTCTAATCAAAGACCCTTACAAATGACTATCTCAAATTCATGGATACTCCTAGTCTGTCACAATTTGTCATGTAAACCCTTATCTTTGTCACAGTTTGCCTTGTAGACTCCTCCACTCAAGTTCTCATGTGGCTTTGTGTACTGTAAAAACTTACTTCTAGCACTCCTGGGGTGAACAGAAGTCTCAAAGTACTTCTGCTGAGACTTTGATATGTTAAAGAAGAACAATCCACAACTGAGCTGTCTAAGCATTCTGTATAAAGGATACCTGAATCTGTCTGTCAGGGCTGCTGCTTCACTCTTGGAAGTGACAGCCTGCATGCATGCATCATAAAGTTTTCTCTTCTAAGTTTCTCTCCTGCCTCACTGATTTGACCTCCGGCCTCGGACCCTTCTGGGGTCTCTGTACCCCAGGGGAGCGAGATTTCCCCTTCAAGGCCCTGATCTAGCCCTCAACAGGAGGTGCCAGAAGAACCAGGAAGCTGTGTATTTCCCTGTTCTGAGCTTCCTTTCAGTTGTTGTTTGGGTTAAACCAGAACGGAATGGGTACTGGTTTTTCTGACCCCAAACACATAAGGATTTCATGAGATCCAGAAAAATCCTGGGTCACTGTACTGCCTCTTGGTCCTTTTGACCAATTCCTTGGTTTCCAGCTGCACCATGCAGCCACCTTCCAAAGGCCAGCATACCTGTCACTTCCCTCCAGAACCCTCTCTTTCGGGTGGTGCCGCATGGTAGCTTCTGGCATTGAAGCTGCCCCAGCTGCTGCTGCAATAACAGTCCCCTGTCCGTTAATTAGAGAATAAAGTTTTTGTAACTTTGCATCATTATGTCCATTCTGTTAATGCTCGTCTCAGACACAAGAAGAGATTTTTCTGGGGGATATAAATGAACTGTGTGGATTTTGCTGATAGCACTCAAGTATTGTCATGAAACAGCCAAAGTTGCCTTCTGAGTTTCCAGACAAACTGTCTCAGGAGGGGGGAACTTTCTTGTCTTCAAGGTTAACATACAAATAAGTAAATATCAGGAAACAGACGTGCCAAGGAACAAGCGACTCTACAGACCAATGAAACATGACCCTGTGTATTGAACATATGCATGACTCCCCCATACTAATGTTTCATGGGGTGAAAAGCCACGTTTAAATTTTGAAGGACAACAGTCATGCAAGCAAGAGATGGGGAAAAAAAGAGACATTTTTCAGATAAGATTTCAAAATAATTGGAGACTAAATGAGGCGAAAAGAAACAAGGAAGGCTGGTGCAGATTATAGGGATCAGAAGTATAATTGAATGGGGAAGGGAGGAGGAGGAGTAATCCGATGTTGCTTCACCAGATTCACAGCAGAGTCATTTCAGTGGACTCAGATTTGCATGGTAACAGTGGGCTCAGTCTGTTGGTTAAGCTCAAGGAGCCCATGCAGGGATTTAAAACTTCACAGAATACTGGGGACCAGAGCTTCAGCCTGTTTAACCATCATAGTTCCACTGTCTCCAATAGCGCCTACGGTTAGATGTTTGGCTGCATGTGTGTGTTGTTTGTCCTCCTTCTGCATAGGCAGTTGGTACAGCAAAACTCAACTGAATCTTCCAGGGTACGTCTAGAAGAAGGGCACACCTTTTTCAACAGAGGCTTTGTTGTCAGATCTGTCAACAAAGCCTCTGTCGAAAAAGAGCATCTAAACTACAATCAGTGTTGTCAACAAAGCAAGCCACTTTTTTGAAAGAGAATCTAGACGCTCTCTTTCAAAAAAGCACAGTTTGCATGCAATAGAGCCTTTTTTCAACAGAGTACTATCGAAAAAAGGCGTTATTCCTCGTAGAATGAGGTTTACCGCTGTTGACAAACTGCCCCGTTCTGTCAACTTACTGTCGACAGAACGCGGCGGTAGTGTAGACGCAGGTATAGTTTTGTCGATAAAAGCCCAGTTTTGTCAACAAAACCCTGTAGATTAGACACCCCCACAATGATCACAAGACCTGCTAAGTTACAAAGATGCCCAACTAGGTTTATTGTCAGCAAAGCATAGTAGTACTACCTGGCAGACTCTACGGGGATACTAAGGCCATGACTCCACTTGCAGGAAGATCAACACTGTGGTAGTCAATCTTCCAGAGTTCAATTTACTGGGTCTAGTAAAGATTCTCTAAATTGAACGCTCAGGGTGCCCCTGTTGGTGCTGGTACTCCTATTCCTTGCGAGGAGTAATAGAAGTCAACAGAAACATTTCTCCCATCAACCTCCTGCTGTGAGAATGGCACCAAAGTTCAACTTAAGGTACATTGACTCCAGCTAAGTTTTTTTATGTAGCTGGAATTGTGTACCTTAAATTGACCTTCCCCTGCAGTGTGGACCTGGCCTAAGACAGGTAGGCTCAAGACAATGGACTCAGCTCAGTCAATGGAAGGATTTTCCATTGCCACCTAAGCTAGCAAAAGACTCTCCTCTGAGATGCCGTTTTGTACACAAATATAAATAAGTTACTTACTGTCTCTCTGACATAGATAGTGGACACCCTCAGATGTAGGCTCTTATCACCTTTCACCTCATACATTTCTATCCATCACAGTGTTATCCTGACTTTATCTTTAGGGAGGGTCAGTGTGATCCTGTTTTCCTTAGACAACATGTTGGTTTCCAGCTCTTCTGAAACCACCCTTCTGGAATGTATTTGCATGAGTGCCCTGTGCTAGCACCTCTTAGGAATGTGTGTTTATGCAACATCAGTCCAGTTCTTGTCAGATTATGTGAGCAGGGCCTGCCTCGAGCTCACTGCCTGATTTTGCTTTATACCAGCAAAGCTTTGACCACTACTTTAGCCCAGGCCTCAGGGCTCATATCAGGCCTCTGATACAAGGGCTTAAGTTTCAGGCCCTCTTCCTACTACGTAGTATTGCCAATGTACGTCAGCTGACAATCAGGTACATTCTCTGTAAGGACCAGTGCTCTACTTAGCATCTCTGGGCCATTTCAACATCATTGGAGTTGATGAAAGGCAGGGTGGTCAACAAACTCACCAAGTCCCTGGGCAAGGCAGAGGGAAGCTCTGTGCCTTCAGAAAGGATGAAGCCTCGGGCAGAAGTGAGAGGCTGGGGCTAGTCTCCCTCGGTGTGCCCAGAATGCACCACTCGGAGCTCCAGCAGTGATTTAAAGGGTATGGGGCTCTCGCTGCTGCTGCAGTAACAGAGTCCAGGAGACCCAAGCCCTTTTGAATTGCCAGGCCCTGTGACAATTGCCTCTTTGTTTACTCTCCTCCATTGGTGGCCCTGATGAAAGGATTTCTGTTGGCTTCTCAGAGTTATGGATCAGAACTTTATTGACTACATCTCCCAATTTTTTGCACACGTCCACTTTGCTATGACGTACTGTGATGGAAGCAAGTTAGAAAGAGGAATGACACAATCTGTGTCTGTACAGGGCCCCTGCAGGTGTGTGGCATCGGTGGTGAAATAAGCATATTTCTAAACCAAAAAGAAACAGCTTGTGAGCCTTTGTAGAGTGAAGGTTATGTCAATTCAGTCTGCCCGAGGCAGCTACAGCAACACATGGTATATTTGCTCAGTTGCCTCTGAGATGCACTTGGAATTGGCAGAGCCACACTCATTGCAAATGAGTAACTGTTTAAAGGGAAACTTTAGCAGTCAAATGAGCAGGTGGGCCTCAGGACACTTCTAATTGGACAAATGTCCCTATCACATCATACTTTCTGATTTGCCTCACTCTTAGAGGTGGTTTTCTCCTGGTCAGTGCTGGGCAGGACACAGTATGGAGGAAACTTATATTGCTCTTGTCCATGTTGTACCTGTCTAGTGGTCAAAGACTGTCCAGGACTGTCAATTCAGCACCTTTAATTAATATGAAAGACCTCATGAAGAAGCTAACAAAGTCAATGGGAATCTTTGTATTGACCTCAATGCACTTTGGGCTGGTCTCTAAATTCACATTCAAGCAGATTGTTGTAGTTTGGGTGAAACGTCATTTACACTGATGTGTGTGACCCCCCCACCCCATTTAAGATAGCTGTACGAGACAGATAAGTGGGAGGGGACAGCCATCTGTATCGTCCCTCCCCTGCCCTGCGTGTTCCATGCCTGATTGTAAACTGGCAAATTCACTTTGTCATCCAAAACACTTTCTTGCAATCTCACTCAAGATTTGGTACGATTTACTAATTCCTAATTTAGTCTGTGCTCCAAAGGTCTTAGACAAAGACTAGTATGGTTGAAAGTTCATTTGTATCGCCCTTTATAAAATGGGTGTAAAAAATACCATCATCTTATCCTGTGGAGCATCTCTCTCACCATTCAGTCAAATCTACTAACCATATGTGTCTCAAATTCTGTACCCAAAACCATGACACCCAAAAATGTAGGACATTTAAGAAAATCTGACCTCGTGATGTAATATACTTTCCCTTCAAAGGCACGAATGAACCCATCAGCATTTGAATGGTCAGAAATCAAAGGGTGAATTGTTAGGAACTTTATATGCTGAGCAGCAATGGGCATTGGTCAATGTCTATTACCATTTCTCCACCCAACCAACAGTAAGTTCATCTTGTTTTATGATTGTTGAATGCAAGTGCCGTAGATTGGTGGACTCACTGGGACTTGGATGCCCCCAAAACTCCAAGGCTACGTCTAGACTGGCATGATTTTCCAGAAATGCTTTTAACGGAAAAGTTTTCCGTTAAAAGCATTTTCGGAAAAGTGCGTCTAGATTGGCAGGACGCTTTTCCGCAAAAGCACTTTTTGCGGAAAAGCATCTGTGACCAATCTAGACGCGCTTTTCCACAAAAAAGCCCCGATTGCCATTTTTGCGATCGGGGCTTTTTTGCGGAAAACAAATCTCTGCTGTCTACACTGGCCCTTTTGTGCAAAAGTTTTTCGGAAAAAGACTTTTACCCGAACAGGGGCAGCATAGTATTTCCGCAAAAACACTGACAATCTTATATGAGATTGTCAGTGCTTTTGCGGAAATTCAAGCGGCCAGTGTAGACAGCTGGCAAGTTTTTCCGGAAAAGGGGCTGCTTTTCCGGAAAAAGTGGCCAGTCTAGACACAGCCCAACAGCTGAAGGATCTACAGAATTTGGTTTAGAGGTTTTATGGTATGAGAGGCATTAAATTTCCATGCCACCATTACTCAGGCTTTCTGTATGCAGAACTTTCTTTAACTGTTGTTTCAATACATTTATTGGCGTATCAGCGGACATGAGCCTCATCAAGGATGATATATCAAGGAGCTGTGTCTAGTGGCCATGTCACATTGGTAATTGGGTTTGACGTAGTGGGCCTACCTTCTAATATTTCTGACCAGTGGCAGCCTGCCACATGTTGGAAGGGCCTTTTGGCAGTCTCTCTCCTTTCACCCATGATAGTACATGGCTCTTTCACAGTGGGAATCCTTTTATTAGTCCTGACAGCTGGAGGGAATAAATGTTTCATATTAATTGCATTTTGGACAGTGAAGTAGAAAGTGCCTCAGGCTTTTCTCTCAAGTGGCCAAGCTGCAAAGTTTGGGTCCAGATCCAAACATTCCTGAAGTTTAGGGATGTTTGCTTTTGGGGCCTGGGTCTAGGGCCATCTCAAATGAAAGGTGAGTTGAATGTTGTAAAAAGTTTGGATTGCATATGGAGTCTGTACAGGCACTCCCTGAGTTACAAACATCCCACTTTGGATTAGCCGCACATACAAGCAAAAGCTCACCTGCAGCATCAGGGAAGCAGGCAAGAAGCACAGGTGCAAATGCTGGCTGGAGGAGTCTGGAGAAGTAGGGGGAGGTCACTTTGAAGGGGAAACTGCCACTTCTCTCCCGCAGCTGGTGGCATGGCTGCCCCTGATCCTCTGGACTCCTCCAACCCCACTTGCATTGCTCACTGCCTCCTGGTGAGTGTGTGTGTGGGGGGTGGGGGGGTGGGGGGCTGGGTGCAGCCAGACCGGGGGGATGGGTAAATGAGGCTGGCTGCAGGAGCTGGCACAGCACCCATGGAGTCATGGGGTGACAACCGGGAGATGCCCAGAAGTCCCCTTCAGAATCTCCATCTACTTCCTCTCATTAAATCTGCTCTTCCTCAAGCCCCAGATTTCAAGGTTATTTTTTTTAAACACCCTATTTCTACTATTTTTCACTGCAAATATACAGCATTTCAGCTACATTATGGGTTACATTGATCGTGAGATAGTCTAAGAACCTAACTTTAAACTATAACATTGCTTCTACAGGAAAATCCATTCCAAGTTCCAAACAAACTGACTTTCCAATGAACATTTGGAACATGACCTATTTGTAAATTGGTGTACAAATCTGGGTAAAAGGCCAGGAGTTACATTCTGTGATGGGCCGAGAAAAGGCTCAGTGGAGAACCTCAGTGGAGAAGGGAGCTTACAAGGTTTTAGGCTCCCTTTGCACTCAGTACCCACCCAACTGAGGGCTGATTTGGAAGCTGAGAAGTCCACCAGCATAGAGACAGTCTTGCTTTTCACAGCTAGGACTTGAGTGTGAAAGGACACAGAGAAACTGTTTCAAAGTCTTTACAGGGGCTATAAGGAGTAACAGGATATGGAGTCACTCACCATCACTAAATCAGCCCATGTCATCCTTGCCTGGAAATTGGTAGTGACAGATGGCTGTTCAGTGACTTAGGTAAAATTTTATTTTGGTCTCCATCCAAGGCCTAGTGAACAGGTCTCTGCACTGCAGTTGGCACTAGCTGGCCCCTTTGTTAACATTCTCAGCAGACTAGCCAAGGACAGAATGGCTTGCAGAGATGGAACTGTCCTCTCAAACCTCCACAACAGTGTTGAGATGTATTGGCAAGGTTGTGTGAAGACATCTGCCCTGCTGCTACCTGTCCTGTAACAGTGGTTTAGTCTAAGATTTTAATTTCCAAAGCCATCAGTCCAGCATTTTTTATTAGTATTACTGCACAGAGATATACTGATTTGCACCTCAGGAGCAGAAGTGAGCTAACGGAAAATCGCAGAAGCAAGCAGAAGGATAAGGAAACAAAAGAAGAGAAACCGTCAGCTGAATTTTTATGAAAGTAATTGAAATAGGCAGAAGAGGTACGAAAATAAAAAGGCACAGATAGATATAGGAAGACTATGAAAATAAAATAAAATAAAATAAAATAAAATAAAATAAAATAAAATAAAATAGTAGATGGAAACCAAAGTAACAACAAAATAGAAATGTGCATCATTAGTAAATTAAAAATGAAATCTCGAAAGAAACATATAAAACATGAAACATACAAACACATACAGATGGGCTATGTCTACACTGGCCCCTTCTTCGGAAGGGGCATGCTAATTTTGAAAGTCAGAATAGGGAAATCCGCGGGGAATTTAAATATCCCCCGCGGGATTTAAATAAACATATCCACCGCTTTTTTTCCGGCTGAAAGTAGGAATAAGAGATCCTCTGGAAAAGGGCTTTATTCCGGAGGATCGGGCCGGAAAAAAAGCGGCGGGCATGTTTATTTAAATCCCGCAGGGGATATTTAAATCCCCCGCGGATTTCCCTATTCTGACTTTCAAAATTAGCATGCCCCTTCCGAAGAAGGGGCCAGTGTAGACGTAGCCATGTACTCTATCTTTGTAACCATATAATTATTACAAGACCTGCCCTCATCCATCCTGACTGAGACACTCATTTGTTGCATCATGTCTTAAAGTAGGCCTTCAAGATTGGGATAATTCTTCCCTACTTTGTAGGGGTGTTGTCTTAAAGCATGTTTAAGATTGGGAGGTGCACAAATATTATGGTAAAAGATGGGCATATAAGATAGATAGATAGATAGATAGATAGATAGATAGATAGATAGATAGATAGATAGATAGATAGATAGATAGATAGATAGATAGTGTTGCTTAACAGTTACTGATAGACAACAAGATTGCATGGGATTACAAAGTATTTGTTTTCTATACTTAGGGATAAATCACCTTTTAATTCCTCATACTCCTAAACTTCGCATCAGCTGCATTTTCCCCATACAGGTTGAAACTCTCTAGTCCGGTGCTCTCTGGTCTGGCAACATCCATGGTACATATGATTTTAGTTAGTCGGATGTCCACTTATCATGGGTATGGCCAAGTTTCCCGTGGTTCCATAGTTTGTTTACAGCCATCAGTCGTGTTTCTTGGTGATTTGCACTATTATTTAGATCTAATTTGCCCCAAAATGTCTTTTAAGAGCCCAATAAGCAGTGGAAGAGTTGTTAATGCTGCTAGACAATATTGACCTTCTGGCAAATTCTCTGCTCCAGCACCGGTCAGGTCCCGAAGGTGCCGTCTAGAGAGGTTCAACATTTAAAATCTTCATTCATTCTCAACTCCATCTTTTCATGTTCCACCCTTCTTGGTTCCAATAAATTAGTGTCACCATTGTCTCTACCACTTAACCATCAAGAAATCAGTCCTCAGCATTGGATGCACAGAAGTGATCTTAAAACTACTTCATCCCCCTCCCTGTGTTGAAGCACCTGGATTACATCTACCCCACTTTGCATATATTTCTAATACTATTATTACATGCTACTAAACACTCTGCAGAGCCCAGTGAGAATCCATCACTGTTTGTAGCTAACATCACAGCACATTGGTTACTTCAACTTTACCAAACTCATCTTTACTTGGAGTTACCTTTCACACTCACATTAGTACAGTTAGTATCAATGGGGCATCATTTCTTTTTACCCCACTGGCTGAAGATTTTGTTTTCCTGTCATTCCTCGTTTTGGAAAGGTCCTATAAAGGGCGTGAAATCAGTGGTATTGAAGAGATAAAACTCAGTTTTACAGACTTGCCCCTATAATCTACTGAGTTTCATTAGGAACTAGATAATTTCTACATTTCTAACTGTTCTGCAGTTGTCTATAGCAAGGCTATAATTTTCTGTGAAATGGTAAAAAAAAACCTATGGAAAAGTTATCATTTGCTATTATATTCTACAGGATTTTGCTATAAAGATTTTAGCACAGAGGCAATGGAAGTTGTTTTTTTTTTTTTTTTGTAGCTTGTGCACTCAGAGCTTAGAATCCTGGAAACACATGACCACCGGTCTGATAGGTGCTGAAAACCACAGCATCCTACCAGTTTTAATAGGTGTTGAAAGTGCTCAACAATTTATTGGGATGCAAGACGTGCAATAGTACAGCTGGTTCTTTTTAAGAGCTGCCTTAAACTTTCCTCTTGCCCTCTGATATTTGTATTTATTTTTAAAAATGTGCTCACTCCGCAACTCGCCTGCATGAAATACAAAGCGTGTTCTTTAAATTATCTCCTCTGTCACCAAGAGAAGGGTCAGGAACAGGGTTGTATTAATGCAGAAGTGCCATCCATGATCTCTGCTTTTTTTTTTAAAGGGCAGAAAAATCAATGTACATGAGATATGGTGTTATGCCCACTGCACATTCATACTGCAAGCCCATGCCCTCTGAGATTAAGGAAATAACACAGAGGGAGAAAGATAGAGAGGAAATTGGTAGGCACGTTGCTATTTTTCATCTAGTTCTAAGCCTGCTCAGAAAGAAATAGCCTTGCCTCAATACAAAAGTATCTTTTGTTAAAGGAAGAAAAAGGAGATTGATTTTCTTTCTTAGTGCATAATGGAGAGAAACAGTGCATAAAAATGTGATATTATGAAGTGCTGCCGGCTCCTGTAATATTCTTGAAGTAATCATGAGGGCCTATTATAGTTATTATTTTAGGGTGAGGGGGAAAGGTGCATTTTAGTTTCTTTTTTTAACATGTGAAGATTAGCTAAAGACTCAGAAGAGGCCAGAAAACTCTCTGAGTAAAACAAGCCATACCACCCTCACTCAAGTTAAGCAATGAAAACAGGCGCCTGTAGCTTTACTAGGACTCCTAAGGGGCAATATGCTTTGTGATAGACTCACATGAACACAATGTCCCAGTAGGATATTTACTTTTAGAATGTAAATTGCTTTAAAAATAACATTCCCACCCTGCTGTTCCTCCCACTTCTACTAGATTTACTGGTTTGACTCCAGTAATCTGGTTCCACTTGATTGACACCAATGGAGTGCGATCAGGATCAGATACTGTTAAAGGATAAGAAGTCAAGGCCAGGCTATGCCTTGGTAGGTGCAAAGCTCAGGAAGGGGTTGTGATTCAGAGGCTGCGTCTAGACTGCAGGCTTCTTTTGGAAGAAGCTTTTCTGGAACAGATCTTCTGAAAAAACTTCTTCCGAAAGAGAGTGTCCACACTGTGAAAGCACATCTCGCATGTAAGCTGTGATTACTATGGGTGGAGTGACCACCAGGGTACCTGTGCTTTTTCCTTTTTCCTCTTCTTCCAAAAGAACGCCCTCTTCCCCGTCCACACACGCCTTTTTCCAAAAAAGGCTTCTTCCTCATAGAAGGAGGTTTACCAATGTCAGAAAAAGTATACAAGAAAAAAAAAAATCAAAGCAGCATTCTCCAGTGAGAACTTTTCCATTTGTTTCCCAACCCCACCACAGGTAATGTTGGTGCATAGCTGTGAGCAGCTGGAAGTGCACTGTTGTCTTGGAAATGCAAACGAGCTTATCGACTTGGTAAACAAGGGACACAACATCTTTCAAAATACTGGGATTATTATTCTGTAACATTTAATGAGCCTGAAATGTTTGGATTCTCCAAAGGAGCAAACACCACTGAGAGCACCTGCTATTACTAAAATAACTTTCCATGCCCTGTTGAAATGATGAATGGTAAAAAGATTGCCAGTTTTCTAGACAAAGCTTGTGAGATTTCTTGGCTGGCTAAGATGTCTGGCAAGCAGCTTGCTGCAGCTATATTTTGGAATTCCTGTTTTTGGAAAAAAAAGGCGGAGGGAGTAGGGGGATTTCTACCTTCTGATCCAAAAAAGGATTGTACTTATCGAAAAGATTATCTTCATGTTGGTGTGTCTACCCACTTATTCAGAAAGCCTGGTTTCTGATTAACCATTCGAAATCTGTATAGAGCCTTTGAGCCTTGAGTATGATATGTTTGTGAAGTGTGTAAATTGAAATTACTGAGATACAAAGCCATTAAATCAAAGGAAAGACCGATTGATTTCCATGCCGTTAGGATCTGGCCCTGAATACATGCTATAACCCAACATGTATACTATGCACTCTGGGTTTACCTTAGGACAGCTGCTATTTCTGCACTGCATAGAAACAAACAACTATTCGGGCCAAGTTATATTTTTATTATTGGAGGTTAAGTATGAATTGGTTCACGTGTCACTGATTTTGGAAAACAGATTAATAATGGAGACAAACTTGTCTTCAGGGCAGTGCTTGTTTCCAGTTCAATTGACTTTCCATTTTTAATTATATTTTATGGATTAAAATTATCACTGAAAAAGCTGATGAACTTTGTGGTAAGATCACCATTTGCTTCTCACCAAAAATAGAAAAGGCAGAATAAGTGTATTTTGACTAAACACTGCAAAAAATACAAAGTTTTCAGAGTTGTTTGAGCCCATATCAGATCAATGAAATCAGAATGCCATGGGTTTGAATTTATCTATATCTGTTGGAGGTTAGGTCCATCGATGGCTATTAGCCAGGATGGGCAGGAATAGTGTCCCTAGCCTCTGTTTGTCAGAAGCTGGAAATGACAGGAGAGGGATCACTTGAGTTCTGTTCACTCCCTCTGTGATATCTGGCATTGGCCACTGTTAAAAGACAGGATACTGGGTTAGATGGAACTTTGGTGTGGCCCAGTGTGGCCGTTCTTATATTCTTATGTTCCTGAAGAGTCCAGATGTCTGATATTTGCCACCGGTAAGGAAAGTGAGGCACAGGAATGAGGCCAGTTACATAAAATCCATATTCTGGGAACCACAGCTGGAGCACTGGGCAAATTGTTTATATATACTCAGGAGTCTGAGGGTACGTCTGAGGGTATGTTGCCAGAGGCATGTAGATTAGGCTACCAGACATAGTAAAATGAAGCGGCGATTTAAATAATCACCGCTGCATTTAAATTTACATGGCTGCCGCGCTGAGCGATAAACAGCTGATCAGCTGTTTGTCGGCTCAGCGCAATAGTCTGGACGCGCGGGTGGCGACATCAAAGGTATTTGTCGACCACCCAGGTAAACCTCATCCCAGGAGGCATACCTGGGTGGTCGACAGATACCTTTGATGTCGACACCTGCACGTCCAGACTATCGCGCTGAGCCGACAAACAGCTGATCAGCTGTTTGTCGGCTCAGCGCAGCAGCCATGTAAATTTAAATGAAGCGGCGATTATTTAAATCGCCGCTTCATTTTACTATGTCTGGTAGCCTAATCTACATGCCTCTGGCGACAGAGGCATGTAGTCTAGACGTACCCTCAAATAGGCTTCAGTGGGGAGGCATCATGATGTAAAATATGTGACATCATAGTGAAATGTACACCATGATGAGACAACATCAGTAATCTTTACTTCCTGTTCAGAGTTCACAGAAATATATCCCCTAGGCCTGTGCCTGTCTATCAGAGCAGAGAAATGGAATTTACTTTAGTGAAGGATTCCGAGGCTATGTCTAGACTTCCGGTTTTTTCTTGTAAACTCCGCCACGTCTAGAGAATGCATCTGCTCTTCTGCTTTTTTTTTGGCGGAAAAGCAGATTGCTCTTTCGGAAGCCCATTCTTTCTTCTTCCAGGCGGAAGAAGGGCTCTTCTGAAAGAGGGTATTTTTCCTGAAATCTGGCCCAGTGTAAACAGGCCAAATTTCAGAAAAACCTCTTCCAAAAAACATATCGGGAAAAGGTATGCAAATCGCGGAGCACAATTTGCATGCCTTTTTCCAATAAAGCCCCGTAGTGTAGACATAGCCAGAAATTTAGTTTCATGCTGAATTGGAGCAAAACAATTTCAACATTCTCTGTGAAAGAAACCTCTGTCAAAAATTCTTCATATCAATCAAAATATTTTTATATGATCAAAAAGAATGGAAAAATATGTATTTCAACTTTTTTATTTTATCTTATAATATACAATAAAGCAATTTTAAAAAGAAAACAAAATGTCATTTCAAACAAGAACAATTTGACATTGTCGAGACTCCTGCCCCAGGATTACGCCCCACACTCCATTTTTGTTCTGTTTTATTTTTTTTGTCTGTAACAAAAAAAGCAGTGAAATGTACATAATTACATGACGTGTTTAGATGGAGCTGCATTCTCCAATAAAAAACATTTTCATCAAAGTTTTTCCAAGTAGCTCTAGTCTTCACTTCTCTTGTTCTTAATTTATAAATATTTGGCAGATGTTACCATCCCCAGAAAAGCAAAAGGCCCAATCAGGTTTAAAAATAAAATGAAAATAAAGCAACTGAGGAAACTCTGGCAGACACACAATGGAACAAATGCTCAGAACAGAATCCTGAAACTGTGCACATCTGGTCGGCATGTAAATCCTTCATTTGGATGATTGATGGATACTTAGTCCTGCAAAATGGAATTGCACAAATAAATGCCCATTTTTGTATATTCAAAGTAACTGTTTGGGCTGGGCAAATTTAAGTTTCTTGGTGAATGCCGTGCTCAGTGAATTATTTCTACATGGCCAATCAGAATTCTTGAGGAATAAGGTATATTCAGCATGACTTACAGTGAATTCTCTGACCAACTTTATTTAGTAATGAGTCTAAATAACAGGAGTGAAAATTAGCTGTTTTCAAACTGCAATATTTCCAAAATTAATATTCATTGAAACACTTTGGCACGGCATGCCAGAAAACAATCCATGACTCAGGCTGATTTAAAAACAGAATGGCTGCCTTTCAGCTGAAGATCTGACCCCTTGTCACCAACTATACTTAAAGCATATGGATTATCTGGAAAATATATGAATGGGAGGTTCAAATTTAAACGAAATAAGACTGGTGCAGTGAGAATGTTACATGAAAAACGTACATTTAAAAAAGAGCTGCAGTCAAGTCCAGACCAAGAAAGTACTTAGATGTCATAGAGGATAAAAGGATCCAAGGAAACATGCTTTCAAGGAAACAGGTACAAGCAGAATCATCTTAGATTTATGCTTCAGTTATTTTCAGCATGTGTAACACAGGGAAGCATACTGTCACACTGAAAATAAATTGAGAAATGGACAGTTATTACACATGCTATGCAGTTTAGTCTAAGACCCACAATATCCAAACTGCCAGACTGTACAGTATTGTAGAGGGCTGGAGGTTTTATACTATGGACAGGTGGCAGAAATCAGCATTCTAGATATTCTCTCTCGCTTACTCTCTCACTCTCTTTTTATAAAGCACAGTGTGGGCACATTACAAAGAGAGAATGAAGGCTGTTTTGCAGCTGGAGGACATCTGGCTTCACATGTCACTCTGGCTATGCACATCAACAGGACTCAGAGGGGTAGCTGGGTTAGTCTGTACCTTTAAAAACAACAAGTAGTCCTGTGGCACGTTAGCAACTAAGAAAAACATATATATAATATCATGAGCTTTCATGAGCAAAACCCGCAGTCTGCTTCCCTTTCCAAGCCGTGTCAACTCTACAGGCCTAGGCGTGTGCAGCACATTTCATTAGAGTGTGAACCCAGGGAATTTTATTTTTTATTTTTTTTGAAGGTGAACATTTATTGAATACTCAATCATAAAGGACATGCTGTGAGCAAGCACGGACTTTCTATATATTTCTACATTCGGCGTTTATTGCATAATACAACAATCCATATTTTAAAACTAAAAGTATATCATGCAAATAAATTAAAATGCAAAGCCACTTTTTTTTGAGACATTAGGGTGTGTCTGGGCACGCCTGGCACACCCACCTGCACATGCCTATGTCTACAGGCCAGAGTTGAGGAGACAACAAGATTTTACCTCACTTTGCCCTTCCCCACATGCATTTCTAGCATTCAGAGGGTCTGTCTACACAGCAGAGATATTTTGGGATACTGAGGTATCCCGAAATGGCTACCCCACGTCTTAGAAACGTGCCTGTTATTTCAAAATATGTTTCAAAATAACAAGGCACACTACTTCGCCAACCCTGTAAACTTCATTGCATTAAGGTTAAGGGATGGCTTGAAATAGTGTGTTATTTCGAAATTTGGTGCTGTGGAGACAGCGCCAAATTTCAAAATAGCCTGTTTTGAAATAGACTTGAAATAAGACACACAACTTGTGCACTCAGAGTGCCACAGGGACTGTGCTTCCAAATGAGATCTTAGCCAGCCTCTTTTTACAAGAGACATTCAGGACCTCCAAACACCTTGCCTGTCCATGCAAATGCTGGCCAGAATCTGGCCCACCTACTCATCAGTGTATTGTAGAAATAGTAGTTATGGAATGTTCAGGACTATCAGTGACTTTCTCCTCACTCCCTGCACTCACAGGAAATTCCCATTTCTGATGAATCTTTCATACTGGTGCCAAAGAGCAAGGAGAAAAATCCCCAAGTATTTTGTAAGTATACTCTAGAGCGAATGCAAAGTAGTGTGTGAGTTTGCATGGCAAGCAGTTACACGTTGCCCTTTGGATGTGCAATGGGGACTGCTTTAGCTATTGAGGTTTCATGTGCCTGCAAAATATCTGAGTCACTAAATTTCACAGTGTTTCCTGCCGTGCATTCAGAGAGAGGTTCAAGTCCTGAGAACGGCAAGAAACATGTACAGTTTTCTTTCAAAATGGGCTTGAATTCAGACACACACAAAATCTATGGCTTTTGAAATCCAGATTCAGTTCCAGAACCTGATTTTTTCCCCCCGTTGAGTCCATGTCCCATCACAATAAAAACTGGTCTCCTAACTTCATTTGGATTATTGACCACAGCTGTGTGAATCCGGCTGAGCCCCAAAAATCAAGGAAAACAAGATATGTTTCCTGAAAACTAGTTTAAGTTCTTGCAGACTTAAGCTAACAGAATGTTAGGAATCATTGAAAAGGGGATAGAGAATAAGATGAAGTATATCCTACTATATAAATCCATGGCATGCCAACATCTTGAATGCTGCAGACAAATGTGGTTGCCTCACCTCAAAAACATATCTTGGCATTGGAAAAGATTCAGAAAAGAGCAACAAAAGTTATTTGGGGTTTGGAATGGGTGTCATATGAAGAAAGATTAAAAAGACTGGGACTTTTCATCTCAGAAAAGAGGAGACTGACGGGATATGATAGAGGTCTATAAAATCATGATAGATATGGAGAAAGTAAATAAGGAAAAGTTATTTACTTGTTCCCAAAACATAAGAACAAGGGAGTCAACAAATGAAATTAACAGGTAGCAGGTTTAAAACAAACAAAAGGAAGTATTTACGTATGCAGCACACAATCAACCTGTGGAACTCCTTGCCAGAGGATGTTGTGAAGACCAGAACTTTAACAGGTTTTAAAAAAGAACTAGATACATTCATGGAGGATAGGTCCATCAATTCTTATTAGCTAGGATGGGTAGGAAGAGTGTCCCTACCCTCTGTTTGTCAGAGGCTGTAATGGGTGACAGGAGAGGGATCACTTGATTACCTGTTGTGTTCAGTTCCTATGGGGCATCTGGCATTGGCTACTGTCAGAAGACAGAATACCAGATGGACCTTTGGTCTGACCCAGTAGGGCCATTCTCATGTTCTTATGTAAACTTGGCACTCAAATTCCAACTGCTCACCAGACTATGGGGTGGAAAGGAATTTACCTTCACTAGATTTGGGGTCAGAAAGGTACCCAAGTCCAATTGGCAGGGATCTTGGTGTTTGTTTTTGCCTTGTTTGCAGCATGGGCTGATGCTAGCATCACCAGGGCACATCTCACCTAATCAATTCACTTCCACTGCAGGGGCCTCTGCCATTGGTGACTTCGTAGTCTCTGCTGATCTTTAGCTGTGGCATGCAACTGTTTAGTCTCCTGAGAACAGAAATGCTTTGTTTTAACTAAAGTCATTGGGCTCTCTCTGGGTGAAACTGAATGGAGTGATAGAAAGGAGGCTGAACTAGACGATCTAATGACTCCTTCTATTTTAAACTCTATAAAAAAAAAACATCTTGACCCGCAGAGTCAACTTCCTGCTATGTCTGAATAAGCCATTTTATAGTTTTAATTTCATTTCCAAATTCAAACTTTAGCGACATTTGATTCCCATGGCACATGCAGTCTTACAGGTTAAATGAACCACTGTCACCCTCCCCACATTGTGCAGACAAGTCAGATGGAAGCCACTGGTTTTGTTTTGAGGTTGGGCTTTGATGAACCTGCAACAAGAAGTGGAGCTTAGTGTGTGGGAAGAACTGAAATGGTTTGAATGTTTTGATGAACCCCATGCAAGCTGGAACTGATGAGCGTCGCACAACTGTAATTTCAATGCTTGAACAGCCCATTACAAGGGATTTTGTAGTCTTCAGAGCATGGGGTTATGTGCAGGCAATTCATGTGTCTGACATCTGTGACATTTATCTCTTTTGAAGTGAATCAGACAAAGTTTCTCTAGCATATTAAGTGAGAGAGGGAGGGAGAAATCTGCTTGCATTACTGACTCAATATGAGAGATGTCCTGGCCATACATGGAGGATTCATTTGTGCCAACACAGAGAGGGGTATGGAGCTTTACTGCAATGCTTCATAAGGCTTTAAGGAAGAGCTGGATGGGAAGTTGCTGTCAGAATGATTTTCCAAATGTTTGGAGGTTTTTTTGCAAAATCAAATTTTCCACATGAAAAGCTCAATGTTATCAAAAATTTCCTAATTGAAATAATATTAAATATAATAATTATACACTAATATGTCAGATAATGATCAATAATACTTTATATAATAAATAATATTAATAATATAATTAAGAATTTGTTTGGTCAAGAACTCCTCCTAAACGGTAAGGGCTAGGACCACCAAATTCTGGTATACAGCTTCCTCTTACCATAACTTAAAGCAAAGTAAGCGTTTGGTTGGGCGTGGAAAATGGGATGTGCCTGGAATGGGATTGTTTCTCATAAAAGCAAACAGAAAGGAGACAGAATCACCAAATCAAGAGCAATCTTCAAAACTGACCTAAATGAGCAAATGTTGAAAGAGACTGAACCAAGATGAGTCCAAAAAATAGGATGAACTTGGAATAGGATTGCTTTTCAATAAACCTTACAGAGGAGTGATAAACCAGAGAAATATGGAGCAGTGCTCTGTTTTGGTACAGTAAAAATAAATCCTTAATATTTGAAAACTAGAAGACAGTGTTATCAAAAACCAGACTGACTATAGCTCTTTTTTGTTAAAACATCGCAAATAATAAGAGATTATAAGGATGAAGAAAAAATACACTGGATGAAATTCCCATTTGAAAAAATGACAAACTCCTTAGAACACTGCATATCCCATAGTGCTTTGATTTCTCTCTTCCAAAGTATGATGGGTGTCATGTGATTCTGGGTGCCTTATGGGCAATGTATTGCAGCTAGGGAGCCTGGCACTTATGGGCAAATGGGGGCATCAGACTTTAGAACTACAGTTCCCATAAGGCAATGCATCACATTGGGAACATAAATGTTCATGTTGAACTCACTTGAAAAAAAAAGAGCTTGGGATCACTTTAGCAATATGAAGGAAACTTTTACATTTCAGAAATTTTGAAATATTCAGTTGAAAACTGAAAATGTATGAGATGACATTTTTCAGAATTTCTGTTCCATGAACTTCTCTGAAATTTCAGAAAAACCTGATTTGGGACAAATTCCCTGACTTCATGTAAGACAGGGATTCCAAATTTCACTCAGCTCTTCTTCTTTTGCCCCTCATTCGAAGGCCCTTGGAAAGAACATATTCACAACTATAGCTCTTCAGAACCTATTCTGAGGGAAGAAAGCATCAGAACTGTTTCTTCCTTGCTTCACCCTTCTATTTCTCTCCTATAGCTAGTCATAAGCTCAGTCATGTCAGGTGAGATGGGAGAGGACATGTATCTCTCAGACCCTGACCCAAGCTGGCAGTGAATGACTTGAGCAGCTGCAGAGCTGAATTCCTGTTTTGCAGCCCTTCCCCGCACTTCCCTTCAGTGCTGCTTTGGACAACATAGACACTCTGAGCCCATCATCATCAAGAAGAGCTAGAAGTCCTATATAACCTCTGTGTTTTTGTGTGTCTTGTAAAGGCTTGGTGTTATGCTTATAGGTCAGCAGAGAAAGTGTAATTTAATGGCTAGAGCAGCATTTCGCTAGCCTTGGGGGGTTGGATTCTAATCTAGTTTCTCCTTCTGACTCACAGACTTTTGTGGATGCAGCAAGTCAATTCAATTCATATTGCAGCTACCCACATCCATAATCAGCACAATAAGGGTGTGTCTAAACTACATGACTCCATTGATGGAGCCATGTAGATTAGGCTGATCGTCAAAGGGAAATGAAGCCGTGATTTAAATAATCACGGCTTCATTTAAATTTAAATGGCTGCCTCTCTGAGCCGACAAATAGCTGATCAGCTGTTTGTCAGCTCAGCGCGCTAGTCTGGACGCTCCCGTGCCGACCTGAAAGCCCTTTATCGACCTCCCCGTTATGCCTTGTAGGATGAGGTTTACCAGGGAGGTCGATAAAGGGCTTTCATGTTGGCAGGGGTGTGTCCAGACTGTCCTGATCTGCCGACAAACAGCTGATCGGCAGAGCGGGGCAGCCATTTACATTTAAATGAAGCCGCGATTATTTAAATCGTGGCTTCATTTCCCTTTGCCGAACAAACAAATCTACATGGCTCCGTCGACAGAGCCATGTAGTCTAGACGTACCCTAACAGCTACCAGAATAAAGTGCTATTCTGAAACGTCCCTTACTCCTCGTAGAATAAGGCTTACAGGAATGTCAGCATAGTGAGCCCGAAATAACGGGCTTGTTGTGAAGATGCAGGATAGCTATTTCAGGATACTGTAGTATCCTGAAATAGCATTGCAGTGTAGACGTAGCCTAAAATTATTTCAAATAATGAGAGGAAGTTCTTCCCCCCTCCAATATAACCTGTCACTATTAGTACAGGACAAATGACATTCAGATGAACACATTTAATTACTGATCGCTGGCTGGTGGCCCACAGTTTTGAAAATAAATAAATAAAACCCACTCACATCACACAAACAGGAGATGACATCTTTGAATTTTAATTAGAATTTCCACTTAAAACCCATGGAATGTAAATACAGTTTTGGACATTCCTTCGGCAATCAAAAAAGCCTCCCTTCCAATTTATTACATTTAGCTAATCAGTTTGAAAAAGTCTTTATGCTGCCTTGTCACTTTGTATTATTAGTAATGCATATTGTGCCCAAGAACAGCACTGCTTTCTGGCCTATATGGAAGTGCCTGGATATATTCTGGAAAAGGGCAGGACAAAGCCCTTGGAGACAACCCTGGGAGATTCCCAGATGATGGTACAGATGTGTGTGTGTGGGGCGGGGAGCACTGTGTGTACTTAGCACTCAATGCTTTTCTTTCTATTTCATTCTGGATTCTCTTTCTTTTAGATCTAAACTGTGCTTTTAGACAATGCCCTGAGCAAGTGAGAGGTGCACATTACCCTATGCCAGGAGCAGCCCAACCAGGTGTTTTGCCTCACAGACACAATTCTCTCTCAGCTTTCTTTGAGTGGTGGCGTCTATGCCAGCAGCGGTGCTTGGTCTGTCAGAAGAAAAGAAGGGAAGGCTCCATTCCTCCCCATGCATTCCTCACCCACCTGTAAAGGTATGTCTACACTACAAAGAAGATCGAAGCTGCCGCTGTCAATCTTCCAGGGTTTGAATTAATGGGTCTAGTGAAGACACTCTAATTTGAACTGAGGGAGCACTCTGGTAGATGCCAGTAGTCCTGCTTCCACGAGAAGTAAGAGAAATTGAAGGGAGAGTATTCACACTGCAGCGTGGACAGTGCCAAAAGTTGAGCTAATATACTTTGACTTCAGCTACTCAATTAATATAGCTGAAGTTGCGTATCTTAATTCGACCTTATCCCGTAGCGTAGCCATACGCTAAGTGAGAACTGAGAGCCTGTTTGATGTACTCCATATCACAGCATTTCCCGTAACTTTTTAACCGCTCTTTCCTATTTCCCAACAAGATAACTACACATGCTCCCCAGCACCCACCTTCCACAGTACTGATCTGTTCCCTCCCTAATGCTTCTGCAAAGCCAAGCGATGGTAAAAATAGTCTGTATATCAAGTTTCTGGAGCCTAAAAATGGCTGGTAAAATATATCTTGTCCCTGAGGTTCCTTTTTCTGTAACTGAGGGGTTCTGGGAAGCAACAAAGTTGGTGAGCCGCATGCTTTTTGTGCTGGAAGTTATAAGTGAGCAAATATCATGGCTGCATTTTTTCAAAAGCATGAGCTTTCTACTCTAGCATGTTGACATTCTAATGTGTGCTGATGGGCATGAATGTGACACAGTTATAAGGGACTTACTCTACTAAGATTTCCCTGCTGCATTTCCCCTTTGGCAGATCAGCTGCTGTTTTGCAGGTGAAATGGTCTGGTAGAAGCTTGTGGGTAGGAGGTTTAGTGGAGCACAAGAGAGAACCAAAGTAGAGCACTCTTGTCATGAGTGAATAATTATCCCTCACTAAGGCTACGTCTAGATTGCATCCCTTTTTAGTAAAAGGGATGCAAATTAGACGTATCACAATTGCTAATGAAGTGGGGATTTAAATCTCCCCCGCTTCATTAGCATAAAAATGGCTGCCGCTTTTTTTCGGCTTGGAGCTTTGCTGGAAAAAAGCACCAGTCTAGACGCGGATCTTTCGGAAAATAAAGCCTTTTCCGAAAGATCCCTTATCCCTCTTAAAATAAGTGATCTTTCGGAAAAGGCTTTATTTTCCAAAAGGTCCGCGTCTAGATTGGCGCTTTTTTCTGGCAAAGCTTCGAGCCGAAAAAAAAGCAGCAGCCATTTTTATGCAAATGAAGCAGGGGAGATTTAAATCCCCGCTTCATTAGCAATTGCGATACGTCTAATTTGCATTCCTTTTACGAAAAAGGGATGCAATCTAGACGTAGCCTAAGTGATTCTCAATTACAATATATCTTGCTAAGAAAAAGTGAGACCGTGTTGGGATTTCTGTGCAGGTAGCATCAAAAGATGTCTGGATTGTGGGATCTAGAATAATTTATTTAAGCTGAATAGAAAATGGAGAAAAAATGTTCAATATAAGCCATTTAGGTTTGAAAGCAAGTTCTGATTTAACCATTTGCCTTACGCTTTTTCATTTATTTCCTCTGATTTTTAACCAGTGTGAATTCTCTGCCATCCCCCCAAAAAACACAATTAAGCTTGAATATTCAGCAAAAGAAAATTTGAAATTAAATAATAAGAAATGTGCAATTCATGCAGTGTTGGTTAGCTATGTACATCATTCAGCCAAAGAACAGAAATTAATACCATAGACTCATATAGCTGAATGTAAAAGGATAACAACAAATATCTGCTATGAACTAATTGCAAACCAAGAATTATTTACTTGAAAAATACTCATGAAATTTTAAGTAATATATAAATATTCACCAAGGACCAAAAGGAAAGATGATAAAATTCATCAAATACAATTTTGTGTTGCAAATTGTTCATTCAGCATCAATATTAATACAAAACTTTAACATAGTTGCTAGACCATATATCACACAAACAAATCTAAATGACTGCCAGTTACATTCTACAGCACATATTTCTCTAATTTACAATAATTTGTAGAAAATATTATGTGAAATAAATTCAATTTCCAATTCCAAACATCTTTATTCTACACTAGCAGATTTACTTGGTGTTGCTTGGGTTCTTAACTCAATCAAGCGTAAGTTTTTGTTGTTGTTGTTGTTTTATAAATAAGAGGAACATGTGTAGGCTTTATTTAAATGAGTGTATTTTTCAAAAATGCAGTAATATTTTTATGAAGCTAATTTTTATTTTGGATTTCTTAAAAAAGGGATTGTTAAAATGTTTCCATTTAATTTTTTTAGTAATTTTTTAAAATGGCAGTCCATCAAGCAGTGTCCCATATAAGCTGCGCACCTGTGTGGCTACTCAGGAGAAATTGAAATGCTACCCTGCTGATTAGCAGAGCCCACAGCTAGGTTTTGTGTTTC
This sequence comes from Pelodiscus sinensis, assembly GCF_052426305.1. NCBI lineage: Eukaryota > Metazoa > Chordata > Testudines > Trionychidae > Pelodiscus > Pelodiscus sinensis. The sequence continues at coordinate 10,894,212 of NC_143055.1, forward strand.
TATTGGTGGTGCACATTTGTATATGTCCCAGTGCACATAAAAATAATGTATCCCGCACATGGATGAAAAAGATTTGAGAGAACACTGCCATCAAGTGAAGGCTAGGACTATAATAGAGTTTAAAGAGAAGCTAGATAATTTCATGGAGGTTAGGTCCATAAATGGCTATTAGCCAGGGGATAAAATGGTGTCCCTGGCCTCTGTTTGTCAGAGGCTGGAGAGCGATGGCAGGAGACAAATAGCTTGATCATTGTTTTCGGTCCACCCTCTCTGGGGCACTTGGTGCTGGCCACTGTCGGCAGACAGGATACTGGGTTAGATGGACCTTTGGTCTGACCCAGTACGGCCGTTCTTATGTTCTTATGTTAAGTGTATTTTGTCTTCATCTCTATAAACTCTTACCATTTGCTATGTTTTAACAAATTACGGCTATAGTCAATTTGGTTTCCAATAACATTTTCTTCTACTTTTCCTACCATAAACATTGATTTAGCTGTACCAAAACAGACATTCAGAATGCTTAGGAGAAGTCATGCACAAATCTCTTTAGTCTTCCCTTTGCCCTATGTTCCCCACCAATCAACTTGAAAGATGCTCTATAAAGCAAAGCAAAAGACAGGGAATTATGTCCCATTTGGGACCATGAAGCTCAATTGGTATAAACTGACATAACTCCAATTCAAGTAATTGGAGCTAGAGTGATTTGCACCAGCTGAGTATCTAGCCTTTGACTGGCTATGATGTGTATAAAGACTTTTTGATTTTATGTCTATGCTTGTTTCTTACATTAGAAATCCAATCCTTGACTACATTGTTTCCTCTTGCCCCCGCCCCCTGGAAGTATCCTGATCTCCCTGGAGAAATGGTTGGGTTATGGCACTGAAGACATACTTAACGTCTGCTCCTTTATCATGTTCTCTACCTCAGAAATGCATTTCACCTACAAGAATAAGCTGAAGACCCTCATCATCATGTCTTGGCACTTCACAGTGGATCTGCTGAGGAGCAGCCATGTAGAGGAAACAGAGTTAAGTAGCACCCCAGTGCTGGCCATTGCTGGGGCAGAGAAAGGTCTGTAGATGTGGATTCTAACCCCAATACTCCATAAACTAGAATAGCATGCAAAGGGGAAGGAGGAGCATTATGCATGATCACCATATCCAGGTCCTCAGATTTGATTGTGTCTTCCCATCCACTTCTGACTCAAACTATCTGTACCTCAAGCACTTGAATTTTATGTAAGTAGGGCACATTCCATTCACACTGGAATTCTCCCTGCTCCACAGCCAACCTATCTCGTTCAGACTTCACTGTCTATTCCCCAGACCCTGTTTCCACGTTTTACTGCTCAACCTGTTTTTACAACAGCACAGCTCTTTTTTTCAGATCTCATCTTTTACTGACCTTTCTACCAAAGCCAAACCATGCTCCTCATAAAAAAATCCTGATCCCGTAAGTAATCTTGATAATGGTCTACTATATATGTAACCCCCTTTTTCTTCCCCGGGTTACTTGGGAGCAGGTCACACTCATAGATGTGCCTGGACGCCTGATGATTTTAACCCAAAATGAGATCCTGAGCACCCCAGTAGTGATGGTGTTTAATTTGGGGGAAAAAACCCTTTCCACCCCCTTGCTGCAGTCCCTTGCTCGTAATGAATGCACAAATGGCGGTGCCTCCACTTGGCTGGCCTGGCACACGATCACTGGTGTGCCTTGAGAGCCTCCAGGAACATACTCATTCCAACTATAACCTGGATCTAATTCCAGAACAACTACAAATCATATACATCTAATAGAATACTTTAAAATAAACAATCTTTACTTAACTTAAATAAACAGGGGTTAACAGATTAGCAACGAACGGCATTAACAAAACGCATAACACTAATTGACGCTTATATAGCTAACATTTGTACTGCCAACATTGATCCCACCCCAGAGTGTGCACACCCCTGGACTCACAGTCCCAAGACTCTTGCTTGCATTGGCGCGCTGATGTTGCAGCTGTAGTGGAGATTCGGTCCAGGCTAGACAGCAGCTCTGTCCCAGGCAGCACTTTTTCAACAAAGCCCAAAAACTTACTGCCTCATGCTGTGCCTATTGGGAGCAGCCTGCTAAATCCCAGTTCCAACAGGCATCTAGTCCCGGTCTGTCCCTGCACTCCAACAGCCCCTGGACTGGATCACTCTCCTTGGCAGCAGCCTGGCTCCCCCTTCGGTTCCAAACTCCAAGGCAGAGTCCCAGACTGCTAGGCCTCTTTTATTCATGCACATGGAGAGAGAGTCATCTCCCACACAAGAGTCCTTCCTTCCTGTTTTTCCCAAGGGCTCATGGGAATTGTAGTCTGGATTGCAGCACACAGGGTCTTTCCAGGGAAAAAACAGAGGCCCCTTTAGTAAGGGGACTACATATATTTTAGGGAGTTTTTTGTTTGTTTGTTTCATTAAGAACTCCTCCTAAATGGTGAGAGCTAGGAGCAACGCATTTTGTATACCGCTTTCTCTTATCATAACTTAAAGCAGTGTAAGGGTTTGGTTGTGCCAGGAAAATGGGATGTGCCTAGAATGGGATTGCTTCTCAATAAACCAAACAGAAAAGAGACAGAATCACCAAATCAAGTACAGGTCTCAAAACTGACATAACTGAGCACATATCGATAGAGACTGAACCAAGATGAGTCAGAAAAATAGGATGAACCTGGAATAGGACTGCTTTATATAGGGCATCTTTAAAGTTTATTGGTGGAGAAAATAGGGAAAAGGGAAGACTAACGAGATTTGTGCGTAACTTCTCCTAGGCAGTCTCAATGTGACCTTCAGTTCTTTGTGGCTTGTTCTAGTATGTGTATCGATAAAGTTATTTATACATCTCTATTTTTGCCAAACTATTATTCTACATATTTACTCCTAATCTGTGCTTCATCTGTCTGAAGTCTGCATCTCAGCTGTCTTTTTGCTGCAAGTGCTCTACATAAAACAAATTATGAAAAGAGAGCAAGGGGGGAGGTTGTGAATTGAAAGCAGAAAAAAAGAGGTAAAGGAAAAGAAAGGAAGGCAGAAAAAGAGATGCAGGAGAGACCTTGGAGATAGGGCAAGAGAGCAAGGAAATAGCCTTTGGAAGAAAAAGAAAGAGAATTTGAAAGTCACAATAGCATGAGTAGAAGAAAGCGGGAGGTATGGATTTAATTCATTAGAATGAACATTGTACCTGCTGGAGTACAACCTTCCTTCTCAGTAGGTCAGTCCACTGCATGGCCATAATCAATACTTCTCTGCGGTATGAGCCTCGTGGACAGCTACAGATATTTTTGGCTGGCTTGGGTCTTTTGTTCTTGATGGAATAGAATGAAAAGTTACATCTCTGTTTTATATAGTTAGTGTTTCCCCTTAACTTATGATTAGAAACCTTGGAGCAAAGCAAATTTAATAAGGACCTCAGTTAGTGTAAATTAGTGCAGCCATACCAAAATCAATGAAGTTCTGACTATTTACATCTGCTGATGATCTGGCCAAAAAGTTCCAGTAACTTAATTTTTATTCAGAAAGGTGTCTTACATAGCTGGTAAAATTTAGACATTTTCAGATCTTGCATAGGAAGGTATATTTATTTTAACTAGGAATGTTAATAAAAGTTGTATTCATTTCTCCTTTTAAGACCCATATTTATTAGGGATCTGGTCAACAAATAATATTGATTTAGATTTAGATTGTGGCATTGCATATATATAAAACTCTTAATTCATTAAAGCTACTAAAAGATACTTTCCAGCAAGTACCTTAATTAACTGTATAGCCTTACAACTCTCCAGTGACTAAGGAGAACATAAAGTATTGGAACACTCAGTATATGGTTAACAATCTAAATTACACCATTGTCTTATTATAACAGACAATATATCATCCTAAAAACTGGGAAATTATTGTGGCAGGCACCTCCTAGACATTATAGTTAAGGTTCCATTTTAAATCCCCATTTTTGCATGCACACACCTTCCAAAACAAACACTTTGATGGCTGTAGTTTTCTATGTGTGTGTAACGAGCTGTGCCACTCACTGTCCACATCTCCATCAAGTGACTTGCACACAGAGATAGGAATGTACCACTGCTATTGTCTAGAGTAATGCTCCTAGGCTGTGTCCAGACTCAGGGTTTTTTTCCGGAAAAGTAGCCTTTTTCCGAAAAAACTTCCCTTGCGTCCAGACTCAAGCCACGTTCTTTCAAAATTAAATCGAAAGAACGCGGCTTTTCTTTTGATGGCGGTAAACCTCATTTCACGAGGAAGAACGCCTTCTTTCGAAAGTTCCTCTTTCGAAAGAAGGTGTTCTTCAATGTAAATAGGGCTTCTTCAAAAGAGAGCATCCAGACTCACTGGATGCTTTCTTTCGAAAAAGCAAGCCGCTTTTTCGAAAGTTCAACATGCAGTCTAGACGCTCTCTTTCGAAAGAGGCTCTTTCGAAAGAGGCTTGCAGTCTAGACATAGCCCTATTGCTCACGTGATAGAGCTTCATGATTCTAGCATGGAAGACAGTCTTCAGTGATGAGTCATTACAGTTGATCTATGCCAAGAGAAATGTCACAGGAAAGTATAAGACACATGCCAGTGGTTGGGATTTTCAGGAAAACGGAGAAAAAACTATAGAGATGCAGGTATATAAAATACAATCCTTGGTTATGTATACATGAGTATCTATATCACATGTTCTTGAATACAGCTATAACATAAATGACTGAATCAGCACCATACATATCAACAGTGATGAAGTTCGGGTACCAGCCTTACCCTGCAAGATCTACCTCCTCCTGTTTTTAGCCTTTCTACTGCACAGACATATCTGCAGATAAATCTGGCAGTTGCTTCTTCCATAAGTGGCTCTAACTTGACAACTCATCACTTAGCCTAATATTTCCTACTAAAATTAAGATTTATAATGAAAATGCTATTTTCAGCCTTATTTTTCAAACAATATCAGCTGTGATGCTATTTTGGAATCGTTCATGCGATTGCTTCCTTTTTTTCTGAACTATGTGCAAATTCTGAAATAATATTTTTCCATTACCCAGAGTCCCCCAAAACCTTTTGAGGTTAGTAAACTATATCTAAGAGTTCCAAGAAGATCTACATCTCCATTTGAAATTTTTCAATGGGTGCACAATGAAAAAAAAAAACAATGTTGAAAACCAACACCTCGATGTAGCAAAACTCTTTCCCCATTAACTAGGTTAATATTTTAGCTTTGCTCTTGGTTGGTAGGTTTGAGTGCTTTGAAATATTGTTCTCTTTGTTTGTCTCTACTTCCCCTTGTGAAACTGGTCCTATCCTGTGAGCCAAGCTATTTCCTGACTCTCCTGCATTACACAAGTTTTACTCTTGCTCTGAAAATGAAATTTAGAATAACACCAGGGACTCGCTCCCTTAGAGATGGCACTAAAATTTGAGGGTTACATCCTGGCTCTGTTGAAATGGAGTGATTTGTCACTCTGATCACTGTGAAGATGTTTATTGTCAGAAATGTACAGTGATGAGATAGTATTTGATTTCAATGCTAGGCCAATGCATAAAGCTACAGATCTAAGTTTAAATTTTATCTCCTCAAAACAAACGATGAAATGCTCTCCTGAGATTGCATTATGGAACGAGCCATTCAAATATCCAAGCAGAACCTACTTCATTACAAAAATACCCCACTCTGACCAAATATGACTAGCTGTCACCTATCACCCCAAACCCTTATGGAGTATCATCAAACAATTACAGCCCATACTTGGTGGACATCATCCTGAAATAAACTTATCCTAAACTCCCTCTTCTGGACTTCAAAAAACCCTCCACCCCCTGTAAGTGCATCATCAGATGCAAACTCCTTGCAGCACAGAATATACCAACTCAATGTGGTACAAACACTGCCAGAACAACAGATGCAAAGCCTGCAGACATATCTTCACTGCTACTGTGATCAACATTCCCCCACAACACAACTTTCAAGCTCTGTGAGTCTTATACACACTTATCACAACACATGGCATACTTCATCTAGTGCACTAATTACCCCAATAATTACATGCTGAAGCTAGTTAGTCCGGCACTCAGTGGTCAGGCAACATCCATGGTTTGGCATGATTTTAGTTAACCAGATGTCCACTTATCATGGGTTTGACCAAGTTTTCTGTAGTTCCATAAAGTTTGTTTATAGCCACCAGTCTTGGATCTCAATGTTCTATTCTGTGATTAAGCTCTAATATGCACCTTAATTTGTTCTAAGAGACCCGTAAGCTGTAGAAGTGTTGGTAATGCTACTACACAACATTGTCCTCCCATGATTCGGCAAATTCTCTGGTTCGGCACCAGTCAAGTCCCAAGGATGCCAGAATAGAGAGATTCAATCTGTACTATGTAGGTGAAATCAGACAATCACTATGCTCTTGAATGAACTCATACAGAAAAAAAATGATCCAAGACACTCTATCACCTGTGAGTGAATGCTTTTCACAGAGCTATCATTCCATATCTGACCTATCAGCTCCCATCCTCAAAAGAAACCTGCACACTTTCAAAAAGATGAGCCTGAAGGCTTAAATTCATATCTTTGCTGGAAAATCATGGATTACATCAGAACATAAAAACAGCCATACTGGGTCTGACCAAAGGTCTATCTAGCCCAGTATCCTGTCTGTTGATAGTGTGCAGAGGGAGGCATCACAACAGGTAATCCTCACATGATCCCTCCCCTGTCTCCCACTTCCAGAGAAAGGGTATGTCTACACTACCCTCCTAGTTCGAACTAGGAGGGTAATGTAGGCATACCGCACTTGTAAATGAAGCCCGGGATTTGAATTTCCTGGGCTTCATTTGCATAAGCCGGGCGCCGCCATTTTTAAATCCCTGCTCGTTTGAACCCCGTGCCGCGCGGCTACACGCGGCACAGACTAGGTAGTTCGGACTAGGCTTCCTAGTCCGAACTACCGTTACTCCTCGTGGAATGAGGAAATAGCATGAATGAATTCGAAATAGCATAGCACTTTCTCATTTCATGAGGAATAACACCAAATAGCTATTTTGAAATAAGTGCTGTGTAGACACTTATATCAAAATAGGGGACCTCCAGGGTGCCCTGGTGGCCACTCCAGCCTCAACCAAGAACACTTCTCTCCCTCCTCCACTACTGGAGCCCTTAAAGGGGTTGACTCTGGCAACAGTGCCTGTGCCAGCCCCAAGCCTGCCAGCCCACAGACAACAGTCACTGACTCTGACCCAGTGACCCCAAAACATGAGCCAGCAAGCCACTGGCAGCCAGCCTTCCACTGCTCCCCAGGAGCAGTCTGCCAGCTTCCAGGAGCCTGACAGGGCCCAGAGAAGGTGGGTGCCTTCCTGGTCCAGGGTGGAGATTGTGGACCTTATTCAGGTTTTGGGGGGATGCCCCCAACATCTATGATCTCCACACTACACAGAGGAACGTGGCCGTCTATGGCAGGATAGCTGCCAGCCTGGCCACCAAAGGCCACATGTGAACCCAGGAGCAGGTTTGCATGAAAATCAAGTTGGTCTGGTGAGACCCCCAACCCTGATCTTCCCCTCCCCCTTCTTCCCCTTGCTTCCCCCTTCCAGCTCTCTCCTCCAAGGTTTCCCCTCCCTTCTCCCACCCTCTCTTCTCCCCTCTCCTGCCTCCCTTCCCTTATCTCACCAGAGTTTCATCCCCTTCACCCCCAGTTTTGTTAAATAAAGAGAGCTTGTGTTCATGAAAATATGTTTATTTTATTTTACATCAGGAAGGGGAGTTAGGGAGGTGTAAGTGGAAGGATGTGAGGGAGGAATGAGGCACAAGCCCCCAGTGGGGCAGACCAGGGAGGCTCTTAGTGCTCCTCAGGGTGGAAGCTCTCCTGCAGGGCCTCCTGGATACTGACAGCCCCCTGATGGACCTCCTGGATGGCAGCCTGCAGAAAGTGCAGCCAGGCTCGCAGCAACGCATCCAAGAGAAGCATCAGAGTGCCCGGGGGAAGCTCTGGTTCCATGATGAAGAGTGCTGTAGTGTCCCGAGTGAGGGCATCCAGAGCATGCAGAGACAAAATGCTTTGCTGTCCCTCATCGAGGTAGACAAGCAAGCAGGGAAACCTGAGAACTGGCTGTCCTGGGGGGTGGCGGTCTCTTTAAGCACACGTTTCAGCTAGCCTCAGGCAGCAGCCACACAAGGTAACTCATGACCTGCTGCCCTGCCCGAACCGGTTCCGGCCGGCCTTAAATGCTATTCAGTGTTCTATCAGTGTGGACACGCTATTTTGAAATAGCAAAACACTATTTTGAAATGCATTTTGTGTGTAGACGCATTATTTCGAAATAAACTATTTCGAAATAACACTTCAGTGTCGACATACCCTAATATCCTAGGACCAACAAGGCTACAACAACACTGCATATTCTCCTGAAGAAGCATTTGGAGAGGTCAAGAACAATGGGTCTCTGAACAACCTCTCGTATGATAGGTGGAAATCTCTCAGGCATGGATCTATATTGACTGTGAAATTCTCTTGTAGTCTTGGCTTGGAGCTAATCAACCAAATGGGGAGTGAACTGATTTCCATCCTCTTTCTCCCCTCAGTTTTATAAAATCCTGAGTGTGTTTGTATTGAAGTCTCCATGGTTACCCCGAGTGCAGCTTGTTTTCAAATGCCAATGGTTTCTTCTGCATGGAGGGTATAGGAGGAATGCAATTTGTTTGAGGTACAGGAATGTCACTGATAAATCTTACCTTCACTGCAACGATGGGCCTCCAGCTAAGGTTTTACACACAATATTACAAAATAAATCCTTAGGAGGCTTTAGTCAGCTATAGAGTTCCAGGTCAAGTCGCAATCTTTTTTCCTCTTTGAGTATAGATCCCACTGTGACCCTATAAGCTTTGACTGGCCTTTCACAGAGGGTTGTCCGCAATATCTCATTCTTATTACATCAGGGCAGAAAGCAAACATGGATAACATAGGGCAGGGTAAGGAGTAGCAGGGAAAGGTCACAGTACCCTCCATGTGATAACATCCACTCTGCTCAAAAACCATTGCCATATTAGCTGTTCAGGCGCCACACAACTTGGGTGTGAATATTATTGTAACCTATTCTAGAGATGGATTTGTCTATAGACAATGAGGTTGAAGTATAGGTTGAGTCAAAAGATTCATCTCATTGTAAGGTTGTGCACGGCAGGGAAGGAGCCATTGCTCAATGAAATACGTCTTGCTTGTAGTAATTTACTGCTAGCCTTTAGCAGTAGTAGATTATACGTGTTGAGTGCAGGTGCAGTCTCAACTATCACAATAATGGGGGAAACAAAGGCTCTGACACTCCCTTCTTCTTCTAGGGGAGGGGAATAAGTGAGTATTTCCAAAGAGTCAATTATCCCACACAGAGATTTAAGAATAGTGATAGAAATGTAGCCATGTTAGTCTGGGGTAGCTGAAGCAAAATGCAGGACAATGTAGCACTTTAAAGACTAACAAGATGGTTTATTAGATGATGAGCTTTCGTGGGCCAGACCCACTTCCTCAGATCAAATAGTGGAAGAAAGTAGTCACAACCATATATACCAAAGGATACAATTAAAAAAATGAACAAATATGAAAAGGACAAATCACATTGCAGAACAGGAGGGGGATGCGGGGGGGGGGAGGAAGGAAGGTAAGTGTCTGTGAATTGATGATATTAGAGGTAGGGAGAGTGGGATGTTTGTGAGTTAATGGTATTAGAGGTGATAATTGGGGAAACTATCTTGGTAATGGGTGAGATAGTTCAAGTGTTTGTTGAGTCCTTTTTGGAAAGTGTCGAATTTTAACATGAATGACAGTTCAGAGGATTCCCTTTCAAGTGCAGATGTAAAAGGTCTTTGTAGCAGAATGCAGGTGGTTAAGTCATTGACAGAGTGTCCTTTCTGGTTAAAATGACAAGAAACTGTTTTTTCTTTGTGATCTTGTCTGATATCTGTTTTGTGGTCATTAATCCTTTGGCGAAGTGTCTGAGATGTTTGTCCAATGTACATAGCAGACGGACACTTTCAGCACATGATAGCATAGATTATATTTCTGGATGCGCAGGAATATGTGTTCTTGATCTTATAACTCACTTGGTTAGGTCCAATAATGGTATCAGCAGAATGAATATGTGGACAAAGCTGGCAACGGGGTTTGTTGCAAGGGAAGGTACCAGGGTTGGTATTAGTGTGGTATGTCCTGTGGTGGTTGGTAAGAATCATCTTGAGGTTAGGTGGTTGTCTATAGGAGACTATGGGTCTGTCTCCCAGAGCCTCTTTGAGTATGGTATCCTGTTCCAGTATAGGCTGTAGTTTATTGATAATGTGTTGGACAGGTTTAAGTTGGGGGTTGTAGGTGATGACAAGTGGTGTTCTATTGTTGGTTTTCTTGGGTCTGTCTTGAAGTAGATGGTTTCTAGGTATTCATCTGGCTCTTTCAATTTGCTTTTTTATTTCTCTGGGTGGGTAGTTGAGGTTTATAAATGCTTGGTAGAGATCCTGAAGCTTCCGGTCTCTGTCAGTGGGATTAGAGCAGATGCGGTTGTATCGAAGGGCTTGGCTATAGACGATGGATCGTGTGGTGTGTTCTGGATGGGAGCTGGAAGCATGTAGGTAACTATATGAGTCGGTGGGTTTTCTGTAGAGAGTGGTGTCTAATTTTCCATTGTTGATTTGTACTGTGGTGTCCAGGAAGTGGATCTCTCGTGTAGAATGGTCCAGGCTGAGGTTGATGGTGGGGTGTAGGTTGTTGAAATCTCTGTGGAATATCTCCAGTGTTTCTTGGCCATGCGTCCAGATCATAAAGATGTCATCGATGTACCGTAGGTAGAGGAGGGATGAAAGGGGACGGGAGTTGAGGAAACGTTGTTCTAGGTCAGCCATAAAGATGTTAGTATACTGTGGGGCCATGCGTGTACCCATGGCTGTGCCGCTGATCTGGAGGTATAAGTTGTTCTCAAACTGGAAATAATTGTGGGTGAGAACAAAGTTACATAGGTCTGCTATCAGGTTGGCAGTAGTGTCCTCTGGGATAGTGTTTCTAATTGCTTGTAATCCGTCTTCATGTGGGATGTTGGTATATAGAGCTTCTACATCCATGGTGGCAAGGATGGTATTATTGCGGAGGTTATCGATGTTTTGTACTTTCCTTAGGAAGTCAGTAGTGTCTCGGAGATAGCTGGGGGTATTGGTTACGAAGGGTTTGAGAAGAGTGTCTACATAGCTGGATAGACCAGTAGTGAGCGTGCCAATACCAGAGATGATGGGACATCCGGGGTGCCCAGGTTTATGGATCTTGGGAAGTAGATAGAACAATCCTGGTCGGGGGTCAGAAGGTGATTCTGTGTGGATTTGTTCCCGAGTAGCTGTGGGGAGGCTTTTAAGGAGACAGTGTAGTTTCTTTTGGTATTCCAAGGTGGGATCAGAGGGGAGAGGTTTGTAAAATGTGGTGTTGAGAGTTGAGAGTTGAGAGTTGTCTGGTTGCCTCCTGGTTATAGTCGGCCTTATTCATAATGACCACAGCACCCCCTTTGTCAGCTGGTTTGATTACAATGTCCAGGTTGTTTTTGAGACTCTGGATGGCATGGTGTTCAGCGCTGCTAAGATTGTGTGTCGCTTGTTGTCGTTTGCGAATAATGTCAGTCTGTGCGTTGTTGCGGAAGCTGTGTATATAGAAATCCAGATTGTAATTCCGACCGTCAGGGGGAGTCCATATAGAATTATTTTTCCTTTGGTGTTGATAGGGGGGATCTGGTAGGTCAGATTGATGTTCAGTGGTAGTTTGGAAATATTCTCGGAGATGGAGGCAGCGAAAAAAAGCCTCAAGGTCACCACAAAATTGTATCCAGTTTGTGGGGGACGTGGGGCAGAAAGAGAGACCCCGGGACAAGACAGACTCTTCTGCTGGATTGAGTTTGTAGCTGGAGAGGTTAACAATATTATCCGGTGGGTTGAGGCAGTTGCTGTTGTAGCCAGTGGTATGGAGCAGGTTAGAAAATTTATTGTCTTTTCTTTGTTGTAGGGAATAGCTACAGAGATTTAAGGAATGGTCCATTTCTTCCTTAAGCCCCTATGTAAATCTGCAGTCTGAGTCGAGCTCTAGCTTTTATTTTGGATGTTGTCTTATTAATACTATACTCCAAATGATACTCTTTATAGATAGGCTTGGAAGAGTTAGATTTTTATCAAGAAATACTGCTAAATACACATTTCACTGTACACACAGAAATGGAAGAATATATATCTCTGTAGATAATAATCAAAATTTACAGACTGACAAAATAAGAACAATCTTGCATGAGAACTTATCAGAGTTTGAGATAAGGTTATTTAGTTTTGTATTTTGACAGACAATTTGTGTTATAATAATTACAAAGCTTTAACTTATTTTAATCTTAATGTTACTAAAGTTGACTAATTGTGTGACCCTTCCTCCCAAGTTCCCATGGCTACAAAAATTTAAATCCATAAGAATAGAAAAAAATGCGTAGCCACCAAATTTTGCACAACTGTGAACATATAAAATGGAAATAATGCTTAAAAATAAGCATCAATATTATCTATAGAAATTATAACAAAAAAAAATCTGCCAAGCCTCTTCATAGAGCCTATAAAGGATAGCATCAGACAAATTAGAAGCTCTGAGCAAGTGAGAAAATATTTTTACTCAGTTTACTATATATATATTTAACATGAAAAAGGCAAATTTCTAAATCATCTGCTATTATTTTAATAGTTATGTTTAAATTTAGTGTTTTGTTGTTCTGCAACTATATTCCCTACAGTTTTAGATATTTTTAATTACCACTCTTGGCATTTAGAGTAAATTAAATTTGATTAGGATCACATATTGGCATATTAAAGTTTAAGTCAAAATTACATGTGTTAGCAAGAAATTGATGCCAGTTTCCAGTATATTTTTGGCTATTTGTTTGATGGAGTCTGTCTGTTTTTCAGGAGTGATTTTCTTCTGATTAAATCAGTTACTGTTCTTAATCACGTACATTTTGTTCTTTTAAAATTTTGTCTTTTCTTGTTAGCACAGCCACCATGGGGAAGTAGTCACTTACTCTATGAGTAACTCCATTGTTTTCAATGGTTCAAACTGATAAATAAGTTACTACTCAATGTGAGCAACAGTGTCAGAATCTGAGACTATTTTAGCCTTGTAAAAGTTGAAATAATTCATTAGTCTTTTGCGTTACATTAGATTTTTAACTTTCTTTAGTGGACTTCAACTGTGTCTTTTTCTTTTGACTATAGAGGTAATATTGTTCTCTGTACTACATCTGCAGAGAGTATGAATTGCCACTACAAGTTTTTGTGCTCATTTGCTTTTTTCTTAAGTCTATGGTTTTTTTTCTATGTTGATACCAAATATGTGTAATATTATGTATTATAAAAAAGACAAGATGGTTAAAGTAATAATGTATATTTGACCAACATCCATTGGTGAGTAATATAAGCTTCCAAGCTTTTCTTCAGGTCTGGGTCAAAAACAGTTCTTATGGACAACAGTTCTTCTCTTCTCAGATATTAACAGATTCCCAAACATGAAGAAAAACTTTTGCTCTCTCACCAACACATGCTGATGAAACTTATTATTTCAACAACCTTATCTCTCTAATATCCTGGGACCAGCCTGTCCATGACAACATTGCATAAGCACAAACAACAAACCAAAACAACTCAAGGATGAGAGTAGTAAAAAAAAAAAAAAAAGTAGGCAAATGGTGCTATGGTGAAATCCAAATATACAACATATTCTACAATGTGTTAATTTTTGCTTACTTCATAATCTGGTTCTTTGCGTGTTTTTTCAAGCACAATTTGAAATATATGATATCTTCCACAATCCTGTTTGAATTAGAAGCACCAGGGAATTCTTCCAAAGGAAAATGAGCAGAAAGCTGTATGGAATTTATGTACATTTGAAATGTTGAGAAGAACATAGTTGAAATTTTAATTGAAAAAATCAGCAGGGAAAAAAGTTTATGATTTATTTCTCCCCGTGTTCTAACCAGCTCTAAAAATTAGATTTTGCAAGATGTGGATGGAAAAGCACTTCATATTGAGGATAATTTAGACAGAAGAAGAACATCACATAAGACAAAAACTTGAAGGGATCAAAGCTGTAGGTCAAAAATTCAAAAGAAAAAATGTATATTGCAAGAAACCCATCTGTGATTTGTAGGATGCGGTTGATAAAATGAGCAGAGGGGAAGCACGTCTAGAACAATCCAAACCTTTAAGGCCCTAAAAATATATTACATTGAGGGTCTAGAACCCTAATATTAATATCTAAGGGGGTGTCTAGACTACAGGGATTTTTCGAAAAAAGTAGCCTTTTTTCGAAAAAACTTCCCCTGAGTCTAGACTGCTGCCGTGTTCTTTCAAAAGTAAATCAAAAGAATGAGGCAGTTTTTTCAACCACAGAAAACCTCATTTTATGAGGAAGAACACCTTTTTTCTAAAGTGCTCTTTCGAAAAAAAGGTGCTATGTAGTACAAACTGTGCTTTTTCGAAAGAGAGAATCCAGACTGCCTGGGTGCTCTCTTTCGAAAAAGCGACTTGCTTTTTCGAAAGTACCAGTTGTAGTCTAGATGCTCTTTTTTGAAAGAGGCTTTTTCAAAAGTAGCTTTCGAGAAAGCCTCTTTTGGAAGAGGTTTGCAGTCTAGACATAGCCTAAGTTTTGTATGAAGAGGAGAGAGGCAGGGTGGGAGTCATTGAAGTTAGAGAAGACAAGACCCAAGTAATCATATTAGGAGTCGATGAGGGCCTGATGTAAGTTTTAGTTATCAAGACTGAGAGGAGGGGACAAATCTACTTAATGCCGTGAAGGGAAGAACAAGGAGATTTGAACCTGGCCTATGTGGCAGAATGAGTGAGAGGAGTTGAAAATGACTCCCTGATTGTCAGCCTGAACGATGAAGTTGATTATGGTGCTATCAATGGGAATAGGAGGGTATTGAGAGTGTGGGACTGAGAAGGATAAAACGGGGGGAGGGAGGGAATAGGAGTTCAGTTTTCACCCCACTGAGTTTAAATTGCAGACAAGACATCTGAGAACAATGTCCAAGGGGATATGTCTAAGTATGTGATGCTGAGGCCTAATACACATCACCATGCTGTGTTTTACAAATGGCTGGATTGAACCCACTGCTTTTTACAGTAAGATCAGGTTTTTTTTTTTAATCTCACTTGCTTTATTCCACACCCACCTAATTCCTTTTAAAGCTCATACCTCCACATCTAAATATCCATATGATCCTGTCAGAGCTTAAATAGACTCAGAGCTCAGCTGGTAAGAGTCTTGTTACTAATAGACTGCTTCTGCCAGCAGCTAATCACTAAATGAAATGTTTGGACCTCAGGAGATAGTCTGAAGTTTATATTTAATCTATATGGATATACTCAATATGGCATTTTACAATTACTGAGAGAAGGAGTTAATGAACAGTCGAAAGTTTCATTATATTTCTAAGCCTGTTTCATGCACTGCAATATAAGAATCCTGCACAAACCGGGGCTTTTAAAATGAGGCAGTGAATGTAAATCTCACTAGTCCTGATTCATTTCAAGTATAGACTGCCGTGGCCTACATGAGAACCTTTATAATTTTGTAGAACGGAGGACAAAGTGCAACTATATTAGCCTTATTATATAAGAGTAGAATACACACAGACATAGGCATACTCCAAAAAAGGGGGGGAGGGTAGAGAATAAAAAAGAGAATACCTTATTGCCTCTATATAAATCCATGGTACGCCCACATCTTGAATACTGTGTACAGATGTGATCGCCTCAGCTCAAGAAAGATATCTTGGCACTGGGAAAGGTTCTGAAAAGGGCAACAGAAATGACGAGTGGTTTGGAATAGGTGTCATATGAAGAGAGATTAAAAAGACTGGGACTTTTCAGTTTAGAAAAGAGGAGACTAAGGGGGGGGTATGATAGAGTTCTGTAACATCATGACAGGTATGGAGAAAGTGAATAAGGAAAAAATACTTGTTCCCATAACACAAAAACTAGGGGGTCACCAAATGAAATCAGTAGGTAGCAGGTTTAAAACAGACAAAAGGAAGTTTTTCTTCACACAGAGCACTGTCAACCTGTGGAACTCCTTGCCAGAGGATGTGGTGAAGATAAAGACTTTAACAGGGTTCCAAAAAGATACATTTATGGAGGTTATTAGCTAGGCTCCGTAGGAAAGGTGTCCCTAGCCTCGGTTTGTCAGAATCTGGAAAGGGATGACAGGAAAGGGATCTCTTGATGATTACCTGTTTCTGTACACTCCCTCTGGGGTATCTGGCATTGACCAGTCAGAAGGCCGGATGCTGGACTAGAGGGCCTTTGGTCTGATATGGCTGTTGATATGTTCTTATGTTTATTATTTGAATAGGATTTTATGAATCCCTGCCTCTATCACCAGAATTTCCGCACAATCCCGCATTGAACTCAAAGGGGAGCTCTGCTGGTTGCTTCTCTGTCCTGTTCAGATGCAGGTATTGCCTCACCTCAAGCTGGGAGTAGAATTCCAAGGCTCTGGATGTCAGTACCTGGTGGAGGAAAATCATAGCAGCTGTGTGGGTAGATTCTGAATGCAACTGGCTTCTTTTATTCACATTTAGCACCTTCTCAATTACCTGAATAGTGAGGAGGAGAGACATAGATTATCTAATATATAAAGGAGAATGCTTGTAAATTTGTGCGCTAATAATTTGGACACTATAAGAGCTACCGCAAACAAACTTTGCATGAGATAACCTTTCATCCAGGAGAAGGTTTTAAGGGACTGTGGGAGGGAAAAGATGAGAGACCGATGCCTCTCCCCGGGACTGCACGGAGCTTGGCAGTGAGGGGAGAAGCAGCTTCCTGGGGGAAGCAGCGGGGACAGTCACTCACTAAGGCCGGTGGAGAGACAAGGAAGTGGAGGGCGAGCTCGGGCGCCAGCAGCAGCCCTTCCCCCTCTCTCCCCTCAGACCCCTCACCTCAGTTATATCAACTATCAACTTATATTTCAACAATGTATACGGACTCTATTTTTTGGTAACTCACTTTAATTATTGAATGGATTATATTTTTTTTCCTAAAAAAATGTATCAATACACAACAAATTGCATTTTTAGCCCATTTTATAAAAATATTATGCCATTAAAAAAGAGCCAGCTAGGAAGAAAGACTGCAGGTACAAATAAATAGCTTTATCAAGAGCATCTGAACATGTCGAAGAGATGCAGATTCGTCTAGACAAGCAACGTGTCATACAAGCAGAATTAAGGGCATCCGAGAGTGAAGGCCACAGACAGACACAGCTCGAAAATCTGCGACTTACAAATGCAGCATCTAGAGCAGCCGAAAGTGTGGAACAGAGGCAGGTTCAGCTCGATAACCAACATGTAATACAAGCAACTTCAAGAGCTATACGCTGGTCAATACTAGAAGGCAAGGCATTTCGTTATAATCTGACTGATAATTATGAAAATTGGCCTCAAATTGATATCAGGCGAATGAACAAAGTATCTTTACATTGTAGTGCTCTAAAGTGGATTGGAGAAACACCAGGCATGTGCTGCTTGAGGGTAAAATTAGCATATCAATACTCCAACTTCCTCCAGAACCGCTACAATCATTGATGTCAGGATTAACATCCAGATCGAAACATTTCTTGCAAAATATCAGAAAGTATAACTCATGTTTCCAAATGACATCTTTTGGTACAAGCAACGAACTATGTGAGCCAGGTTTCATGCCTACTTTTAAAGTTCAAGGCCAGGTTTATCATCGTATAGGGTCATCGTTGCCACTTCCAAATGAATCTGCATAATTTGAAAGATATAGCCATCTTCTCCTTGCCAAAAAATAGTAATAGAGATGTAGCCATGTTAGTCTGATCTTGCTGAAACAAAGGAAAGGACTATGCAGCACTTTAAAGACTAACAAGATGGTTTATTAGGTGATGAGCTTTCGTGGCCCAGACCCACTTCCTCAGATCAAATTCTGGAAGAGAATTGGCATGACCATATATACCAAAGGAATAGAATGAAAAAAAGTGAACACATTATAAAACTGACAAATCAGATTTAGAACAGAAGGGGAGTGAGGGGGAGGGCTAGTATCTCTGAGATAATGATACTAGGGGTGATAATTGGAGAAGCTATCTATGTAATAGATAAGGTAAATAGCATCTTTGTTAAAGCCCATTTGTAAAGTGTCAAATTTAAGCAAGAATGACAGTTCTGAGCTTTCCCTTTGTAGTCTGGTGTTAAAGTCTCTTTGAAGTAAGATAAATGTAGTAAGGTCATTGAGACTATGTCCAGGCTGAATGAAATAAAAAGAAACTGGTTTTCCTTGTGAAGATGTCTGATGTCTGATTTGTAGGCATTAATTCTTTGGCAAAGTGTCTGAGAAGTTTGTCCAATATACATAGCAGAAGGACACTGTTGGCACGTGATGGCATAAATTATATTTCTGGATGAACAGGAATATGTGTTCTTGATCTTGTAACTGACATGGTTAGGTCCAGTGATGGCGTCACCAGAGTAAATATGTGGACAAAGTTGGCAACAGGGTTTCTTGTAAGGGAAAGTTCCAGGGTTGGTATTGGTGTGGTATGTCCTGTGGTTGTTGATAAGAATCATCCTGAGATTAGGTGGTTGTCTATAGGAGACTATGGGTATGTTCCCCAGAGCCTCTCGGAGTGTAGTATCCTGTTCCAGTATAGGTTGTAGGTTACTGATAATGCATTGGAGGGGTTTAAGTTGGGGGCTATTTTTTTTCATTCTATTCCTTTGGTATATATGGTCATGCCAATTCTCTTCCAGAATTTGATCTGAGGAAGTGGGTCTGGCCCATGAAAGCTCATCACCTAATAAACCATCTTGTTAGTCTTTAAAGTGCTGCATAGTCCTTTGTTTTGGCAAAAAAAATGAGAGGGTATTGTAATGCATCATAAGATCTGTGCGTTTCTGCCACTATCTGCAGTTGATTGTTTCTTTTCTCCAAGATGATATCGCGTCTCTCAAATTCATTTCCCATGATGACAATTGCCACCTCATTTGTCAAAGGTTCATTAAATCGCCACTCATGTTCTCCAGCAGGTCTTTTGTCCACTCGAATGACCACTTTGTATTCATCAGAAGTCATCCTCTGATTAGCGGTTTTGACAATATGTACATAGTCATTATGTTGGTAAAGCATTCATTGTCAGTCCAAAATGATGTCTGGGTTTATACCAGCAGTGTTACTGCAGCGTTGGTTTGTTTCTTGATTTTCATCACCCATTAAATAAATCTGAAGAAATCGATGCTGATCCAATAACAAAAATCCCTATCAATGGAAAAAAAGTATTGGCAATGAAATTTTATGCTAACAGAATAATGGTGCGAGCAGAAAATGTTAATCACATTTTGAGGTGCCATCAACTCTTCCATCACTTTGTCGTTGATATGTATGCCAAGATTGAGAGTGAATGATTACTGTATATTTGTTTAAATAAGAAAAACGTAGAGTGGATGCATATATTCACCTGAGAGACGCAATGGCTAATGACAGGAATGCAAACAACCTTGGCCAATTAGTAATTCTACCAACAACATTTACTGGAAGCCCACGGTATATGCATGAATATATGCAAGACGCTATGACATATGTTAGAAAATATGGTAGACTTGACCTGTTTGTGACATTCACTTGCAATCCTAAACGGCAAGAAATTTCAGCCGAGCTAATGACTGGCCAAACTTACTATGATTGGCATGATTTATCACCAAGAGTCTTCAGACTAAAACTTATAAACCTCATGGATACCATTACCAACGGTCATGTATTTGGACATACTCCATGTTGGATGTACTCTATCAAATGGCAAAAGAGAGGACTACTACATGCCCACATATTAGTATGGATGAAAGAAAAAATTAGGACAGATCAAATAGATAGTTTTATTAGTGCAGAGCTACCTGATCCTGAACAATATCCTATTCTGTTTGATCTAATTGTGAAAAACACAATACACGGTCCATGTGGTAGTATCAATCCTAAATTTCCCTGCCGGGTACATGGAAAGTGTACCAAAAAATACCCAAGAAATCTCCTTCAAGAGACTCAAACAGGAGAAGATGGATAACCTCTCTATAGAAGGACAAAAGTAGAAGATGGTGTAGAAGAGAGTCGCGAGGTTACATAAGCGACACTCTTTCTCCTGCAACCGCCATGCCGGCACACAGTGCCCTGATCCCCACGTGCACAATGGCTCGTGCACCCGCCCTGCCCCCCATGGCACCTGCAGCCCTGGGTGCAAGCTGGGGTGCCCCTCCCACGTGTAACCTCCCCTCCACCCGGGGTCGCACCCACCCCGTCTGGGGATGACACAGACCTATATTTTAATCCCTATAGAAATTAGTGCAACTTTTCTACTATTCAAAAAAAGATAATAAACTACTGGTTTTTTACATTTTGCTCCTCTGGTTTCCTGAGCAACGCCAAGTAACTCCAGCTAGCATTCAGATAACTTGGACTTTAGCTAATCGAGAGGGCAGGAGTGGTAGCAAATGGTCCCACTCATTCATTCCCAATAGAGAAGATGGCAGAGGCAGGCTCTCGGGGCTACTTTTTTGCTCTTTCCGTGGAAGGTGTGGGGCAGAGGCTGTTCTCCATGCAGGTCAGAGCAGACACCGCTGGTTAGGACCCCTTTCTGACCTATCAGGACCACAGCACTTGTACCTGCAGGTGTTGGGTGTCCCAGCAGTGCAGCACGATCACAATCTCGCTCACTCCCTCTGAGGAAAACAGGGGTGCAGAAGTCTCCCTTCTGCATTATGTGAACCCCTTCCTTGACCCCCAGTATGGGGCACAAGGAAAGGATTTGGATAATGCAGAGGTTTGGACGGGAAGGTTTTGTAATATGGGGAGTATTCTGTATACACCAGTCCTGGAACAGCTTGGAGGGCAATTCCTTCCTCTGGGAAACTCAACCTGCACATCCCCAATACTTGGTTCCCAATGGACAAATCTGCCCACAGAATGGCCCAAATAAAGAACCCAAGGCAGTGAGAAAATACTCCAGCTGCTGGTACTGTTTCATCTCTCCAGTTCTGGCTGTAACAAACAAACCATAAAACCTTTGCATAATGAAAAGTAACAGCAACACAGAATATCTTCCCAAGAGTCAAAATGTGCTCATAGAATAACAATAAAATCATCTGGAAGACTCTGTGTAACTGTGCTGCCTGCTGACTCCAGCCATAACATACACACAATATCCATGTATAGGATGGGCCTGAGGAAAACAACTCTGCATAAATGCTCACATCTTGGCCTTTTCATTTGCGACTGGATAGAAGAGACTAAAAATAAATCCTGATGAAAACTAGCAACTAACCCTTTCCAGCATAATCTAATTGTTGTTATTGCCATACATATTTGTGGGCTATGGGGGCCAATTTTTCTTGTTTTAAATGGGCATATCACTGCATGTTTTCAATGGTGCTTGGGCCCTGGTCTGCACTAGGGAGTTACTTCAAAATAACTCCCCTTACGTCAAAATAACAAGCAGAGCCTCCATAAAACCAAGCCCATTATTTCAAAATTAGGGGCTTGTTATATTGAAATAATAACTCCTGCTTTCCACGAGGAATAACGCTTAGTTTGAAACAGTTGCAATAGCGTGGATGCTACAGTGCCGCTATTTCAAAATAACTACTCCCCAGAGTAACGCGAACTAATTACTCCCCAGTCTTCCTGGGGCTCTAAGTCAAGGTAGCACATCCACATTAATGGAGCCTGCCTCAGACTCATTTTGAGACTTCCCTGTAGTGTGAACACGCTGTTAGGAGATAGTTATTTTGGGAGTTATTATTTAAAATTAAGTTATTTTGAAATAATTTCCTAGTGTAGACTTGCCCTTAGAGAAAGCAACACAGAGATTGGTTTCCTGCCATAGAAATGGGAAAATCTGCAGGGAGGTTGCAGGAATGGTTACACCCACTGTGTCTTGAGTGCCCCCTTGTGGTATGGTGTGGCTCTGCAGTGACCCTGCCTCAATTTCCTCTCACCAAGGTTCCCAGAAATAATTTACAAAGACCTCCATTGTCAGAGACTGGAAATGGATGACAGGAGAGGGATCACGTGATGGTTACCTGTTCTGATCACTTCCTCTGAGGCATCTGGCATTGGCCCATTTGGTCTGACCCTGTATGGCCATTCTTATGACCTTAGAAATCAGAGGATGAATGCCTGAATCCAGACATTTTTCTTTTTAAAAATATTTAAGATTTAAGCCAATCATGCTACTGCTTCTCTGAACAAGTGGGAAGTGTTCTGGGTGCAACTCATTCAATTCATGTGACAACATTGTGTCCCCAGGATGTCAGTCCCTGCAAGGGAGGCAGGAGGTACAGGGGACAACTACTCCATGGCCCAATGATTCAAAGGAACGCTATGCTCCAGCCACTACCGCCACACCACCGTAGTACCACGTGGCTGCACTCTGGGCGGTTCTTAGGGCTGCCTAGGGAGGCTGGGGCACCACATGTTTGAGGGCCAGCTGTCCTTGGATTCGCCCCTTCTTGATGAGGCCATTCCCCTTCTGGAAGCATAGAGCTGTCTCCCTTCCCCTTCCCCTTGTCCAAGGGCCTTGCATGGCTGTCGGTTCCCCTGACCTTCTGGTTGTGAGTGCTTGGGCTGGAATGTGCCGGTTCTTTGTCTCTGCTGCGTGTAATGTAGACAGTTACAGGACTGGTCCTTTATTAAACCTAGAGCTCATCTAGGCATGACCTAAAATGCACACTCACCCAAGTAACTCCACTGGAGGCAATAGGACAGAGTAAGAACTGCATGGGCGAAGATGGATTTGCAGGATCCATTTGTTTTAAAAGATGTCTCATTTGATATATAGGGATTTGCCCGATTGTGTGCCATTAGTAAACAACAGTCTCATGATTATTGGCATCCATCTGCATTTGCAGGAGTAACAACTACTCCTGGAAGGAAGGATATGAAGGCTGAAGTCTTTCATTAGTAGATTTATTGGGGTTGAAATAGCCATTGCATTTTTTGTCTAGGAGAGGATGGCTACAGCACTTGTTTATTTATTGCTTCCTCCAAAGGGCCATTTTTACTGAATTCTTTCTACAGTGTCAGTGTCTGAAGAATGCATGTTTGGATTCAAGGCTGTTCAGCCACAATCTCCCTGGAGATTCAAGGTTGTTTTTTTAGGGTTTTGTTTTGTTTTAAGTTGCTCACTGGAGAACTCAGCTTCTAATGAAATTGCTGGTGTGAATAAAGGAGCCATCACTAAAAGTAAGCAAGAAGATTCTGAAAGACTGAAACAAAATACCCCAAACACTGATCATAGTACTAATATTTTTAAAAGGATTTATACTGACAGGAGTGATATTACTGTAGGTTTAGGTAAACAAGGAATAATTTCCCAATTGCAATCTAAAAGATAGCACTGTACCATATGAACTAACATATATGATTATGAAATGAAATGGCTTAATGGAAGTGTAAATACATAGATAACTCTTGTAAACTAAATGAATTGAAAGGCAGCTCCAGTAGCTTTTTCTAAACATTGACAGCAGTGAAGACTCAAAATTCATAGCAGAATACTAGAGACAAAGACCTAGTAGTGGGAATCAACTCCATATCTCCTGAGACTATACCAAATTGAAAGCTCTCTCACTGGATGTCAGAGAATTATGCAAGAGTTAAATCAAGACTATATCTCTCAAGTTTCTACTGTTGTAAGAGATGTGTCCTGATTTGAATAGAGTGGCTCAAAGCTTGTATTAAATTTACCATTGAGCCACTTGGGAAAAAACGAGAAAACACAATAAACTTATTAAAATCATTATTACATCACAATTGCTATCTATAAGGTCCTTATGAAGGTCCGGCTGGATGTTCAATCTATTCCCATCATTTGAAATCTTATCACGTTTACTTACTCCCAATAAAATACTTCATATTCCAGGCTGAAAACGGACAATTCAATTTTTGTGGAAATCTTCTAAGGATTCAGGTTTTGTTCTGATGCAGAATGGAAACAAATGTATTGGGAAACTGCTGCAAACACAGTTGTTGCCCTCCAGAAAAGTTCTATTGTTAACTAATGCCAAATATTCTGTGTGGACACTCATCCATTAGAGCAGCCAATTGTATTTTAGTGGATAGTGTTCTGGACTGGCACTCAGATGATCTGGGAACTGGTTTTTGCTCTGCTATTGGATTTGAACAAGTCAATTCCTTACTGTATGCCATTGTTTTCCTGCACACATCCCATTTGTCTATTAGACTGTAAACTGTTTCAGGCAGGGACTGTTTCTTACTATGTATACTGCGTAACACAGTGGGGCCCAGGTCTGATTTAACAGATATATGTACATTTTAAGGTCAGAAAGTACCACAGAAACATCTATTGTGCTCTCCTCTATATCACAGGTTATAGAATGTCATCCAATTACTCTTGTAGGGACTCTAATAATTTGTGTTTGAAGGACATTTTCCAGAAATGCATCCATTCTTGATTTGGATGTTACAGAAGAAGAGGAATCTACCTGTTTTATGGGGAGTTTCTTTAAGTGGTTAAACACCCTCACCATTAACAAAAATTGAGCCTTCTTTCTCAATTAAATTTGTCTGACTTTAATATCCAGCCATTATTTTTTGTGATGATTTTCTCTGCTAGATTAAAGAGTCCTCGGGTTCCTTTGGGCAGACCAGTAAGTCTAACTTCAGTACAGGGCAAATTAGTCGAAAAGAATAAAATTGTGAGGCATGTAGAAGAACATAATTTGTTGGACAAAAGTCAACATGGTTTCTGTAAAGAGAAATCATGTCTTACTAATCTATTAGAGTTCTTTGAATGGGGTTAACAAACATGCAGACAAGGGGGATCCAGTAGATATAGTATACTTAGATTTTCAGAAAGTCTTTGACAAGGTCCCTCACCAAAGGCTATTGTGTAAATTACATGGCTATGGGATAAGAGGGAAGGTCCTTTCTTGGATTGAGAACTGGTTAAAAGACAGAAAACAAAGGGTAGGAATAAATGGTAAATTTTCAGAATGGAGAGGGGTAACTAGTGGTGTCCCCCAAGGGTCAGTCCTGGGACCAATCCTTTTCAACTTATTCATAAATGATCTGGAGAAAGGGGTAAGCAGTGAGGTGGTAAAGTTTGTGGATGATACCAAACTGTTTAGGATAGTCAAGACAGAAGGAGACTGTGAGGGACTCCAAAAAGATCTCACCAAACTGAGTGACTGGGCAACAAAATGGCAAATGAAATTTAATGTGGATAAGTGTAAAGTAATGCACATCAGGAAAAATAACCCCAACTATACGTACAGTATGATGGGGGCTAATTTGGCTATGACAAATCAGAAAAGAGATCTTGGAGTTATTGTGGACAGTTCTCTGAAAACTTCCACACAGTGTGCAGCGGCGGTCAAAAAGGCAAATAGGATGCTCGTGGAATGAGGAGTACAGTTAGTTCGGATTAGGAAGCCTAATCCGAACTAGCTACTCCGTGCCGCGTGTAGCCGCGCGGCACGGGGTTCGAACTAGCTGGGATTTAAAAATGGCGGCGCCCGGTTTATGCAAATGAAGCCCGGGAAATTCAAATCCTGGGCTTCATTTGCAAGTGCGGTATGCCTACATTACCCTCCTAGTTCGAATTAGGAGGGTAGTGTAGACATACCCTAACAGAGTTTAAAGAGAAGCTAGATAATTTCATGGAGGTTAGGTCCATAAAAGAATACCAGCCAGGGGATAGATTGGCGTCCCTGGCCTCTGTTTGTCAGAGGCTGGAGCAAGATGGCAGGAGACAAATCGCTTGATCATTGTCTTCGGTCCACCCTCTCTGGGGCACCGGGTGTTGGCCACTGTCGGCAGACAGGATACTGGGCTAGATGGACCTTTGGTCTGATCCAGTACGGCTGTTCTTATGGTATCTAGGCAAAGGCACACCCATAAAAGAAATAACGGAGAATTATACTAAAAATACAGGAACTTACGACCACTTAATGTTGGTCACAATTATAGTAAATAACAACAACAACAAAACCCAAACAAAAAATCTTTTCCTTACTTCACAGTAATTTTTTTCTCACCACATTGTTTGTGCCTGGTAAAAGCAGGCAAGGAAAATATAATATCAGTGTAGCTAACATAAAAATGTCCCTGAGAGAATACAACCTACCAGTGCATTGAAAGCAAATATATAATGTACCCCTTGCAACACAATTTGGGTTCCTAAAGAGACTGGGTTCCTTATACTGACTGGTTATATGTCACTTCAAGGATTTCAGAGATGAAATGTCTAGACAAATTTCTTCTATGAGCAGCTAGTCCTGGGACACACTAGAGAAGAGGAAATTCTTGATTTAGGAAGCTAGATAAACAGAAATTTAAAAGAACATTTGTAAGAGTGAAATGTCTTCAATCCGCATGCAGACTATTTAAAAACAATGTAGTGGAGGCTTAGAGTCACTGTGTACCTCAAATTAACAAAGAGAAAAAAAAAACCTACAGTAATAGGACCAAAAGAATACCAAAACGGATAAACAGAAGGGTAAAAGATGAGGTTAGAGGCAAAAAGGCACTTTTAAAAAAAATTTGCAAGACAAATACTAGCGATGAAAAGAGAAAGGAGCACAAACTCTGCCAAGTCAAGTGTAAACATATAATTAGGCAGGCTAAAAAAGAATCTGAAGAGACATTACCAGTTGTTTTACATACATGAGAAGAAGGAAGGCTGCCAAAATTCAATGGGCCACTGAATAATTGAGGTGTTAAAAGAGCACTGAAGGAAGAAACGGCCGCCATTATGGACAATGAATTATTTTGTTAACTTCACTGTAGAGGATTTGGAGCAGATTCTCAGACAACAGCCATTCTTTTTAGGTTACAAATATAAGGAATTATCCCTGATTGAGGTAACAACAGAGGAGTTTTTGGAAGAAACTGATACATTAAAAAGTAATAATTCTCCAAGATTGTATGGTATTCATCCAAGAGTTCTGAAGGAACTTAACTATGAAATTGCATACTTACAAGCTGTGGTATGTGACCTATCATTTAAATCTTTTTCTGAACCAGATCAAAGGAGGGTAGCTAATGTAATTCTTTTTAAAGCAGGTTCCAGAGACGATCCTGCCAATTACAGGCAGGTGAGCCTAATTTCAGTACCAGGGAAAATGGTTGAAACAATAGTAAAAAAACACAATTTTTCAGAGACACAGGTAAAAATAAGAATAGTGATAGAGATGCAGCTGTGTTAGTCTGGTGTAGCTGAAACAAAAGACAGAACTATGTAGCTCTTTAAAGACTAACAAGATGGTTTATTAGGTGATGCATAGAAAATGACTGATTCTAAATTAGATGTTCCTACATAAGAAAAAGATCTTGATGTCATCAGAGCTAGGTCTCTCAATAAAGCTGCTCAAGGAGCAGTGGCAAACAAATTAAATGACAGGAACCACTAGGAAAGAGATAGACAGTAGGGTAACATCATAATGCTGCTATATAAATCCATGGGACACTCAAACCTTGAATTCTACATGTTCTTCTTTTTACCGTATCTCAACAAGGATAGGTTAGAATTGGAAAAGTTGCAGAGAAGAAAACAAACAAAAAAATTGTGGATTATGCAACAGCTTCCATATGAGTAGAGATTTAAAAGAAAACAATGAGGCTGCTCAGGTTCAGAAAAAGATGGCAAAAGGAGGGAGGATAGATTCAATGATAACATCATGTGGTGTGAAGAATGTGAATAGAGGAGTGTTACTTACCACTTCACATAGCATCAGAGTTAGGGGTCATCCAATGACATTAATTGGCATCAGGTTTAGAACAAACTAAAGAAAGTATTTATTTGTATATGCAGTCAACCTAGGGCACTAGTGACCACAGGATGTTGTGAAGACCAAAAGTATAACTAGGCTCAAAAATAATTTGATACATTAGTGGAGGATGGTTCCATCAGGGGGTATTAGTCAGGATGGGCAGGGAAGCAATCCCTAATCCTCTGACAGCGAGAACACCTTGCACTGGTCACAGGTCTAGATACATTAATATATGGAGATAGCACTATCTCATAGAGCTGCAAGGGACCTTCAGAGGTCATCAAGTTCATTCCCCTACCTTTATGACAGGATGAAGTACCATCCCTGACAGATTTGCCCCAGATTCCTAAATGGCCCCCTCAAGGATTGAACTCAGAACCCTGGGTTGGGGGGGGGGGGGGGGGAAAGAGGACGGCAATGCTCAAACTACTGAGCTATCCCTCCCCACTGGTCTAATCTAACATGGCTGTTCTTTTGTTCTTATGAATGACGGCATATGGCACTCATGTACCTTGCACTGCTCAGCCTCATGAGAAGTACCCAAATGAACACAACAGGACAATTCATCTGAATAGGAACACTCCCTATCAATAGTTATTGGTTCAGTGAGGGTGAAGCTGCAGCATATAGCACTCTTTAAATGGACAAGCCCAGTGATTAGAATTCATTTCTACCATAACCAATCATAAATACAAGCTACATTACATTCTGGTCCAAATGACATAATAAGCTCATTCAACTTGCATTCCCACATAGTAACAACAAAAGATTTTTATAATAAAAATACCCCAGTAGACTGATTTCTTACATTTTTCCTGGGAAGAAGGAGGAGAAAACTTTGCATGAACCAGCATTGGTCATCTTGTTTATTTTTAACATTGACTGTGGATCAAATACCAAGAGAAAAGAAGCTTTTGTGTGCAGATGATAGGACTCTTTCAAGCAACTACTCCATAAATCTGGAAGATTCTGCCCATGATCCTTAGCCCATCATAGCTACATGCATTCTCCTGCCTAGTCTTCCCATAATTACAGCAATAAAGCAAAAGTGAATCAAACAGACAAAAAAACCCATTTCCTTGCTTCTTTAAGGGAAAAAATAAAGTTATATTTAGGCACGTGCATTATAATTTGGGGAGTGGTAATAGGTCAATTTAACAACAAAGCCAGCTAGATTCAACAAAGTAGACTCAGCAGTAAGTGAAGATATTCAAATGACTTCCCAAAATATTCTCAGAGGGGTAGCTGTATTAGTCTGTTTCTGCAAAAACAACAAGGAGGCCTGTAGAGACAAACAGATTTATTAGAGCTTAAGTTTTGTGAGTAAAACCCACTTCATCAGGTGAATTGGAGTGGAAGTTATAGTGGCCAGGGGTATATATGAGAACAACAAAAGAAAGAAGTTATTTGTGTTAATAAGGTTACTTAAGTCAGGGTGGATGTGGCTCATTCACAGCAGTTGTTGTGGGGATGTGAATAACAAGAGAGGGGAAATTGCCTTTGCATTAACCAGCTAAGATCTTTTCTCAATCCTAAAAGGACTGTATTGAATTTGCAAAGAAAAAAATACAGATATACTGATAGATGGATAGACAGACAGACACACAAACTCTCTCAAAAATATAAAGTAGATTACATAAGAATCATTATTTATAGCCTGACTTCTAAAGCTTCCAAATCATAGAAAACATTTGCATTTAAATTTTACTATCTATTTTAGAAATGCATATCTAGCTCCCTTAACTGTAAGAGCTAGAACCTCCAAAGTTGATGTACAGCTTCCTCTTATCATAACTCAAAGAAAGGTAAGGGATTGGTTGTGGGAGGAAAATGGGATGTATGTGGAATTTGATTATTTCTCATAAAATGGAAAGGGAGGAGTCTGGTAGGAGGGAATTATACAGCAGAATGGCCACAGGGGGGCAGCAAGAAGTTGGAGATGGTGACCGGGACAGCTATAACCCCGTTGGGCAAACAGGGGGAAAGATGGAGAAAGGGACGACATTTGTTTGTCTGTCTGTCCCCCAGCTGGGAAACATGCACCGCTCCCTGGGCTGTGCCTCCTGCAGCTGCAGAAGCCATCGACAGGCACTTCTCACCTGGCCCCAAGCTGATGTGGTGAGAGAGGGATGGGGGTGTTCTCCCTTCCCATGGCAACCTGCATACTGAACTCCTCGTCCCCAGCCCCACCCCAGAGCAATGATTTAAATGCAGAAAACACAAAACTTATTTTGAGTAAAGGCCCTAAGCAATGCTGGTGAATCTTCTAGTAATGTCAATAACGTCACAGATTACACCAGAGAAAATTATCTCCAGGGAAGGGGTCAATGGTGCTATGAAAGGGTCTGCATGTGTCATGGGAACATTGCAAGTACCCAGTTCATGAAATCCAGTATGGATAAATGCATTACACAAAGATCCTTACCAAAGTAAAGTTAAACAAAAGAAGTGCAAACCGAAAGAGACTCAAGAAGAAAAATATTTGAAGGGAAACTAAAAATGCAGAGAGAGCCGTCTGAAAAAATTCTTGAACAATAAAGATGGGCTGACTGATTCAAAAATATGTAAGTATTCTGAGACAGATACTAGGGGATTATTTGATTTCCTGGAGGTAATAGACTTCAGTTATTATATTCCACTTCTGGTCATCACACTATTAAAAAAGGATATTACAGCACTTCAAAATGTGCAGAGAAGGGTAACTAGATTAATTTCAGGACTAAAAGAATGAGAACAGGGGAATGACTTTAGAGCATTCATTTGTATAGGGGTCATTTAAAGAGCTGGTAAAAGATTCAAATACATTATGTAAAGTACACTTTCCATGATACAGAAAGTAAACTAAAGGCCAGGATCAGCCCAACTCATCAAGGAAGAACAAAAAGGGGACACAGATTTTAATCAAAGAGCAATATTTTCTGAGCAGATGACAGGAAATAGTTACTGAGTCAGAGAATAGCCAATGCATGTAACACGAGAAATAGGGAAAGTTGTTGCAGGAGAAGGAATGCCATCAAGTCAAAGATAAAGACAAGGCCTAATGATAGGGGAGAGCCTGGGACCAGGAACTAGCTCTTTGTTCTTTGTCTGTACAGCATGTTTCACAAGGCGGTCCGTGTCCATGACAAGGTATTATCGTAAAACAAGTAATAATAACCAGCTGCTATATAAATAGTGTCCCCTACCTACTTTAGCAACACTGTACTGACAATTTTACATCATGCAAACACATAAAAAGACTCCCTTTTCCTCTCATTCAATGAGTTCGTTTAGCCCTCTGACTAAACGGAAAAAAAAATCTTCTCCCACCAAAGGGGTGACGGTGAGGGGAAAGTGGGAATGGGTGGAATGTTGGATCCATTCAACCTGTTGTTTGGCCAGATTGGTGGAGTCACCCTAGGATGTGAGGAAAGTGAATAAAGCAGCATTATGGAAAAAAATTCCACTTAGTGAAGGATGTATGGGTTTCGAATTTGGCTGGAAAGAAAACTGAAAATGACCTTCCAAGCCTTTCACCCAGTCTTTCTCCTATCTTACAACCTTCCCTTGAGTGTCTGTCACTCCTCAAAGGGATGTAACAGCCCTTCTTCCACCGCTTCTCCTTTGGGATCTATAGGGGTCACAAGATCTGGCTTGGAATCTCTAGATAATTCTGCAGTCTGTTGAAAGGTTTTTTTTTTATTATTATCATTTTCTTCATCAATAGTGAGCTCTGCTTTGGTATATCATACCTGAGATAACTTTAGATAATCCTCTGTCAGAGCCGATCTTTGGGGAGGGTGAGCCAGGCGGTTGCTTGGGGCCACCATTTTCAAGGGGCTGCCGACAGAGCTGGTCTTAAAGGTGGGCCGCGACTGCATTTCAGCCTGACCTCCCGAATCCTTCCCAAATCCTCCCCCCAGGTTTCTCTGGTTACTCCCATACCCTTTTTTTTTGCTCGAAAATTTTCCCTGGCAGTTGTTTTTTATTAATTGCTTGACTGGGGCTACCAATTGGTTAGGACCGGCCCTGTCCTCTGTGGCTTACTACAGAGAAACGAAATGGTCAATGGTCAGTGTCTTGGCTAATTTCTATAAAACTGAGGAAGCAGTTAATTCAGTAAATTAAAATAAGACATTCAATAAATAATGAATTTAAAATGTCATAGCCTTCTTCTAAAACCACGTCCCAGGTTGTGCAGTGGTGGCTGAGCAAGAGGAGGAGTCCAGGATGAGTCCATGTGAGCATAGCAATTAGAGGTGAATGGGAACTTGAAGTACCCAAACTACAATGCCCATGAGACAAAATATCCAAATCAAACCATTTTGGTTTTCAATCAAAAGATTCTGGGTTTTGATTTTTTGGTACAAGTTTGAAATATTTCATCGGGTGAAAGATTATGAAGGGCTTTACTGGCCATTTCTGAAGACAAGATATTGAACTAGATGGACCATTGGTGTGATCCACTACAGCAATTCCTTTGTCCCAAGAATATTGTATTCTGCATAAGTTATTCTTTGCGTAAGATAACAAGTCAACTAAAACACAGTAATGTCTGGCAGCCTTTCTATTTTGGCTGTTCAGAGGGTAGAAGACTGTCATATATTTATGCTTTAGTTATTTTCACAATGTATAACATAAAGAAACATAGCATCACACCAAACATTAAAGGAACAATGTTTACACTTCTCAAAACAGTTTAGTCTGAGAAGACTCTGTTTGTGTCTATTTCCCTGAGACTAAGAAATCTTTCTTTTCCCCTCTTAGTCCTTTCATCCTGTATGACATCCAAGTTGTTCTTTTTGTCTGCATTGATCTTCAGCTCTGTATGAATACAAGTGTTTTTCAGGACTGCGTTGATTTAGTCTCGTATTTTAGAAACCTCTGTGCTGATTTAGTCTTGTATTTTAGAAACCTCTTCATCCACAGATTTTTCAGTTAATCCATATTATTTACACATACTCAGTAGTGGGGTTAAACTTTCAATTAAATGAAATTGGTCTTTACTATGACTAATTTTTTGTGAAATGCTGCTACTTACAACTGATCCAGTGACTGGGCACAAAGTGCTCTCTCATGGGGTACGTCTACACAGCAACATTATTTTGAAATAACGAACGTTATTTCAAAATAAGTTAGTCTGTGTCTATACAGCAGACAGTTATTTTATAATAATTTCGAAACACTGTCATGCTGGAGGACTTCTTACGCTGACTGCTGTAATGCTCATTGTGTAAGGAGTAAAGGAAGTCAGAGGAAAAGTTCTCTATTTCAAAATAAGCTACACAGTTGACATAGCTCCATTTGCATAGCTTATTTCGAGTTAAGCCCTGCTGTGTAGACACACCCCATATGGAGACTTGATGCTTGTTCTTTTTCCATCTTTAAACTAAACTAAGAGTCATTTAGATGGGAAGAGGTTATTGTAATATAGCAATAGCTATAGACAGTATTTAAATGACTTCTGTTAGCTTATTATCTGAAAGCCCCACAATTTAAAGTGTGTTTATTTTCACAACACACTTGTGAGAGAGGGCAGTACTGTGATCCCCATTTATAAAAGAAAACTGAATCACAGAAGTCCAGTTTTTTAAAGATATTTAGGTACTGCAGCATTCAGCATTGCAAAAACTGAATGATTTATGTGCCTTAATCTCATTGTCAAAAGGGATTGGCCACTTAAGAGCCAAGATAATGGATTTTTTACTCCTAATTGCCTAAATCTCTTTTGACTAGAATATTTAGACTTCTAATTCAGTAAGGCTTTGTAACGTTCTTTGTGGCAATACCTGAAACCCTTTAAAATTCTGGGCCAGAGAGACTGAGTGACACTTTGAGATTAACACAGGAAGTCTGTGACCATGTAAGTAATTAATTTCAGGGATCCTGGGAGCCACAGTAGTACTGAAAATGGAGGAGAATCTGAGTGATGCAAAGAAAAGTAAAATGGGACAAATGCCTTTCCGCTAAACCTGAAACCATAGTCTTCTGAATTATAATTCACAAAAGAACAATATACAAGAACCACAAGAAATTAACAAGGTTTCCTGTTCAGGAGAAAGAGACTTATATGTACCTTCCCTACACATTCTTGAACTTTAGAGAAATTTGGATCTGTGATGGGGGATGCAACTCATCACGTTAGTGCCTCCTGCTGGTCATCTTGCCACTCAGCTCCACAGCTCGGCATGCTGACTCTTGGCAGTGTCTAATCCGCCATCCCCCCTGCTCCTGGAATTCCAGGGTATGCAATGTCCTCCTCAGGACAAAGCCCTCTGGCCATGTTCCAGTCTGTTCTCCCTCCTTTTGGGGGAATATACTACAATTTGATGGTTCAGCAACTTCCCCAATGATGAGTAGGATTCAAAGTGGGGACCTGGGCCTGCCCATTACACTAGATCATAGATCAGGGATGCTGTACATGGAAGCCATGAACTCCATCCCCTCTAACCTCTCCATTTTCTTCACTGAACCATTTCCCCACTAGCACAGCACTTTCTCTGCCCTTATCTTGAGCCTCAGCATAGCAGTCTTAACAATCAGCCAGGAGCTTGCTCTCCCTCCTCAGACACTGCTTTGTCCAACGTGCTAACTTTCTTCCTTCTGAGGGGTAGCCAGTGTTCCCACCTTGAGCTCCAGGGGGCAACTGAAACTGCTCTGCAGCCCTTCTTATAGGGGCCAGCTCATCCCTGATTAGCTGTCACCTCACACAGCCTCTCTGTGCCTCTATTAACCCTGTATAGGCCTCTGCGGAGCAGACACACGTTCAAAGTGGACTTTTGCAGTTTGCTCATATTTTTAGAGGGACCTGAACTACGCTAGTTCTAGTTCCACATGAAAAATACCCCCCTCTTTCTCTATTTCTCAAGACATGAGAAGTCACTCTTCCGGACTACTCTGTACTGACCGGGCTCCAACTGGAGTATTGTGTCCAGTTCTGAGCATCACATTTCAAGAAAGATGTGGGGAAATCGGAGAAGATCCAGAGAAGAGCAACAAATATGATTAAAGGTCTAGAAAACATGAGCTATAAGGGAAGACTGAAAGAATTGGGCTTGTTTAGTTTAGAAAAGAGAAGACAGAGAATGGACATGATAACCATTTTTGAGTATCTAAAAGGGTGTTACAAGGAGGAGGGAGAAAAATTGTCCTTTGATGGAAGGACAAGAAGCAATGGGCTTAAATTGCAGCAAAAAACATTTTATTTAGACATTAGGAAAAGCTTCCTGTCAGGGTGGTTAAACACTGGAATAAATTGTGTAGGTAGGTTGCAAAATCTCCATCACTGGAGATATTTAAGAGCAGGTTAGACAGGCATTTATTGGGGCAAGGTAGGCAGTGTTTGGTCCTTCCATAAGAGCAGGGGAATGGACTTGATGATCCATCAAGGTCTCTTTCGATTCAAGGATTCTATGATTCTATTGCAAAGGAGCAATTCTAGCTTTACCATATTTCCTATAGCTGTGAGCTCGTGCACCATTGCCACTGCACTGCTATAACTCTGTGACCTGGAAATATAAAGTGGCTTGTCGACATCCACAATTCTTGTAAGAGTAGGCAATACAAACCTGCAAAACTTTTAGGCTATGTCTAGACTGGCATGATTTTCTGCAAATGCTTTTAATGGAAAAGTTTTTCTGTTAAAAGCATTTGCGGAAAAGAGCATCTAGATTAGCACAGACGCTTTTGTGCAAAAGCACTTTTTACAGAAAAGCGCCTGTGCCAATCTAGACATGGTTTTGCACAAGAAAGCCCCGACTGCTATTTTCGCCATCGGGGCTTTTTTGCGCAAAACAGTTTTTAGCTGTCTACACTGGCCCTCTTGCACAAATACATTTGCGCAAGAGGGCTTTTTCCCGAAGGGGAGCAGCATAGTATTTGCGGAAGAACACTGACAATCTTACATTAGATCATCAGTGTTCTTGCGCAAATTCAAGCGGCCAGTGTAGACAGCTGGCAAGTTTTTCCGCAAAAAACTTGCCAGTCTAGATGCAGCCCTACAATAGTGCAAGTCACACAACTTCAGGACTGGTCTCCTGACTGACCCTGGTTATTTAGTCAGTTTTCTGTATCTAATTCTCTGGTACAATTCTCAATAGCCATTGGATTGCCTGATGCATTGGAACTGCATTTGTAGGTAGCAAGTGATTGAAATCATTTTCCTACAATTTTCGTTGCATGCCTTCCAACTTCACTTGCCTCTATTTCAAATATAGGAAGCTAAAATGCCATGAATGAAAGCAAGATGACAAAAAAAATTATGTGAACAAATAAGCACCATCATTATAAGAAAAATTCTAGAGTAAGGCAAGTTGCTAAGGAGCACTGAATACCAAACATCTCATTTTACACCTATTAATTAACTGAATCCTTTGGATCTTATCTAACTCCCAATCAAGCCAATCAGTCTCTGATTTTCAGTCAGGCTCCTATAGCTTACAATGACACAGTGCAGTTGCAATTGCTCAACATGTTGAAAATTTGGTGGGAGGGTCCACACAGCGTGCACTGCTATTCTCAATGCTCAAAGTTGAGGAGAGCTGTCTGCCTGCACTGGGGAATCACATCTCCCAGGTTGTCGTAAGCCAGTGGTCATCAACCAGTCGATCGGGATCGACTGGTAGATCGTGGAGCCTCTGACAAGGGATCCTGACTAGTTTGGCCAAGAGGCTATCAAGTGCTGGCATTTTAGCTGCCCTTCCCCCCAATGATGAGCTTCTGCATTTTGCCTAGGAGCTACCCCTCCCCCAGGGAGCTTCCTGCTTGCTGTGCACAGCAGGGGAAGGAGAGGAGGGGTGCTGATGTCAGGGTGCCCCCTCTCCAACCCTGTATTTTATTTCCATGGAACAGAGGGGGGCACAATACGACTTAGGATAAAGGGAGTTTTCTGACTGATTTTTTGGGAGTGGTATAGGGCCAAGGCAGGGCTGAGCCTCTTGAGATAGGCAGTGTCCAACTGGAGCCAGCTCCAATCCTCTGCCCAAGTCATGAACCCCCTCCTACACCCAAAGCCCCTGCTCTAGCCCTAAGCCTCCTGGACTCAAACTCCCTTACAAAGGCTGGACCCCAAACTCTCTCCTGTCCCCCCATCCTCTGCCCCAGGCTGATAAAAGCAAGGGAGGATGGGGGAGGGAGGGCAGAGGGAGTGAGCAAGGGTGGGGCCTCCAAGAAAGGGCCGGAAGGAGGTGGGGCAAGAGCATTTGGGTATGAGGCATTTCCTGGATTGCACTTACATTCAAAAAGTGATCTCTTGCTTAAAAAGGTTGGAAATGACTGCCATAGGCTATATGCTTAGTTACATGCAGCGGTGAAAGTAACTTGCAGGTACTGTCCTATTGTAACCCTGCCAGCTCTTTCAATAGCTCCCCTTCTGGCTTTTGCCACAGCTCAGCCAGCTCTTGTTGGAGCTGCGCTCCAGGGTTCACTGGTGCATTTTCACTCCAGGTTACATTGCAATTTCATAAATTTGTGTGGTGTGAATTGTAGCAGCCTCCTTTACTTCAATGGAGCTGCGTCCATTTACACCAGCAGAACATTTGTTCAATGACAAGCCAAGCAAAGACTAAAACCAAGAGGTTGTTTGCTGGCTCAGCTTCTCTATTGATAAGCATTTTTTGGAGACAGCTTGAAATGGATGAGAGCCGTATGAATACAGTGACAGCCTCTGTGAAGTTCCCGTATCTCGACACATTTACCTTGACTGTGTCCATGACTGTTTTGTGTTTGCTTTCTGTTTATATCCTAGCAAACAAGTTCACTGGCAGACTCACTGGATAAGGCAGTGAATCTTGAAGACTATACTGTGATGCACACTCACACAAGGGAGCAACAAGGCCTAAAAACTACCTCCAACCCCCTGTCTGAACTACATGAAACTGGAGTCTGGGCTCATGTGAGTACGTAAGGCTTACTCACATCACATTCTGTATCCTTGAAGCATGTTGGGTGAGGGGGCAGGGAATGGGTGGAGTGTTGGCACCATTCTACCAATTGGTGGGCCAGATTAGCGGAGTCACCCAAGGGTGAGAAGAAAGAATATAAAGCAGTGCAGAGGAAGGAAATTCCATTTTGTGAAGGATGTCTGGGTTTTTAAAATTAAGAACTTAAGAGCAGCCAAAGGTCCATCTACCTCAGTATCCCGTTTTCCAACAGTGGCCAATGCCAGGTGCCTTAGAGGGAATGAATAGAACACATAATCATCAAGTGATCCCTTCCCTGTCACCCATTTTCAGCCTCTGACAAACAGAAGGTAGGGATACCATTTGTACCCATCCTGGTTAATAAGTATTGATGGACCTATCCTCCAGGCATGTATCTAGTTCTTTTTTGAACCCTGTTAAAATCTGGACTTTACAACATCCTCTGGCAAGGAGTTCCACAGGCCGACTGTACGTTGTGTGGAGAAATACTTCCTTTCATTTGTTTTAAACCTGTAACCTATTAATTTCATTTTGTGACCTCTAGCTCTTATGTTATGGCAACAAGGGTATGTCTACACTACCCCACTAGTTCGAACTAGCGGGGTAATGTAGGCATACAGCACTTGCAAATGAAACCCGGGATTTGAATTTCCCGGGCTTCATTTGCATAAGCCGGCCGGCGCCATTTTTAAATGCCGGCTTGTTTGAACCCCGTGCCGCGCGGCTACACGCGGCACGGGGTTCGAACAAGCCGGCATTTAGAAATGGCGCCGGCCGGCTTATGCAAATGAAGCCCGGGAAATTCAAATCCTGGGCTTCATTTGCAAGTGCAGTATGCCTACATTACCCCGCTAGTTCGAACTAGCGGAGTAGTGTAGACATACCCCAAGTAAATAACTTTTCCTTATTCACTTTCTCTATACCTGTCATGGTTTTACAGACCTTTATCATATCCTCTCTTAGTCTCCTCTTTTCTAACCTGAAAAGTCCCAGTCTTTCTTATCTCTCTTCATTTCACAATTTTCAGTGAAAGAAAATCCCAGAAAAAATATTTTGGGTGGACTGAAACATTTTGTTTCTTTCTGAGGTAAACTTTTTTACATTTTATATTGCAATAGAATCATACATATACTAGAACCGGAAAGGACCCTGAGAGGTCATCAAGGCCAGTCCCCTGTCCTCAAAGCAGGACCAAGCACCATCTATATCATCCCTGAAAGATGTCTGTCTAACCTTCTTTTAAATATCTCCAGTGATGGAGATTCCACAACCTCCCTAAGAAATGTATTCCAGTGTTGAACCACCCTGACAGGAAGTTTTTCCTACTGTCTAACCTAAACCTCCCTTGCTGCAATTTAAGCCCATTACTTCTTGTCCTAATTTATCTTGTCATACAATATAGTTGTAAATGAAAACTGCAAAGTCATTTCAAAACAAACCATTGAAACTTTTTCCAGTTTTTCTTCTAAACAAAATCGCAACACTTTTCAGTAGAACATTTTAGCTCCCTTGAAGTTTTTCCACTCAGTGTTTCTTCTGGTACAGGCTACCTGTAAATTACTATACACCTGGACCAACAGATGTATATCTCAGTTGCCTCTCATGACTACCTTTGATTTGGAACTGGAGTGGACATAAAGTCAAAATCTAGAGCAGAAGAAATATTGCAAAATATTGGCAAAGAGCATGAACTGAATTCTCTTATCATGGGCCACACTCTAATATTTCTAGTTATGCTGAATATCTGTTGTAGTCATGCCACACTGAGCCAATTAAAGTCAGTAGGACTAGTTGTTGTGTAGGGTAGAGTTAATATGAGCTTTGCTTCTTGTTGCTTACATTATTATGCATCTAAATGTTTCAGCCAGACCCAATGAAAACAAACAAGTATTTATCCTGAGCTTCTCTGAAATGCTTTGGTATTTTTTATTTCCCACGCCAGTGAAGGATTCTTTCTTATCTTTTGAAAAGTCACTGCCCGTCAGAGAGAAAGGAGTACTGATTCCAAGCAGGTACAGCTAGAACACCAGGGGGTTCCTTAATATTCCTTTGGAGAACTGAGGTTTTTCAATGTGCCTGTTTCTAAAAAGGTCAGTGCACATTTTAAAATTTCACTGCACACCCATGTGTCACTGCACATTGGCTTAGGCCACATTTTAGAGTAGCTGAAATTTGGACAAGTGAAGCTTAAATAGATTTTTTTGAAATGACAGGACGCTGCATCAGGCTTCTTCTTCTGTGATTGTGTGTGTGTGTGTCATTTTAACAATGTTGTTCCCAATTACAGTGGGACATAGGCAAGAGACAGTAAAATCAACATGTAAAGAAGGTGAATGCAATTTTCAAAAGTGCCTTAATGACTAAAGAGTAGGACGGGTTGGAATTTTTTTTCCCCTGCAGAAAGTTTATCATCTCAGTTACAAACTGAAAAATCATAGGGTCATAGAAACATGAAAATGCTGGGCTGGAACAGACCTGAATAGGTCATATAAATCACTCCCCAGTGCTGAGACAGGATCAAGTACACTTAGATCAGGAATGGGGAACCTAAGTCCCAGGGACCCATGGGCTGGCCACTGAGGATTAGGGCTCCCCTCCCAGACCACTCCTGCCCCCTTCTTCCTGCCCAGATCCTGCATCCTAAGTCTGCTTCCTAGCAGCCCCCTCCCACACATTGCACCCCTAGATTAGCCTCATCCCCGAGCCTAGGGGGGCCACAAAATCTACTAGCTTGCCTCCCCGCCCCCGGGCTCTGGTGTGTGAGGGCAATGAGGGGAGTGTCTTTCTGCATTTCAGTTGGGGCCATGTCAGTGAGGAGGGGTGGGTAATTTTTTTGGCTTTTTTGGGGGGGTTCTTCTCACTTTTGTGCACCCTCCCCAACTGATTTTTCTGTTGGTCAGTGGTGCCTAACCCCAAAAAAGTTCCCCACTCCTGACCTAGGCCATCCCTGCCACAGGTTTGTCCAACTTCGTTTTAGAAACCTCCTGTGCTGGGAATTCCACAACCTCCTTGGAAGCTAATCCAGAGCTTAACAACCCTTACAAATAGGAAGTACTATCTAACTTAATTCTCCGTTGCTTCATATTAAGCCCATTACTTCTTGTCCTACCTTCACTGTGGGCATGTCGACACTAGGAAATTATTTTGAAATAACTAAAATCAATTTAATAACTTCAAAATTTAAAAAAAAAATCAAAACAGCATGTCCACACTACAGGGAAGCCTCAAAATTAGTTTGAAGCAGGCTCCATTATTGTGGACTTGCTACCTCAACTTACAGTCCCAGGAAGCACTGGGGAGTAATTTGAATTACTCTGGGGAGTAGTTATTTTGAAATAGCAGCAGTGAAGTGTCCACAATAATGCTATTTTGAAATAACAATTTCAAAATCAGCATTATTCCCAGAGGAAAGCAGAATACAAATTTCGAAATAGCTAGCCTGTTATGTTGACATAACGGCCTGGGTAGTGAGAGCGCTCCTCTTGTTATTTCGAATAACTCCCTGGTATAGACAAGGGCAATAATAGCCCCGAACTTTTACCATGTCCCCCTCCTCAGTCTTCTTCTCCCAAGACCAAATATGCCCATTTTTTCATTTTCCTTATAGGTCCCCTTTTCTAAAGCTTTGATTATTGTTGTTGTATTCTGAATGCTCTCTAATTTATCCACATCACATCTGAAAGTGGACACAGTCCCTTAGCTGAGGTCTCATCAGTGCCAAGTACAGTAGGATAATGACTCCTGTATCTTAATTATATGGCAATCCTGTAATGGTATCAGCCTTTTTTGACAACTGCATCACATTGTTGACTCATATTCAATTTAGGATTCACTATAACCTCTACATCTTTTTCAGCTGTACTATCTTCAAAGTGCTTTCAATCTCTTCCAGTTTAATGTTACGAGTAAATTTCATAAGCATACTTTCCACTCCATTATCCAAGTCATAAAAGAAAATAGTGACGAGTGACAGAGGCTGGAGATACCTCTGCAGGACCCCACGAGAAACAAATGAAATATTTCAGCTGAAATTCAAAACAGGTTCAGCTGAATTTTTAGATTAAATATTTTGCGGTAGTGCCTCATAGGAGAAATTTAGGTGGCTTATTTTCCCTTAATATTTCTAGACCAGGTTCCATGACCAGACTACATCTCCCATGATGCACGATGGCTTTCTCCCTTATGGTGCCTCTACACTAAATGCTTATTTTGAAATAAGCTATTCCGGAAGAAATACTCCAAAATAGCTTATTTCAAAATAGCACGTCTACCGTACAAGGAAGCCCCAAAATTAGTCCAAGGCAGGTTTCCCTAATGTGGATGTGCTACCTCGATTTAGAGCCCTAGGAGGCACTGGGGAGTAATTACTTTGAATAGCCTTGGGGAAGAGCTATTTTGAAATAGCAGCAGTAAATCGTCCACACAACAGCTATTTTAAAATAGCTATTTCGGAATTGGTGTTATTCCTCATGGAATTAGGTTTACAGAAGTCAGAATAAGCCATCCATTATGTTAAACTTATTTTGAAATAACAGAATTGCTGTGTAGATGCTCGCATTGTTATTTCAAAATAACAGCCGTTATTCCAAAATAATGGTGCTGTGTAGACACCCCCTTAGTGAGAATAAGTACATCATGAAAGTCTCTTGGCTTCTCTGAACCATGGATGTTGAAGCCTGATTTGGAAGTAAGGCCTATAGAACAGAATCAGTCACGAGGGACTAGTTCTACAACACCTACAAGGAACAGTGGTAACATGAGCAAACTTAATTATTTTGTTTTCAGATAAAAAACTGATAACTTTGTGGTAGAGCTGGTCAAGAATTCTTTGACTATTTCTTTAATCTGAAAACGAGAGATGAAGCTGAAATTGATTGTGTAAAAGGGTCTGTTTAGATGAATTTTTGTTTTGGAAAAAAAGAATTTTTGGAGTTTTGTTTTTCAATATGAAATGACTTTGCATTTAAAAAAATTAAGTAACTTCAAATTGTAAAAAATGTAAAAAGATCAAAATGTAAATTAAAATTTGAATTTATTGAAGTAAAACATTTCGATTGCTCTAAGGTAAAAATATTTTTTTGATTTGCAAAAGGTCTGGGATTGCAACTTTTATGTCTTGATTGGACATTTTTTTAAAAATGTATTTAAAAATTATCTTGGATGGAAAAAAATTTTCCTGCCCAGTTCAACTTTCTGGTATTCAGGAAACCAGGTTTTAAAAAAAATTCTGCAGACAGAACACATTTAAAAGTAGTTGATGAACTTTACATTGAAAAGCAGTTTCAATGGAAAACAATCAGCAAGCATATATTTAGGAGTCTATGTTCCATTAAAAAAAATGACATAGGTGTTTAGGAATATGGCTGAATGAATGTTAGGGTGTGTCTAGACTACCTAGTTTTGTCGACAAAAGTGGACTTTTGTCGACAAAACTATACCAGCGTCTACACTACCGCTGAGTTCTGTCGACATAACGTCGACAGAACTCAGCAGTTTTGTCGACGCTGGTATACCTCATTTTACGAGGCATAACACCTTCTGT
This sequence comes from Pelodiscus sinensis, assembly GCF_052426305.1. Classification (NCBI taxonomy): domain Eukaryota; kingdom Metazoa; phylum Chordata; order Testudines; family Trionychidae; genus Pelodiscus; species Pelodiscus sinensis. Next base: position 10,937,516 of record NC_143055.1, read on the forward strand.
CGACAGAACTCTGTCGACAGAAGGTGTTATTGCCTGTAACATTGCGTCCAGACTACGGAGTTCTGTCGACAAAGCAGCTTGCTTTGTCGACAGAACTCAATGTGTCTGGACGCTCTTTGTCGACGGAAGTTTTGTCGACAGTATCTGTCGAAAAAACTTCCGTTGACAAAACGCGGTAGTCTAGACGTACCCCTAGATTACTCAATCTGGGGAAGCCAAACCCAAAAGTCTGAACACAAAATCTGGTTATATGTGAACTAAATTTCTTTCACCCCCAAAAGCTTTCACTTAAAAAAACCAAACAGAATGAAACCATGGGCTTTTGTTTGTTTGTTTGTTGAGTGGTCTTGAAAAGGAAAGGATCGAAGAACTGACAAGATGCTGGTACTGTCAACTCCCCAGGACTGATGGGGAGAGGCCAATGCCCCTAGTTAGTTGAACTGACAGGCTGTTTAGGCAAAGAAGGGAATCAAGAACCAGGGGATCCTTCTTCTGTATGAGCTGGGGCTGCCAGGACAGAGTAAGGCATTAAAAGGGGTGTGCAGAAACCTAGAGTGGAGCTGGAACAATGGAGACCAGATGAACCAAAGTTGAACAGGATCCAAGCTGGAGTGGAGAGCCATAGGACCAGAACTAGAATAGGGAAAAGACTGCTATGCGGCAAGTAAACTGGAATCAACTATGGTCAGCAGCTAGGGAGAATGAGATAGGGATCCTGGGGCAGAGAGGGCCTCATGGATTTAAATGTTGCCAAGCAAGAAATCTTCGATGTCTGGTCTCAGAGGGGGTGGACACACAAGAACCTGATGGGAAGGGTCATACTGGAAAGAACAGTCCCTCCTCCTAGAACCTGCAGGAAGGTAGGTAGCTACCACCAGATCAGTTGTCTTACCTGCAATACCACTGCAGGACATCCAGATCCCGGGAAGCGTCTATCTTCTATGTAGTATAGATGTGCCCCTAGTGTGATCTTGGATGAGTCACGTAGAATACAAGGGATAGAGTACTCCACCCCTTCAGGGCAGTGCTGCCTAGTACTCACTCCATCCCACTGCCTGGCATGGCTCTTGAAAGGTTGAAAGTTCCAATTGTAGATAAAATGACCTGAGAGATACTGAGAAAAAGGAAACAGTCCTCAAAGACAGACATGTTTGTGAGGCAGTCCCATTAGTCTCTTTAAGTGCCCAGAATCTTGTAGAGAGGGTGGGGCAAGGGTCCCCTTTTATCCAACCAACTGGAGATGAGATGGAAGAGGGGATCCAGCAGAAATGCTCCTTCCTCCTCACAGAAGGGCAGACCTCAGCAGAAAAAGGTTGTCAAACCCTCCGAGTCTGAGGACTAAGTGGGTATTTCTGCACAGCCTAGCGAAGCAAGCCGTGCAGCCAAGGTTGACGTTCTGAGGCTCGTGGGGCCTGCACGAATGCTTTAAAAATAGCTTTGAAATTGCAGCTCAGATTGGAGCTTTGCCTTTCAAGAGTCCCTAGGGTTCGGAGACCACGCTCAAGCCTGATCTGCAATTTTGTGTGCAGGTTACAGAGCTAGTCTTCAGGCAGTAGCACAAGTCCTTTGAACCCAAGTCTGTAACCCAGTCTGGGAGATTTGCTGCCACAGGCTGTGAAGATCTACCTTGAGGGGCCAACTGAGGTTGAAGCTGATTAAGATTCCACTGTGGGTTGATAGTTGGGGGCACTTGGTAAGGAGGAAGAAGAAGAATTGCTTGAATTAGCCCGCTCTTGTTGCCTAGGCGGCTCCTCTATTGGAAGTGCTCTAGCTCCATCAGAGCGAATGTGTCTCCTCAAGCTGGAAATTATACCTCCCACTCACAGGGCGGACAGAACTTTTGCCTCTCTGTGCTTTAGCTCCTCATCTGGTAAATGGTGATAGTCCCACTCTTACCCCATTAGGATGTTGGGAGGGGAACTACTTTATAGATTTTGAGCCACATGGACAGCGATTGGAGCCAGGTAAATGCCTTAGGTATTTTTAGACTACAGGGCTTTTTCGAAAAAAGTGGTCTTTTTTCGAAAAAACTTCCCCTGCATTTAGACTACGTCTAGAGCTCTTTGGAAATTAAATCGAAAGAACATGGTGGTTTTTCGACCGTGGTAAACCTCTTTTTACGAGAAAGAACGCCTTTTTTCAAAAGTGCTCTTTCGAAAAAAGGTGTTCTTGAATGCAAACAAGGCTTTATCAAAAGAGAGCATCCAGACTGAATGGGTGCTCTCTGTCGAAAAAGCGGCTCACTTTTTTGAAGGAAGTGGTTGCAGTCTAGACGCTCTCTTTCAAAAGAGGCTTTTGCAGAAGATTCTTTTGAAAAAGCCTCTTTTGAAAGAGGCTTGTAGTCTAGACATAGCCTTAGAGAGAGAGAAAAACAATATTTATAAGCACTGAAAAATGGGTCAATTCCTAGTCACTAAGAAATGGATATATGTACTTCACATGAGAAATGGTCATAATATTTCAACTTTTAAGAAAAAAAAATCAAAAAGCTTTTTTTTTCCCAACCAGCTCTCGTGTTAGCAATTTTATTCTGGTGAGGGTTTTGCTGGTGTGTGTGTGTCCATGCTTCTATGCATGTAATACTTTTATGCTAGATCTGTCCCTGATTAGCTTCAAGCAGGGTCATGGAAAGGGAATATCCCCTGTGGTAGTTATGACAGGTCATACCCTCAGAATTATGTTTGATTCACTACACCCACTGCAGTTGTTAGATGCTCAAATAATGAAGTCAACAAAAGTTCTCTATCTCTCTCTGGCTCTGGAGATTATCCTGTTTATTCCCTTGGCCACAGTGGTATGTATATTTGTTGTCTTTAGACTTTCCAATTGCAAGCCACTCCTGTATTATATTGTGACAATATCTTTACAATTAGTCATGTGTATTCACCATAGGACCTCCCATTGTGCGGGGTCTCTCACTTGATGAAGTGATGCCCTTAGACTCATCATAGTTAGGGTATATCTAGACTACATCCCTCTGTCGGCAGGGGGGTGCAGATTAGGCAGGTCGACATTGCAAATGAGGCAGGGATTTACATATCCCATGACTAATTTGCATAAAATGGCCACCGCGTTTTGCCGACTCAGCACTTTGTCTGCAAAAAGCGGCAGTCTAGAGAGGGATTTGTCAAGAAAGAAAGCCTTTTTCAACAGATCCTGTAAACCTCCTTGAAGGAGGCATAAGGGGTCTATCAAAAAAGGCTTTCTTCCTCGACAGATCCCCCTCTAGACTGCCTCTTTTTGCCAAAAAAGTTCTGAGTTGGCAAAACGCGGTTGCCATTTTTATGCAAAGTAGGCATGGGGTATTTAAATCCCTGCCTCATTTGCAATGTCGAACTGCCTAATCTGCATCCCTCTGCCGACAGAGGGATGCAGTCTAGACATACCCTTAGAGTCTGTAGGAGTCACTTTGTCATGTATCTGATAAAGAATCATGATAAACATTCTATCCTTAGCTTCACTCTGGGTTCCTGACATACAGTGGCTGCACTTATGTGAAGGAAAGTTACTCTTGTCTAACTGATGATATTAGAATGTACAAGTCTAACAAGGCCTGCAAAAGTTTTACTTTGTGCTCGCTTCTCTGAGGGGTTTAAACCAGAACAATGCTTTCATACACATTAAGCAACCCAACACTACACTCTAACAATGTTCTCAGCAGCTTCCATTCACTTCTCAGGCCCCATGTCTGGCCATGGAGAATACTTGCACCTGGGAACCAGTTCCTTTGAACCCTTAAATGTTCCTAGAAATGTTGAGCAGAGGCATTGAATTCCATCACCCATGCAGACAAAATGAATGAGGGGTAAGTAGTATACTCGCTTTTATCTTCTCTCCAGCCCTACCCCATTACATTGTACTTGGTATATTGTTCCTGTTAAACTTTTAATTTTGTTTGCTAGGGGGAAGTAACCTAAAGTCTGTGTAGTTTGTTACTTAAGAACATTGCTTTATTAAAATGTGTTCCGAAATATACAGTCATTAAATTTTTCTGCTACTTGTATTAACATTTTATTTATTGCTGTTTCACAATAAAACCATCCACAGTACATTCATTATGGGTCATCATGACATTTAACACAAGGAATTCATGAAATACAGCTGAAATAATTCATAGGGTGTTGACAAAAGAACAGAGGGAATGTTAAATTTCAACCACCCCCACATAGGATCCCAGTACTCTCAGTGTCTGCATCCCAACAGTTCCCCATGGACTAACATGTTCAGTCATAAGACTCAAACTATGAAAAGTATATTTTCCTAACAGAATTCCCATGAGCCTTTGTGTCTGTTTGCTGGTTGCTTGAACTTCTGCACAGAATCACACACACACCTTCTCCACAAGGTTTTCCCTCTTGGTTTCACAACTATTGTGCAACACAACATTCTGTTACAGAAGTTGGAACATTGTTTTCTGCCACTTACAACACAGTCTAGAAACAGTGTGGCTATGTCTACACTTGCAGCTTCTTGCACAAGTAATATGTGAATGAGGCTAAGCGTGGAATATCGCCGAGCCTCATTTGCATACCTAGTGAGCCACCATTTTTTTCAGAAGAGGCTCTTGTGGAAGAAGGAGCGTCTACACTGCTCCTTCTTGTGCAAGAAAAACCCTCTTGTGCAACGCCGTTACACCTATTACTTTTCCGGAAGAACGGCGTTGCGCAAGAGGGGAGAGGGATAAGGGATCTTTTGGAAAAGGCTTTATTTTCTGAAAGATCTGCATCTAGACCGGCACTTTTTTCCGGCAAAGCTCCGTGCAGAAAAAAGCGGCAGCCATTTTTAAGCTAATGAAGCGGGGAGATTTAAATCCCCTCTTCATTAGCAATTGCGATACGTCTAATTTGCATCCCTTTTACGAAAAAGGGATGCAATCTAGACGTAGCCCTGGTGTTCCACGAAGTGGAAGTAAGGATTCCATGAGAATCTGATCACTTTCCCTCCCCTCCAGAACTGGCCTTAGGAGTGGGCTGTCATGATTATGAGGGTTATCCAGCAGCCTGGGGATTAAGGGGTTAACTACACCTAGCCAGGTGGAGTGGCCAATAGGAATGTAGGTAGGACTTTCAAACTAGGACAAAGGAATTTGGGAGTTTGCCTCCTTTGTCTTTCTGGGTGAGTCCTCCGCAGCTACAGGGAGGGACAAGAATGTCTCTCTCTCTCCAAGAAACAATTCTTCACTTTCTGTAAGTAGGGTAAAGTTTAGGTAGTTTCGTTAGGCTTTATTGTTTTAAGGGTTGGGTATGGGATCTGATATCTGGCACTGCTTAAGAGATGTTTGGCTTTTCTTTTTAACTAAGTTCTAGCCCATGGTATAATACCTCCATGAGTATATTTTGTTACCTTTCCATCTGATCCTTATGTTTGCAACAGGAATATTGTTGTAATAATAAAAGTTCTTTCTTTTCTTTTCATTAACCTGGCAGTGGTTAATTGTGTGCCCTGATTTTTATTCTAGGGGTGAGATTTCCCAAATGATCTTTCCCCTGATTTCTTTATTAACATTTAGGTGGTGGCAGCGGAAGTTTTATTCCCAAAATCTAGGGTTTTAAGATTTTGGGGAAAGTTTTATACCAAAGCCTGGTAGATAAGGCTTTGGGGTACACTTGCTGGCCCCCACTTCTGCATTTATCGTGCCAGAGTGGGGAAGGAGCCATGACATGGGCGAGCTGGGTTGTCACCTGGGGCCACCATTTTCAAGGGGCAGCCGACTGCGGTCTTAAGAACGGACCGGCGGGATTTTTTTTTTGGTCGATCAGTTTTCCCTGGCATGTTTGTTTTAAAAGGGGTTCCATTTTCAAGGGGCCGCTGACCGCTGCAGTCTTAGATGTGGGCGTTTTTTGTTTTTTTGCTTTACGGCTTTTCCACTTTTTTCCATGTAAACACTGTGCTAGGGAATTAGAAGGCAGTAAATGCCAAAATGCCCTCACCCTCTTTGGAACAATTAGAATTGATATAATTATAGCCAGGGCTCAACAAACTTATTAACCCTTATTAACCAAGCTGGGAGGGGTTGCGACTAATCTGGAGGATAGGGTCATAATTCAAAATGATCTGGACAAATTGGAGAAATCGTCTGAGGTAAACAGGATGAAGTTTAATAAAGACAAATGCAAAGTGCTCCAGTTAGGGAGGAACAATCAGTTTCACACATACAGAATGGGAAGCGACTGTCTGGGAAGGAGTACGGCAGAAAGGGATCTAGGGGTTATCGTGGACCACAAGCTGAATATGAGTCAGCAGTGTGATGCTGTTGCAAAAAAAGCAAACATGATTCTGAGGTGCATTAATAGGTGTGTTGTGAGCAAGACACGAGAAGTCATTCTTCCGCTCTACTCTGCGCTAATTAGGCCTCAGTTGGAGTATTGTGTCCAGTTCTGGGCACCGCATTTCAAGAAAGATATGGAGAAATTGGAGAGGGTCCAGAGAAGATCAACAAGAATGATTAAAGATCTAGAGAACATGACCTATGAGGGAAGGCTAAAAAAATGAGGTTTTTTTTAGTTTAGAAAAGAGAAGATTGAGGGGGGACAAGATAGCCGTTTTCAGGTATCTAAAAGGGTATCATAAGAAGGAGGGAGAAAACTTGTTCATCTTGGCCTCTGAGGATAGAACAAGAAGCAATGGGCTTAAACTGCTGCAAGGGAGGTTTAGGTTGGACATTTTAGGAAAATGTTTCTAATTGTCAGGGTGGTCAAACACTGGAATAAATTGACCAGGGAGGTTGTGGAATCTCCATCTGTGGAGATATTTAAGAGTAGATTACATAAATGTCTATCAGGGATGGTCTAGACAGTATTTGGTCCTGCCATGAAGGCAGGGGACTGGACTCAATGACTTCTTGAGCTCCCTTCCAGTCCTAGTATTCTATGATTCTATGATTAACTATAGAATCTACTCACCCGTGGCGAGTAGATTTCAGCCGCGCGCCCTGTTTACCAGCAACGCGTGCATGTTCATTGCGGGGCTGGTGAGAAGCTTTTGCTGCCGTTTGTCAAGCCCTGATTATAGCAGTATAAATATAGGCTATACCAAACATAAAAAGTGCCATTTTGTCCAGGGTGAAGAGTCCTGTGGCACCTTATAGACTAACTGAAGTGCTGGAGCATAAGCTTTTGTGGGCAAAGACCCACTTCGTCAGATGCATGTCACAGATACTTTTTGTCCATGTTGATTTTTAAAACACCTGCCTGGGTAGATGAAAGCTATAAGGTTTGCATTCTACAATGGGCAGATACTATGTATGAGCTACAATGTGACTTTAAACACACCCAGGATTCCATTTGCCCCAGCATTAGACTGCAGAGGCACAGCAGTTCAGACACATGGTTCTGAGGCATGAGTCCTCCCTTGATTCCTTCTTGCTCCAGAGGGTAATAATTTACGGAAGCCGTCTTCCCCACCCTGCACTGCAGTACGCACTCAGGGCATGTCTACACAGCAGGGCAAAACTCAAATTAAGCGACGTAATTTCAGCTCCGTTAAGTGAGTAGCTAAAGTTGAAATAGCTTAACTCAGCTTTTGGTGCTGTCTACTCAGCAGGAAGTTGAAGGAAGAACAGTCTTCTTTCAGCCCTTATTCCTCATAAAATGAGGGTTACAGGAGTTAGAGTAAGAAGTCCTCCAGTCTTCCAGCTTGAAATTATATTGAAATAACAGCTTGCAGTGTAGATGCACTCTTTGGGTATGTCTACACATGCCCCTTAGTTCGAATTAGGGAGGCTAATGTAGGCATTCGAAGTTACAAATCAAGCCCAGGATTTAAATATCCCACGCTTGATTTGCATCTTCCCGGCTGGTCGCCATTTTTGAAATTTACAAGTCCAGACTAACTGCCCGTGTCTACACGTGGCAGGGACCCGGTATTTCAAAATAAAGCCCTAGTTCAAACTACCTGTTATTCCTCCTGGAATGAGGTTTAACAGGAAGTTCAAACTAGGGCTTTATTTCCAACTACCGGGTCCCTGCCGCGTATAGATGCAGGCAGTTAGTCCAGACTTGTAAATTTCAAAAATGGCGACCGGACGGGAAGATGCAAATCAAGCGCAGGATATTTAAATCCCGGGCTTGATTTGCAACTTCGAATGCCTACATTAGCCTCCCTAGTTCGAACTAGGGGGCTAGTGTAGACATAACCTTTGTTATTTCAGAATAACCAGTTATACCAAAATGACACTGCTGTGTAAATGTACCTTCACAATCTCTCTCACCGTGGTTTGGTTGGGATGGTCAGTGAGGAGGGGAGGTAGGCTCCAGGCTCCTCTTGTTTTTCATGCATCTCCACCCAGATGTTGTGGAGTGGAGTAAGGTGCACATAGAATGCCTTACTCCTGCTACCAAGATCTCATTTGCTTATTTACAAATACAAAAGGAAGTTAATCATAGATTAATTAATTTCTAAAACCAAACAGGATCATTGTGTTCATTTAATCTGACTTCCTGCATAACACAGGCCCTTAAAATTGCACTCAGTGAATCTTGAGACAAATCTGTAGGCAAGTGAGACAAGTCACAGCATAGCCCATAGTTATATGTGTCAATCAACAGAAGCCTCATGTATTATTGCACAAAGTATACTTTCTCTTTTTCAGATAATTATAACAAAAAAAAAAGACATCCGTGTTCTAATCTGAACCCCAGTGTGCCACTGTCATTCATCATTTTCTGTGACTGTGATGGCTATTTTGCAACATTATTTGATTGACCAATGATCTAGTGAGGTATTCAGTGCCTGTGATACCCAGTTTAATTGCTGTACATACCGTAGTATTGCTTTTCAACAGCATCAAATATCTCCCAGGAAACAGGCATAGGGATTTACTATCCTGCATCAAATAATTGATCCATTTTGTCTGGCAGAGGCCGTAACTAGTGTTTCAGACAAAGTCAAATACCGCAGCTTTTTCACTGCTGAACATGAGGGGAAAAAATGTGTTCCTGACCTCAATGCCAGATGACTGTAGATGTCATATTGGAGTCCAGAAGAGTAGGCAGCCCTTGAGAAAATATCAACATGCCCTTTAATATATTTGCAGGCCAGTACCAAGACATGTACACAAATATGATGCCAAGCAAGGAATACAAATCTGGTGGGAGAGGATTGATGTGTTTTGTTCTTTTAAATTGTGTGCAGTGATGTGATTGCCATTGGAGTTCAAGGCTATGTATCTTGAAAGCTTTTCTATCTCAGCAACAAAGGAACTGGTCCAATGAAAGATACTACCTCATCCACCTTGTCTTTTTGCATGGATATCGAATAAATAGGTGATAAGAGCATTATCTTTAAAAGTCAATAACGAGAGCCCTGAACAGTTAAAGAATTTGTATCTGCATATGATGTGCATGTGCAAGAACTAACTTATATCTGACTTGCAAGCCAGACTCCACCTTTTCTATATATCTGACTTGCAAGCCAGACTCCACCTTTTCTATGTATCTGCATCTCCACCCATAGCAGCCCCCTGTCTCACTTTTGGAGCCTTGTGCTTATCTGCATCTAACCCTCAATCTGCACAGAAAGTAAACAATGGAAATGTATCCCCATCCAGATATGTAAAGAGGAAATTGGAGGCTGTGTCTAGACTATGACGAGCTATCGGAAAAAGATACAATTTGCATATCTTTTTCCGCTTTTCTTCTGAAAGAGGCTTTTCCAACAATTGGCCCATCTACACTGGGCAAATTGTCAGAAAAAAAGCCTCTTTTGGAACATCCCTTCTTCCTCAGAAAATGAAGTTTACAGGGATGCCAAAAAATGCATCTGCTTTTCCGAATTTTTCCTTGAACGCAGCAGAGCTAGTCTAGACATACCCTGAGGATTTACTGGACTCTATTAATAATAAAGGCTAAAAGAAACTCCTCAAGTCTAAGTGGAATGAATGACATTTCTGACTGAGCTTAAACTGTGTATCTTAATCAAATGGTAAGAGATCAGGAAGCCAAGTTGGGTGAGGTAATACCTTTCTATTAGACCAAATTTTTTTTGGTGGAAGAGACAAGGTTTAGAGCTACACAGAATTCTTCTTCAGGTCTGGGGAAAGTATGCTAAGTGTCAAGATAAATACAAGGTGGAATAGGTTGTTTACCATAACACATACTATGAGAGACTGTGAAGGAAATCTCTGTGTAGCATGAAAACTTGTCTCTTTGACCAACAGAAGTTGATCCAATAAAAGATATTACCTCCCCGTCTTTGTGTCTCTAATATCCTGGGACCAAGACAGCCACAACGACCCTGCAAAGAGATCAGGTATAGGAAGTCACATTGTATAGATGTCAGGAAAAAAAACACCTGAGTGTCTATGTTTAAATGTTCTTTTTCTAAAATGTCATCTAATAGTATATTGCCATCCACAGTTACAGTTTGTCTTATGCTGCTTTCTTTAAAGAAGATCATGAAATCCGATTGCAGAGTCATGCAGCACAGGAAATAAAATCAACAACTATGCTCCCACGCTGTGGATTTTGCTATAGATAAAAGGACTGAGAGGAGACACTTGAAACTGTTTTCATCTGCATCTCTGCAAAGTGGAATTTCTCACAATCTCACTTTGCAGCTTTGCAGCATCCTGCTCTGAATGTCCCATGTAAATGTCCTTTTCTCATTGTAACTCACAAACATAAACCACTGACATGTTCAAGGAACTGAATAAATTGTCAGAGGAGCGAGATCTTCAGAGCCTTGCCAAACATAGGAGAACAGTGGGGGCAGGTGTCGGCTCCTACCCCTTGGCCCTCGCTGGCCCGCACATAGCCCAGGCGCACTTCTTTCACTTTAGCTCGGACTTGCTCCAGGGTCCGGGCTGGATGTCCCTGCTGGGCGAGCGCCTAGGCCATGCAGTGAAATATGTCCACGTGCCAGCGACAGGAGCAGGTGCTGTGCAGGGCCTCCTCCTCCTGCCAGAGGTCCAGCAGTGCCTCCAGCTCCCCCGAAGACCAGGATGGGGCCCTTCTTTTCGGCCCCTTGGGGCCTCCTGTGCTGGGGGTGCAGGTGCTTGATCCCCCGCTGAAGCTGCCATCATGGTCTGGGTGGCATTGGAGACAGCAGGGGCCACGTGGCAGAGCTGTGGCCAGAAGTCCCAGAAGGGCTTCTGCCTCATGGCCTTAGCAGTCTGGTCTGCCTTTAAGGGGTCTCGGGTTACCAGGAAGTCAGGAGCAGGCTTGCAGCTACAGAGCGTCCAAACGGCCACTAGGGCTTTTTTCCGTTTAGCCTGCTTATCCACAAAACGTCTTAGCTGCCTGTCTCCACTGGCCCTTTTGCACAAAATGATTTCCGCAAGGGGGCTTTTTCCCGAATGGGAACGTCAAAGTATTTCCACAAGAAGCACTGATTTCGGACAGTAGAACGTCAGTGCTCTTGAGCAAAATCAAGTGGCCAGTGTAAACAGGCAGTAAGTTTTTGCACAAAAGCAGTTGCTTTTGTGCAAAATCTTGCCAGTCTAGACGCACCCTGGCTGATTTCTCTTCATTATTAGAAATGTCATTTGAATCATTTTATAAGTGTCAAATTTGCTTCCATTAAAAGTTCAGTAACTCTGTTCTTCTTGCCAGATAAAGCATATTGATTTTTGTTCCCCTCTCAATTGGTTCTGGCACAATAATGGAAACAGAATGGTCTTATCTAGTGCCGGATGAACAACTATGAATACAAAGAGGAGAAACACAGCATTCTCTTCTGTAAACAGGAAGGTATGAATAGCATCTGCACATGCAGAGCCAATGGAAGCAATGATGGCAAATGAAGGCTAATCTAATAAGTCCAATGTAGATTGCAGGTTATTATTTCTAGCATTATTAGATTTAAAAATTGGGACGAGTCTTTCTCTTGCATCCCCTTGATGTATAAAAACAATAATAATCTTACACAGGAACTTAAGCTTTACAGAATTTGAAATGTAGCTAGAGTTGTTCCAGTGGAAGTAAAAAAAAAATCAATTTATTTCACATTCTCTTAAATCCTCTTACAGTCTGTTCAGATTACGAGTGGGGAGGAAAAAAAACAAGACTTTTATATTCACTGAACTAGATTTGGGTTTTCATTGCAAAGCTATTTGATGAAGAGGTAAGTTATCAGAGTGAAGAATAGAGGCATTTCATTCATCTGTACTGCTCCTGCTGATAGGACCACAAATAGTACAGTGGATGCAGCTTTATTTTTGTGAATGAGACAGTTTATCAATACCTGTCAAACTTCTCTAGTCTGGCACTCTCTGGTCTGGCAACATTTGTGATTTGGCGTGATGTTAGTTAGCCGCACGGCCATTCAACATGGGTGTGGCCAAGTTTTCCACAGTCCCATGAAGTATGTTTACAGCCACCATTCCTGACTGTAGGTGTTCTGTGATATTATTTAGCTCTAATTTACCCCACAGGAAATTGTCCCAGAATTTAGGTTCATAGAAAATAACACTTGAAGAAGTGTTACATTCCTAACACTAAGGGTATGTCTAGACTGCATCCCTCTGTCAGCAGAGGGATACAGATTAGGCAGGTCGACATTGCAAATGAAGCAGGGATTTAAATATCCCATGCTTAATTTGCATAAAAATGACTGCCATTTTTGCCGACTCACCACTTTGTCGGCAAAAAGCGGCAGTCTAGAGGGGGATCTGTCGAGAAAGAAAGCTTTTTTCGACAGATCTCTTATGCCTCCTGCAAGGAGGTTTACAGGATCTGTCGAAAAAGGCTTTCTTTCTCGACTGATCCCCCTCTAGACTGCCGCTTTTTGCCGACAAAGTGCTGAGTCGGCAAAAATGGTGGCCATTTTTATGCAAATTAATCACGGGATATTTAAATTCCCGCTTCATTTGCAATTTCAAACTGCCTAATCTGCATCCCTCTGCCGACAGAGGGATGCAGTCTAGACATACCCTAAGTGACACCCACAATTCTTCCACCAACTAGAGTCAACCCCCAGATGTTAATTAATTGGGGAGGGAAACAGGTGACCCTTTTAGCTTTCTTGCACAATCCTAGGATGGCTTTGCTCTCTGTCATGATCATGAGTCAGCAAACACTCCACCTTCTATCAAGATACCTCCACCACTAGGCAAACCACCTGGCATCCTCTGCCAATCTGTTTCTGTGGCTTGAAATAAAAATCCTCCAGATGCCCGCTGACTAAATTGTGAGACGCACTTCATCAATCCCTAGTCTTAGTCTGAATTGGCTTAGTATTTTGACATCTGACTGAGGATTCCTTGTCATCACCCACTGAACAAGTTAAAGGAGGTGATTTGTAGTGAGGCTTTGTGATCATTCAGCATCCCAGATACATAAAAATGAAAATGCAGCCTTGGTGAGAAGAGATGCATTTGCAACAGGACACCTACAATCCAGGGCAGGATTCCACGTGGCGAGATGGAGAGAATATTGTGAACAGGAGCAGTATGGTAATCTACCATTTGCTAGCTAGTACTAGCTGATGGAATCATGTATATCGTAGCTGGGCTGGGGACAGGACAAGATGTATTGTTTTGGGAATGGTCACTGTTTCCAGGAATGGGAATATAGCCTGGCTATGCCCGTAGATTTTGAAAAAGTGTGCAACAGAAACAGCTCTCTTATCCCATGGCCTTTGAATTCTTCCAGGATTGGAAAATTCCTCTAATTATTAAACTAATTTGGCTCCAAGTCATTTCTTCTAGATGATTAGTAGGGTGGGATTAAATAGCAGTTTTGGAGTCAAACAATTGGGCTTAAGAACACAGCTTAGATATAAAACTTGTGCATTAGCCCTGCTTTAGCTTTGAATAAGTACATTTTATACGAGTACTAAAAGCAGAGGAAAGCTTTTCCTGTCCAAATTTGAGATGCTCAAAGTTGCCAGATTGAATTGCCTAATTGCTTTTCATAGCGAATTAGTTGTTTCAGAAGGAACAGGCACACAACTCAAAGATGTAAGCAACAACAGAAACAAGGAATGGAATTTTTCCTACAGCTCTCCACCTCAACATTCTGCTTTCCGTACATTCTCAGAATTCCCAGTGATGTCACTGCGAGACAGAAAGGAAAATATCCATTTCAAGAACTTCCTATGGGCCTGAGAAAAAAAATTAGTTCCGTGCTTATTGCTCAGAAAACAAAGAGCACACACAGGACTAATCTGAATTGCACACCACCAATTTTATGTCAGTATAAATCCACTGAATTTAGTAATCACATAAGGATAATCATAGATAACCTGGCCTGTTTATGGAACTGTACATTGGAGTTCCCAGATAATTTTCATTTTGTGTTGATTAAGGGGGATCAGAAGGAATAAACAATTCAGGATGTGTTGAATAAGAAAAAGCAATCATCCTCACCAGTGTCCTGGAGACAGTACGAGTACAGTATATCTCAGCTTCAAATAGTGAATATTGCCCCCAAAGCTCTGATAAAAGGACCACTAAGTCAGCAAACACACCCATTCAAATTAGTGGCAACAGCTTAATTTTTTTCCTTGTAAGAAAAAAAAACTTATAAAACAAACACCAGACACTTCTTCAGTCGGGAGCATCTTGAGTCACAAAGATAAACTCTCGACACTCAGAAGCAAAAGATTGATTCTACTACTTTGGCCATGCAAGGTTTCTCTGCTCTCTTCTGGCCAGGAAGCCTCCTGGAGGTTCGTCTCTGCACATCTTCTCTTACAGCCTTGATAATCTGAGTGTTTGCCTGAGGAACTGAAGCAAGGTGAGGTCCTTTAAGATGGTGTGCTCGCGGGATAGAGCTCTGTTTGTTCTTGTTCTAAACCAACAGTCGCTCCAGGCATTCTGAAGCAAACAGCACTATTGTCTGATAGTCACTTCCGATATGGCAAAGAACTGGTGTGACCCACTTGTTGGGTGTTGTTTATTCTTTCACCTCCAGCAATGTTGTTTACTCTGTGTTAGACCTGGATTTCACACTGATCCCAGCTCCTCAGATACAGTGTCCTTGACAAATGTAGTGCCATTCCTCAAAATGAACAACTCTAATTCAAAGTATTCATGTTTTAAATAAATCTGGGACTATATATTGTTCCTCTGAACAGTTCTTTATTTTAATAGCAGAGTCGTCCAATTATTCCTGGCAAGCAGGTGCTTTAAAATTCCTTGCAAAATAAAGTGTGTGTCTCAGGTTACATTTCCCCTTTCAATTATTTATGTATTGATTTTTAAATGGTTCTTAAAAAATAAATCCAGATCATGCAGTAGGAAAGAAAGAGAAAGGAAGAGAACAGTGACCCATTTATATACAGTATGTGAACACCTATTTTTAAAAAGCAATTAGAAATACTTATAAATATAAATAACCTAATAATTAAACTTGTGAACAGTACTCAGTCTCTGAGGTGCCTGGCAGCATCACATGGACCTGCTGGGCTCCCCTGGATCACCAGCTCTTGCTGCCTCCTGACAGCGGTAGTCTACTTGGTTTGGTTGTGTCATGTCCTCAGGCACTGTTGCCTCACTGTGCTGTTAACCTGTCCTTCCAGGTCTAATGCAGACCTGGCCTCAGACAGGAAAGTCTAAGGCACACAACTCCAGCTACCTAAAATATGGCTTACCTTAAGCCAAGCTTGGTGCCATCTTCACAGAGGGAGACAGACGGGAACAAATGCTTCCGTCAGCTTCCCTTACTCCTCATGACTTCAAGAAGTACTGGTACTGATCAGAGCTGCTGTCAGCATTCAATTTAACAGGTCTTAATCAAGGTTCCCTGTAAGCTGTGTGCCCACATGGCTGTGTAGCCCTTTTCTGAGCCCCACGGAGAGGTTCAGAGCTCCCTGAGCAGGCAGGGAGCTCAGATGATCGGCTGAGGAAGTGGGGGGCAGGCACTTGCTCCCTCATGGTGGAGGAGTAGAAGCAGCAGCAGCTGCCTGTTGTACTGGCTTCAGCCTCTACTCCAGTCCTCCCCCTTTTCCCTCTCCACCCCCCGGGAGGGTCTGTACTCGCTGGGGTGAGAGAGTTCTCCAATCAAGGGAGGCAGGAAGTACATGGGGGATCATGAACTAAATGCACAAATACACAATGGGAGGAACTGGGCTGGGGGAAGCACTGCTAAGAAAGAACCAGGAGTCACCTAAGTCAGCATGTTGCAAGAAAAGAAAATGGAACATTAGGTCGCATTAGCAGAGGCACAGCATTTGAGTCATGGGAGGTGATAGTATCACTCCACTCAATGCCGGTTTGGCCTCAGCTAGGGTGCTGTGTCCAATTTTAGTCATCACTGCATAGGAAGGATGTAGAGAAACTGGAAAGGATCCAGAGGCGAACAACAACAAAGATGATCAAAGGCATGGAATACAAGCCACCCAAGCAAAGGCTGCAGGAACCGGGTGGCTGTGTCTAGACTGGCAAGTTTTTCCGCAAAAGCAGCTGCTTTTGTGGAAAAACTTGCCAGCTGTCTACTCTGTCCGCTTGAATTTCTGCAAGAACACTGACGATCTCATGTAAGAAATCAGTGCTTTTTGCGGAAATACTATGCTGCTCCCATTCGGGCAAAAGTCCTTTTGCGCAAAAGGGCCAGTGTAGACAGCTTTATTTTGCGCAAAAAAGCCCCAATCGCGAAAATGGCGATCGGGGCTTTCTTGCGCAAAACCGCGTCTAGATCGGCACGGACGCTTTTCTGCAAAAAGTGCTTTTGCGGAAAAGCGTCCGTACCAATCTAGACGCTCTTTTCCACAAATGCTTTTCACGGAAAACTTTTCCGTGAAAAGCATTTGCGGAAAATCATGCCAGTCTAGACGTAGCCGGTATGTTTTGTTTTCAAAAGAGGAGATTCATGGGCAATATTATTGGTCTTTAGACCCTTGAAAGGCTCACATAAAAAGATGCAGAAAAGTTGTCTTTTGCCACAAAGGACAGAACAACAGACAATAGGTTCCAAGTACAGAAGAGGAGAGTTAGCGTAGAACTGAGGGTGGGGGGGTAACCCTTCCTATCTGTAAGAGCAGTACAACAATAGAAAAGACTACCTCAATGGCATGGGCTGTACTGGAGTCCCCCCCCCCCCCTTTGTGGAGGCTAGCATCCAGCTCCACTCCTGCCTCATGTGCCCCTCCCACTTCAGCGAGAGCCCCAAGACCTCCTTTCTGCCCCTGCAGCCAGAACCACAAGCCCCTTTTAGAGGAGCCTGGAGCACCGTTCTTCGGTCAGAGGAACCCTATGCTGGTCAGAGTTCTAACCACCTGTCTTCCACATGGCTGGAGTCACTGGACCCCCCCAGAGCCAAAGGCCTGAGATCATGCTGCAATGGCATCACAAGTCCCTCACTCCTGCCTGAAGGAGCCAAGAGTGCCCCTCCCCCCACTGACCAGAGAAACTCTGGGCCAGCCAAAGCCCTCCGCCTCTTCCCAGCATCCTGGAGATGCCTGGAAGCCTTCTCCCTGCTTGCCCAGAGGAGCCCTGCACCAGATGCAGCCATACCACACCTCCCCTCCCAAGTCCCAAGCCACACAGGAGAAAACTGTTTCACTCCCATCCCAGTCTGAAGAAGTTTTTTCTATATCCTATGTATGTTCCAAGGCTCTATCTGCTACTCATCCTCCTGGGTTTGTCAGGAATCTCTCTGGAGTCTAGGGGGATTCCTGAGGAACTCCGGAAGCTGAAGAACCTATATTAATTACTTTCTCAACCACCCCGGAACCTGCATAAAGCACAACACAGGAAAGACTTGCCCCATCAAACTCACAACCTGGTGTCCAACGGCAGCAGTAGGGGAGGCTAAAACTCTCCAACGGTATTATATCCACCATCCATGCTTGGGAGGTTGGGGAAGAAGCTTCTTCACTGGAGGTTTTCAAAAGGAGGCTGGATAGCCATCTGTCTTGATATGCAGACTGAACACATCCTGCCTCTTGGCAGGGGGGTTAGCCTAGATGATGCTGACAGTACACTCTAACCCCATGGTCACCAACCAGTAGATCGCGATCTACTGGTAGATCTCAGGGGCTCCAAGAGTAGCTCTTGAGTCCTCTCTGAACTGCGCACCTGCGCAGTGCATTTACATTAAATTTCCTCATGTAATGTAGGCGGGGCTTCAAGGAAGGGGCGAGGCAGTAGATCTTCACCTGTTCTGAGACTTAAAAAGTGATCTTGGGTGTAAAAAGGTTGGAGACCACTGCTCTAACCCTATCGATATATGATTCCAGAGTAAGAAGTAATCACTATCCCCAAGTGCTTGCAATCTAAGAAAATAAAACTGGCACTGGGTGAGGAAGCAGAGGTTCAGAGAGGCTAGGGGTATGTCTACACTACAAAGTTAGTTTGAACTAATGGACATTAGTTTGAACTAACTTTCATAGGCGCTACACTAGCGCTCCATTACTTCGAACTAGGTAAACCTCATTCCACGAGGATTAAGCCTAGTTCGAACTTACTAGTTCGAATTAAGGGCTGTGTAGACCCTTAATTTGAACTAGTGGGAGGCTAGCCCTTCCCAGCTTTCCCTGCTGGCCACTCTGGCCAACACCAGGGAAACTCTACTGCCCCCCTCCCGGCCCCAGAGCCCTTAAAGGGCCACGGGCTGGCTACGGGGTTTGTTCCAGTTGCAAGGCTGCCAGCACCTGTGCCAGCAGACCCAGCAGCTGACACCCCATGAGCCAGCGACCCAATGCCCCCCATCTCTCCCCCTCTTTCCGGGACCAGCCTGGCAGCTCCCAGGAGCCTGCCCGGGGCTGCAAGAGGCGGGCACCCGCGTGGTCTAGTGCAGAGATCGTGGACCTCATCGAGGTTTGGGGGAAAGCCTCCAATGTCCACGATCTCTGCACTAGCCACAGGAACATGGCAGTCTACAGTCGCATGGCTGCCAGCCTGGCCGCCAGGGGCCACCAGCGCAGCCAGAAGCAGGTGCGCTGGAAAATTAAGGACTTGCGGCAGTCCTACTCCCGGGCCTGCCTGCCAGGGGCTGACCCAGAGGCGTGCCCCCACTTCCAGGCTCTGGACCACATCCTGGGGGCTCATGCCGTCTCTGCCCCATGGAGAAGTTGCGGTACACCCGGGCGTCGTGTGCTTTGCCGGACCAGCCCACATTAATGTCCGTGAACTGTCCCCGGTGGTCACACACGGTCTGCAGGATCACGGAGAAGTACCCCTTGTGGTTCACGTAATGGGACGCCTGGTGTTCCGGGGCACAGATGGGGATGTGCGTCCCGTCGATGGACCCCCGCAGTTGGGGAAGCCGAGGGCACCGAATCCCCGGATGATGGTGTCCGGGTCGGCGAGGTGGACCACCCTGAGGAGCAACACCCGGTTGATGGCCTTGACCACCTGCGGAGAGAGACACAGCAAAGCACCAATCAGCGGGGCGCCCAGGTGGCTGGGAGCATTCGTGCCCTGGCAGTGCCCTGCGCCCCACTCCCGGAAGCAACCCCCCTGGCGGCGTGTAGTACAGCCGGGACAGACCGACCCCTCCGGTGCAGGGCGCTTTCGCCTCCCCCCCCCCCCCTTTGTCCCTGGGGCAGCCCATCCCCTCCTTGCAGCCCCTCTTGCCCCCCGGCGCAGTGGCCGACGAGTGCCATACCTGCATGAGCACCGCTCCGACGGCGGATCTCCCCACGCCAAACTGGTTCCCGACGGATCGGTAGCTGTCCAGCGTGGAGAGCTTCCAGAGGGTGATGGCCACCCGCTTCTGGAGGGGGATGGCAGGCCTCATGCGAGTGTCCCTTCTGCACAGAGCAGGGGCGAGCCACTCGCAGAGCTCCAGGAAGGTGTCCCTCCTCATCCTGAAGTTCTGGGTCCACTGTCGGTCGTCCCAGCGCTCCAGGACGATGCGGTCCCACCAGTCGCTGCTGGTGTCCAGATGCCAGATGCGGCGGAGCACACCGGTGCCGGGGCGCTGCCGCGGCTCCTCCACAGCCCCCAGGGCGGCCAGGCGGAGAGGCAGGGGGCTGACGTGCACCAGGTGGTGCCAGGCAGCCTCGAGCCATTGCTGGCAGGCTTGCAGCAGCAAGTCCAGAAAGTGCACCAGAAGGTGCAGGGCGAGCTCTGGCTCCATGTTGCCACCTGCGGCGGCGTCCCCGAAGGGAAGCACCGACACAGAGACCAACGCTTTGCTGTCCCTCGGCGAGGTTGGCAAGCAAGCAGGAAAAGCTGAGAACCGGCTGTCCAGGGGGCGTCCCTTTAAGCACGAGCCTCAGATAGCCTCAGACAGCAGCCATACAACGCAACTACTGACCTGATGCCCTGCCGGAACCGGTTTCAGCCGCCCTTAAATGCGCCCCTGCGTCCAATCAGTGTGGACGCGCTAGTTCGAATTAGCAAAACGCTAATTCAAACTAGTTTTTAGTTCTAGATGCGTTAGTTCTAATTAGCTTAGTTCGAATTAACTAATTCGAACTAAGTTAGTTCGAATTAGAGCTGTAGTGTAGACGTACCCTAAGTGACTTGCCCAAGGGTCAAATAGCAAGTCAGAGAGAACATGCCTACACTACAGTCAAACTTCCAGGGTTTGATTTAGTAGGTCTAGTGAAGACTCGCCAATTAAAACTGAGAGAGCGCCCCCCGTTGGCACCAGTAGTCCTGCTCCTCACAAAAATTAAGGGAAGCCAATGAGAATGTGTGCTCCCATCAACCTTTTGCTATGCAGATGGCACGGAAATGTGATTTAAGATACGTCAACTCCAGTTGCTTAACTAACATAGATGGAGTTGCGTATCTTAGATCAACTTTTCCCTTAAGTTTAGACCTTGCCAAAAAAAGACAAGAAAGAGACTCAAGGGCAGAATTGATTTCAGCGGAGGGAGAATTTCACCTCAGGTCCCAAAAGTCCCCATCTAGAGTATTATCCGCTAACACCACATTCCCTGACCTAGTGATTTAACGTTGATTAAGAAGGAACAGTCAGTACAGTAGCTGAGATAACAGATCAAGGCGAGCCAGAGAGCGGATTGTTAAAAGATCAATGGTATCAAAGCCAGCAGCTAGATGGGGGAGGTGATTGAGATGTTTTCCTGTTGTTGCTGAACAGGAAGAGATCCTTAAAACAGTGACACTGCAAAGCTGAAATGAAAATTCGTGCTAGATAAGGGCCAAGACTTGTTAATAATAAGCTGAGCACAGGTGATCCTGAATTATTTATTACTATTATGATTCATTTATTGTTTGTTTGCAGGAACCTTCACAATGTGCCAGACACTTCACAGACCATCAAAAGGAGGAGGCTCCGGAGAGACAGACAGGAATCAGGAAGGGGGAACAACAGCACAAGATTTTTCTATGCAAATCAGCAACATGCCCTGCAGGCAGCACAGCAGCAGGAGGAGTTTTCAGGGGAGAATGAGGCCCCAAATATCTACACTGCAACCATCACCAGCACATCTATCACTAACTGGTACCCCTGCTGGGAGCTAATTGGCACCCCTGAGGAGACCAGAGATGCCAAGGACCAAATGTGCTTCGAGACTGAACTATTCCCCTTCCCTGCAGATAGGCTCCTTGCAGGTCAGCTGAGGAAAATTTGCTCTGCGCTTTGTTGATAAATCTAGGTCTTCATCCTCTAGGGTTTTCAAGCCACCATCCCTCATGAGCATTACATTTATAGGGAAAACCAAGAAGATGGAGTGGGGAAAACTAGTTCATTATGCAAATAGCCAAGTACTAAGCAAATAAAGAAGCTAACGAGAGAGTGCAATCTACAGTCAGGCCTATATTAAATGAGTGAAATGTATTTGGCACCGCGTTTTGTAATAAATAAATAAATCAGTCAATCACAGACCTTTCTTTCCCTCATGGCATCTACAGATTTTTATCCCTCATTCTCTCATTTAATAATTTACGGGTCAGGCAAGCTCTTTCTACCATGCACGGGCGTCACATGACAAAATTATCCTGATTCTAGGCTTTTAATAATGTCATTTTAGTTTCACTGTTACCCGTTACTGTTATTTGCCACACTTCCTAGAGACAGGAGTTAGAGATTCAGGGCCGAATTAGGCCCTTGTCTCCAACAGGAGAAAATCCCATTGAAGCCAATAGGAGATGCATCTTTGTAACTGATTGTACAGTTTCATCCTGAGGACTGGGATCCTGCAAATTGCTCCATTCTGGTAGATCCCTCTAGTCACACAGATCCCCAGTGATTTCAGAGACAGCTTACCCAGCGACCAATAAAACAGAACAAAGGCTAGGAAGCTACAGTGGCATTTTATGAAGGCAGTGGGACTCACAGAAGGATGGGGTTCCAGCTGACTGACATATGTGAGCTTTCCACTTCTTAGGACAAGTGCTTGGTCAACACTTTGCAAGCACTTATTTTCCATGTTAAGTATCAGAACACCATTGTGTGAAGGGTGAGAGCTACTGTCAAGCACAACAAATATTTAAAAATTATAAGATAGAAAAAATCAATCATTGCTTACCATTCTCTGCAACGTCAGATATGTTATAGGCTTGTTTTCTACTGGCCTAAGAGCCCCAGGCATTCAGCTGAAGAGAGTAAGATAATTGTATAAAAAGGTGGGGGTAAGAGGGAGAAGATTTTACTTTATAAAGCTGTATTTTCAATAGCAGAATATTCTGCACCATTGTTCAATTTCGCCAATCAGGAAAACCATCTTTCCCCCTTCGTTTGCCCATGAGCAGGTATCTTGCTTACATACTTAGCACTGTCCAGAAAACTGTGAAAGCTACCCAATGATTTGACAAGCAAGAATCTGAGTCTGCCCTACTCTTACCACAGTACCAGCTGAACCACTGCAACTCTTCTCCCTGTCCTGACATCACAATATCCATTTTCCATTTGACCCAAGCACTACCAAACATAGGACGTGCATATAGAGAGCCATCACTGGTGGTTACACAAACACAGACCAAATGCTGTGAGGCCCTTCAAAAGGAACTGGAACCATTCTACCTCCAAACTGAGAAGATGACTAGAGAGGCAGATTTTCTACAGGGCAACAGGGGCGGCCAGGCCAAACATGAGTGGCACTGCGACCCTGTGCTCTGGTTGCAATGCCACTCACTCAAACTTGGCTTGACTGCCCTTCTGTCACCTCAGAGGGGTAGTCAGGCCAAGCCTGAGTGAACGGTACTGTAACCTGGCACTTGGTCTCCCCATTTCCACAATGGTCACTGAACAATGAAGAGGCTTGCTATGCTCCCCTGGTGGAGGATTTCTGTTCTAAAAGGCAGGAGGGGGGACAACACGTTGAAATTTTGGCTACGGTAGCAAATTGTCTTCCGCACTTCCCCATAAGGAAACAGATTGACAGGGCTGCAGAGCAATTAGGAGAGAGCAAGTATCAGAGGGGTAGCCGTGTTAGTCTGAATCTGCAAAAGCGACGAGGAGTCCTGTGGCACCTTATAGACTAACTGAAGTGTAGGAGCATAAGCTTTCGTGGGCAAAGACCCACTTCGTCAGATGCATGTAGTGGAAATTTCCAGAGGCAGGAATAAATATGCAGGCCAGGATCAGGCTGGAGATGACCAGGTGGATCCAATCAAGGAGGATGAGGCCCACTTCTAGCAGCTGGTCCTAGGAGAGAGCAGAACATCTTAACAATAACTAAATTCGAGATTTGGCATATGCACCTTTAAACTAATCCACCAACCCAAATGGGGAATGGTTGGTCACAGTGTTTAAGCAAGGGGCCTGGCTGGTCTTGTACTCCTGGGCTTTCCCATAGATGCTTTGGTCCTGTCTCAAGCTAACGCCAGAGAAAGAAAAGCACATCTTCTTAACTGTCCTGCTGGCTCTTTATTGGTCACAGTCTCTTCCTTTTCCTTCTAGGCTAATGAAGGATTATGTCTTATTAATAACCCAGACTGACCAGATTTCCTCTCAGAAATATTGTACGATGAACCATCTCAAAGGCAGCTGATGAGAGCTATCTTGTCCATCTTTAGTCAGGAGAAGAATCACTGACCATTGTCACTAGTGCATTTCAGTCCTCTATGAAGATGTAATTCATATTAACTGGAATTTGACAAACTGAAAACATTGTCATAGCTTCTGGGCAATAAACCTTCCAAAACACGTGAGATTTGAAGTTCAGCTACAGATGCCAAGAACAGCAACGTCAAGCAATCATTTGTTGAGCAGGGATATTTAACAATGCCTCCTTGAAAACACCTGGCATGCTATTCTCAGCCAAAAAGGTACTGACTATCCTCATCAACAGCAGCTGACTGTACAAAAAGAAACACTTACTAAGGTTGAATTGTTGAGGGTGAGTCAATGGCTGTTTGATCTCACAGCTGAGGCTGAGTGATGAAGAACCAACCTTGGCAAATTATTTTGGCAACACTCTTTCAAGGTCATATTGATTTTGGGTTTCCTTGTATACATTTCTGTATTTCTGCATGTCTATTGAAGTGTGATTTTGGCTTTTTGACTTGCTCAAGCCTCATTAACCTTTGTATCTCCTCACAAGAGATGAAGGTTTTTATATAAGAGTTATTGAGTCACTTCCACAAAACTTCTTTTTTCCATTGTACTCTCCAAATTTTATAATTAAAACATTCATGTAATGTAGAATAATTTGTCACAGGAAATAAAAGGTGGCTTGACCATACACTGTTTTCCGTTTGCAACATTTTCCTTAGAAGCTCAAAGCTGTTTTTCTTCCGCTCCCTCTTATTTTTTTTTATAAAAATGTTGGCTCTGTATTTGAAGATTAAATCTGAATAGTGTAGAAATGAATAATTGTCCAATTTCCTTAATACCAGGAGACAGATCCTGGTACCATAGGACATTAATTCCCAACTTTAACTGATTAAAACAAAATCTTGCCAATTTTACATATTTTACTCCAGTACAAAACAAAAGCTTTGTAAATGTGTCCTCTCCACCAGTAATACCTATGCATCCAAAATGTAATTAAATGAAACAGTGGTTCTGTAATAAATTCAATTCTTTTTCCATTAAAAAATTACATTCCAATTATATAAAGTGAAGAAGCTCTTTTCTTTTGGTTTCTCTTCCCCCATAGCTTTCTGAATCTCAATAAGATTGACAATTCATGATATATTGAATTAGAATAATCCTTCCAGCCTGTAATGCTTAAAGACTGGACCATAAACAAATATTTCCATGCCAGGTTAGTTTCTAGTACAACAGTATAGAGTGAAATCCTAGTCATGTTGAAGTCAATGGCAAGATTTAAAGGATTTCTCCAGTAGTCTCACATTTCAACAATACTCCCCATCTACAATTGAGGCCAGATTGTCACAATTGCTAAGGACAGTAGAAACTGTTGTCATCATGTAGTCTGTGCCCTTCTGTGTATTACAGGCCATAAAGCTTTCCCAGAATAATTCAGAAGACTTCGCCTTCTATTTAGGCACCAAAAGAAGTGGCTAAATTTTCAACTGAGCTCAGACCAGGGAGTGCTTTGGAAGCTGAGCACTGTTTAAAATCTATCCCTACTTGAATAGTTGAAAATCTAGCTTGGAATGCTAGAAAATTTAATTTTTAGGCCCTGGTCCTAAGTTCATTGAATTAAATGGGGTTCTTGCCATAAGCAGCTCTAAGTTTTGGGCCAACTCCTCATTCACCACAGCATTTAAGCAATTTATTTTCTTTAAGTATTTGAGTGGACTCACTGACATCACTGGAGGACTTGTCATGAAAATGCAGTGCTTAACAGGAAGGGCAAGTTTACATTGGAGGTTGATCTAAGTTACACAACTTCAATTATAGAAGTTGATGTATTTAGAACTACTTACCCACAGTATCTGCACTGTGGTGCAACAACAGGAGACCCTCCCCTGTCAACTGCCCTGGCACTTCTTGTTGAGATGGAGTATCAGCGTTGATTGCTCTCTTGTTGATCTGGCGGGTAGTCAAGATAAGCCCTAAGTTTAAGGGGGAGGAGGAAGATCACAAGAACTTACAAATCACGTGACCAGAATTTTCACTTTCAAACAGAGACAGCAGAAAAGCAGGGGAGAGATTTAGACCCAATCCTTCTCCCACTGAAGTCATCTTTGTTATTGACTTTAGGAACTTCATCTCTGCTTCCTATTATGATTTTGGATGAGTTATTCATGTGTCCAGGTGCAGGAATAAACCATTAGGAAATCCATTCATAGCTAGCAGATTAGAATGCTGGCATTCACCCCAGGGTGCAAGTATGGGGAGGAGGAAATGTTCTTCCTTGTTGGCTGGTGGGGCTAAAGCTTCACCTTCTATGTCAGTCTGCTCTATCTAAAAATCAGCGTGTATGAGTGCTTGTGCTTACGTGGAGAGATAAATAAGAAAACTGGGGCTTTTCAGCTTGGAAAACAGGCAAATAAGGGGGAAAGGAGAGAGGGCTATAAAATCATGAGTGGCATGGAAAATGTGAATAAAGAAGACCTATCTACTCCTTTCCATAACACAAGAACTAGGCAGTCACCAAATAAAATTAATAGCGGGATTCAAACAAACCAAAGGAAAAAACTTAAAAAACAATGAATGGTCCTGCAGCACCTTAGAGACTATATAAAAAAATGTAGATAGCATCACGAGCTTTTATGGGCACAACCCGCTTCTTCAGATGAATGGAGCAAGGGGTCCAGAGGTACAAATAAATAGCAGAAAAAGAGGCGATCTGGACCCCTTGCTTCATTCATCTGAAGAAGTGAGTTGTGCCCGCAACTAAGAAGTGATTTGTGCCCACAAAAGCTCATGATACTATCTATATTTTTGTTAAGTTTCTAAGGTGCTGCTGGACCATTCATTGTTTAAGATTTTTCAGTTACAGACTTACATGGCTACCCCCTGAGACTTTTAAACCAAAGGAAGTTTTTCTGCATACAGCACATCATCAACCTGTGGAACTCCTTGCCAGAGGATGTTGTGAAATCCAAGAATATAACGGAGTGCAGAAAAGAACTAGATATGTTCATGGAAGATAGGTTCTTTAATGCGTATTAGCCAGGATGGGCAGGAATGGTATCCCTAGCCTCTGTTTGTCATAAGCTGGGAATTGGTGACAGGAGAGGGATCACTTGATGATTGCCTGTTGTGTTCATTTCCTCTGGGGCAACTGCCATTGGCCACTGTTGGCACACACGATACTGAGCTAGATGGCCCTTTGGTCTGACCCAGTATGCCCATTCTTATGTTACTATGTTCAGCACCAGCTCTCAGAACATCTTTTATGGTTCCAAGACCACATTCTGAGGTTCTTACTATACCAACACTCAGTTTAGTTTCTTATACTACCATCCCCTCATTCCTGTGGAGGATTTTATATCACTAATCTTTTGGTTGACCTTTTGTCCTCCAAGTCTTGCTCTGGATTTGAGACAAGATTCCCTGGAATGAGTTGTATGTAAGATGTTTGAATTTCATAGGCAGCATAACAGCGCGGCTTAGTGCTTATAGATAGGCCAGCAACTCAGGGAATTTCAGGCTTTATTCCTGAGCCACTAATTCACGGTAGGCACATCAAGTTTCCCCCTTGGAATAATGAGCATTTAAATTATGGATCTCTCAGGGGGTGTTTGTGAGTCTTAATTTATATTTGTAAAGTGTTCCCTCATCTTGAACTGAAATACTGTGTAAGCATTAAGTATTTTATACCTAGTATAAAACCGCACACACACACATGCACACATACTCGTACACACAATGTTTGGAAATTAGCAACATAATCCTGATTATTACACTGCTATAACAAGTGAAGAACCAGGCAAAGTGGCTTTTCCACCCCACCTTTCAGAATAAATATTTCAGAAAACATTTTAAAATGAGACACCTTAATTTGCAGCTTGAGTAAGGCAGGATTCCAAGCAAGAACCTTTAGATTGTCTACCATGGGCTTTGGAAACAGGCTGGAAGGAGCAATATTAGAATTCTGGCATAACTATTGGTCATGCTGGTCCTGATGCACACCTCACTCAAACTGGCAGAACTGCACTGACTTCAGGGAATGCCTGAACTGGCCTTATGCTTTGTGGCAGAACAGATACCAGCTAAGGATTTGGTAAATAATTGCATTAGTTTTGCTTATATTTTGATTGAAACATCAACTGGCCAAACTCAAGTCTGGTTTATGAATCAAAGACTAGACATCTCAAAACAAGCAGCCCAAGGTAAAATGTTTCTGAGGTAACAGTCACTCATCCTATTTCAAGACAGACTGTAATTCTAAGAGAATTGTAGCCGTGTTAGTCTAGTCTAGCTGAAACAAAAAACAGGACTATGTAGCACTTTAAAGACTAACAAGATGGTTTATTAGGTGATGAGCTTTCATGGGCCAGACCCACTTCCGCAGATCAAATTGTGGAAGAAAATAGGCATGACCATATATACCAAAGGAATACAATCAAAAAAAGTGAACACATATAAAAAGGACAAATCAAATTTCAGAACAGATGGAGGATGGGGGGCGGGGAGGTAAATGTCTGTGAGCTAATAATTCTAAGAGCTACAGACACTTTCTAACTTGTTTATCTCATACTACAATTGGCTGTTTTAACTACACTGTTTAACAGCAGTCAAATAACAGTAAATGTAGAGTTATCTTTCCGTTACCTTCCACATTTCCAGCTACAAAGGACCAAAACATCTTTTGACCTACTTTAACATGATTTCAGAACAAGTTTTTGCCAATCATTAAATGACATGTCTGTCTTTTCATCATTTTTCTATCTTCCGCTGTGTTCTTATTCACGTATCACTTTCTTGTTATTTCCATTACAATTTTATAACTTGTTATTCTAGTCGACAGAGTCAATCACAAGCACAAAAAACAACATTAAGCAGGTTGCAGAGATAGGTCATAGAAAGGCCAAGCATTTCCATTCTATAAGCAGAGAACCTTAGTATAGTCAAAATCATGGTCACTTTTAGTTCCTAGACATAATGTGTGAAGCATCTTGGGAGCATTTAAGTTATATGGTAGCAATCTTTTTCAAGGCTTGTTCCTGAAACACTCTTAGCATTTTGGCTCTGATCCAGCTCCTGAATAGTCTCATTTTATCCAATGAGGGTTTGGTACTTTGCAGAATCAAGTCCCTGCTGACCATATGGGGACAGACTGATGCAGGGAGAATGTCAAAGGGAGACGAGGACATAGAACATGTTTTATAATTATTTGTGCTTCCTGTAAATACACATAAATCCTAATGAAGTCTCAGGGCTTTAGAAAAAATTAAATCCATTTTTCACTTTTAGTCTAATCGTAGTTATTGGAGGTTTACTGTTCTCTCGTTCTTTCTCATTTCCTGATCCTTAATCCAGTTCCTAATTTCAGGACAGCACCATATGGATCATCCTCACTGAAAGAGGAGATGTGGTGATGAATGCATTCCATTTTTCTAATGACGCTTTCATTCAAGCATGATAAAGAAGGGCCTCATAAACAATTATTGGGAGGAAGACAGATCAGCAATCAAGATTTCCAGCATCCTCGGAAAACCCAGCAGGTTTCTAGGTCAGTTTGACTTGATTTCTCGAGGTTTTTTTAAAGCTAATTTATTATTCAAAGTGGACAGTTTTGAAGTCAGTGGTTTACATATTATAACAAGAGATGTCAAATTAAAATTAATGGTTCTTTTTATCAGCCTTTTGTTAATTGCATCAATAATTAGGGATCTTCCTTATCTTAGTTGAATAGGGCCACTTTCATTACACCATGAGAAGATAGGGAAGGCTGGAATTTTTTTTTCAATGTAAGGAAAATTTTGTATTGTTTTCAACTGTTTAACAATCTATAAATCTGCCTTCAGAAGGAAAATACTGCTTCAGTAATTTCTGAAGTGCTGGCAAATAGTATCTTCAGCTTTAATTACACCCCTGTAATCCAGATAGAAAAGAGTGCTTTTTTGCCAGCATTACAAACAGAAATTGCTTTAATATGGGATGTTCATTTGTGTCCTGTACTTCTCCAATCGGTCATAGTATATGGGTGAAATTGCGGGTATGCGTACGTCTACACAGCATTCCAAGCCTCCGTTCTGATTCAAGTTTAAATCCTAACCAACCCCTTTTCATCCACACAGAAATCAGTCTGACTCAGACCCAGAAACTTTCCTGACTTTGATGCAGGATGCCTTTTAGAGGGGTGGGGCAGAGACCAAGTTCTACTGTGATCAGGTCAAAACCCAAATTTTCTGCACAGTGGATGGAGCTCACATTCAGGTCTCCAGACTTGGGTCTGAAGAGTGCTAATGCTACCCAAAAATGTCTTGGTGCAGTGCTTTCCAGCCCTTTCCTTCCCAAACCTCTCACTTCACAGGAACCAGAAGTATTTTCCTGCTTCTCATGCAGCTGCTGAGCATTTGACCACACAGTATACTCAACTAGGAACACAGGCGGTACTCATGTTTATTAACAGAGCCAGCACTAAGAAGGAGTTCCTGCATCAAACACAGGATGCTAGTTGACCAGAAGTACAGAGCGAGATCCAGGTTAACCTCTGGTGTGAGGCAAGCAACACACTCAACTGCAGCAAGAGCACATGAAATGAGAACAGAGCTACTACCTCTCAGGCAGGGGGCTCCAGGGATTCACTACAAGGCTGGTGTGCCTGAGCGGGGTCACCTTGCTGTAGGGGTGAAGCCCCGAGTCTCAGCATGGGCTGTATCAAGGCAAGCCTGGGGCCAGATCCAGACAACGGGCCGTAGGTTCCCCATCCCTGGTCTAGATAGTACTTAGTCCTGCCTTGAGTGCAGAAGGCTGGACACTAGATGGCCTCTTGAGGTTCCTTCCAAAACAAGGATTCTGTGAGTCAATGGATGCAAAGCGCTTGTAAGGAAGCTGTATTGTGTCTTCTGGCTAAATCAGCTGCTTGTTGATTTGAGCACAAATATTCATCCATTGCCAGCGAGGAATGAAAGCAAACTTCTCACAGAGAAGGAACTCCCGTGAGCTGGTTGTGTTCTGGGGCAGGACAGACTTACTTAGGCAAAATCTATCACTCAGGATCCCCCTTCCTTCTAAGGTGCACTGGTTCATCACGAGATTCCTAAATATCTCCTTAATATAGATGGCTGTTCTTGCTGCATTGAAAAAAAAAAGTCCACAATTCCATGGGGAGACTGAAGAAACACAAGAAAGGCTGTTCACAGTAGTGACGGATGGCAGACCAAGGAACAATGGTCTCAAGTTGTGGTGAGAGAGGTCCAGATTGGATATTAGGAAAAACTATTTCACTTGGAGGGTGGTGAAGCACTGGAATGAGTTACTGAGGGAAATAGTGGAGTCTCCATCCCTAGAGGTGTTTAAATCCCGGCTTGACAGAGCCCTGGCTGGGTTGATTTAATTGGGATTGGTCCTGCTTTGAGCAGGGGGCTAGATTTGATGGCCTTCTAAAGTCTCTTCCAGCTCTATGATTCTAAGAACATAAAAATGGCCACACTGTGTCAGTGCATCTAGCCCAGTATCCTATCCGGCCAATCCCATCTGCCCCAGAGGGAATGAACAGAACAGGGAATCATCAAAGCTATGTCTACACTGCAGACCTATTTCAGGATACCAGAAGTATCCCGAAATATCTATTCCGCATCTTTTGAGCACACCCATTGTTTCAAAATAGAACAGGAACACTATTCCGACGTCCCTGTAAACTTTGACTATAGAGAGTTTAGGATTACTAGCCATTGATGGACCTATCCTCCATGAACGTATCTAGTACCTTTTTGAACTCTGTTATAGTCTTAGTCTTCATAACACCCTCTGGCAAAGAATTCCACAGGCTGGCTGTGCGTTGTGCAAAGAAATGCTTCCTTTTATGTGTTTTAATCCTGCAGTCTATTAATTAATTTGGTGACTTCTAGCTTTTGTGTTATGAGAAGGAGTAAACAGCACTTTCTTATCTACATTTTCTACTAGACCTCAGTTATACCCCACCCCAAGTCATCTCTTTTCCAAGATGAAAAATCCCAGTCTTACTAATCTCTCCTCATGTGGAAGCCATTCCATACCCTTAATCATTTTATTGCTCTTTTCTGAACCTTTCCCAATTCCAATATATATATATATTTTTAGATGGGGTGACCACATCTGCATGCATTATTCAAGATGTGGGCCTTTATATAGAGGCAATCTAATATTTTCTGTTTTATTATTTATCCCTTTCTTAATGATTCCCAACACTTGTTTGCTTTTTTGACTGCCACGCAGGGCTGGCCCTACCAGGAGGGAAACTGAGGCAGCTGCCTCATGTGTCAGACTGTGTGTGTGTGGGGGGGGGGGCACCACTAGGACCCATAGTGTAGAAAATTGTCTGCTGTTGGTGCATATGTAGGTAGCAGAGCAGTACCATGAGAAGAATAGAACAGGAAGAAGGCAGAAATGAGACCTTTCAAAGTTTTGGCCCAACCGAGGGACATGGGGGCATCATGGCTGTGACTAGACTATATGCCTCTGTCATCACAGGCATGTAGATTAGACACATAGGCAAAGTCAAATGAAGCCACAATTTAAATGATCGCGGCTTCATTTAAATTTAAACCTTTGCCCCATTTAAACCTTTGCCCCATTTTTGTCCTGTGAAGGTGGCAGGGCTTTGAAAGGAACTTATTGTTCGATCATGATAAAAATACATTTTACACTCTATCAAAAGGAGTTACTTTAATTCAAAGTCAAAAGATGGGACTTTTTATCACCAGACTTTATATTGTTCACACCAAACCACCAGCCATTTCAGACATCCTTTGGAACGGCACTGAAAACCATCACACTTCATGGTACATTTCTATATGCACTTAATGTTTTCCAGGTAGGTGGAAGAAATTTATGAGAGATCTTGTCACTAATCTGGTTTTTATGGAAAATATAATCCCAATTATACATATAAAATGATGGGATCTAAATTAGCTATTGCCACTCAAGAAAGAGATCTTGTAATAATTGTAGATAGTTCCCTGAAAACATCAATTCATTATGTTGTGGTAGCAGGGCCAGCCCACAATATTTTGGCACCTGAGGCGGGGAGCTCAAATGGGGTACGTCTAAACTACATGGCTCCGCCGACGGAGCCATGTAGATTTGTTGTTTTGGCAAAGTCAAATAAAACCGCGATTTAAATGATCGCGGCTTCATTTACATTTACATGGCTGCCACGCTGAGCCGACAAACAGCTGATCAGCTGTTTGTCCGCTCAGCACGCTAATCTGGATGCTCCCCTGCCGACATCAAAGCCTTTTGTCGGCAGCCCCGTTATTCCTCGTGGGATGAGGTTTACCGGGGCTGCCGACAAAGGGCTTTGATGTTGGCAGGGGAGCGTCCAGACTAGCCCTGCTGCCACAACATAATGAATTGATGTTTTCAGGGAACTATCTACAATTATTACAAGATCTCTTTCTTGAGTGGCAATAGCTAATTTAGATCCCATCATTTTATATGTATAATTGGGATTATATTTTCCTACTTGAAAGTAGGAATAAAAGATCCTCCGGAAAAGAGTTTATTTTCCGGAGAATCACGTCTAGACTGGCGCTTTTCTCCAGCTTATCCCCAAGCCGGAAAAAAGCGGCAGACATGTTAATGCAAATGCCGCTGGGGGTATTTAAATCCCCCGCGGAATTTGCAATTCCGAAGTCTACATTAGCATCCCTTTTCCGGAAAGGGGTGCCAATGTAGACACAGCCTAACTGCCTGGCTGTACAGAGGCTAAGGCAAGCTTCCTTATCTGCCTTGGTTTTGTGCAGATCCCAGAAGAGACTGGCACGGTCCCTGTGGCCCCTGGTGTGGGGACCGGGAGCCTCCACATAGTGACCCTACCCAGACTGATGACTTCACAGCTCCCATTGTCAGGGGACTACTGCCAATCGGAGTTACAGGGGTGGGTGTCCGTAGACAGCAGCACATGGAGAACCCTCAGGCCCCAAGACTTAGGTATTGCTGCCAGAGGGATGTGCCAGTTGCTTTGGGGAGCCATCCAAGGCAAGCACCAACCTCCCTTCCTACACATCAACCCCCTATCCCAGCCCAAAGACTGCATCCTGTACCCTGTACCCAAACTTCTTTCCACACCCTGCACCCTGCACCCTCTTCTGTCCCCAAACAATCTCCCAGGGGCCATACCTTGCATTGCCTCCTGCACCCAAACTCCCGCCCTAGGGCCACACCCTCTCCCACACTCCAATCCCCTGCCCCAGGCTGCTGAAAGTGACCGAGTGGGGACATGGAGAATGGGTGGCAGAAGGTGTGGTCAAAGAAGGGGCGGGGCAGAGGGCTGGACAAGAGTCTTTGCATTTGTGTGATTAGACAGTTGGCAACTCTGTTAGGAAACTTGCTTTATAGTGATAGGCTCAAAGAGTTCAATCTATTTATTTTAACAAAGAGGAGAATAAGGAACGATTTACATATAGTCTATAAGTACCTATATGAGGAACAAATACTCAGTAATGGGCTTTTCAATTCAGCAACCAAGGGCATATCATGGCATGATGTCTGGAACAAATTCAGACTGGAAATAAGTCAGACATTTTTAATAGTGAGAGTAATTAATCACTGGAACAATTTACCAAGGATTGGGTTGGATATTCCACCATTGGCAATTTTTAAATTAAAATTGGATATTTTTTTCTAAAAAATTCTAAGGTCTGTGCTACACAGAAGCTCAGATTGGATGAACAGAGAAGAAGTAGGCATCGGGACCTTTGGTTCAAACCACTCCTCTCTACAACTGGCTGGCTCTGTAACTTTGGGCAAAACCAGTACCTCTTCTGCAAAGAATACTCCATTAAAAAAAAAGACAGTTTTCCTTAGTTGTTTTCAGTGAGACTTGCATTCCATTATATGACATTAACATGTGATGATGTGTAATCTCAAGAACACATTGTCAAATGTTTCCATGCATACACATACAAACATTTTGCTTATTATCAAGTTATAATACCATTTCTTATTATAAGAGCAAGTAATAGATCCATAGATAGTGAGGATAAGAGTCAAGAAAGGGATCCAGTAATTAAAGAATTTCTTCCTTTTCCCATGGTTAAAATTTCAACCATGCCAGTCTTATAAAAGAAATAGCTGCACAAAATGGATCCTAGGTACATAACCAATGTTATCGGCATTAGAAAGAGGCTATGTTCAATTAGACAGAAGTGTGGCTAATACCACATTTAACTGACTCAATTAATCTTCATGGGATTCCTTGTTAAACAACTGTGAACTAATAGCAAGACTTTGCAGCAAAGCCTCGGATTAAATGTTGGTGATAACAATGACAGAGTAGGAATGCACCATGAAAGGAGGCATTACTGACTGTCAGAATCCCTGCCCTCCATAAACCCTGAAAAAATTAACCCTTGCCTTTCTAAATGCAATTACTCTCATTTGCATTTAATGTGATGGTCTAAATTTCGGGAAGAATAATAGACAGCTGATGTTCACAGTGTTTTCCCTTGAAAGAGTATAACCCTTTAAAATCAGAATGGTGACCTTTAACAAGATGGGCATTCAAGTCAGGTTCAGAGCTCAACTAAACTGTCTGAGTCTCTTGAGTTTTCAGAATGACACGGAGGATGTTGTGAGAACAGGATTTCCATTGAGATTGACAGTGTTTCAGAGCCTAGTCCAGCTGGATCTGTCAGGAGAGCAGTTTCTTCTGCATTTCCTATTCTGGCCACGCACTGAAAGTGAAATAATTTTCATATAAGCACTGCACATATATGAATCAGTCATACAGAATGGGAGGATGGCATCCTATTTTAAACCCCTTTGCTCATTAGCATTTGTATTACATTTATTCCAAGAAAGGTGTCCCCTTACGCTAAGCACTTTACAAACATATGTAGCCCATGTCTTCAGCAACAACAGGTGCTTCAAACTCCTCCATTCTCTGCTCAGTTATGTGGCTGCCGCCTAATGCATGCCTCCCCACCCAGGCTAGGCCCAGGAAGTGCCAATGGGAGGCCTGTATGGGCTCCCTCCCTTGCTGGGCCAGCCCCATAGTCCACTGGTGGGCAGCCTCCACAGCTCGCCCTGCCCCCATGCTAGCCCCTGGGCAAAGCCAGTGGCCGGGTTGTGCGGCCTTTCCTCCCATCCAGCATCAGGAAGAATCCAGTGGCTGAGGTGTGCACTCCCCCTCCCCGCTGCCCCAGGCTGAACCCAGGCAATGCCAGGTAAGTCCTTCTACAAATGAGAATTGAGACAAAGGCAATGAGGGGGGCATACAGGTCACTTGCCCCCTCCCCAATTTGATGCTCAGCTTGTACTGAGCATGCTCACCTAGACGGAGCATCCTCTGCAACACTGCTGATGCTTGCTACTCGCAGGCACAGGTCATCTCTGAACAGAGACACAGTCAGGAGGAGCTAACACTCTAAACAGATGCACGGAAGGGGAAATAGAGATACAGAGGCAAAGTGACTTGACAAAGCGTATGCCACAGGCTGGTGGCAACCAGGGACCAGACACTCTTTCTCCAAATGCTCAGTCCTCTGTCCTACCCACGTCACCTTTCCTACCGAGCCACTGTTTCCTGTCCTCAAGAAGAAATTCCATTTCCTCATTTTCTGACAAATGCAGTTAATATCCCAACTTAATTGGCAGAGCCCATAGAAGAAAAAAAAATAGAGCAAAGTCTAAACAGCTAGGGGGACCTGTGCCTCTGAACCATGAGGAATTGAGCATCTTTTCAATGCATGACACCATTAGAATATGAAAGAAAAATCAATCCGTAAATATTTTATTAATTAGCAAATCCAGATTATCTCCACACCTCTTCTTTCTGTGTAGCCCCCAGGAATCAGCAGAGGTAGGTGGGAATAAGAACAGAATGAATATAAGGTAGGGATGTATCAAACAACTGCACTGAATGCCCAATTTTTTGCCTGGACTGCTGGCAGCCTACATCTGTTTTCTACTAGGTCTCTTCCACTTGTTTTTTGTCCTATCATATGAGTAAATTACTTTTACTGGCATATTTCTTCCAGCAAGACACAGTGGGCTTCCTAGCAAGATAATAGAGCAGCTCCTTTCAAGCATGCTTTATCTCTACCTTCCTGGATCCCAGGCAAATTCTTGTTCTACCTGCCTCCATCGAGGAACCTAAATTCAGTGTTACATCGTGAACTGCACTGCAGTCCCACCTGCTTCATTATATTCATGGAGAGGACAGTGATTGGGGAGCCAGGGCTAACTGGAGCATACATTGATTTTGTTCAGAAGGCTACAGGTTGAGGATGAAGTCAGTCCAAATGTAAATGAGGGAAGGAACACAGGTGACGTGGGGAATGAAGCGTACGACTATCTGCAGATTGGTGGTAGTTATCCGTCATCCAAGCATGGATGTTACTTAGTTATGGATGGTTAGTTCTGTAATTGACAAATTCCCATGCTGAAAGCACGCTCTTATCCTTTCCCCCTGCCTTTCATTGATATTGTTTTCACTCTGTTCATTTACCTTCCATTTGCACAGCATGGTCGTGCCAGAATCATAATAGTTTTTGATTAAATGTTTGCTAATTTTAATATGATTAAGTTGGTGCTACTCCCTGCTCACTCACAGATCCCTGGCTCTTTATGAAGTTAAAGCACATGGCTGTCTTTTGTTCTTTCTTTCTTACATACAAATTACTGTTATTCTCATCTACTCTAATATCAGGATCCCTTGGAGTGACAGTATAAAGATGAACACTGTGTGGTATTTTTAAAAGCAAAACTGGTGCCAGATCTTAAGCTATTTTCTCCCCTTCTCTTTATTCATATTAATTAAATGAATCTTGCCTTAGAG
This sequence comes from Pelodiscus sinensis, assembly GCF_052426305.1. Classification (NCBI taxonomy): domain Eukaryota; kingdom Metazoa; phylum Chordata; order Testudines; family Trionychidae; genus Pelodiscus; species Pelodiscus sinensis. The sequence goes on from NC_143055.1 coordinate 10,975,103, forward strand.
GAATCTACAAATGCAGTCTGGGTGACAAGTATATTATCTCCTCTGAAATAATATAATTCTTTTGTGCATACATAAATATTAGGTGCTTTATCTCTAAATAAATATCAGCTGTTTAAAAAAAAACCTTGCAAACTGTGCTTTTCCTCTTAATCACATCAAGGAATGAACTGGGTTCTACTAGCTTATGGTGCTCTTTCATGAGTGTGGTAGACTTGGAAAGAACTGCAGAGAAACATAAGCAGAAGGCAGGAACTTCTCTTGTATGCATGATATAGGCTAGGTCTACACTACAGCTTTTTCCGATTTTTTTCGAAAGAGGCTTTTCTGAAATTTGGCCCATCTACACTGGGCCAAATTTCAGAAAATCTGCCTCTTTCGGAAGATCCCTTCTTCTACAAAAAAAAGCTGAAGATCAAACGCATTCCCCAGATGCAGTGGAGTTTTTCCGGGATATCTCTGGTACCCCAGAAAACCCCTGCAGTGTAGATGTACCCAGTCTGGACCAAAGCTTCTCAGCCTTTACAGATTTGTGAGCCATTATGGAGACCCCTTGTAATAAGTCAAAAAATGTTTCATGCCCTCTGACATTTACTGTGTATTTGAGTTTGCCTGGTTGTCTATCTAATCAAGAACTCCTCCTACACAGTAAGGGAGCATCTACACTGTACCGTAAGTAGAAATAAAATACGCAATTTGAGCTATGCAAATTACATATCTTTTTCAATGATATTTTGAAATAGCTTATTTTGTCATTTGGCACTGTGTATACAGTGCCACAATTTGAAATAAAGTGCTATTCCAAAACATCCCCTACTCCTCGTAGAATGAGGTTTATAGGGATGTTGGAATAGCGAGTCCAAAATAACGGGTTTGCTGTGAAGACGTGGGATAGCTATTTTGGGATACACTGGCATCCTGAAAGAGGGTTGCAACGTAGATATGCCCTAAGAGCTAAGACCATCAAATTCCATATACAGCTTCCTCTTAACTTAAAGTATCGTAAGGGTTTGGTTGTGCCAGGAAAATGGGATGTGCTTAGAATGGGATTGTTTCTCCTAAAGCCATACAGAAAAGAGACAGAATCACCAAAGCAAGTACAGTCTTAATTGAGCAACTGTTGAAAGAGACTGAACCAAGATGATCCAGAAAAACAGGATGAACCTGGAATAGAATTGCTTCTCAATAAACCTTACAGAAAAGAGATTAAAATGGAGAAATTTTGAGTAATGCTCTGTTCAATACTTACAGTGTGAAAACTTAAAGAAAATGTTATTGGAATGGACTATAACCATTTTTTGTTACAACACAGTGAATGCTGAGAGTTTATAGGAGTGAGGAAAAAATACACTCAACGGAATTCCCATTTAAAAAAAGAGTAAAAAAAAATTAACCTGACAAATTTTGATAATCCCTTACTTTAAGAAATCCAAAATAAAAATTAACTTCAAAAAATAGTGTATTTTTGAAAAATACAGTCATTTAAATAAAACATATACATTTTCCTTTTATTAAAAAAACACTTAATTTAGTTAAGGATCTGAGAACTCAGGTAAATCTCAGTTTACTATGAAGGGAAGACTAAAAAAATGTTTTAATAGTAACACAGCTAAACCTATTTACTTACTTCGAAGTGTGTTTCAAGGGACTTGGAAGAGAATATATACCCTTGAAGAGTAAACAGCATCTTTTTGTCCTATGTTTGTAGGGCATTAAATTCCTAGCAATATTAATAAATAAAAGAATCATCATAATAGTAATGAAGGAATGTGGAGAATGTCATAAAATTGTCAGTCTCATGACCCTTCCCTCATGATTGAGTTGTGACCTTTGGCTAGGGGTCACAATCCAATTGGAAAACACTGTCCCCAGATCTTATGGATTCCAGGATGAATTACATACACAATCTGATGTTTGATTTACAAAGCAACAGTCTCCCCTAGAGTACAATCATAGAGTACTGGAAGGGACCTTGAGAGGTCATAAAGTCCAGTCCTCTGCCCACACAGCTGGACCAAGAACCATCTAGATCATCTCAGATCAATGTCTATGCAACCTGCGCTTAAATATTTCCAGTGCTGGAAATTCTACAACCTCCCAATTTATTACAATGTTTAACCACCCTGACAGTTAGGAAGTTTTTCCTAATGTTCAACCTAACCCCCATTTCTTGCTGTAATTTAAGCCCATTGTTTCTTGTCCTATCATCAGAGGCCAAAGAGAATATTTTTTTTCTATCATCCTTATAACACCCTTTTAGGTTCTTGAAAACTACTATCATGTCCCTTCTCAGTCTTCTCTTTCCCAAACTAAACAAGCCCAATTCTTTCAGTCTTCCCTCATAGGTCATGTCTTCTAGACCTTTAATCATTTTTCTTGCTGTTCTCCAGACCCTATGGCTACGTCTACACTGGCCCCTCTTCCGTAAGGGGCATGTAAATTTCAGCAGTCGTCGTAGGGAAATCCGCGGGGGATTTAAATATCCCCCGCGGCATTTAAATAAACATGGCCGCCGCTTTTTTCCGGCTTTTAAAAAAGCCGGAAAAGAGCGTCTAGACTGGCCCCGATCCTCCGGAAAAAGCGCCCTTTTCCGGAGGGTCTTATTCTTACTTCAAAGTAAGAATAAGACCCTCCGGAAAAGGGCGCTTTTTCCGGAGGATCGGGGCCAGTCTAGACGCTCTTTTCCGGCTTTTTTAAAAGCCGGAAAAAAGCGGCGGCCATGTTTATTTAAATGCCGCGGGGGATATTTAAATCCCCCGCGGATTTCCCTACGACGACTGCTGAAATTTACATGCCCCTTACGGAAGAGGGGCCAGTGTAGACGTAGCCTATGAAGGAAAATGCTACATACAAACACCTGAAATATGTTATTTAAAGTGTTTATAATTTAATTAAGAATGTTATTTGTAAACTGAGATCCAATGAATTCTGTCTCTTAGTTCTGGCCAATCAGGGTTAGAGAGATTTTCCAATTATTTGGTTGACAGAGTTGCCAACAGATAAATTCAGTACATTCATGGAACTTAACAAATGGCCCATGTCCTGTATGCTTTGCCAGCAGATACATAGCTGAGATGTAACAGAGCCAGAAAAAGGGTTCCTCGTACTAAAGTATGGTGTGACTCTGAAAAGGGACTTTTATATTTTTTTTAAAAAAGTGGCAGTATGGGTATTTCATGATTACTGTCTGTCATTGGCTTCCATGTGAAAGGTGAGCAATTTACAAATCTGATGACACCTGCTGACCTTCTGAACTAGAAGTCGAAGAGTCACTCTGTGTCCTTTCCTTCTGCTGCATTTGCACCAAAAACAGTCTCTGATCCTCAGAGCTCGTAGGCATCTAATTCCCTTTTTGACTTCAAGCTACAGCAGTCGATATTATATATCAGAGCCTTCACCTGAGCCTTCAAAGGATGTACTAGATGTCACCTATTAGCACGCACTAAACTATTAAGCTGGCAATGCCTCAAGAAGAAATAGAATCCTGCTCATTCTCTCTCACCTCTGTGTGCTCTGCAAAAAAAAAGACGTAGCAAAAAACTTGTTTTTTGTCTTTGAAGATAGGAGCTATGATGCTGATGCAGCCAGGGAGTAGAACTGAAGAGTTAGATGGGGTCATTTTTATAGTGTAACTTTTCAGAGTAGAACATGACTACACAGGGACAATTTTTGAAATCCTTTCCTTCAGCGAGGATAATAAGGGTGACTTCCTGTGAAAAGTGCTTTGAAATGTACTGAGGAAAATGATACATAAAACCATCTGAAATATGGTATTTAAAGTGTTTATTATTTAATTAAGAAATTCATTTGTAAACTGAGATCCAATTAATTTTGTCACCTAACTCTGGCCAATCGTCGAATTGAGGAAGTAAATGTGTGGTTGCGCAGGTGGTGTCGCAGAGAGGGCTTTGGTTTCTTCGACCGTGGGACTCTGTTCCGGGCACAAGGATTGTTAGGAAGAGATGGGATCCACCTAACCAAGAGAGGAAGGAGCATCTTTGCGGGCAGGCTTGCAAACCTAGTGAGGAGGGCTTTAAACTAGGTTCGTTGGGGGACGGTGACTAAAACCCTGAGGGGAGTGGGAAAGTTGGATATTGGGAAGAAATGCAAAGAGGAATGAGCAAGAAAGGAGGACCCCTGATTCAAATGGAGAAGATAGAGTTATCTGAGGTGTTTGTATATTAATGTGAGAAGCCTGGACAACAAATAGGAAGAACTGGAGGCCCTGGCCTAGTCCAAGAAATATGATTTAATTGGGATAACTGAGACTTGGTGGGATGACTCGCATGACTGGAGCACTGTCATGGAAGGATATAGACTGTTCAGGAAGAAGAGGCAGGGGAGAAAAGGAGGAGGAGTTACACTATACGTAAGAGAGCACTATGATTGCTCCGAACTCCAGTATATACAGGGAGAAAAACCTGTTGCGAGTCTATGGATTAAGTTTAGAGGTGCAAACAACAGCAGTGATGATGTGGTTGGTGACTACTACAGGACACCAAATCAGGTGGATGAGATAGATGAGACTTTCTTCAGACAACTAAGAGAAGCTTCCAGATTGCAGGCCCTGGTTCTTGTGGGGGACTTTAATCACCCTGACATCTGTTGGGAAACCAATACGGCAGTACTGTTGGGGATAACCTTCTGCTCACAAACAGGGAGGAACTAATAGGGGAAGTAGAAGTGGGTGACAACCTGGGAAGCAGTGATCATGAGATGGTAGATTTCAGGATCCTGACCAAAGGAACAAAAGAGAGTGGTAAAATACACACCTTGGACTTCAGAAAATCAGATTTTGACTCCCTCAGAGACCTGATAGGTAGAATCCCTTGGGATGCTAACATGAAGGGGAAAGGAGTCCAGGACAGCTGGCAGTATTTTAAAGAAGCCTTATTGAAGGCACAGAAAGATACCATCCCGACGCATAGCAAGGGAGGCAAACATGGTAGGAGACTGGATTGGCTTACAGGGGAAATCCTTGGTGAACTTAAGTACAAAACGGAAGCTTACAAAAAGTGGAAACTTGGAGAAATGACCAGGGAGGGGTTTAAATGTATAGCTCGAGAATGCCAGGGGGTTATCAGGAAGTCAAAAGTGCAATTGGAATTGCGACTGGCAAAGGATGTGAAGGATAAAAAGAAAGGTTTCTATAGGCATGTTAACAAGAAGGTGATCATAGAGGGTGTGGGGCCCCTACTGGATGAAGGAGGTAACCTAGTGACAGATGATGTGGGGAAACCTAAAGTACTCAATGCTTTCTTTGCCTCTGTATTCACGGACAAGGTCAGCTCCTGGACTAATGTGCTAAGTGACTCAAGATGGGATGAAGATCAACAGCCCTTGGTGGGTAAAGAACATGTTAGGAACTATTTAGAAAAGCTAAACATACACAAATTCATAGGCCCGGATTGAATGCATCCAAGGGTACTGAGGGAGTTGGCAAATGTCATTGAGGCGCCTTTGGCCGTTATCTTTGAAAAGTCATGGAGACTGAGAGAGATCCCAGATGATTGGAAAAAGGCAAATGTAGTACAGGCAGTCCCCGGGTTACGTACAAGATAGGGACTGTAGGTTTGTTATTAAGTTGAATTTGTATGTAAGTCGGAACTGGTACATATTGTAGGGGAAACTCTAGCCAAACATTTCTCCAGAGCTCAGTTTTATTCTCCCACACCTCACTTCCCTCAGTCCTTTATTCTCAAGCTGAGGTGTCTGATGAGAAAAGCCACTCCCCTTCTCCCTGGTCTGCTGGGGGAGGGGTGTGCTAGCTTCATGTCTCCCTGGTCTGCTGGGGGGAAGCAGCTAGCGCGGGGTTGCCTCACCCCGTTTGTAAGTAGGGATCCGATGTAAGTCGGATCCATGTAACCTGGGGACTGCCTGTACCCATCTTCAAAAAAGGGAAGAAGGACGATCCAGGGAATTATGGGCTGGTCAGTCTTACCTTGGTTCCTGGAAAAATCATGGAAAGGTTCCTTAAGGAATCTATTTTGAGGCACTTAGAAGAGAGGAAAGTGATCAGGAATAGTCAGCATGGATTCACAAAGGGCAAGTCGTGCCTGATCAATCTGATTAGCTTCTCTGATGAGGTAACTGGCACTGTGGACATGGAAAAGTCAGTGGATGTGATATACCTTGACTTTAGCAAGGCTTTCGATACAGTCTCCCACAATATTCTTGCCAGCAAGTTAAGGGAATGTGGATTGGATAAATGGATGGTAAGATAGATAGAAAGCTGGCTAGAAGGCCGGGCCCAGCGGGTAGTGGTCAACGGCTCGATGTCAGGATGGCAGTCAGTGTCTAGCAGAGTGCCCCAAGGTTCGGTTCTAGGACTGGTTTTGTTCAATATCTTTATTAATGACCTGGATGGTGGGATGGATTGCACCCCCAGCAAGTTTGCAGATGACACTAAGCTAGGGTGAGAGGTAGATACGCTTGAGGGCAGAGATAGGGTCCAGAGTGACTTAGACAAATTGGAGGATTGGGCCACAAGAAATCTGATGAGGTTCAACAAGGACAAGTGCAGAGTCCTGCACTTGGGACAGAAGAATCCCAAGCATTGTTACAGGCTGGGGACCAACCAGCAAAGTAGTAGTTCTGCAGAAAAGGACCTTAGGGTTACAGCGGATGAGAAGCTGGATACGAGTCAACAGTACGCCCTTGTAGCCAAGAAAGCTAATGGCATATTAGGGTGCATTAGGAGGAGCATTGCCAGAAGATCTAGAGAAGTGATTATTCCCCTTTATTTGACTCTGGTGAGGACACAGCTGGACTATTGTGTCCAGTTCTGGGGCCCCCACTATAGAAAGGATGTGGATGCATTGGAGAGGGTCCAGTGGAGAGCGACCAAAATGATTAGGGGGCTGGAGCTCATGACCTATGAGGAGACACTGAGGGATTTGGGTATGTTTAGTCTGCAAAAGAGAAGAGTGAGGGGGGATTTGATAGCAGCTTTCAACTTCCTGAAGGGAGCTTCCAAAGAGGATGGAGAAAGGCTGTTCTCAGTGGTGACAGATGGCAGAACAAGGAGCATGGTCTCAAGTTGTGGTGGGCGAGGTCCAGGTTGGATATTAGGAAAAATTATTTAACTAGGAGAGTGGTGAAGCACTGGAATGGGTTACCTAGGGAAGTAGTAGAGTCTCCATCCCTAGAGATGTTTAAGTCTCGGCTTGAGAAAGCCCTTGCTGGGTTGATTTAGTTGGGATTGGTCCTGCCTAGAGCAGGGGGCTGGACTTGATGACCTTCTGAGGTTTTTTCCAGCTCTATGGTTCTATGATTCTATGATCTATGATAATCAAGTTTAGAGAGATTTTCCAATGATTTGGTTGTCAGAGATGCTGGCAGATAGCAGAATAATAGAAAAAGGCTGCCAGATGTTCAAATATTATATTTTTACATACTAATGTTTGTATTTAACTGACAGCCCATTGTGTCAGAATATCATTTTGTTTGTACTTTTCTTGCTAATAATTGCTTTGGCCTATTCCCGGAGTGTAAACAGCACAAGTTGCATAAGAAGTGCAATTACTCTGTATAGATGAACATTGAACTACTAGAACAGAATTGCTTCTCACACAAAGGGAGAAGTGAAAGAATGTACAATAAGTCTCCTTTCAATAAGGCAGTTTTAAAGCTTCTTAGCCCTAAATGAATCCTATGAATTGATAATTTGGGAACCTGGTATATGTTGCATAGGATTCAATTTAGTTATAAAACAAGTGATCCCTTCCTATTTATGCAGAAAATCTGGAGAATGCAATTTTTCATATAGGAATTAATGATACCCTATATTTGATTCACTGAATTCCAGTTTTCACATAGTAGCAAACGTTCAGCTGAAAAGGGTGTTTAGACCACAAATATGTAGAATCCTTTTTTTTCTTTGGGGAAGGGAAGTGACTAAAGAAAACAAACAAACGGAAACATTTATAGATCAAACAGAAAAATGAGAAATGTATTCTGCTTCAAATTCTTTCATATGAGTCTATTTTTATTATGTCCTGATTTTATACCTTTTAACTCTGTTATATTGATTACAGTGTTAAAAATACAAGCTATCACTGTAAGGGGTTTCCTGGCTCTGCATTTAGACTAGGAGCTGCCTAGGAGAGCATGAAATCTAGGTCTTGTGTAATCAGTCAGCACAGAGTTGAGGTGTACCTCTTGGGGAGTAGCCTGCTTTCTCCCTTTCTGTTTTTGGGTTCTTGTGCATTAGGATTCTGGATAACAATAAGGTGTTTCCTACTAGAAAGATCCACGGGGCACCCCACACACCACCTAGATCCAGATTCCAAAGAAACAGTACATCCCAGATTGCCAATTATTCCACAAAACATAGCCCTGTTTAGCACACAACACTTAGATATGTTGAACAATGCAGAAATTCCAGAAACAAAGGGTTACATATTAAATAAAATCAATACACACAGACTGGAGCCTAAACTTAGCTAACATGATATTGTCATATCCTATACAGCAAATGCTCCCCAAAACCCATCCAGCATATTATAGCTAGACTTGAGCTATGTCTACACTGCGGTTTTTTTCAGGGAGAAGTGCTCATTAGCATATCTCGTGCTTTCCTTTGCATATCTTCTTCCAATCCTTTCTGTGGAAGAGGTTTTGCTGTTAAAAAGCCCTATGTAGACGGGGCCATTTGTGGGGGGAAAATCCCTTTTGCGCAAGTTCCTGTAAACCTCATTTTTTGATCCTGTAAATCTTGGCTATGAACCTTCTAGCCATGAGACAATTGTGGTGTTCTTTTGCCCCATCAGTGGAAAGATCCAGAGTTTGTCTCTCTTGCCACAGGAATAGTCCAATGTTCCCTCTATTTCCTCTATCTATGTACAGAGTAAAGTTTGTTATATGCACCCTGGCATGTGTATATATGCACTACCAGTAGCAACTTAGGCAGCCAGCTATAGGAACTGTGGGTACTCTGCTAAGCAGCTGGGCAGCATTTGAAAGTCTCCTGGGTGGTTGTCCAAGCTCTCAGCTTACAGGGGACACTGGATAGTCCAAAAATCCCTGGCCCGCACTTGCAAACAGGATAACTTTCACTGCTTTGTATCTTCCTGTCTGGAATTTCTCCTGAACACTCTGCAATCAATGGAAGAAGGAAAGTGTGACACAGCACAGTCAGTCAATGGCTGATCCAGAGGTGTCGGTTCAAGGCTTTTCTGCATCAGGGAGCACATTGTCTCTGCCTTTAATGCGGATAATATCCCTGTTGTGTCCTTGGCAGGCTATACTGCAATGTGTCAGTTTCAGGCTGGGACCTTTTGTTCTGTGTAGCCATACCAGCTGTGGGTGGTCTATTAGAATCCTCAACCTCCTATTAAATAACTAGGCCCTGAACAACTTCACCACCCACACAGTTGCATAATATTCTTTTTCTATGACAGAATCCTTTTGTTCAGTCAGGTTTTGGTTTTTACACAGAAAAGCTTTGCCCTATGGTTTACTTTTCAGTGCTCTACCCAGCCTGATTTCCAACATCCTAAGTTATGGGCTTCCTCACCTTTTCTAGAGAGAGCTAAACCTGGTGTTGAACACTAATATATTATTAGGCATCTATCGTGTCCCCTTTAGGTTAGTACTCTTTGGGTGCGTCTACACAGCACCATAAACTCAAAGGGTGTGTCTAGACTACAGGGTTTTTTTGAAAAACGTGGCCTTTTTTCAAAAAAACTTCCCCATTATCTAGACTGCTGCCCGCATTCTTTTGAAAGCAAATTGAAAGAATGCAGCAGTTTTTTCGACCGTGGAAAACCTTGTTTTACAAGGAATAACACTTTTTTTGAAAGTGCTCTTTTAAAAAAAGGTGCTACGTAATGCAAACTATGCTTTTTCGAAAGAGAGCATCCAGACTGCATGGGTGCTCTCTTTCGAAAAAGTGGCTTGCTTTTTTGAAAGTACTGGTTGTAGTCTAGATGCTCTTTTTCGAAAGAAGTTTGTTTGAAAGTATCTTTCAAAAAAGCCTCTTATGAAAGAGGTTTGCAGTCTAGACGTAGCCAAAATAAGATACGCAATTTGCACTACGCAAATTGCGTATCTTATTTTAAATCTATTTTAAAATAGCTTATTTTGAAATTTGGTGTGTCTACACAGTGCCAAGTTTCAAAATAATGCACTATTTCAAGCCATCCCTTATTTCTCGTGCAACAAGGTTTTCCGGGATGGTGAAACAGTGCATCTGTTATTTCGAAAAATATTTTGAATTAACGGGCAGCTTATGTAGATGTGGGGTAGCTATTTTGGCATACCAGAGGTATGCCGAAATAGCTGTGCAGTGTAGACTTACCCTTCATGGGCATCGGGAAAGGATAGCTGCCCCAACTATATACCTAGGGCTTCAGACAGGATTATAGTGTGGGTGGCTAGCCATCCTTCCACCCATTCAGTTGCAGCTATACATTTGTTTTCCTTATTCTAGATCAAATCTAGTCTGTATGTATCCATATAAACTGGAAATTATACTTCTAGCTCCAATGTAGGTATACTCTGAGGGAAAATGTTTTCCCTGAAGATCTTACAATCTAAATAGACATAACAAAAGATGGGCTATATTTTTACATAGCTTTCATTTAAAGCGGGTGAAATATGCTTTAATATTATACATCTTAGACACAGATTCAGTGAATATTTGTTTTAAAACCCATTTTCAGAAATACCTGTTGTTTCACTCTAAGAATGTGAACATACAAAATGGTGAAAGTTGAAACTTCCCTGGAAGAGTAGAAATCTAGGAGCAATAACTGCCTTTGTTTTGTTAGTCTTAAAGTGCTACCAGACTATTTGTTCTTTTTTAAGTTTATCCTGTACAGACTAACTCAGCTACTCCCGATGTCTTTTTATTGTATGTATGTACAGTGCCTAGCACATTGGGGCTGGGGCCTCTAGATTCTACTGCAGTCCAAATGATAAATAACATTAAGACACAGAGAATATAAAAAAATTGAGACAGTCATCTTTTGAGAGAAGAAACTATTATCAGACTGTCAAGATGAGACTATCATCAGACTCTTAAGATAGGAGCCTCCTGTCTGTGTGTTTATTGTTTGTTTCTAGATCTTGATCCTGTAGAGGGATAAGCAAATGTGGACACCGATTCTCAGATTATCAGAGCCTTAAATAATTATTTTATTTTATTTATAAATTTAAAAAAATGAACATTTTGTACTGTAATAGATGTTCCTTTGAATTAGGAATAATCATTCCTTCTCTATTTTTTTCATACTTGAATCCTATTTTTCTTGACGTTGACTTCAGGATGGTGTGAGTTTTACATTTAGTTACCAAAGATATTTTATTACCCAATATATTTTATTGGATTCTTGCCTCTGAAAAGAATCATGCTGATGTTTTAATTTGTTTCCTTGTACAGAGGAATAAAATGGGCCTCGTTCCAATCTTGCCTTCCCCAGTTACACCCTAGCATAAATCCACTAACTCAAATAAGGTCCCTTCTGATCTACCCCAGTATATTACTCTTGTCTTTGACTCATAGCTCAACATGAAAAAAGCTCAAAACAAGTTCTGGTAGGAGAAACATGATGAAAGCTGTGTTGTATACAGATATTAGCAGCCTTGAACTACATTTCCTCTTGCTTGATTGGCAAAGCACTCACATTGGCAGGCTCAAAACTTTTTTTTCATACCCCAGCTATAATTTTACTTTATGCAATTAAATATATTATCATCTGTCAAAATATATTGAAGCAGCTATTTACTAATTCATAAACAGGGTCCTGGAACAGGAGTTAAGAGACCCAATACTATTTCTAGCTCTGAAACTGCCCTCCTATATGAACTTGGGAAAAATCACTTCAACTCTGTGTGCTTCTGTTTCTTCTCCCACCCTGTTTATATTGCAAAATGTTGGATCCATATCTAGCATTGTATATTTGCACTGTGATTGGCATAATGGGAAACCAAAAATAGTTAGGGCCTCTTGGTTCTAAACTACTGCTGCTGCTAGATAAGTGATCCATACTTTTCCACATATACCCTCTTCCATGCTCCTGTGGTAAGAGGGGGTGCTAAGGAAACTCATATGGAAAGTTATTGGGAGACAGAGTTTGCTGCACAGAATTCAAAGTGCTCTTTTAGATACACAGGATGCAAAGCATAAAAGTCTTTCATCAACCATAAAGCCTTCAGTTATTATAAGAAAAGCAGATGGGATGGGATCCAGGCATGAAATAGGAGTACATAAAGTCATCCCAAAATATGGTTTGTTTTTGTTATTTTGTCCTTATTGAACTTTCATCCTAGTTACCTCAGACCATTTCTCTAGTTTGTCCAGATTATTTTGAATTATAATCCTATCCTCCAAAGCAATTATAGCCCCTCCCAGTTTGGTTGCATATGCAAACTTTGTAATTGTACTCTATGCCATTATCTAAAACATTGATGAAGATATTGAACAGAACTGGTCTCAAAACTGATTCCTGCAGAACCCCACTTGTTATGTCTTTCCAGAATGATTGTAAACCATTGATAACTACTCTCTGAGAATGTTTATCCAACTAGTTATGTAACCAGTTTATAGTAGCCCCATCTACGTTGAATTTCCCTAGTTTATTTATAAGATGGTCATGGCAAGACTGTCTCCTATAGACAACCACCTAACCTCAAGATGATTCTTACCAACAACCACAGGACATACCACACTAATACCAACCCTGGTACCTTCCCTTGCAACAAACCCCGTTGCCAGCTTTGTCCACATATTCATTCTGCTGATACCATTATTGGACCTAACCAAGTGAGTTATAAGATCAAGAACACATATTCCTGCGCATCCAGAAATATAATCTATGCTATCATGTGCCGAAAGTGTCCGTCTGCTATGTACATTGGACAAACATCTCAGACACTTCGCCAAAGGATTAATGCCCACAAAACAGGTATCAGACAAGATCACAAAGAAAAAACAGTTTCTTGCCATTTTAACCAGAAAGGACACTCTCTCAATGACTTAACCACCTGCATTCTGCTACAAAGACCTTTTACATCTGCACTTGAAAGGGAATCCTCTGAACTGTCATTCATGTTAAAATTCGACACTCTCCAAAAAGGAATGAACAAACACTCAAGCTATTTTACCCATTACCAAGATAGCTTCCCCAATTATCACCTTTAATACCATTAACTCACAAACATCCCACTCTCCCCACCTCTAATATCATCAATTCACAGACACTTACCTTCCTTCCTCCCCCCCCCCTCCCGCGGCCCCCTCCTGTTCTGAAATGTGATTTGTCCTTTTCATATGTGTTCATTTTTTTAATTGTATCCTTTGGTATATATGGTTGTGACTATTTTCTTCCACTATTTGATCTGAGGAAGTGGGTCTGGCCCACGAAAGCTCATCATCTAATAAACCATCTTGTTAGTCTTTAAAGTGCTACATTGTCCTGCATTTTATTTCAAAATAGTTATTTCAGGAGTTACTATTCAGAAATAAGTTATTTTAAAATATTTTCTTAGTGTAGACATGCCCTTAGAGACTAACAAATCTATAAAAAGAGCTCACGATACTATATATAATATATTTTTGTTAGTCTCTAAGGCTATGTCTACACTGCACACTTCTTTCAAAATAACTCATTTATTGAATGAGACTGAATGCATGTCTATGCAGCAAGCCAGTTATTCTGAAATATTTTCAAAATAACAGGCTTTTTACTCTGCCCTGTAATCCTCATTTTACAAAGGAGGAAGGGAAGTCAAAGGAAGAGTGTTCTTCCTTCAACTTCCTGTTTTGTAGACAGTTCCAAAAGCCAAGGTAAGCTACTATGACTTCAGCTACGCAATTAACATAGCTGATGTTGCATATCTTAACTTGACTTTAGCCTACAGTATAGACGTACCCTAATGTGCTACAGAACTACTCATTTTTAAAGTCACAGACTTTACAAAAGTTCCTAACTGTCAGGGTGGTTAAACACTGGAATAAATTGCCTAGGGTGGTTGTGGAATCTCCATCTCTGGAGATATTTAAGAGTAGGTTAGGTAAATATCTATCAGGGATGGTCTAGACAGTCCTGGGTCCTGCAATGAGGGCAAGGGACTGGACTTGATGACTTGAGGTCCCTTCCAGTCCTCGTATTCTATGATTCTAAGATTCTATGGTTGTTGCATTCAAACATGTAACATCCACTGTCATTCTGTTTCTGTCAGTTGTCTCTTATCTTGCACTGAGATAGTAAACTCCTTGGCTCAGGGAGCAGCACAGTATTTCCGCAAGAACACTGAGGATCTTACATGAGATCGTCAGTGTTCTTGCGGAAATTCCAAACGGCCAGTGTAGACAGCTGGCCAAGTTTTTCCGCAAAATCATTTGATTTTGCGGAAAAACTTGCCAGTCTAGACACAGCCTGGTTGTTTTCCTTAGCCCAACAGCATTACATCAGTGAGTATGTCCACAGTGCACACAGTGTGGATGCTGTCTGTTTCTCACTGTAGCAGATAGCTACACATGCCTTGCATGCTGCCACCAGAGGTTTTCAGTGCAGATGTAGCAAGTTCTAAGTGAATTCCTCATCAACCAATGAGCTCATATCCAAGTCCTGATCTCAGTCAGACGCTGGGGGAGCCAAGTGACTGCACTTCTCAGGCCCAGTGAAGCAGAGACATGAAACAGAGTTTCATCAGAATACTGATGAGTCTGCAGCCAAAATAAAATCAGATCACTGTGTTCCCTAGTGTTCTTGCAAAGACATTGTGTGGAGCGTGGAGGTGATGGAATAGAAACATGTGGTGCCTCACACAAAAGGCCAGGGGAGCAATTTCCAAAATACTAGTCTGCAGTATTTGATAGATAAGAACAGACAGCTCAAGAAGCAATTGCTTCCAGTCTGGCCTGCCCTGCAAACAGGCCAATACTAGTATGCCTCAGGAATTTTTAGACAAAACTTTTTTCATCAGATTCTGTGGATTTGGAAAGGCTAAACTTTTTGTAGGTGAGGAAGTTTCCCTGGAATTTTTGACTTCAGAAAAGTTGGCAGGGGTAACTCAGTGGTTTGAGCATTGGCCTGCTAAACTCAGAGTTGGGAGTTCAATCCTTGAGGAGCCCATTTTGGGATCTGGGGCAAATCTGTCAGGGATGGTACTTGGTCCTGCTGTAAGGACAGGAGACTGGATTTGATGACCTCTCAAGGCACCTTTCAGCTCTATGGGTACGTCTAAACTACATGGCTCCGTCGACGGAGCCATGTAGATTTGTTTGTTTGGCAAAGGGAAATGAAGCCGCGATTTAAATATTCGCGGCTTCATTTAAATGTATATGGCTGCCGCACTGAGCCGACAAACAGCTAATCAGCTCTTTGTCCGCTCAGCATGCTAGTCTGGACGCTCCCCTGTCGACATGAAAGCCTTTTATCGACCTCCCCGGTAAACCTCATCCTACAAGGCATAACGGGGAGGTCGATAAAGGGCTTTCAGGTCGGCGCAGGAGCGTCCAGACTAGCACGCTGAGCTGACAAACAGCTGATCAGCTGTTTGTCGGCTCAGCGCGGCAGCCATGTAAATTTAAATGAAGCCGCGATTACTTAAATTACTCCAGTGATGGAGCCATGTAGTTTAGACACACCCTATGAGACAGGTTGGGTAAAACCATTCCAAAATTGTGGAAGCATTTCATTGTGAAACATTCTTGTTGGAAATCATTTTGGTTTGAAAAGGTAAACATTCTAGCACAAATCAAACTTTAATTAAGCAAACAAACATGGTTGACATTGAAATGAAATGGCTAAAAATAATCTAAACTAAATCTTTTTCATTATAGGTTTGTCTCCATAGCCAGTAGAAGCAAGTCACCCAGCCTTGGTGTAGAAGGGCTCATGCTAGCCCTCTAAAAACAGCTCTCCAGAGAGTGCTTTGAAGTCAATGCTTGGGCTCTGAAACCAAAAGTGGCTGTCTACAAGCCAAAAGAGCCTGAGTCTATCAATCTGGGCTTTGAGGCTCACTTCTGGGCCTTTGTAGATATCTCCTGTGTGTTTCCTTGTTTCCTTTCACTACTCTGTCTATAGTCATCTAGTATCTCTTGTTCTGCAGTGGTGGAGAAAATCGATGCAACATATGCAACTCCAGCTACGTGAATTGCGTAGCTGCAGTTGATGTACCTTGCACTGATTTTCTTGGGCACCCCACAGAGGGAAGTCGATGGAAGACACTCTCCTTTTCACTCCCCTTACTCCTTGCCGGAGTACCATGGTTGACGAGGACATCCTCAGCATTTGATTTTGGGGGTCTTTACTAGACCCACTAGATCAAACCACAGAAGATCGATCCTCTGGTAAGTGGAGATGTGACCTCAGACTACTGAGAAAGGGAGAGTGAATTCTGCTCTACAGCCTTAGCTAAAGGCCAGGTGGCTTTTAGCTCATGCTTTAGAGGCACATGGCTTTAGCCCTTAAAGTTCTACATTCAATACCAGCCAACTCTATGGCAGGGCCTGACTTTTTTTGTTCTGTGCTTGTATAGTGCCTAGTGCAACAGGGTTCTGGCTCATGACTAGGGTTCCTAGATGCTAAAGGAGAACAAAACAATAAGCAACAATAATTTCTATTCACCAAAACTCACTTTTTTAAACATTTTTGAAATTTCAACATTTTGTCGCTGTTCAGGATGGGGCCATTTTTCAGTAGCTCAAAAATTAGTACAGGAGAAGAAATCTATTTCCCACCCATTGCTCGTCAAACCCACCCTTTCAGGTGTGGTACTGAAGCCCTGCAAAGAGCTTTGTTCCAATGACTAATGGGAATTGTAGGTGCTCATGTCCTTAGCAAATTATACCATTATAGTTACTTAATCCTCATAGGAGCCTGAGAGGAGGTAAATAATTGCTACACTCATTTTACAGATGGCAAAAATGAGGCCCAGCGAGAGTAGAGTAACCAGGATCACACAGCAAGTCCATGGCAGAGCTAGGATTGGAATCAATGAGGATGACTTCCAGTGTTCCCTCTAACTTTTCCCCGGCATGTGTGGAATAAATTTTATTATGTGCACCAAGGCATGTCCAGATGTGCACTGCCAATAGAAACACTGTCAGCTGTGGGCACTCTGCTAATCGGCATTGAATCTCTCCTCGGTGGCCGCCCATGCACACTGCTTACAGAGAACACTGGTGACTTCAAAATCCAAGCTCTGTTCACCAGCTAATATTGACTCTATTAAGGAATGGATACCATGAAGGCTGGAAATTCCATACCCTTGCATATCAGCATATGAATACTAGCAATAGATGCTATAATTTCACTTCTATGTCTTTATGCATTTTGAATGATGCAAATAACGTTAATATTACTGAAAAAAAGAAGTGCCATTCAAATATGCTTTGGGCAGGCTGAATATAGTTAGTAGAGTGAATAAAGATAATTTTATGTATGCATTTTCACTCAATTTGGGGCAATTCAATTTGGGGATATTCAGAGCATAGAAGAAAGGAGAACAAGCACTAATGCATCATTAATAAGACTGTTCAGCTTTCTATTTCTGCCTATGAAAAGATCAACTGATCTGTTAAAAATTGCATTTCTTGTGTCACGTGCCTAGTAGATAGAGAGTTAGAAAAACTCTGCTAGATTAACTTTTGTTGGACATTCATTTGGAGTCAACATAAGAGTGACATGCAATGCTATGGAAACATGGAGTATTCAAAAACTACTGAGTTAACGTTACAAATGCTCTGTGTATTTTCATGGACTGACTCATGATTGGATTTCTGTCTCATTTAACGTGCCCCCATTTACTTTAGTCAGGAACCATCCCCTCTCTGACTCATTAAGGCAAATCCCCAATATTAAAACAGTCTATTTAACACGTCTTTTGAAGTTTCACTGTGGCTTGGGGAAACAGCATCCAGGATGGTTTGGCCTTGTTCAAGGGACTTGTACTAAGTATGATTGACCATCTCCCAGGTCACTTTATTCAGTTACAAGAACTGACTTGAGTCGGTGGTTAGAGGGACCGGCCGTGCTGAGATCCTGAAAATCTTTAAAATCAGCTAGGAGAACCATATGGCAGATGAGTGACTTTCTGGTAAGATATGGGGTTTTTTTTTTTACATGGCTTTGTTCTGAATAAAGATTACTTTGATTTCTGAGCCCTGTCAGCTATCCCTAAAGTTCTGAATAAAGAGTTCTTTGATTACTGACTGTTCCAGGTAATGCCCTTGGGTTTACAGAGCAGCCGATGAATGGAATTCTGATCTATGGAGGCAATGAGAGTGAATTGCAGGAGTCTACAGCCAAAGACCAACATCTGGTGGGAAAAGATTGAGAATTCTGCCTCAAGAAATGTGATAGGCAGAGGTTTGACTTTTCAATGGTGTGCCCTCAGGGGCAGAGGTGCAGTTAACTCTAGAACTTAGACAGTAGGATGGCTGGTTTTGCCCTAGAGCAGTGCTTTTCACACTCGGGGGCCACCAGGTAAGCCACTGGGCATGCCGCTTTGTTTACTTAACATGTCCTTAGCCATGGAGCCTTGCAGCTCCCATTGGCTGGAAATGGCAAACCCAACCAATGGGAGCTGCAAGGCTCCGTGGGTAGGGACACATCAAGTAAATAAAGTGGCATGGGCCTGCCAGCAGCTTACCCTGGTGGCTCCGTAATCTAAGTTTGAAAAATGCTGCCCTAGAGTGTACTTCCTAGTCCTTTTGTCAAGTTTCAGTGTACGTGTCTAAATGTTTTAGATATTTATCATGAATTCCAGAGAGATATACACATACAAAAAATTAGAAAAGCAAAATGCAAAAGAATAAGAATTAGGGAGAATCCATAAAAATTCGGTGCAAAACACCACAACCATTAAGTGATTTCAGCGTAACCCTCTAAACACTGGCATTTTCCAGTTTGATCCTTATAGAAAGGATTCACATAGCTACCACCCCCTGTCCCAAAGAGTTAATTACTTGCAAAGACAATTTTGTGCAGTTAAAAGTACAGACAACATACAGCCAGATTTGAGAAGGGCAGATAATTTCTTATGGCAAATTAAGGATAAGTCTAAAACCTAGCGACCTTTTAATGGAATGTGAAAATCAAAGATAATTGAGTGACATGTCTTCTAATTATTTAAAGAGATTAATAATTCAAAAACAACTGACTCTGACCTGGCCTACAACTTGAGGGGCATATTTTCAATTTTCAAAAGCCATCATCTGTCATTCAACCCCTCCTCGAGGGCTTCTTAGTTCTATCAAACATATAGAGGACAAATTGCAGTGCTGGAAAATATTGCAGTGATCAAGTGATAAAACATAGTTTACAGAGCAATAATGCAGATCTACTAGACACAGAGGCTACATCTACACTGGCATGATTTTCCGAAAAAGGCGAAAATGGCGATCGGGGCTTTTTTGCGGAAAACCGGGTCTAGATTGGCCACGGACGCTTTTCCGTTAAAAGCATTATTTTCGGAAAAGCACGTCTAGATTGGCAGGATGCTTTTCCACAAAAGCACTTTTTGTGGAAAAGCGTCCATGGCCAATCTAGACCCAGTTTTCCGCAAAAAAGCCCCGATCGCCATTTTCGCGATCGGGGCTTTTTTGCGAAAAACAATACTATGCTGCCTACACTGGCCCTTTTGCACAAGTCTTTCGGAAAAAGACTTTTGCCCGAACGGGAGTGGCATAGTATTTCCGGAAAAGCACTGATGATTTTACAGGAGATTCAAGCGGCCAGTGTAGACAGCTGGCAAGTTTTTCCACAAAATCACCAGACAGACGGGGGCTGGAGGGAGGGAGGTATTCATCATTGGTCACCATGGCTGCAAACATCCTGCCTTAATAACACTGAGGACATTATACAGAATGGCCAAGAGAAGCTCTGGGAATTCCATCGTACTGCTGAACCATAGCCTAGATTCCAGGCTGTAACTATGTGCACAAGGATGGTAGAGCCATGACCATGTGCACAGGAGAGGGACTTTCCCCACCACAACATCTCCCCTTTGGACATGCTGTGCTACCAGAAGACCTGACATTTCCTTGAATTTGTGCTCAAGGAACACAAGCACTGGCATGTTGACAGCTTTTGTGCACAAGTATGGGGTGGGGGGGTTGAAAAAATTCGTTGTAAATGCCACCCAGGCAAAGTCTCCATTTTGATTTGAATGAACATTCCTTAGCAACATTTGATCTGGTTTGTTTCTTATCATCTGTCTTCTTTGACTGTCTTTGGCACTGTTTCAGCAAATCCCTTAAGCACATGCTCAAGAGAGAGTAAAGAGACTAGAACTTTTCAGCTTAGAAAAGAGGAGACTAAGGGGGGATATGACAGAGGTATATAAAATCATGAGTGGTGTGGAGAAAGTGAATAAGGAAAAGTAATTTACTTGTTCCCATAATATAAGAACTAGGGGCCACCAAATGAAATTAATGGGCAGCCCGTATAAAACACATAAAAGGAAGTTGTTCTTCACACAGCACATATACAACCTGTGGAACTCCTTGCCTCAGGTTGTAATAGCTAGGAGTATAACATGGTTTTAAAAAGATTTAGATGAATTCATGGAGGTTAGGTCCATTAATGGCTATTAGCCAGGAGAGGTAAGGAATGGTGTCCCTAGCCTCTGTTTGTCAGAGGCTGGAGATGGATGGCAGGAGAAAGATTGCTTGATCATTACCTGTTCTGTTCACTCCCTCTGGGGCACCTGGCATTGGCCACTGTCAACAGACAGGATACTGGGCTGGGTGGACCTTTGATCTGACCTAGTATGGCCATTCTTACATTGTTATATTCTTATGTTCTAAGATTAAACATTTGCTGAAGTCCCATTGACACTAGTGTGATTTAATCACAAGTGATACGTATGTGCATGCATTGTGAGCTCGTGTTCATCCATTAAAAAGAAGTTTCTGCACCAGTCTGCTGTCTGAATCATGTCTCTGTTTTTATTACTTCAACCAATAATCCTCAGACCAGTTATGCCCTTAGAACTATCAATGATGAGTCACCAGTATTCCAAAGCAGAGTCCATCAGAACTTGCACATAGCAATAGGAATAAAGGACAATAACCATCTGTCTAATGACGAAGCACTGGTGGAAACAAAAACCTAGAAATATATTGGCCAATGGACCAATGAAGACAGCATATGTCTCCCACAATTTTCTGTTAGGCCTATGTGCTCTGACCCTCAGCTGCCTCTTCTAATGCTCTTGCAAACTGCTGAAAGGGGGATTGCGTCTTGCTTCACATGAAGTGAGATGTAATTTGATATGAATCAAAATACAAGTCCAGTCCCTCCTCCCACTTGAATCATATGGGAGTTGGGATCAAAGGGAACCCTAAGTCAAATCCACAAATCCAATTCTAGGTCCCTAGCATTCTGGTCCTAGGCATAGGCTACATACCAGAACAGGGATCCATCTAGTGCAGAATCCAGTCTGAGACTTGCCTATATCAGATTCATCAGAGCGAAGTGAAAACAACCTGCAGTTAACAGCTATGCAATATCTTCCCATCTATTTTCCATATCTACTTTGAATGCCTCCCAAGATGGCAGTAATCTCATGAGAACAACTGGTCTTGCCAAAATTGATGCCATGTTGAGCTCCAATCCCATGACAACAGCTCCTGAGATGTATGAGCCCTGACACACCAAGGCTGTAGGCCTGATTCTCCAGAAATCCTTATGCTGAATCATAGCTGATAACCATGTGGGAGTTGGATCCAGCATTGCCTCTTAAATCCATCCAAAAATTCATCGCACCAACTACCTGAAACATCACCAGCCTAGAGTGTCATTTGCCGAGCCTGACAGTCTTGGTCCTTTATATAGTCTACTAGAACGGGAGTGGACAAATACTGGCCTGCAGGGTAGATCAGGTTCAGAAAGATTAGTCCCTGGCAGGTCACTGCCACTATATTTACCTGCACCTCCACAGGTATGGGTAATTGCAGCTCTTGTTGGCCACAACTCACTCTTTCTGGCCATTCGGAGCTATGGAAAGTGGTGTCCTTGTCCATGCTGCTTACTGCTGCTCCCATTGGATGGGAACAGCGATCCATTACCAACTGGAGCTGCAATCACCCATAAGTGCAGAGGCAATCACCCATAAATATAGCGGTGGCAGCCCATCAGTTACTAGCCCTGGTGAACCACCACTCTTTTATTACTCATAGACTTTAAGGTCAGAAGGGATCATTTTGATCATCTAGTTTGAACCCCTGAACAATGCAGGCCACAGAATCTCACCCACAAACTGCTAGAATAATCCTCTCACCTATATCTCAGATACTGAAGTCCTTGAAACGATGGTTCAAAGATCCCAAGATGCAGAGAATCCTCCCGCTAGTGACCCATGCCCCACGCTACAGAGGAAGGTGAAAAACCTCCAGGGCCTCTGCCAATCTACCCTGGAGGAAAATTCCTTCCCAACCCCAGACATGGCAATCAGCTGAACTCTGAGCATGTGGGCAAGACTCACCAGCCAGACACCCAGAAAAAAATTCTCTATTGCCCACCCTTTTGCTAGAACATGCCACTTCTCCACAAATTCTGTTGAAAGTCTATGCTTGCCTTGTGTTCTGGTTTGACCTAAGTCAATGGGTACATCTACAATGCAGAGTTATTCCAGAAAAACAGCAATTTTTCCAGAAAAACTATACTTACATCCACACTGCTATTGAATGGACGTGAAAGAGTGTTTTTCTGAAAGAAGAGGCCTCCAGGAAAAAGCACAGGGGCCCTGGTGGCTACTCTGTCCACAGTTATCACAACTTAAATGCGAGACAGCATACAATCAATGTGGACACTAACTTTTAAAAAAGCAGACGGCTTTTCTGTTGTGCTTTTGCTGTGTGGATGCTCTCTTTCGAAAGAAGTTTCTCTGGGAGATCTCTTTGGAATACTGGTGACTCAGGACACATCATCGATAGTTCTAGCTATGCCTCCATAGTGAGCTGGAGGACTTTTTACTCTGATTCCTGTAACCCTCATTTCACAAGGAGTAAGGGAAGTCAAAGGAAGAGTGTTCTTCCTTTGACTCCCTGCTGTGTAGACTGCACCAAAAGTCGAATTAAGCTATTTTGTTTTAAGCTACACAATTGATGTAGCTGGAGTTGCACAGCTTAATTCGACTTTCACCCTGCTGCATCAAAATGTCCTTTGAAAGTCACAGGTGAAAGGGGCTCTGCAAGTGCAATTTTTGTTTAAAAAAAAAAAAAAAGATTACCCTTGCAGGTTTATTACAACATTTCAGCCAACTTGTAATTGTCCAAAGCTGTTCACAGCTCACCCCCAGGTGAATAAATATCTTGATGGGTATAGTCGTATGCGTCAAGAACACTCTTCATGCCTCTCAACATGGCAGCTCCTGCTGGGTCCCTTTGTGAAACAACTAACTATTAAATTGGTGCATCCCAGGAAGACTGTGTCTTGCAGACATGCCGCTCAGTATGAGATGCTGTGGGAAATTTGATACTGTAATTTGTTCCCAGTGCACTATGCCCAATAAATCGATATGCACATTATATATATAAAAGTTGCAGCTTCCTTTCACTGTAATATCAGTAAGCCTCTCTCTACCTGAGAGGTAAGAAATACACACCACCAGATGGCTTCAGTAAGTATCTCTAGAGTGTAGCTGAAACAAAAAACAGGACTATGTAGCACTTTAAAGACTAACAAGATGGTTTATTAAGTGATGATCTTTCGTGGGCCAGACCCACTTCCTCAGATCAAATAGTGGAAGAAAATTGGCACAACCATATTACCAAAGGATACAATAAAAAAAATGAACACATATGAAAAGGACAAATCAAATTTCAGAACAGAAGGAGGATGAGGGAGGGGAGGTAAATGTCTGTGTGCTGATGATATTAGAGGTGATAATTGGGGAAGCTATCTTTGTAATGGGTAAGATAATTAATGTCTTTGTTTAGACCGAGATGTAAAGTGTCGAATATAAGCATGAATGACAATTCAGAGGAATTTCTATCACTATTCTAGAGTGTAGATCTGTCTTTTTTTTAATCAGTTACTGTTGCAGAGAACTATAATTTTTTTCTTTCTCCAAGTCCCAAAAGTCAGTTTTGATTTTCTTTTATCTTTAAGCTTCCATGTACATATATCTGATACATAATTTCATTCAGAAAATATTTTTGTTGGCTCACACTGCAGTGGCACTACATGTTATTTGTTTGGCAGGAACAAATAGTTTTTAGAGATGTAGATTGAATAACCCTCCATAAGGATTTTACAGGGGAAAAAATTGAAGAAAGATCGAGGAATTGTTGGAATTGAGATGGGATTTCTCTGCCTCAGTTCATACGCAGCACTGTGTTGCTTTAAATACTACCTGCATGCAGCCGATGTGAAATAGACAAAAGAACATGAAGCAAAAGAAGGCAAGCAAATAGAAATGTACTGTAACGTGATACATAACATTGGTTGGTCTCTGTGGAAACTGGGCTATATTTTTATGCTATTAAAATAGTTGCACTGTGTTCCATGTCCAGTTTTCATGGACTCCTCTTGGAATTTTCAAATACATGAAATGTCACTGGATCTACAATTGCACCTTCCTCTAAGCAAAGAGCATGACAGCATACAGCTCAGCATTTCCCAAGCTTTTGACAGCTGAGCCTGCCTTCAAGAAAATGGAATCAATCACCTCTCCTCATGTAACTGTGCCATGTGTTAATGAAGCCTTCATGTCTTATCGTAGACATCGTCTGTAGAGAATCAACAAGTATAGTGCTTTGGCCGCGTGACAGGGCATCCCAAGGACAAAACCAAGAAAAGCTGCAGACCTTGGAGGACGATACGAGAGTCAGCGGGAACGCGCGTAATCAAGAGTCCTGAGCCAACAATAACAACATCTGCCCGAGTCAACGACCTTCGAGAATGCTGTGTTGGGACTGTGAAAAAGCACAGTTTGTGAAAAGCAGGATGTGGACTTTTGGGAAGTTGAGAGGGTATAAAGATAGTTGTAATCTTGCAATAAAACGATTTCGTGCTTGCACCGGCCGGAGTCCGTGCCTTCATACACCACAATCTTCCAAACATTTTCTTCAGTCTTCTCCTAAACACACCCGGTGGGGAGCACAGTATCCTTTAGAACATGGTGGTGTAGATCCTCAAAAACTGACAAAATCATTAACAGCAAAATCATTAACAACATTGACATTGTATCAGTACTGGCATCTGAGACAGCACCTTTTGAAAGGAGCAGGGCAGCTAATACTTCCATGCCACAATTTCAGTCTCTCTGCATACTCAGGTGGATGTGGCATCTGTTATACGTGTTGCACATTTGCAAAGTTATTTTTTTTCATAACACCATTAACAAGAGGTAAGAGCGTAACACAGGAGGTTATTTTTCAGCTCTGTTTGGCATTGGTTACGCTTCACCTGAAAAACTGTGCCCAGTTTTGGGCACCACACCTTAAGGATTGGTCTACACTAGGACCTTAGTCCGAATTACCTTCCCTCCCCCCGCCCCCCAGTCAAATTTGTAAGTGGTGCATCCACAATACCAAGCCTGTTATTCCAAAATAAAAGGGCTGCAGAATTCGAACTCCTTAGTCCTGTTTTTCATGAGAAATAACACTATTCCCAAAATTGTAAGTCCAAAATAATGTTAGTGTGGATGCTCTGGTGCTGCTAATTCAAACTAATTGGCTTCCAGGAGGCCTCCCAAAGCTCCCAAGAGTGTTTCCTGGGGCTCTGAGTCTGAGGTAGTGCATCCACATTAAAAGAGCCTGCCTCAGACTAATTTTCATGCTTCCACATGGTGATGACTCACAAGTTCAAATTTGTTAAATCGGGAGTCCAGAAGTCAAATTTAGTAAATTTGAAATAATTTCCTAGTGTAGACATGGCCTAAAAAGGTGTAGACACAAACTGAAGACAGTGTAAAGAAGAGCAACAAACGTGATGTAAGTCTGAGAAAAAGTATGACGAAATATTGAAAGACCTAGTGATGTTTAGTCTTGAGAAGAGACAGCTGATGGGTAATGTTATGAACAGTCTGCAAATATGTAAAAGATTTTTATAAAGAGGTAAGTGATAAATTGTTCTTTAAATCCAATAACTGTAGATAAAGAAGTAATGAACTTAGTTTGCAGCAAGGGAGGATATTAAATATATTCTTCCAATTATAAGTGTAGCTAAGTACCGGAACAGGTAACCACCTGGGTGATTGTGGGGAGAGAGAGGAGACGGGAAGGTTGTGAAATTCTTGTTTCACAACAAGACAAACACCTAGCCAGTATCATCTAATCCTACTTATTCCTGCCTTAGAGTAAGGAGATGGACTAGATGACCTCTCAATAACCAGCCCTGCGAAAAGAAAAGAAAAGAAAAGAAAAGAAAAGAAAAGAAAAGAAAAGAAAAGAAAAGAAAAGAAAAGAAAAGAAAAGAAAAGAAAAAGAAATAATTTGAGATAGCACCTAGGAATATCAGTCATGAACAGAAACTCATTGTGTTAGGTGCTGAACAAAACCAGAATGAAAGATAATTGCATGCTCTTTTGGGTGCAGGGACTAAGTATAAGACTAACTTTAAAGAATATAACAAAAAAATGGTCTGGTAGCACTTTATAGTCTAACAAAACATGTTGATGGTATCATGAGCTTTCATGGGCACAGCCCACTTCTTCAGATGACTGGATTTTTGAGTTTAGGATGTGCAGACCCAAAATAATTAGAAGTGAATGGAGGGGAGGGCTGAAAGGAAAAAAAGGAAGGGGTGGGAGACAGTGAGCAGAGGGTAGAGGGAATCAGTAAGTATCTGAAGATTGGGTAATTAAAATGAAGCAGATAAGAATCAAAGTCAATTGAGAGTATCCCTTCCTGACATAGGAATCTATACAAAGAGCTATTTGTACCGTCATTGACTATTGGGTAGATAGTGTCCCAACCATCCTTCATCAGGATTGAGCCCATTAGCCTGAGAATTGAATTTGCGGATGAACTCTATTTCCAATGCTTCTCTGTGTATCTGACTAGTAGAATTAGTTTGTGACAAGACAGACACTTGAAGATCTTTTAAACAGTGGTTAGGAAGATTAAAGTGTTCCCCAATAGGTTTCTGTATACAGTAAAACTCCAATAGTCCGGCATCCAATAGTCCAGCACACCTGGTAGTCCAGCATCAAAACAGCAAGAGCCTAGTGAGTGAGCTTCGGCAAAAAATGAGTCACAAGGTAACAGCAGCAGCTGAACTGAGCAAAAAAGGTAAAAAAGGGTTAAAAAAACTAAAACATTACAGTATACTGTATACAGTATGTACAATAAAAATGATTACGAACACTTTATATACAGAATATACTGTATATAGTATATACATAACCAGCTTACAGTACCTCCTGATACTCCGGCATATCCGATAATCGGGCACCACCTAGGCTGTGTCCAGACTCAGGGGGTTTTTCGAAAAAAGTAGCCTTTTTTCGAAAAAACTTCCCCTGCGTCCAGACTCAAGCCGCGTTCTTTCGAAATTAATTCGCAAGAACGCGGCTTTTCTTTCGATGGCGGTAAACCTCATTTCACGAGGAAGAGCCTCTTTCGAAAGAAGCCTGCAGTCTAGACATAGCCCTAGGTCCCACAGGTTCCAGATTATCGGAAGTCTATTGCATTTCCTTTATGTACATCTGATTTGTGTCCATTGATGCTTTCCCAAAGAGACTGTCCAGTTTTTCCAATATATATAGCAGTGGGGCATTGCTGGCATTTGATAGCATAGATCAAATTACTGGATGTGCACTTAAATGACCTTTTGATTTGGTAGCTTATGTTGTTGGCTCCAGTGATGAATTCACTAGTATAGATATGTGGACAGAGTTGGCATCGTGTTTAATTGCAGGGCTGGGTCCCCGGACGCTATATATTTTATATATATTAAAAAATATGTAAATCAATATTCAGAAAACCATTGAGAGGTCTATCTGTAAACCTCTGCCTATCCTTTTGTCCTATCCCACCTCTCTCTACCACAAGGACACATTTGAGAACCCTGCCATACTCCATGATTGGGTCAAATCATTCAATCCTTGCTCAGGCTAACCTATTTCATTGGACATTTTACCTCAGGTAAGACCAACATGTTTGACCCTCTGATTTTAAAGTATTTGTTTATGTCATGAGAAACAGGATATTGATATTTTCTCTCTAAGATATTCACTCCAGAGGGATTGCTGAAGGGTTACGTTTCATTTACTAATTTGTATTTTTTAGTAAAACCTGCCTGATTAACAGAGCCTTTTTGATACTGTCCTTACTGGGTATGACTCCAAGAGGCCTTTGATAGGACTATGAGTTAATCGCCAGAGAAAGCAGTCTTAAGAGGACCTTTCAGTGCTGATAATAAAATGTCTTCGGATATTAAAATTGTCACAATAATAATTAACGTGATAAAATGCTTCAATGAAGTAGGGTGGAAATGAATAGTCATACTTCATAAGACTTGTATGACATGATGGAAATTGCTGATATGGTCAAAGGGATTTGTATTATAATAGTGATTTGAGTGTCTTCTTGTATTAGCCAAAAATAAATAGTGCTTTTAAATGAGAGATGCGCTCCAGTACAACTTTACATGAGGTAGAGACAGATGAAGAAGGGGGAAATTCAGCTGAGAAGTAATTCCATGAAGTCAGTGGAGAGGAAAGGTATCTGATGATTAAAGTATTTAAGCGGGATTCAAGAGATACAGGTTTAATTTATAGCTCTTTCATAAGGTGCCTATATCCAGGCCCACCAACGAGGGTGTGTGTGTGTGTCAAAAGAGCATTTCAGTGGTCTTAAGAGGTAGTAGACAAAACAAAGTAGGTAAATGATCAAAATAAACAAACACACATGCTAAGCTTAACACATACATGTAACTAGTTTCTTGAAAGACCTCCCTCTAAATGTTCTTCTAATAATCTTCACAGCACAGATGCTCTTCCAGGCTGGGCCCAGTCCCTTTCCCCAGTTCAATCTTAGTTGTTTCTATCAGTCATCTTGGGTGAGGTAGCCGGGGGGAACTGACAACCTGTATTACCTCACTCCCCACATTTAAATTAGATTTGCATTAGGCAGGAGTCCTTTGTTTCATAGTTTGACTCTGTCCCAGTTTCTTAAGGAAAATGACAGAATTCAAGATTGGCTGCAGTATCAGGTGAGATGGTCACATGTATCTGTAGGGCTCTTGCAGCCATTCTTCATGGACTGACCTACATAGGCTGAACCACACATTCCCAGGAAGGTTAGGCTCTTTCATAGTACATAGACTCTTGCTGATGGGTAATAAGCACTGTGGCCTCCTTTATTGTTGTACCTGAAGTGTCAACAGTGGGTACAATCCCAAGGAGAAAATACAAAAGTACAGATACCCAGATCAATATTCCTTACTTAATCTACAAAATGATACATGCATGCAAATGGAATAATCATATCTAGTAAATTATAACCTAATGGTAAACTGCTCAGGATAATTAAGTCTAAAACAGACTGTGAAGAGCTTCAACAAGATCTCACAAAACTAGGTGACTAGGCTTCAAAATGGTGGATCAATTTTAATGTTGACAAATGCAAAGTAATGCATATTGAAAAACATATTCCCAGCTATATGTATAAAATGATGGGGACTAAATTAGCTGTTACTACTGAAGAGCGAGATCTTGTAGTCTTGTAGTTACTGTGGTAAGTTCTCTGAAAATAACCACTCAGGGCTTATCTAGACTACATGGAACAGTCGAAAGAGGATATGAAAATTCCACGGGAATTTGAATATCTTCTTCGGATCACACTTTTGAAAGCAGAGCTTTCGAAAGTGAAAGTAGTTTAGATGCGGCTTTTTTGGCAACCCCCCCTTTTGTCGAAAAGCCACGTAAACCTCATTTTTTGAGGAAGAGCGGCTTTTTGACAAAGAGGGGATTTCACTGAAAAAGTTGCGTCTAAACTACTTTCACTTTCAAAAGCTCTGCTTTCAAAAGTGTGACCGGAAGAAGATATTCAAATTCCTGTGGAATTTGCATAACTCTTTCGACTGTTCCTTATAGTCTAGATAAGCATATTTTCATGATATAGAATATTGCATCATAGTATATTCAATGTTCATATAAAAATATAAGAACCGCATAGCCAAGAAGCAAGTTTCAAAGGTAAATATGTACATTTTGGTTTGAAATATATAAAATGTGTCACACAACATTATTCAAACAATAGTATAAGGGTTTTTTTATAGCATTGATGGATTCATTTTGCCAGAGTATTAATAATAAACTTATTTTATGGAACAGATTTCATTCTTTTCATTGCAAAGGTTTTTGTGTTTTCTGTTTATTTGGCAAAGTTAAAAGTATCATTTAAACACAAAAATAACTGCAGGACTGAACTACAGTGCTGAGCTAGTAAAAGTCATAAACAACTGTGCTTTACGAATAAATTTAAATTTAAGTTTTGCCAAATCATAATATATGTTTGGGTAAAAACATTCTTCCCTGGGCAAAAATATCACACTAAACTGATCAAGGGAAAAGATAAAAGATCTGAAGTTTCAGAATAGGGACCGTGATGTGGAGGAAAGAATACACAGACATCAGCTAGGTCATAATATTAATCTAGATAATGGAAAACTTTAAAAGTTAAAAGAAGAATCTTGAATTTGATGTGTATTTAATTAAAAACCACTGAAGCAAGGGAAGTTCAGGGGTAATACATTAATGATCTTTGGAATATACAAAAACACTAATTGCAGTATTCTTTGCTAATTAAAAGTTCAAATAATTATAGCATGTGTGTGTTAAGTATCTTGTTACTGTGGTAAGACAATGTCATGTAAAATATATTTTTAATAAACAGGAGGAGGAGACTCAGTTTTACAACTCTCTACCCCTCCCCCCCGAGGGCATCAAGCACTTCCCTAATTAAATAAGTATCTACACCAGTGATTAAATACATTTACATATAGAGGGGGATGGAACAGATTTTGTCTCTTCTTTTTTCTCAGAAGATTGCTACTCTTGTTAAGCTAAAAACAGATCTACAGGTCCAGACGAGTAGATGCAGTATTTTATATTCACTTCCATGTAAACCAGAGGCTTGTTTTCACACTGTAGGGGATAAAGGGCCATTAATTAATACCAACACTGGAACACCAAGTGGTGCATTTACGTAAGAGTTCTTCCACTCCCTGTGTAATTGCTTCTGCTCTTGCAGTTCTCTCAGTCCTCCCATCCACCAATGTTCTTATACCCTACCATCTCAGTCCCCCAAGTTAGTATATCCATCTCCCTATTCTTTTGAATCACCCATTTCCTTTTCTCACCTTGTCCCAATCTTCTTCTTATTGGCAAATCCACCTGATCTTTCGTTTCTATTGATAGATGCTTTCTATCTTTTGAAACAAATCAGTGCCATTTATGTTTGTTATTTATCAATAAGAGGAGGGAACCATTTCTAAATAACTTAGACGTGAAAACATTTTCATTTATTGCTTCCACATAAGGTTTGACAATTTGATTAGTTCCAGGACCATGCTGAATTGAATCTCGCTAAGAAGAAGGGAGTCACTCTAAGAACTCTTCCAATTAGATGGGGAAAACCAAGTGATATGAAGTCAGATGTGGGACACTGAATTAGTGTCTTCCCTGGACTGAGTGACAATCAATTATTCAAGTGTCATGATTTAATTGGAGTGATATCAAATGTGTTAGCTCTGACAGCTGCCTCAGGATTAACATGTATATATGCACGTACATAGATGCAATTACGTGCTGTCATGAGACTGGTAGGTTTAATATCAGTCTTTCAGAACTGTCACCAAGAAAAAGAAGTAAAGAGAACCTAATTCAGAGTCCTGAAAATATATGGTTGACCCTGAAGTCTTCAGACATTTGGAACTTTGATAAAGGGATATTTTTCTGCATTCCCTTAGAAGAATATGATAATGAACTGTGCAAAATGGTGCTGAGAGTCTGGAACAGCCTGTGGTGTGAAGAGGATCAGGACTCTATTTGTCATATTATCAACCTCACTAAGAGATGCCTAAAGTTCTTTTTTAAACATTGCCAAAGGAACTAAAGTGAAGTAAATGAGAATGTAACAGGGCATCTGAGAGTCACAGAATGGCTGAGCAATGACAGTAAGATACCCATATAAAGTAGACATGCTGCACACTGCAGAAGGATACAGAGTTGGTGTAACGTGGATGTATTGATGGCCGATTTCATAAACAAATAGCCGACAACCACTGTGTTCAAGGGAGCCAGCTCCATCCCGCGGGAAGCTGGTGGTGGCTGCCCCTGGGGAAAGAGAAGTTGATTAAATTGGGCAGGAAAGTAATCTGTATAGTTTGTTGTACAACTCTGGGTCAGAATGAAACACATTTAGCCACTACAGGATTTAAGATTTGTTTAAAGTCATATTGAAGATTTATCAGCCACATTCTGCTCTAAAGGTCACTAGTACAAGTCTGAGAGTATTCACTTTAAATTAGTAGGGTTAGTCTGGATATAAATTATTTTCTTTAAGAGCAGATTATGACTACTGAGTGGTATAGCTGGTAGAATATTGGATAAAAATATTTACCAAATAATAAAGTCAATGAGTAATATGTAAAAATACCTATAAATAGAAACACAAGGAAGTGGTGTACCTAAATCATGGAAGAACTGTCCTGAAAATGTCTCAGATGTACTTTAATCTGGAGCATGGCTATCTGATATTCTGTTGCTCAGAATATCACAGAAGGAGACCCAATAGGATCTGATAAAAGAATATAGAAAAATATGAGGACAAAATGGTTTACCCCCTAAAAAAATGAGAGTAAATTTGACCCCTTATTACCACAGTTCTATAAACTTAAAATAGAGGAGGGGGTATTTTAGTTTCACATTGTTTCTTTGAGATTTATCTTCTGAGATGTGATGGTCATGGGAATTAAATGAATGATAATTCACAATTAATTTTTATTATTTCTTGATTATATCAATATAATATAATTGATTATATAAATATATCAATATAGGCATTGAACATAATAAATATACAGTGATCAATCAACTGGGATACATCATTATTTATTTTTGAGTGAGCATGGCTGGCTAATAAGTAACCAAGAAAATGTGTTTCCCACTGACCTTGTCATAAATGGCTTGGGAGAGTGTGTGTGGGGGGGGGGGGGAGAGGGGGAGCGAGGATTACAGTGCCAGACAAACTCAGTTATCTGATTGGCTTGCACAGTCTCTTCCTCTTTAGCTGAGCATTTATTTTAAGTTAATAGGTGACAAAAATTCCTCCTCTGCAGTAAAGCCCATTTCTATCCCTACATCTATCTCTTGAGTCAATTAGAATTGCCTCCATGCTGATAAGGGCAGAACTGTAGCTCTGAATGTTATAAGAAATTTAAACTTAAGGAGGTCCACACCATGAAACATTATATCAAGCATGTCAACGGTATAAATGTTTATGTGCATATAGTTTATGCAAAATTTGACTTTCAGCGGAGTGCCAAGTCGTATATTTCATTCCACTAAATCATGCAACGCTCCCTCACCCCCATGAATCCATGTATTCTTGAGGCAAGGTAGTTCACTGTTTGTAGCTAATATACAGTTAAACTCCAATAGTCCGGCATCCAATAGTCCGGCACTCCTGATAGTCCGGCATCAAAATGGCAAGAGCCTAGTGAGTGAGCTTCGGCAAAAAATGAGTTACAAGGTAACAGCGGCAGCAGCTGAACTGAGCAAAAAGTGTAAAAAGGGCTTAAAAAAACTAAAACATTACAGTATACTGTATACAGTATGTACAATAAAAAGGGTTAAGAACACTTTATATACTATATATATAGTATAGTATCTTATAGTACCTCCTGATAGTCAGGCACATCTGATAATTCGGCGCCACCTAGGTCCCATAGGTTCAGGATTATCGGAAGTCTACTGTATGTGGTAAAATGAAGGCCAGAGACATAAGTCCACATATCACAGGCCAGGTACAAAGTCTGAGGCCTAGACAGCAATAGTCAAAACTTTGCTAATATAAAGCAGAGTGAAGCTGTGAGCAAGAGGCAAGCCCTGCTCACAGAGTTGGAGAGAACAGGGCTGATAGTACAGAAACGCTCGGAGGGTATGTCTACACTACCCCGCTAGTTCGAACTAGGAGGGTAATGTAGGCATACCGCACTTGCAAATGAAGCCCGGGATTTGAATTTCCCGGGCTTCATTTGCATAAGTGGGGAGCCGCCATTTTTAAATCCCCGCTGGTTCGAACCCCATGCAGCGCGGCTACACGGGGCTCAAACTAGGTAGTTCGGACTAGGGTGCCTATTCCGAACTACCGGTACACCTCATTTCACAAGGAGTAACGGTAGTTCGGAATAGGAACCTAGTCCGAACTACCTAGTTCGAGCCCCGTGTAGCCGCGCTGCACGGGGTTCGAACCAGCGGGGATTTAAAAATGGTGGCTCCCCGCTTATACAAATGAAGCCCGGGAAATTCAAATCCCAGGCTTCATTTGCAAGTGCGGTATGCCTACATTACCCTCCTAGTTCGAACTAGCGGGGTAGTGTAGACATACCCTGAGGTACTAGGTACAGGCCATGAGGACATTCCAAAGGGGTCAGAACAGAGTACCTCATTAAGAAACATCTTGGTGCCAACACACATCCCACAAATAACATACATACTGACCCAGGTTCAGGACTGGGTCTAAATTGACAGTACAATGGATAGTAATTAAACCCCCTTGTGTGAGGTAAGGGGCAGTAACTAAGCAATAGAGCGTGGCAACCTGATATGTCAGGAGCGAGATGTAACTTGTTTGTACCTGTGTACAAAAGTCCACCCCAAAGGCTGGTCGTTGGCTGGCTGTGGAGGGCAATGCTGAATCCATAGTATTGTTTAGGTGTTAGTCCATTTTCACAGCGTACATATGCATAGTGGTACCGTGGCAAGTCTGTTCACTAACAAGTATTATTGTACTTCACTTGGCAATAAACTTAGCCTGGTGCTTTTGATCCTTATCTGATTTGTGGTCTCTGGGGGCTCTCTCAGAGTCCATCGTGTTGACTAATTGTGCATGGTTAACGCAATAGAGAGGGGAGCAAACACACATGCAGCTGAAAGTTTATCATCATTGACAGAGTAGAAGACCTGTCTGGAACCCACTGGGATGACTGTGCTTGACTGACGACACACTGGTGATCCCAAAGTGATATTTCATAAACAAGAAATACTCAGGAAGACAGCCAGTTTTCAGCAAATATTAGAAAACACTTGTGGAAAGTGAATTTTTAATTTGAAACATGAGTTGAACATTCAGAGTAGAAACTTGATTCTAAGATCTACAGTCACCCAATCAGAGAACCACTAAAATACTCTCAACTCCACCTATCAGACACAGCTGGAATTTTGAACATCCAATACCCTTTATGCCAAAATCCTCAAATCTGGGTTATTGAATCCTTATTTAGGCATCAATATGGAGGTGCATAGTGTGTTCCATCCATAGATTTCAATGCATTTTATAAAGATTCAAATTCCATGGCCTAGACTTCAAAAAATCAAGGGAGTGGCTAAAAAACATTACTAGTTGTTTTTATTTGCTTTATAGGATTTTAAGGTCAAATTTTTTAGTATTTCCTCCACAATTAGATTTAGATTTTTTTCCATAATAAGTTAGAAAAAATGTTTTAAAGCTGAGATTCTGGTGTACTTCCATGCTATCATTGTCCAAGATTTCAATAAAAAGATCCAATTTTGCAAAACTCAAAATTGAAATGTGAATATTAGCAATCCTTGTGACATGATCACTCAATGGGAAAAAATAACAAATAAACAAAGTAACTTTATTAATATCAGAATCAATTTTTCTACAGTTGACTGAGCTGAGGCACTGAAAACACGTGTCTTGCCCAAGATCAGATGGGAGATAATTTTGAACCAAGAACAGGAAAACCTGACACTTGGTAATAGTCCTTTAATGCCAAACATATTTCAACAGTTTGATAAATCCAATAATTATCATAGTTAAATTTACTGTTTTAGTGTTCCAATACATGATTATTGAATTAAAGTAAACATTCATGAAAACGTGATTTGATTTCATAAAAATGTATTTGTATCAATATTATGTATAAAAATGACTTGCCCATGTTTATAATAGTATAATACATATTAATCAGAGGTGACTGTTTTCTGTTTTACCACATGCACAAGTCTATGTGAATTAGCACAATTAGAGTTAAATAATCATCCTGTAATTATTCCTACAGATTTTACTTGAATATTAAATTAATGGAAAAGTTCAATACAAAGTTAAACATGAAACTTTGCTCAGGGTAGAATAAAATTGCTTGGCATTTGAGTTAAAATGCCAGCACAACTCTGGCTCTGTTCAAAGCATGCTGACTTGGAGACTGATAAACAGGAAGAAATATGAGAGACAAAGAGAGAGCAGTCAGAATTGTGTCTTTTGCTCTTTGAACAACAAATATAATGTGAAGTAATGACATAGTTATAGTTGGGTCCCAAATAACCACATTTTCTAAAAATATATAAACACACATGGCCTACCTCAGGGTTGGGCAAGATGCAACCCAGGGCCCGAATCCAGCCCACTTAACCCTTTGATCTAACCCACGGACTGCATCTGGCTGCTTTCTATTTATATCCTCCTGCCCAAGCCACTGAATTTTCAGGAGGTGGCTCAGGCAGCATCCTACTTAAATGGCTCGCAGCTCCCAGTCACAGTAATACCCTGTCAGAACCTGGACTAGGAGCCCTATAGCCATAGCAACCCCAGGCGGCTGCCAGGCAACGCAGTAGCGGTGGGACCGGGAGCTATGAGAGCATTGGTCTTTTTTTAATTCAAACCCTCCAGCCCCAGGCAACTCTGGGAGGAGGCTAGTCTCCACCCGACCCTGCCACCTCAGGCTCCACCCCTTCTGAGGGGAGGAGGTGCAGCTGGTTCATAACCACATATCAAAATTCATTAAATGACCCCCCAGAAAAAATTATTGCCCACCCTTGGCCTACCTAGGGATCCACTTCGCTGTGGCTAGTTTCTGGTCCACTTCTAAAAACACAGAACACAGTGGGAACAACTTGAAGGCTCAACTATTAATTAAAGGGTTGAGCTATCCTGTTCTGATACACTTCACTTAGATTAATAAACTTTAGTGAAAAAAAATTACATTTAATGCGATGCTTTGTAACTTATTGTGTGTACACAGCAACTAGCGCAAAGGGCCCCCTCATGTGTCGGCTAATGCACTATCATCATATGATTGAAAATAATTACAAATGTATTGTACATAGAATTTAAGGAGGGAACATAGGGAACAGATCATCAGTCTGACAGCCTGTATAGCATTGTCCCCTCACTCCTCCAGCACTGACACACTCATGAAATTTGACCAAGTATTACAGCCCACTGAAGACTAGATTACTATGTAGCAAAAAGGTAGTGAACAGGATGAACTGAGGAGCACCAGACCCTGAGGCCCTGTCAGCCGGTGGCCGGGGTAGTGAGTGGTCTGTGAGCCCTAATAAACCCGAGTCTTTGACTGCTAGGATGAAGGTCCCTTCGTAGCGGGCACCCAGGGAGGCTGACGGGCACCCCAAGAGTCTGCCCTGGAGAGGCGACACAACTCGACACTTAGCTCTTACTGCCTTTACCCCTGACCGGCTATGATTCTTTTAATTGTGTCTGCTTCTGTTACAGCAACAGAAGGAGTCAGGTTAAAGCTTAAACAGTTACAGGTTTATTAGAGAAACTTCTAAACATACGGTTACAATGGCTATTGCTCCACTTCTTAACTGCTAGCAAATACAGGTCTTAAGAGGTTACAAAGGAAAGGAGGGAAAACAAAACACACCAAATAATGGTACCAAAATGACAACTTAGCCTTATAGAGCTCTAATGCTATACGTACACAATGACAAAAGAAAAGGACACATACAGGTACAATTTTCACCCCCTTCTGGGTCTCTCGATTCCAGCGTGTCAGGCCAGGATCGGTCACTCAATTCCTCGGAAAGACGAATACGAGGCGGGGCGTCCCCATGTGGACCTCAGGAGTCAATCACCTAACCCGACTAGCAGGCAGCTGATGGATTGATACTCAAAGTGAGTGTGCTGCTGGGCCCATCTTCATACCCGTGGGGTCACGTATTCTCTTTCTTATCTAAGGTACCAAATTGTGCTGGTTCGTCTTTGTGATGCCAGTTCGTACAAGGGAGTTGTGAATGTAATTTACACTTGTAAGAGAGAGATAACTAAATTGGGAGTACTGGACATTCTTTACTCAGCAGGAGATTCCTCTCTCGGGACAGCTGTGTGATCGTATCAATATCGGTGCTAGCCAAGTGCAGTTTCTGCAGCCTCTTGGTCAACGATTGGCTTGATGGCCCTTTTATCTATGTTTACAGTTGTCCAGGGTCATGATGAGCCAGCACATCCAGGCCTTCTGTCAAGGCATCAAAGACTATGCTGATTTTATTGCTCTCTCTGCCCTGTGTGCTTCTGAGGCATCATAGAGGGGCAAACAAGATGGATGTGGTAGGGGGTTCCTGTCTGGCTACAGGCCCACAATCAGGACCAGACTAAGGCAGGGGGGTCTAGCTGGGCAGCTGCCTGGGGCACCAACTATGGGGGGTGCCTGATTGAAGAGGTAAGGGGCACTGCACTCCTGGGGGTGGGGCCATGCATGTGCGGCGCGCGCGCTGCCCGGGTCACAAGTATGGCTCAGTCTGGCACTGCCCACCATAGCAGGAAAATGATTATATGAAAGATCTCCAGATAATCCTGGCAAGTGATTTGCATCCAGCCTGTGTACAGGAAGATAAAGAAACCAGTCCAAGGTTACTGTCAGTCTGACCTCTGAGAAAATTCCTTCCCAGCCATCCCATGACAAGCAGTTAAACCAGGATTCTCAAACGGAGGGTTGAGGGTTAGGAACCCAGAGAGGGTTGTGGTGGGGGATGGGGGATGGCTTAAGCAGTCAGCCTCCTCCCCACCTTGCCTCCAGCATTTAGAAGAGGGCTAAATATATAAAAAGTTATTTTTCTTTATAAGGTGGCGGCACTCAGAGGCTCACTATGTGAAAGGAGTCACCAGCACAAACATTTGAGAGACACTGAGTTAGATCCTGAAGATGAACCAACCACCTGAGAGAGAGAGAGAGAGAGAATGCTCTGTGCCCCCACGTTCAATATCCTATCTGCAGTCATCGCCACTTCCAATGCTTCAGAGGCAGGAGCTAAAAAAATAACATTCCCAGAATACACTGGGGCAGGAAATCTATTCTTGATCCCTGTGGGCTGGCCAGCTGCAACTCTGAAGTGTTAGCTTAAGAATAGGAAACAAAGCAAAAGTGATAATAAGGATCAGGGCTCACAAGCATCTTTGTTGTACAACCACACTCAGACTCATCCACCTCTCACTTAAAATGAATGCAGTTGTTTGCCATCACAATTCTTATTGGGAGGCTAATCCAGAACGTCATACCTCTGATGAAACTTAAAAAATAATGAATAGTCTTGCAGCACTTTAGAGACTAAAAAAAACCAAAACACGTAGCTAGTATCATGAGCATGAGTTGGGAATTTGGAAAGAGTAAAGGACTGGTAGGAGTCAGAGGAGAGTCTGCAAGGGTGCTTGTTCTGCAGTAGACTCCAGTGTTATTAAAAATCAAGACCATAATTATGCAGTTATTCCCTGCCTACTTAGTGTGCTGAGCAAAATATGACTGTATAGTATGTTGCCCACCTGGAATACAGAATTTTAATTTAAATTAAATAGTCAAGTTAAATGAAACATGAAGGCACAACAGGAGGTAATTCGATCTCTTCAGCTGCAATGTTGTCGGCTTTTAGAAGGCGGCTTTCTTTTGCTTTTGTTTTAAATATAATTGCTTTAACTAAGTATGTAATTGATGGAGTTTCTGCAAGCAGACTGATCTAAAAGTCACTGAATTCAGTCAGAGTCTTTCCACAGACTTCAATAGCATTTGGACCGGGACCTACTGGACTTACTCAAATCTCAGGTATCCCAGTTTAAGCATGGTGCTGGAACTGCGGATGCTGGACATGCTTTGGCTTGAAATGGTTTCAATTATGTTCAGGACTCTATATAGGTTTCAGTTATATAAAGGGTATGCATCCCTACTCTATAAATTATTCAAGCATCCCAAAGAGCAAGTCTGGAATAACTAGAATTAATTTAGCATAAAATCAACATGGCATCAAAGCAGAGATTTATATTTTCTTTGGAAGAGGATGTTTGCAATTATTTATACTGTCCTTGTCAGATGTATCAGGCATAGTGGGAATGTACCCAGAAGAGAAGAGCATAATACTGCTAACAGCTGATGGAGATACTCATTTACTTCAAACGGTTGTGTCGACCCATGACCTGATCCTGGAAAGCAGTGTTGCCTGTAGGCTGACCACTTGGGCAGCCACCCAGGAAAGTTTCAAATGCTGCCCAGCTGATTAGTCAAGCACCCACAGTCAGCAGCATGTATTTCAACTGGTGGTGCACATCCACACATGCCTCAGTGCACATCACAAAATTTATTCTGAACATGGATGGAAAAATTAGAGGGAACATTCTACTCTTAAATAATGTAATTTTTTTTAAATAAATAAGAATAATTTCAGGATAGCTGAAAGCCAAGTAGGGGAACAGGCAATATGAGTGCTGCTTGCACCAGGACCAGATTCTCCTGGTGGAGAGGTGGCAGTTGGGCACCCCATAGCTGGGCTGCCTGCTGGGGGAGGCACATGGCAGCGGGCCTGCACAGTGCATGGTCTGGCGGGGCCATGAGCCTATTGCACTGGGAATTGGGCTGCCCAGCATAGCAGGGAAGGAGGTGGAAACTGGCAGAGCAGTGGGCTGGTAGTGCAAGGACGGGGGAGCTGGCCGGGAGGTTGATGGCCGGTCCAGAGCTGGTGAGACCAGTAGCAGAGGGGCCAGATATGACATTCCCTGGTCTGGCAAAATCCCTCATCTGGGACCAGTCAGGTCCCGAGGGTGCCAGACCAGGGAGGTCCAACCTGTATTAATGTTAAGGTAGGCTTGATAATTGCCTGAGGTCTTATGGTTTTCATAGAATGAAGACATGGTATAAGTGAGTGTCTTAGGGTTATAAGATTTAAAAGTAGAAGCTTTGGCATGAACAGGTTATCTACAAGGAATAAAATAATAAAATCCTAACAAAATTCCATGGGTTTCTTTTTGGAAATATGTGCCAGTTAGGGTACATTGATACACTGGAAATATTGATCATTCTATTGATGCAAATAGCTATGTCAAATATAAGGAGCCTGATTGTAGTTACCTAGCACACAAGAGCTGGAACAGAATTAAAAATGGCCACAGAAGTGACAGTGTGTAAACAAAGGGTTATAAAAATTGATACATGAGTTTACTAGTGGGGATATGAGACTGACATATTAGGCAAGAGCTGAAACCATCGGCACTGCTCATGGTAAACACCAATACCCAATTTTGTCTCTGTTTTCCTTAATTCACGATGCTCTATGTCAACTGTTGGGATTGTATTATACTTTTCATTGATGGTTCATTATTATTTATTGGTAAATAAATATGGCTCTTGATTAAGGTTTTTTAGATCTCAGGTTGTAGCTAATCAATCCAAAACTTGATAAATCTTCAGAAGCCAGCTGAATGACTGACCTGTTTTTCTGACTCCTGCAAGTGTAATCTTTGGAGAGGCTAGAGTTTACTTCACTGCCATTCTCCA
Organism: Pelodiscus sinensis; assembly: GCF_052426305.1. Taxonomy (NCBI): domain Eukaryota; kingdom Metazoa; phylum Chordata; order Testudines; family Trionychidae; genus Pelodiscus; species Pelodiscus sinensis. Next base: position 11,016,811 of record NC_143055.1, read on the forward strand.
TTGCCCTCCCAAACCTCAACTCCCATTAAAATAAGCACATGGAGCCCCAGAATTCAGTCACTGAGGATTTTCAGCAAGGGTTGCACAGAATCTAACTGTTCACTATACAGTCTAAAAAAAGAACAAAAAGAATTAACTTAATTCTTAAGATGACTTTGACTCTTATGGTAGAGCAACATAATAAATAATAATTTAATTTTTACACTGTAACATGGCTACATTATAAGCCACATATATTACCTTCAGTTATACATATACAAAAGAAAGAAGGCAAACAAATCAAATTTAAACAGGTTAATCCCATCAAAAACAAGGTGCAAAGAAACTCAGAAGCTTAGGTTGAGTTCACTGAGTCTCAGTTATGCTAAAAACCTATGGGCTACATCTAGACTGGCATGATTTTCCGCAAATGCTTTTAACGGAAAAGTTTTCCATTAAAAGCATTTGCGGAAAAGCGTGTCTAGATTGGCACGGACGCTTTTCCCAAAAAGCGTCCGTGCCGATCTAGATGCGCTTTTGCAAAAAAAAGTCCCAATCGCCATTTTCGCGATCGGGGCTTTTTCGCGCAAAACAAATCTGAGCTTTCTACACTGGCCCTCTTGCGCAAAAGGACTTTTGCCCGTATTGGAGCAGCATAGCACTTCCGCAAGAACACTGACAATCTTACATGAGATCGTCAGTGTTTTTGAGGAAATTCAAGCGGCCAGTGTAGATAGCTGGCAAGTTTTTCCACAAAAGCAGCTGCTTTTGCAGAAAAACTTGCCAGTCTAGACGCAGCCATGCGGTCTGCAGAGTGCAAAACACAGCAACAATATCTTCTCACCTATTGCTTGTAGAAACCTCTAAATGGCCTCCATGCAGATTCCTGCTCTGTTGACATCATTTAGTTAGCTAGTCTGCTAATTAATTAACTAACCATTCAGTTTAAGTATACAATTAAAAAGCTCTGGTGGCCGCAAAGGGAGCAACTGCCCTGGAGCCTGGTGACTCAAAAGGCCCTGGGGCCTTTAAATCACCGTGCTATGCGCTCTGGACAGTTGTAAGAGCGGAGTGGGCACAATTCTCAATGTAGGGCACTACCATGAGGGCAGGGAACTGGACTCGATGACCTCTCGAGGTCCCTTCCAGTTCTAGTGTTCTATGATTCTATGATTGTGGTATGGCTTCTGAAAAACAGCAAAATACTGTCTATAGTGGATAAACTTAAAAAAACAACAGTCTGGTAGCACTTTAAAGACTAACAAAACATGTAGATGGTATCATGAGCTTTTGTGGGCACAGCCCACTTCTTCAGATGAACAGAGTGTTAGATGTCCAGAACTAAAATAAATAGGGGAGAAGGGGGGGAAGGTAAGGAATGGGGGGGGGGGGGGAGAAGACAAGAAGAGGTAGTGGGTATAAAAAACATCAAGAGGAAAGCCAAGTTGGAACATAACAGGAAAAACAAATAGTCTATAAATACCTAAAGACTGGATAGTCCAAAGAGGCAGGTAAGAACCATTAGTAGGCAATAAAGAAGAAGAGTATTACCAACAGATACTACACAGCAGTGGACCCCAACATGGTGCCCATGGGCGCCATGGTGCCCACCGGGGCATTTATATGCGCCTGCTGAGTGACCAGGGCCAGCCCAAGCCATTCTTGCGTCCCGGGCCCCAGGCGCATGTGCGGCCCTTGCCTCGGGTGCACAGCGCAGGCACGGCGCTGGCCCCGGGCGCCCGGCAGCTGCAAAATGTTGGAGACCACTGCTATACAGACAAAGAATCATTGGCATCTTCATTGTTTTATAGGTTCATAATGTCCCAGCCATCCGTTATCTTCATTTAATCCATTAGCGTGAATATCAAACTTGTGAATGGACTGTAGTTCAGTCGTTCCCGAGTATTTGGCTTGTGGAATTGTTCAGTAACAAAACAGCCATTTGAAGATCTGTTAATGCAGTGTTTCCCAATTTTATTTGGCCACGGAACCCTTTAAAACTCGAAAGAATTTTGCCGAACCCCTAATAACTGTCTAATATATGGAGCTGAAAGCAACTGGTTTGACAGCTGAAGCTTCAACTTTGTCCAACGCAGTGGTAGTATATTTGTATTCAGTCATCCATGTGATCCACGCTCCCTGAGAGGGAGTACAGGGATTTACAGTGGCATATAACAGGTGATTGCACCATTGATTGACCGCACGTGCAGCACTGAGTAGTGACATCATCGTCCTTACTTTTTGGCTAAGCTGGCATTACAAAGGGACGCTTATCGTGGCAAACACAAATGAAAATAGTTTTCAATAAAATTCATAAATGCTTAAATATTAATTATTTTTTAAAAGATCATAAAAAGTTTTTGTAATGGAATTTTTTCGCAAAACCCTTATTTTCACTTTGTGGAACCCCGGAGTTTTGTGGAACACCATTTGGGAAACACTGTGTTAATGAATGCCCAGGCAGATCGAAGTGTTCCCGAACAGGTTTTTCTATGTTCCCTTTATGGATATCTGATTTGTGTCCATTAATTCTTTCCCGTAGGGACTATCCATTTTGTCCAATATATATTGCAGTGGGGCATTGCTGACATTTGATGGCATAGATTACATTCCTGGATGTGCAGTTAAATGAACCTCTGATTTGGTGGCTTATATGGTATAGTGACACTGTTAATTATACCAATATGGACTCTCTGCCTCTTGTGGAGATAGAGTTATTAAGTTGGCAGAGTTACATTGGTGGAAGCAACATTTTGGTGTAGGTACTAACATAGTTAGGTTGACAGATGTCTTGCATAGACTTATCTCCGCAGTGTAAACTAGGCCTCAATGTAAAACTGGGGAGTAAGTCTACCTACCCTACTTTATCATAGATTAACTGTCTGGGTGGTAATCCCTGATGATATCCATCCACAGTATTTGTAGGCATTCTGATCTAGTTCTCTTTGAAATGTGACTAGCTCAAAGTGTTCTAAAGAACTGTTGATGAGTGCCAGTGGTATGCACACCAACAATTAGTCAACTGAAAGCTAGTACAGGTTAGGTTCAAATCTCTGCTTGCTGCAAACTGTTTGTTCATATAGGCAAACCCACAATCACTATCCACAAGGTTCAATAGCTAAGGAGAAGCAAGAACATTTGGTGCTCTTAAGAATATTAAAAACAAATAAAATAAAATCCGTGCACATTTAGTAAACATGCCAGGACTCATCCGTCAGTGTAATGGGGACATAGTTTTCCTAAATCCAACCTTGCAGCAAGTGTTGGAGTCCCCCTGAGTCCTGTTTGCTGAATTTAAAGGAAGACCCAAGAGTCTCCCCAAACTCACCCTTTGTATCGCAAGCTGTTTTTGTCTCTTGTCTTTCATCAGTGATTGCTCTAAATCAGTATATGCAAACCATCCTAGCCTATCTCCTGAGATATTTATAATCTCCAGGACTGTAAAAATCACCCGAGATGCTTTGAGTTCCTAGAGAAACTGCGAGTATCTACACCAAAATTCCTCATGGAATTGTCTCCAATCTTGGCCCATAATAATTCATGCAAGTCTAACTTCATACAGTATGTTCTCCAAAGATATTGCAAGTGGCTATAATACTTGTCATGCTGTTTACCTTGAGTAAGGATTACACACGTGGGCTGTCTACACTGGCCAGTTTTTCCGGAAAATCAGCTGCTTTTCCGGAAAAAATTGCCATCTGTCTACACTGGCCGCTTGAATTTCCGCAAAAGCACTGACTTCCTACTGTAAGAAATCAGTGCTTTTTGCGGAAATACTATGCTGCTCCCATTCGGGCAAAAGTCCCTTTTGCGCAAAACTTTTGTGCAAAAGGGCCAGTGTAGACAGATGAGATTTGTTTTGTGCAAAAAAGCCCCAATTGCGAAAATGGCGATTGGGGCTTTTTTGCACAAAAAGTGCTTTTGCGGAAAAGCGTCCGTGCCAATCTAGACACTCTTTTCCAAAAATGCTTTTAATGGAAAACTTTTCCGTTAAAAGCATTTCCGGAAAATCATGCCAGTCTAGACGTAGCCTTGCTGTATTCAGTGGAAAGAAGGAGTATGGCAGAAAGGGATCTAGGGGTTACAGTGGACCACAAGCTAAATATGAGTCAACAGTGTGATGCTGTTGCAAAAAAGCAAACACGATTCTGGGATGCATTAACAGGTGTGTTGTGAGCAAGACACAAGAAGTCATTCTTCTGCTCTACTCTGTGCTGATTAGGCCTCAGTTGGACTATTGGGTCCAGTTCTGGGTGACACATTTCAAGAAAGATGTGGAGAAAATTGGAGAAGGTCCAGAGAAGAGCTACAAGAATGATTAAAGGTCTAGAGAACATGACATATGAGCGAAGACTGAAAGAACTGGGCTTGTTTAGTTTGAAAAAGAGAAGATTGAGAGGGAACATGATAGCGGTTTTCAGGTATCTAAAAGGGTGTCAGAAGGAGGAGGGAGAAAAATTATTTTTCCTGGCCTCTGAGAATAGGACAAGAAGCAATAGGCTTAAACTGCAGCAAGGGAGGTTTAGGTTGGACATTAGGAAAAAGATCCCAACTGTCAGGGTGGTTAAACACTGGAATAAATTGCCTAGGGTGGTTGTGGAATCTCCATCTCTGGAGATATTTAAGAGTAGGTTAGATAAATGTCTATCAGGGATGGTCTAGACAGTATTTGGTCCTGCCATGAGGGCAGGGGACTGGACTCGATGACCTCTCAAGGTCCCTTCCAGTCCTGGTATTCTAAGATTCTATGAATTTGGGGGTGCTGAATTTTCTCCCTGTCCCTGGTTATCCAACTTGCATCCGTAAGGCCTCTTCTGATTCTGAATTGGGACCACATGACATAGTAGAGGTGTTTACATGCCTACCTACAAGAGAGAAGGCTATCTGCATGAATATGGAAATGTAAATCACTTTGAGCTAAGTCTAATACTTTCATTAAATATTTAAATTAAGTCAGACTATTTGCTTATTAATTAAATTATGCCACATATCAAAGGAATGTGATTGTCGCTCCATACATACCATTTAAGAAGAAAGCCTGCAGTTTTGTTTGTCTAAAGAAACGGGCGTTGGGAAGAGAGAAGGGTAATGGCGTAACACCAGGGATGACTCTGACTAATTGTGATTACTGTAAAAATCAAAAGATTAGGAGTGCAAAAGATTAGGAGTGGACAGTTTTTGAGTGTTGAATGAGCACTTCTTGGGGAGGTAGTTTGAGCTAGTGAGCAGGCTACTTGACTGGGAGATGAGACAAGGCCTTGTGCTCTCTCTGCCACTGACTGGTTGTGTGTCCCAGGGAAAGGCACTTCACCATGATTGTGCCTCTTTCCTGCCCACACATTGTCTGTCTTTTCTATTTCTGTGGTAAATTCTTCAGGGCAGCTTTTTACTGTATGTTTCTACAGTACCTAAACAATGGGGTGTAATCTAATGTGGAGCCTCTAGGCCAGAGATTGAGAAGATAGTGGCAGTTCAGTAGGGTCAGCCCCGGTGGACCACCACCACTATATTTCCCTGCATGGACACAGGTACCAGCGATCGCAGCTCCTGTTGGTCATGGATCATCATTTCTGGCCAATGGGAGTAGTGGGAAATGGCATGGACTAGGACACCGCTTCCCGCAGATCCCATTGGTCAGGAATGGAGATCTGTGGCTGGCAGGAGCTTTGATTGCTGGTGCCTGCAGCCACACAGGTAGACATGGTGGTGAGGACTTGCCAGGAGCTAACCCTGGTGGACCAGATCTGGCCAGTAGTTGCCCACCTCCGCTCTAGGCACTACAGTAACACAAATAATAACACTCTATGATAGGTAGTGGATAAAATAAAGGCTTCCTATCCATGAAGAGTTACAAGGAATGCGGAGAGTCCCAGGAACCCACCATGACCAACTTGCAGTAGTTGGCATCCTCATAGCGGTTTGATAGAAAAGCCCTACAGAATGTTGTAGAAAGGGGGTAACTTTTCTATAGGTTAATTGGAAGCCATGGGTAAGGCAGTGCAACTGTACCACCTCTGGCCAAGTGTAGTGCAGCCTGTGGGCTCCCATAGCCTAGCAATTATTTCTAGTGCCCAGGAATCTGAAAACCCCTTTCTTCATTCCCACATCCCTCAGGGAGTTGGGTTGGGGAATCCAGGCCCACCCACTTCATTTGGATCCAGCTGAGAGCCCTTGAGCGAGATAACAGGATCAGGTTTCTTTGACTTTGATAGAGCCTGGAGCTCCTTCCTACCTTTCCCTGGGTCTTAGCAGGCTCTCCAGCCTGAAGATGAATTTATAACTTCCTGGACTATTCTCACTGGGTGTCTCTTTTGTAGCTTTCTGCCAGAAGCTCCTTTCTCCAGCCTGCTTGCTCCTCGGGTAGCCACCCCATCTCTCCACTTCCCAGCCCCTTTATCCTTCCACCTACTCTGAGAGTGCCAAGCAGCAGTGGACACCACCACTGCTACTGTGTCAGGAATGGCGGCCGGAACCTCGGTCCCTTTAAATCACCACTGGAGCTCCAAGAGACGTGCTCCAGATGGTGCTGAAAGGCTGGGAGTAGGAGGCTAGCCCCCAACACAGCTCCTTCTGTCTGAGGCCCTGGCCCTTCCAGGAACACAGCGCTCGTCCCCTCCTGCTCAGGTGCCCAGCAATTCTGTTGGTCTCCCTGACCTTTATAGATCTAAGAGAATAGTACTGTATTTTCCTAAAGTTTTCAATGATATTCCAGGCTTGTATTTGACAGGATGTTGCCATGATTAGACATCACTTATCCATCCCAGCAAAAGACAGGGATTAATTTGTCAAATGATGGATGAACAATTAATAAATCTGTTCAGACACATGTACAAAACAGAAAGAATCAAAGTAAATCAAGCACACAGTTGCAGGAGACCAATTCAAAACACGGCATGCATAAAAACCACTTATATAACCAGTTTGTATATGCAGTACATGGATCTAAAAGCTGATGGGACTCTATATAGTCACAGGGGTCTGCATTAGGAGGTGTCCCTGCAACACCAGTGATGGAGGGGGAACTACAGCCAATGTTTGGCAAGCACTTCTATTAATGCAAATATAGTAGTAATTTTTCATTAGTTCTTGTAACTTCCTTTTGTCTGATAGTGGGAACATTAGCTCTAATTGGCAAATTAACAAGATCACCCTGCTGACTCTATGATATATGCTCTCAAACAGAGACAAGCTGCAACTTCACCTGATTAAGTTATTGCTTTGGGCCTGCAGCATGTTTGCCCTAATTCAGATGGAACTTTGGAACTGATCCGCTGAAGATTTTGAAGCTCCCAAATTCTTTTCTGGGCTCTACCTTTGATTCACTGTCTCTTTGGGAGTCACTTCAGTTCTGTGCCTCAGTTTCTCAGGCAATAAGAGCTCCTTTGCTAGCTCACATGGGCACTGGGAAAATTTGTCACAGTGTTCACACAGCCCGTTGAGTAGGCAAAGTGCTACATAAATATTGAGCGAGAATTAGTTTGAATTAGTCACTTTTGTCCTTTTCCATAATTTAATCTCTATTTATTTTTTTATGTTGAAAGCATGGTCTAAAGGAACAAGCACAGTTGGTGGAGGCCCTGGGGTTTTTCAACTTCCTCTGCAGCACAGGGCACAGATCACTTGCAGGTTCAAATTAGTGTAAATGGTGAATTCTCTGCAACTTGAAGTCTTTCAACAATGATTTGAACATGTTACTCAGCCAGAGCTTAAGGGTCTATTACAGGAGTGGGTGGGTGTGTTTGTGTCCTGCAATGTACAGGAGGTCTGACTAAATTATCATAATGGTCCCCTTTGGGTCTATGATTTATAAAGAGATTGCTACAGCCATCAACCTTGCTGCTAATTTCTCTTCATTCTTTAAATCACTATTCTTATTTCGATTAATGGGTGTTGAATCAGGCCCCTGGAGTGTCACTGTGGCTGTCTTTTGTATGTCTTGTAAAAGTAATTTCATCCATTTTTTCCACACCAATTTCCTATCCCCAGCACTGGAGATGGGGAAGAAAACAGATAACAGCAGCTACCTTCCAGCCCTGAAACCCAACCCAAATTAGACTATTTTGAGGTCTGAAAAAGTTCAGTTGCTATTTTCCCCATGTTTCTCATCTCAGTCTTTCAGATGAAGGGAAAAAATAGAAAACTACCATGGGCAAGATCAGTCTTGTGGTGTTTCCAAGCCACCTAGACCAAATACACTAGGGACATTTTTTGGGAAGTCTACCACACAGTCTCCAGATCAAAGAAAAGTTTTGATAAGCTTCATATCAGCAACAAAACTTGCCAATACTCACATTTGAGCCCATAAAAGGTAAAGGCACAGAGGACAGTTTACACTTGAATCCTGTAAATTCATATGTATGTAACAAATCTTATCAATTCCATGGGATTATTAATCTCTAGAAAGATAATCATGTATGCTTTTCTAGGGTTTAAAACTCTAGTGGTCTAAGCCATGGGTCTCAAATACTTAGACTCTCTGATATATTCATTCCACTGGGGTTGATTTAGCTCTTCAGCCCTCAGACTGTTAAACTGAGCTCTCTTCAGTTTGAGTGTAGCAGTAACTCCTGGTGTGGTCCTTTGGGAGTTCATTGCTGATCCTACTATGACCTCCCCCCTTGGTTTACCCCTTTTCTCTGATCTTTAGCTGGGACTAAAAATGTGCTTCAATCGCTAAATGGTGCACTGTAAAAAATAACACCTCTCTCACCCCCTTCACTCGCTCAGGCCTTTCTGCCTCCCCAACCTACATTGCACTCTCTCCTTTATAGCAGAACTTGTTTTCTGCATTGAGAACAGCTGTGAATCCCTGTCTCCATTGCCGGTAGTGCTGGCAGCTGTATGTGGGTGTGGTTGGGCTGATTGCCTGCAAACAGCAGGCTTCCTTGCCCAATGTCAGCATAGGGTATGTAGACCCACTAAAGGGTCTTTCAGAAGCAATTAAAAAAACCAGCCTAATATGGACGTTTAAAATCCCAAGGGACTCCAAAGGGTCAATCAGGAGATTTGTCCCAATGGTCTTAAGTAAAATTTTCTCTCTTGTGGTGGGGCTGCTCTGTGCCCTTTTTTTTATCTGGCTCATGCCATCCTCCACAGATATGATACAATTTGGGTGATTGTATCTGGAGAGGTGAAGATCTAGGTGCCATGAAGTATCAAGGAAATAATAATCCTTCTGGAATAAACCTAGGATTTCCTCTTTCACTCTTGCTCCAACCTGCTGATAAATCTCTGCAGTGCTTTGCAATGGTTGTAATATAATGTAATTGTTAATCAGATTATTTAAATGGCTAGTGGTCTTACCTTGTTAATAAGTAAACAGCTTTGACACTCTCCCCTAGATTTGTAGTGATTACTCCATAGAATCCATGCCCTATGAATTTTCCACTTGCTATAGATGATACTCTGCCATCTCCTCAGGAATAAAAACAAACAACACTGACAACAAGAGTAAAAATAATTTAAGGCTGTAGCTCCCTGACTCCACCTCATTTAAAGGGCTAGTCTTCACTCCAGAAAAGCAATTTGGGGAATGAAGTTTCCTCTAACAGCTATGAGGCAGAGAGAAGTAGTAGGTAATTACAGAGGTTGATTTTCCTCTTGAAAGGACTGTTTCCTCTATGCAGCTCCTATATCACATTTTAAATGTGTTTCTGTTTGGAATTAGCTCTCTTTCTTTGCATGTCTCTGCTTTTGTAAATATCTTCAGCATCACTCTTGTATGCTGAAAACTAACACTTTATTTGTTCTTTAGGTGCAGTAGTTTGCAACTTTATTTTTTAAGAATTTATCTTTACAGACTTCTTGTGAAGAGAAAAACATCTCCCTCCATTCAGTTCTACTCAAACTAGCTGTATCTATATTGACAACGGTGGATGATGATCTACTACTGCACCAAGGAAAGTTGGCTGCTTTTATAATCCTTAGCCTCACTGATTTGTGTGCCCCTCTGAAGTATGATCCTTCATTCTGCCAGGGCCACTTCCTGAGCCTCGATCAAACCAGTCACTTTGCCATTTGCACCTGTTTCTCCCGGCCTTTTTTTCACTTTGAAGAGAGAGAATGAAATTGTGTTCTTTAGAAACACTGTGGACTCTCCTGGCCCAAATAGGCCATCAGATCCAACTCTGATAGTGTAAAAAGAAGACCGAGAATAAATTTCCTAGGGAGGTTGCAGAATCTCTATCTCTGGAGATATTTAAGAGCGGGTTAGAGAGACACCTATCAGGGATGGTCTAGATGGTGCTTGGTCCTGCCGTAAGGGCAGAGGACTAGACTTGATGACCTCTAAAGGTCTCTTCCAGTTCTAGTATTTCATGATTCTATAAAAATTAAGAACCTATTGTTTGTTAAGTACTTGCACCGATATCATGAAGTACTAGCAACAAGAAATTAAACTGTGGAATTGTCAGTTTTGTGGTCCTCATGGTCAGCTTGAATAACTATTTTAATAATCTCTCTCTGCAGCAACACAACTGCAGACATGGAACATAAAAGTAGCATTAATGGCATTGTCCTTTCTTAATCTCAAGAAAGAATGAAGGAGGATTATTGTCAGCATCATGCTAGCACATTTCATACCAATTATGATTTGAGCACCTCATCCTGTGTTTCTTGCTTGACAGTGCAGTTTGATTCACTTGAAAGGTCATTTTTTCCCTCCTAGAAAGTTCTAGAAAACAGTATCATTTTTTAAATGACATAATTGCAATGAAAAAAGAAATATACATGGATTAAATGTAATGCAGGTGACTTTCATGGAAAGACCAAAAGGGGAAAAGCACATAAAATATCTTTGAAAAGAACCCAGCAATGTCTCGTTGGATTTTTTCTTTCCAGATGCTTATGGTCTCTGCTGTCCACTTGCTATCTTTGAACAATATCATTCCAAATTGCTGCTAATCCACCTGCCTTCTATTGATAGTTTTGATGTCTCCCTTAAGAAATTTTAGATAAAGAAGAGGTATGGTTCATATTAGAATTTATGAGCCTAAAATTACCTTTCCATGATCAGACCCAGATTACATTTACAAGTTGGTCTGCTGTCCATTAGAAGTATCACTGCCCAGCTGCCTCAGTGAAGCATGTTTTTTTTTATGTCCAGATAAATTTGTTGCAATAGCTATTCATAAAAATGAAGCACATTTTTATTATTGATCTGTTTCTTGGAGGGATAGCAAAAAAATACGCCACATTCTATTTGTTTCAGCTGTTTGCTAGGTGATATAAAATGTCACTGCTACTTCTTTGTTTCATTCCTTCTTCCTCCCAGTGCTCCAAGTTAAGTGAACTTTACATGATATTTCACTTTAATGCACTATACAGCATGCAGCAAAAACCAAACTGAGCCTTGGGATTCCTTGTCTTTAACCTCACAAGGAATTCACAGCACACGTGTATGTATAAAATGTACATCAAAGAGAAAGTAGAGATCAGGCAGATGCCCCTATTAAAATATATGCCAGATCTCTATAGTAATGGTCCCAGGACTCTCAAAAGCTGCAGTAATACTATTGCAAGATGCAGTGTTTGGGCCCATGAGTTTGGAGCAGGGGTTGTTCACCTGGGGAATCTCAAACAGATGTTAGAGGGTTATGAGCACTCTGCCCTTTCTATGTAACTAAAAGAGATGGAGGATGTGGATGCATTGGAGAGGGTCCAGCAGAGGGCAACCAAAATGATTAGGAGGCTAGAGCACATGACCTACAAGGAGAGGCTGAGGGATTTGGTCTTATTTAGTCTGCAGAAGAGAAAAGTGAGGGGGGATTTGATAGCAGCCTTCAGCTTCCTGAGGGGAAGTTCCAAAGAGGATGGAGAGAGGCTGTTCTCAGTAGTGACGGATGGCAGAATAAGGAACAATGGTCTCAAGTTGCAGTGGGGGAGGTCTAGGTTGGATATTAGGAAAAACTATTTCCCTAGGAGGGTGATGAAGCACTGGAATGGGTTATCTAGGGAGGTGGTGGAATTTTCATCCCTAGAGGTTTTTATGTCTCAGCTTGACAAAGCCCTGTCTGGAATGATTTAGTCGGGGTTGGTTCTGCTTTGGGCAGGGAGCTGGACTCAATGACCTCCTGAGGTCTCTTCCAGCCCTATGATTGCATGGTTCCACAGAGTAGGCTCTCCTGGTATGGAGAAGGTTGGGAATCTTTGCTGTAAACCATGATAATATCTTTTTTTAAAGGTAGGTAGGTAGGTGGCTGCTGTAGTTAATAGAAGACTCCCATGAAACCCTATTGAATTTAGTGCATAGCAGTCCAAAACCTAGGAGCAGCTGAGTTCCTCCTTACAAGTACTGAGTGAATAAAGCTGTCAGGAGAATGTCAATTCACCCTTGCCTAGCTACACACAGCTCCAAAATATAGGCTGCTTTTTCAAGGGGAAAAAAAACAGGTTGTGAAGTACCACATTAGATCTCATGTTGTTTTACATATTTGTTAATGACCTGGAAAGAAGGGTGAGCAATTAAACATTAAAAGTTGCTGACTCCTGACCTAGAGTTGGGCATTGAACTCTGAGATGCACTGGTCGCCCAGAGACACTAATAAACACTGATTGGTGGTAGACTAACATCATCCTCCATCAATGTACACAACACGCTTATAACTGGAATGTTCCAAATGCAAGAATGTGAATGCAATTGAGACACAGGGTTCTGTGACCCAATATTAAAGCTATCAGACATCCGGGCAGTGACCAAAGAATGTAGAGATTAGTTCATCCAATGTATTCAACATTATTAGTATCTAATCAAGAGTGATGGGCCTAAATGCAAAGTTCACAAGAGGCTGACATCAAGAATATTTTGTTACATGAGTTGGCTTCTGGATCAGACATGATTCTGAGATGCATTAATAGGAGTGTTATGAGCAAGAAATGAGACATCATTCTTCCGCTCTACTCTGCACTAATTGGGCCTCAGTTGGGGTATTGTGTCCAGTTCTAGACACCACATTTCAAGAAAGACGTGGAGAAATTGGAGAGGGTCCAAAGAAGAGCAACAAAAATGATTAAAGGTTTAGAAAACATGGGCTATGAGGGAAGACTGAAAGAACTGGGTTTGCTTAGTTTGGGAAAGAGACGACTGAGAGGGGACATGATACTAGCTTTCAAGTACCTAAAAGAGTAACAAGGAGGAGGGACAAAAAATGTTCTCCTGGACCTCTGATGATAGGGGAAGAAGCAATAGGTTTACATTGCAGCAAGGGAAGTATAGGTTGGGCATTAGGAAAAACTTCCTGCTTGTCAGGGTGGTTAAACACTGGAATAAATTACCTAAGTGGTTTTTGCAATCTCCATCAATGGAGATATAACAGCAGGTTAGATAGGCATCTATTAGGGATGATCTAGATGGCACTTGGTCCTGTCATGAGGGCAGGGGACTGGACTTGATGACCTCTCGAGTCTCTTCTAGTTCTAGTAGTCTATGATTCTATGTTCAGTGTCTGTGTTCACTTTCTCAGGTGATAGACAGGCAGGTTGTGAAGGCTAAATCTAAGCTCAAAAATCAGCTTCAGACAGCAGTGTCAAGTAGGCTTATTTTACAGGATGTCAGATGGGCAGGCATTGATATTTCCATAGATCTTTGGGTAGTCTACTGCTCAGCAAGTGACATCATGACGGACTTTGTGACCATTTCAGAGTCAAAAAGGAACACAAGTTATCATCAGGTGATGTATACATGTATTGGACAATTACAAAGGGTTCCATGTGAGTGTTGCAAGATGAAGCAGAACTACATCAAGGTTAAAAAAACTACAAATAGTCTTGCAGTACCTTAGAGGCTAACAAAGCATGTTTTGTTAGTCTCTAAGCTGCTATCGCTACATCTGGACTGCAGTGCTTTTCCAAGATGCCCAAGGTATCCCGGAAAAACAATGCTGCATCCAAGGAACGCGTCTGCTTTTCTGAAAAAAAATTGGAAAAGCAGATGTGCTCTTTCACCATCGCTGTAAACCTTGTTCTATGAGGAAGAAGGGATGCATTGAAAGAACAGGTTTTTCCAAAATTTGGCACTGTGTCAATGCACCAAATTTCAGAAAAGCCTCTTTCAACAGAAAAACCAGAAAAGATACGTAAATTGTGGTTCACAATTTGTGTGTCTTTCTCCGACTTATCTTTGTACTCTAGATATAGCCAATTTGTTGTTTTTTAAAAGTTTTTCCATTTACAGACTAACTTGGCTGTCCTTCTCAAGCTTTTCTACATCAAAGTTCATTATCTTACTACTAACAACTGAGTTCTTTATAGAAAACAATGGAAAAGGAGCACATCTTCAGTCCTGGGTGTAGAAATATGCTTTGGATCCATATGCCCCACCACTGTATCCATGGCAATATGACTATATACACAATGGTGGTGCCACGACTTGTTCCAAAAGCTCTACTAGACCCTGCCACTCTTGCTTCTCCAGACATTTTGGAGTTAATCAAGTGAAGTATCATGTACATCTAAGAGCCGTGGATGTAACTGTGGCAAACAACCATGTACCATATTGTGTGCATGCCCAGGAGGTGTGATATGTTGCAATGACCTGACAAAATCAGCTTTTAGCATTTGCAGCTGAAAATGGCAATGGCAAGTATGTGACCTGTGTTATTCATATTAGGACACTCAACTGTAGTTTGAATGAGAAAGAACAATAGTACTCATGTATAATGGGTCCCAAATGAAGTGCTTAATAAATATTATTATTATAATTTTGTTAAATATTCATATATAATTTGTTTAAAAAATTTCACATGAAAATGTGTCATGGTTTCGAATAAAAACTGAAGTCCATGCTGTACCCTCACCCTCTCCTCACGTATGCTTATTATTCCAATACATATTCTTACAGATTTATATGGCAAATGTTAAAGACATGCATTTCATGTATTAAAATTCTTCCGCACTGATTTTGTATGCCCCAAATCGTGCACACTCTGAGTGGATTATGGATGCAGAATAGTAAAGGTGGAGATGAAAAGTTGATATTTCAAAATACTCAACAGTAATAGAGTGTCATAAGGGAGACGGTTAAAATATATGGGCTTGACCTACAGAATTCATCAGAAAAACGTTGTATGAAATGTTGCAGGCTGTGCTGAAAAAGGAGCTGACTGAGCACCTTGTCACTCCAATACTCACTAGTATATATTAATTGGGACTTAACTGGAAGACAGGCAGTTGGCAGAGGATGTCAATTAACTGAACAGCTGAAGGCCTAATTGAAGGGGAAGCAAACCCAGCATGTGAGAGTCTAG
Organism: Pelodiscus sinensis; assembly: GCF_052426305.1. Taxonomy (NCBI): domain Eukaryota; kingdom Metazoa; phylum Chordata; order Testudines; family Trionychidae; genus Pelodiscus; species Pelodiscus sinensis. The sequence goes on from NC_143055.1 coordinate 11,032,032, forward strand.
GGACCAGGTAATAAATGAACTTCTGACTCAGTACATGGACCCTCAAGCAAGGTTGACCAGAGTGTCTGCTGGATTATAAAGCCATAGGCTTAGATTTCCTGTTCACTGAGGCTTCTTTTTGCAGGGCAGAATATCAGTGAATCTAACCAACTGTCTTCAGCAAATGCTAGTCCATGCTAAAAAATCTCACAGGGGTAGTCATGTTAGTCTGTAACTTTAAAAACAGCGAGTAGTCCTGTGGCACCTAACAGACTAACCAAAATATACAGAAACATGAGCTTTCATGGGTAAAACCCACTACATTAGATGAGTTGGAGTCAGATGAATATTCCAGGCAGACATTACCAACCTCTCTCCTGTGGTCCCTGTTCCTTCTAGTGCTCTGTCTTTCTAATATCACATTTCCCCACCTTCTTGACGCTATTTGTGACTGAAATATTAATGTGAGAGGGTTTCTCCATTTTGTGAAGGTTTTATTGTTCATAATTCAAATTAATAAGCTGTGAAAGAGGCTAGGGAGACAAGACAGAAGGAAAATTTGAGGAAGGTGCTTTAAAGAAAACTCAAGAAATTTATTATTTTACTTTAGGCATTTGGGGTCTGATTTGCCTTTCTTACACTTGTTACAGCTGATTTATGCCTGGGGACAGGGTGAATTAAATAAATATAGTTTATTTTAAACACTGAAGAAAATCTTGTTTTCATATACTCATAGCGTGAGACGGACACATTTACACCAAGGCTGTGTCTACCCTGGCCACTTATTCCAGAAAATCAGCCGCTTTTTCGGAATAACTTGCCAGCTGTCTACACTGGCCCCTTGAATTTCCGGAAAAGCACTGACGATCTACTGTAAGAAATCAGCCACTTTTCCGGAAATACTATGCTGCTCCCGTTCAGGTAAAAGTCCTTTTTCTGGAAAACTGTCCCAGAAAAGGGCCAGTGTAGACAGCGCAGTAGTGTTTTCCGCAAAAAAAGCCCCGATCGCGAAAATTACGATCGGGGCTTTTTTGCTGAAAAGCACGTCTAGATTGGCCACAGACGCTTTTCCGGAAAAAGTGCTTTTCCGGAAAAGCATCCTGCCAATGTAGACGCACTTTTTCCGGAAATACTTATAATGGAAAACTGTTCCGTTTTAAGCATTTCTGGAAAAGGGTCCCAGTGTAGACGTAGCCCAAGAGATTTTAGAGAGATATATTAGCACTTGAAACATACCTTCCATGATGAACAATGTAGTAGTCTCGAGGAAGCAGAGAGGCTTAGCTTTCAATTACATTCATTTTAAAAAATGCATAATGAATAAAAACTGAGATCCATGTTGGATGAATGATGGATGAAACTGTGTCTCCCACCAAGGGGTATGTGTAGTCTAATATCTTGCCAATGCAAATTACTTGGGTGTAAATCTGCCCTAGTTAGTACATCACTTGTTTGCTTGTGTACTTGGGTTCTTTGGCATGCTCATCCAGAGTGGTTTTGGGAGTTTTGGCAATGAATGATGGGTCAGCAACAAGTCATGCCGGAATAATAAAGACTATCAGATCAAGTTCCCATCGGGCAACATTCTCCACCCCTTTATGCCATCTCTAACCCATAATTTCTGCACTTATTTTGAAAAACCCATATCTATTTGTCTCTTGTCCGATAGAAGCATGAACCTGAACAGCTCTGCCCCATTATAAGGCATGCTGCAAGCACAGAACACACAATCATCTGATGTCTGCAGAGCTGCAAGAAGAGCTGTGAGGAACATGGTGGTTTCCTGGAAGGAAGATTGCTGTAGAACTGGGGTGGGCAATAAAACACTGGTGGTTCACCAGGGTTAGCCCCTGGCAGGCCACCACCACTATATTTACTTGAGCTTCCCTGGGTACTGGCAATTGCAGCTGCTGTTGGGCTGAGATCACTATTCCCGGCCAATTGGAGTGGCAGGAAGCGGCATGGACCGGGACACCATTTCCTGCAGCTCCCATTGACTAGGAACATCACTCAATAGCCAAAAGGAGCTGCAATCGCTCATACCCCTGGAGGAGCAGGTAAACATATCAGTGGGGGCCCACCAGGGGCTAAGCCTGGTGGACCAGACTTGGCTCACAATCTGGTATTTGCCCATCCCTGCCCAGGATATAAGGGAAGCAATTCAAGGTTGTTCTTGGCATTCCCAGGTCAGCTGCAAAGGGCGGAACACCACCTTTTGGCATGGGAAATGAGCACTGGTTGGTGGGATCACATCATAATGCAGGCTTGGGATGAGGAGCAATGGCTGTAGAACTTTTGGCTGCACAAGGCCACATTCCTGGATCTGTGAGCTGAGATCACCCCAGCCCTCCAGTTCAGGGATACCAAAAGGAGGGCTACACTGACAGTGGAGACGTGAGTGGTGATCACAGTGTGGAACCAGGCAATACTGGACTGTTGCCAGAAGAACGGCCATACTGAGTCAGATAAAAGGTCCCTCTAGTCCAGTGTCCTGTCTTCCCACATGAGCAAATGCCAGATGCCTGGGAGGGAATGAACAGAACAGATAATCATCAAGTGATCAAATCCCTGTTACTTGTACTCAGCTTCTGGCAGAGATAAGGGACACTATCCCTTCCCATCCTGGTTAATAACCATTGATATGACCTTGTGGGAGGAGTTTTACCGAGGCGGTCAACAAAGGCTTTTGATGTCGACCGCCGAGCATCCAGACTACCGCGCTGAGCCGACAAACAGCTCTAGTTCTTTTGTGACCCCTGTTTATGAATCCTTGCCTTCATAGAATCCTCTGGCAAGGAGTTCCAAGTATGAAAAAAAACTCTTCCTTTTGTTTGCTTTAAACCTGTTCCCTATAGATTTCATGTGGTGCAACTAGTTCTTGTCTTATGAGGAATGAATAACACTTCCATATCACACCAGTCATGATTTTATAACCTGGTCAGTGGGAAATCATTTTAAAGTTAGAAAATCCACTGCAGGGCTCATCAACATGCAAGTATGCAGGGCCATTAATTGTGTTCTGATGTGCAGGACTTTGACTCTCCAAAATATACAGGAAATAGTGGATGGGTTTGCAGCATCCAAGTTCCTGAAATGCAGTGGAGTGAGAGACAGCACACACATCCTTATTTTGGTACCAGACTATCTTGTTGCAAGATAGAGGGCTATTTTTCTATGGTTATGCAAGCATCAGTGATTCACCAGGGATGCTTCACTGACATCCATATTGGCTGGTCAGTAAAGGTATATGACATACATCTTTGAGAGCACAGGGCCGTTCAGAAAGCTACAAGGAGATAATTTCTTCCCCAGCCAGTGGATTCCAATTGTAAATGTTGAAATGCCTGTAATGACCTTGGGGACCCAGCCTACCACTTGCTACCCTGGCTCATGAATCCATACATGGACCATCTTGACAGCACCATGGAAAAATTCAACCATTGGTTCAACTGGCATAGAATGACAGTTGAATTATAATGTTGGTAGATGGAAGAGAATGGAACTCCATGAAAAAAATGCCCAGTGGTTATAACTGCCTGCTGTGTCCTGTAGATTAGCTGTGAAAGAAAGAGGGGAAAGTTGCCTGTGGAGAAGAGGTGCTGTCTACTGAGTATGAACAGCTAGATAAAAGGGTTATCAGAAGCACTCAAAGAAAAGCTGTACCTCTCAGGGAGGCTTTGAAAGAGCATCTGCAAACCACTATAATATGTTGTGGGATATTGTGCTTTACCTGGCCCAGCCGTTTGGGGGCTTGTTAAGAACTGTACGGTCTTTGGCGCATGTCTATGAATATAACACTGTTGATTTTGTGGTGCTTGATGTAGATTTGTGGTTGTCACTAATTTTGTCACAAGGTATATTGACAAGAGGGGGTTTTCACTACCACCAGCTATTGTGCAGCATTTGTTGGGAACAAATGAAGATGATTTGTTTCCCAAAAGAATAGACTTTTACTGAGTATCAAAACGAGTCCTAAAAATTCTGTGCACGTTAAAAGCAAATACTTTAAAACCTCAATGCATGTATGGAACAGAACTTAAAGAAGAGGATAGAACATTCACATACATTTTAGCTAAACATACATCAACCCTGACTTTCACAAGTCAGTCTATGCGATGCTGTAGTTGTCCCAACTATCTCCTGGTGTGGACCTGTGAGAGTAGAGATGTGGTTCCTGATGCCACCAGGAATATTAAATGAGGTTCTAGAGAGCTGTAATGGAGTTTTCCATGGACTGCAAAAAGAGGTGAGCCTGTGTCTATTATAACTCTAGGTCCACAAGAGTCTGAACATTTGCTGCCAAAGAAGCCCCATTATGTCCTGGTACATCTCCCTCTTTTCCTGCTGGGGCTTCTGGGCCTTTCTCCTGTCCACTCTTTCCTTCTCCAGTCATTCTGAAATATTTAACCTTCAGGGCCTCTGTTCATGATCTGATTCAGCCCTGGTCTTCCAGAAGCTCCTTGGACATTGAATTCTCTTTCTCTTCCTTATCTGGCTTAGGCATTCAACAGAATGGACCCCTGGAGGCTGCAAGAGCAGCATCAATAGATAAATCTCACAGAGGTACCCAGGCCCGGCCAAAGAGTTTTCGGGGCCCACGGCAGTATACCTGAGCCACACAACCGTGTGGCTCCCAGTCAGAGCAGCGAGTGAGCGGCCGGGTGAGCAGGGGTGGGAGCTGGGCAGCGCGGGGCCCTGAATGCGCAGGGCCCAAGGCAACCGCCTTGCTCGCCTTGCCCAAAGGCTGGGCCTGGAGGTTCCATTGTCAGTATAGTCCCGAATGAAAGTGAAAATTCAGGTACAGAACTCCCTTCTCTTGCTCCCCTAGGGTATGTCTACACTACATAGCTCCGTCGATGGAGCCATATAGATGAGCTTTGTAGACATAGCAAAATGAAGCAGCGATTTAAATAATCATCGCTTCATTTACATCAAAATGGCTGCTGTGCTGATCAGCTGTTTGTTGGCTCAGCGCAGTAGTCTGGATGCTCGGTGGTCAATATCAAAAGCTTTTTTCGACCGCCCCCTTATGCCTCGTGGGATGAGGTTTACCGAGGTGGTCAACAAAGGCTTTTGATGTCGACCGCCGAGCATCCAGACTACCGCGCTGAGCCAACAAACAGCTGATCGGCACAGCGTGGCAGCCATTCTTATGTAAATGAAGTGGTGATTATTTAAATCACCACTTCATTTTGCTATGTCTACAAAGCTCATCTACATGGCACCATCAACGAAGCCATGTAGTGTAGACATACCCCAGGCTACGTCTACACTGGCATGATTTTCCGAAAATGCTTTTAACGGAAAATTTTCCGTTAAAAGCATTTTTGGAAAAGCGCGACTAGATTGGCAGGATGCTTTTCCGCAAAAATGCCCCGATCACCATTTTCGCGATCGGGGCTTTTTTGCGGAAAACAGTACTGTGCTGTCTACACTGGCCCTACGGGAGCAGAATAGTATTTCCGGAAAAGCACTGACATTCTTACATGAGATCGTCAGTGCTTTTCCGGAAATTCAAGCGGCCAGTGTAGACAGCTGGCAAGCTTTTCCAGAAAAATGGCTGATTTTCCGGAAAAACTTGCCAGTCTAGACACAGCCCTACAGTTTTGAACAAGACACACTTATTGCTACTTCTGCTTCAGAGGACTTGTGTACGGCCCCACCCACAGCCCCAGCCCTGTAGAGTATGTTCCACTAGAGAGGAGGGAACTGTGAAGGAAATTGTTCGGTTGCATAAAACTATGAGTATAGGGCAATGACACAGCATTTTCATAGGCAATGGAGTTTCTAGTAGATATCTCACTCCTGAGGGTAACAAAAGTAGAGAGACTACAGCTGCCGCTGCTGGCCCTAGGCCCATGTGCTATGACTCTGTGAATGGCAGTGGTGGATGCCAAAATGATCACCAGCTGGTATGTGTAAGTGTCCTACTGCTGAGGAAGAAATAAAGCTGCCGTCCCTAGAAATATTTGGGAGAGGATTGCCTACAACCCTCAGAATGCTTCATTGAGATCTCCCAGCAGATTTCAAGGGACATCTCCTGCCCCATCCCCTCAAGCCGAACTGTAGGGTAAAACAAAACACAGATAACCACTTGCCACCTCTTTTGTTGTTGTTGTATCGTTTCCTCTTCTAGTACAGCTCTGTTAATGAAAAGTCAACAATTATGTCCTGCTAAGTTGGGGACACCATCACTGTGATGGGAAATACATTTCCAGTTACTCAGGGCTCCTTCCACAGCATCAGGCTCACCCGTGCTTGACTGCCACAACTGACTGGACTGTGATGAATTCTCAAACAGCTCCTAGCTCACAGTCTACCTGGAACACCTAGTGACATGTTCCCCATTCTCCCTCTTCACCCTAGAAGTCTGTACTGTGGGCATCTCAGAGGGAACCACAATGGTGTGCATGGTGGTGGTGTTATCTCCATTAAGTATGGCATGCAGCTCTTTGTAAAAGTGGCAGATTTGTTGCTTGACCATTGATGGACCATTAGCCTCAGTGGCTTTCAGGTATGCCTGCCATAGCGGCCTGACTTTCTCCTGCCAACCCATGTTGTACTTCTCTTGCATCTCCTAGTGCATTCTGTTTGTCTGTTGAATTTCCTACATAGCTGTGCTTTGACAGCCTCTTCTCACCACAAACCCAGGAGCTAAGTTCCCTTTAAGCTTTCTGGCTATGCGGCCATGCAGCTGCCTAACAAGTCCTGCTCAAGGCTGCTGCACAGAGTGTCACCTCAGATTGCCATGGCAATTCCATCCTGGAGCCTGGAGTGTGGCCCTCTCCCCTGGCTGCAACAGCTCCGTGCTGGGACCAAAAGAGTGTGCCTCTCCCCTGGCCACAGGGCCCAACTTGGAGCTGTCCCTGAGCTGCCGCTGTCAGGTGATAGGTGTTCCTTCCTTGGTCCTGACTCAGCCAGGACCAAACCTGCACCAGCTGAGAGACAGGTGTCCCACCCCCAACTGTGCCCGGCTGGAGCTGTGGTAGCCATGGAATGGCACCTCTCAGTTGGACCCCCAAGCTTCTGTGGTGAGAGAGGGCTGGGGGAGGAGAATTCTCTCTCCCTCAGACAGCCTGCAGACTGAACCCTTCAACCCCAGTCCTGTACCTCAGTCTGCATCCCTAGCCAGAGCCTTCACCTGCACTTCAACATTCTGCAACCGCCCTGAGCCCCCACTGCAGCCCAACCCCGCAGTGCTGCCCCCATCACACACTGCATCACCTCCACATTGGTGCACATGAGGAAAGTCATTCTGCACATGGACATAAAAAATGACAAGGAACACTGCCCAGAAGATCCAATATCTCCTGTCTACTCCAGGTCAGAGAATGTCTGGAACCTGTAGTCTGCATGGTCAATGAGGTAGCTGCACATAATAACAGAGAGCTGCTCTGTGTGATCGCCACCATGGGCAACTGTGTGAAAAAAGCATTTCAGACATCCACAGGATTTTCAAGGGGTGGGAGTTTCTGTTCTCTGTGACCTTTAGGCAGCGAAGTTGACCATTGTGACTAGAGTGGTCAGTGTCAGGCATTGTGGGACAGAGGCTAGAGGACGGTGTGAGTCCACATAGGTAACACAGTGTCTACATTCATTCTGTACCAGCTTCTGTACATCAAATATGGCTAAAGACCATCAGGGAGCTGGTGTTTCTATGCTGGTGCCGGGAAGAATTTACAGAGGTGAGGAAAAAAATAAGTGTGGATACATGCACTAGTATGTTGATACAAGTCATCTTATATCAACTTCCCTTTGTCGTTTAGACTGGGCCGAAAACTTTCTGCATCGTACTTCCTTCTAGATTCCTTCCACCTAGATACCTGGCACTGTGCCATAGAATTATAGAAAAGTAGGACCAGAATGGATCTCAATAGATCATGTAATCTACTCCTCTGCTCTGAGGCAGGACTAAGTATTATTAGATCAGGGGTTTTCGACCTGTGGTCTAGAGACCTTTTGGAGTCCACAGCCTATATCTAAGATTTCCAAAGGGGCCAGCTACTCTATTCAAAAAAATGTAGGGACCCACAGGTGAGAAAATATGTTAAAATCCACTGATCTAGAACATTCCTGGAAGGTTTTTATCTAACCTATTCTCACAACATTTTGAACAGCCCTATACAAAACACTTCACTTTAAAGCCATCTAAAATATATGTCAGTAGTTATGACACTGATTCGCATACATCTCTTACCTCGGTCCTGAAAAATCTCACTACTGCAAATACGTATCATACCAGCTGTTTATAATCAGTAATCTATAGCTATCCACAGAAAACTAACAACCTATCAAGATTCATAATCATGGGGAAATGTAGGCATGGATTATATTTAAGAGAATTCATTTATACCTAAAGTATGCTTTATGGATTTGGAGTAAAAATTAGTCATTAGTCAATGTATGCATTCATTGAGAAAACCCTTTAAGGAGCATGGGCTTTCATGAATGTTTAGATTCTAGTTCATGTGAAACCAGCCAGCTCCCTTGAGAGGAAAGCCCAATTATTAGATAGAAAAGATACCTAATGGGAAGTGTAATCCACATTCATATTTTATTACTTTGTTTTTTGTTGTAACCAGTTGTTTCCACCCATCTCTCTCACACCTAATTAAATCTATCATCTTTCTTAAATATGCATATAGGATGTTTGCTCTTTCGAAAAGAGCACTTTCAAAAAAAGGCATTCTTCCTCGTAAAATGAGGTTTACCGCAATTGAAAAAACCACTGCGTTCTTTCGATTTAATTTCGAAAGAATGCAGTGGCAGTCTAGATGCAAGGGAAGTTTTTTTGAAAAAAACCCCACTTTAAAAAAAAAAAAAAAAAAGTGTAGTCTAAACACACCCTAGGAAAAGAAAGAACCTACCAGAGTGGAACTCAATGCAATTAGATTACTATTCATGCACAAGGGAGTAGACTGGGGTTTTCTTCTGAGTCCATGGCAGGGTACTGGCAGGGGTCATTTTGTTGAAACACACAGGAATAATAATACAAGTGTGTGGCTAATAATAGAAAGGAGCAGCCTGAGGATGCAAGCACTGAGGCTTGGTCTACACTAGACCAGGAAGGTTGGCGTAAAGAGTGGAAAGTGACTCGGAAGAGGGGAAAGTGATCAGGAATAGTCAACATGGATTTAGGAAGGGCAAGTCATGCCTGACCAATCAGATTAGTTTCTATCATGAGGTAACTGGCTCTGTGGATATGGGAAAGTCAATGGATGTCATATAACTGGACTTTAGCAAAGCTTTTGATACAATCTCCCACAATATTCTTGCCAGCAAGTTAAGGGAATATGGATTGGATAAATAGACTGTAAGATGGATAGAAAGCTGGCTAGACTGTCAGGCCCAAATGGCTCGATGTCACGTTGGGGGTCCATTTCTAGAAGAGTGCCCCAAGGCTCAGTTCTTGGACCGGTTTTGTTCAACATCTTTATTAATGATCTGGATGAGGGGATGGATTGCACCCTCAGGGTATGTCTACACTACCACCCTAGTTCGAAGTAAGGTGGTAATGTAGGCAACCGGAGTTGCAAATGAAGCCCGGGATTTGAATTTCCCGGGCTTCATTTGCATAAAGCCGGGCGCCGCCATTTTTAAATGTCCGGTAGTGCGGACTCCGTGCCGCACGGCTACACGCGGCACGGACTAGGTAGTTCGGACTAGGTTTCCTAGTCCGAACTACCGTTACTTCTCGTGAAAGTGTAGACATACCCTCAGCAAGTTTGCAGATTACACTAAGCTAGGGGGAGAGGTAGATATCCTAGAGGGCAGGGATAAGGTCCAGAGTGACCTGGGCAGATTAGAGGATTGGGCCAAAAGAAATCTCATGAGGTTCAACAAGGACTAGTGCGGAGTTCTGCACTTGGGACGGAAGAATCCCAAGCATAGTTACAGGCTGGGGACTGAATGGCTAAGAAGCAGTTTAGCAGAAAAGGACCTGGGGATTACAGTGGAAGAGAGGCTGAATATGAGTCAACAGTGTGCCCTTGTAGCCAAGAAGGCTAATGTCGTATTAGGGTGCATTAGGAGGAGCATTGCCAGCAGATCCGGAGAAGTGATTATTCCCCTTTATTCGGCTCTGGTGAGGCCACATTTGGAATATTATGTCCAGTTCTGGGGCCCCCACTATAGAAAGGATGTGGACACATTGGAGAGGGTCCAGCAGAGGGTGACCAAAATGATTAGGGGGCTGGAACGCATGACCTATGCAGAGAGTCTGAGGGATTTGGGTCTGTTTAGTCTGCAGAAGAGAAGAGTGAGTGGAGATTTGACAGCAGCCTTCAAATTCCTGAAGGGAGGTTCCAAAGCGGATGGAGAGAGGCTGTTCTCAGTTAGTGATGGATGGCAGAAAAAAGAGCAATTGTTTCCAGTTACAGTGGGGGAGGTCTAGGTTGGATATTAGGAAAAACTATTTCCCTAGGAGGGTGGTGAAGCACTGGAATGGTTTATCTAGGGAGGTAGTGGAATCTCCATCCCTAGAGGTGTTTAAGTCTCAGTTTGACAAAGCCCTAGCTGGGTTGATTTAGTTGGGATTGGTTCTGCCTTGGGCAGGGGGCTGGACTTGAAGACCTCTTGAGGTCTCTTCCTGTTCTATGATTCTATGATTCTAAGGTACAGCATCCAGCCATGCAAAATGCGTAACTGGATTCATCTTATCTTAAGCTGAGCCATCACAGTGTCTATACTGCAGGATGTCAACAGGAGCGTATTTCCCTTACTCCTCACAAAATGAGGAGTACAGGACACTGGCGGGGGCTGCCCTTAGCGTTCCATTTGGCAGTATACATTAGACCTGCTAAATCGAACAATAGAAAATCGACCTCCAGTGGGCCAAACTTTTTCATAGTGTAGACAAGCTTGAAAGCTACAGCTGAAGTGGGTACATGAGTATAAATAGGAAACGCAGAGGAAGTGCTTTGTTAGTGAAGTGACAGTGTAAATGCTAAGGTCTCTAAATGAAGCTACAGCTTTCTCTGTGGGGGTCTTGGTTACAACAGTCACCCATCTGCTCACAGTAGGGCCCCCATTTCTGCTCTCAGTGGCACTGATATGCTAACAGAGAGCTAGCTCCAAAGCCCACTGCAGTCAATGGAAAGACTTGCAGTTGAGTTCAGTGGGCTTTTGATCAAACTCTTAGAGCAGAATTTGGTCCACTGAGTTGCCATATAAAATACAGGAGAAGATCCTGTGTAACATGTGCTCCCGTTGGCCTCCCACAGTTTAGATGCTCTGGTAGCTTGGCTTAAGATAATCCAAATCCAGCTATGCAATTTGTGTAGTTGGATAGTGTCCCTTAAGGCAACCTGCCCAGTCTAGTGTAGACCTAGGTTAACATTAAGAGCTTGTCTACATGGGGAACACTCAGGGAAATCCAAATGAGCTAAACATGAGCATTTAAAGTGGATTAATTAAGTCTCATTAAACCTCTGCTGATGTTATTCAGAATTAAAAGTGCCCTAGTTTGTTTTAGTTTAATTCCCTTCCAAAATTTTAATTCTGAATAATAGCATCCACACTTAGATTTAATGCCTTTGAACTAATCCATTTTAAATTCACTTTTGTTAGTTCACATTAACTTTCCTAGAGCCATGTCTACCCCACAATAACTATGCTGGCATAACCCCATAAAATAGGCAAAGTTCATAGAGATAGAAGCCCCCCACCCCTAATCATTGTAGGAACTACGACAGTAGCTAAGCCTTCTTCACTCCTCTGAGCGCCATAGCAACATGAACCAGTTTGAGTTGTATGCCAGGTCTGAGTGCTCCCATGCAGATAAGCTTTAAGACCGTGGCATTTTCCTCTGCCAGCTTTTGCTGACCTGAAGCTTTGGATCTTTAATGAGCAAAATTGATGTCTCCAGCCTAATACAGTGTCCCATATCAGCTAGCTAGCTTAATGCCTTCTGGTTTATGTCTTATTTTCCACTGAGTTCTCGGTTATATTCTCTATTATTACACTGAAAGCATGTGTGTGAATTACCATCCTGTGCGCTTTGAGGACACTATAAAGAAACTTATGCCATGGCTCAGAGTTCCACCAAATACCCTCTTTTTATATTGCTAGATAACTTATTGAGAAGAAACCCTTCAGTAAGACTTTTATAGCCCTCTTTTGGAGACCTGCCACTAATCTGCTCTAGCATTATAATCCTTTGCCAGCCGTCTCCCTGTTTCTTGCATTTGTCTTTCTAATTTGATCCTCACAAAAGAATAGAACATAAACAATGGAAAATCTTGAGAAATTGGGGGAAGGTTTAATTGCCATTATTCATAATGTAATTTCACCACAACCACATTAATTTTGCTTCATTTTTTTAATGCTGCTAATCCATTGTAATAAAATGTTGCTATTACATGTGTGTGTGTATGTGTGTGCGTGTGTGTGTGTGGGGGGGGGTGTTGTTATTGGACTGATTGGTAGAAAAATGTGCTCCAGCAAATAATTGTTTAATTACCTCAGTGGTTTATGTGGAGCCAGGCTCATGTGATTCTCCATCTGTTTCTGTTAATTTATTGAATCAGTGCCATTGGACAGAACAATAAATAAATAAATAAATAAAACAGTCCTATGCTCTTGAGAAGAAGTGGCATAAGAAACACAATCAGCTCAGAACTTGAAAGTGCATGAGAGGCGACAGCCTCCAAAGGGTCATGGTGAGGAAGGATTGTCTTGTTGGTAAAACAGTACACTAAGGACTTGTCTGCTTTGGGACTCTCAGGAAATTTAATCAGAATTATCCAAAGGACTGCTTTTAAAGAAGATTAGTTAAACTGATTAAGCCCCTGTGTAGACACTCCCATTCAGAACTGAAATAGCCTGAAGTAAATCAAATCAAGCTACTTCGGTTCTGAAGGAGAATGTCAACACAGGAATTTAAGAACATTTAATTAATCCACTTTAAATTCACATCAATAGTTAATTCTGATTAACTCTTCTGAGTCTCTGTGTAGACAAGCCCAAAGATTCAGGAAATACTAAAGGTTTCCTCTTTGACCTTGGGGAAATCATGTAATTTCTCGGTGCCTCAGTTCCTCATCCATAATAACTCTGCTTTTCTCTTATCCTTCATTTGTTTAAGTTAGTTCTTCAAGGCAAGGACTTTCATTTACTATATATACGCATACAACATCCAGCTCTAATTATTTGGGAACCAATCTTGATTAGGGCTTGCTTCTAGGTGTTTCTGTAATATAAACGATGGAGAATCTTTGCAGTGTATGCAGCACTTACATGTCACTGGCCGGACCACTAATTTAACCTCACATCAAAACCTCACAAGTAGGTTCTAAAAGGTCTTTGCTACTTACGTAAAAGCTTCTCCTGGCTTCAGAAGGTCCTCATTATCTATCATGTCGAATCTATAAAATGCTCATTATAGCATAACATATTTCTTAGAAGGTTGGACCTAAGTTCTGTGGCAATTTCAGATATATTTAAAAGAGAATAGTTTAATTCAATCAAATATATAGATAAATAAAGCAATCAGCACCTTAACCTCTGTGTTTGGTTTGATGATTAATTGTATTTATTTTAGACACCTACTATATTTGTCAGTTTTCAACTGGCCATGCATTTTTTCTGTCAGTCAGTATCTAACTGCATGAGGAATGTTGTCTTGTTTGAAAGTGGAGGTTTTATTGGAAACCTGGGGAGGAATGAAAGGCAAATTAAGATTGTGAGATTAAGCAGATTAGCCAGGTGTTTCTGCTAAAGTAAAATAGCTAAAGTATGGGTATTGCTAAGGTCACCTGCAGATAGGGGAGTTCACATCCCGTTTGGGACAGTTTACCCATACATTTCAAAGAATGTAGCATGGGAAGTGTGACAGAATGTACTAGGAACTGAGGCCCTCTATTGGAGGCCTTTTTTTCCTGCCACACGCTGCCTTAGAAAAGGGCAGGAGCGAAGTCCTCTGAGCTGCCTAGAAAGTCTCTTTGAGAAGCAGCCAATCAGGGCTCGCCTCTGGGACTCCACCAGGACAGGGCCCTGAGGTAAGTGTGAAGAAAGTACTTGAGCCGTGGGGATGTGCTCCAGGGAATTATAGTAGAAATTCAGTTATTTAAAGGGATATTGCAGACAGTTGCTATCTACAGGGTCATTGGAATGGGACTTGAAGTTGAGAGTAGGCCTGAGAGTCCTTCAATCCCATTAACCGCTGAGGGAAGTGTCCTGGACAGTGAGGTACCTGAAGAGGGGGAAGAAACTGAACTATAGTGACCCAGTTCAAGAGCTAGGGACAGAAATGTTGCCTCCAAGGAAGGACCCCTAGAACATCGCACTAGTCCAGAGCGGGGACAAACAAAGAAAGACATTACTAAAGGCACGTCTACAGAGCAGGCACGAAATAAGCTATGGAATTAGCGTATCTCAAGTTGCATAGCTTAAGTCGAAATAGCTTATTTCGACTTTTGCCGCTGTCTACACAGCAGTTATTTAGAGATAGAGAACTCTTTCCCTGACTTCCCTTTCTCCTTGTACAATGATGATTACGGGCAGATGGGGGGGCAGATTGCAAGACCAGGTACAACTACAGAGTGTCTGTGTGGGGGTAGGCAGTTAGCCAGGCCTATACAGGTACTAGCTGGCTGTGTGTTCTCCTGATGGGGGCACAGGCAGTGGAGCACACACTGTGTGTTGTGAGCAGGGGCCAGCAAGCTGGGTAGTTTTCACGGTGGGTGGGTGCAGTATTTCAGGGTGGGTTTTTTAGTATTTTTTCTTATATAACAATAAATATATATGTATAATGTAATTTGTTAGTAACTGTTGGGTGCCACTGTGGAACCCATCCAAACAAGTGCACATGATGTCAATATTGGTGCACAAGACAAAACTCACTCCGCTCATGGATGGAAAATCTTAGAGGGAACACTGTTCATGACCCTCTTTTGGGTGATGTTTGAGAAAATGCTTGTCTCCTCCATGAAATCAGTATAGTATAGAATAAAAGTACACAAAAGAACAGATTTACTGTTCATGACACATTTTTCATGGCCATGAATTTGCTAGAGCCCCACTTACGTGCTTCCAGTTAAGCATGAGATAAGTGCTTTGCCAGACGATAGTCGAAGTTCCAGCTACACAAGACTGACTAAACCTGTGACTGCTAGAAGCTGGGATTGGATGACAGTAGATGGACCATTAATGGCTATTAGCCAAGATATTTAGGGATGCAGCTCCCTGCTCCGAGTGTCCCTAAATCTGTGACTGCCAGAAGCTGGGCCAGGTAAACAAGAAAGCATAGCTTGGTAATAGTTCTGTTCTGTTCATTCCCTGTGAAGTATCTAGTATTGACTACTGAGAGGATACTGGGCTAGATAGACCATTGGTCTGTCCCAGTATGTCCAATCTTATTGAATTCCCTTCAGAAACCTCAATTTTCTTTCTTTCTTTCTTTGAAGAAGGAAATCAAACTGCATGTGAAAAAGATTCAGGTCAAGCGTTCATTATCTAGATCTGTTGATTAGATCTGATTAGAATCAGATTACTCATTACTTAGGCAACTCTTATATAAAGAGAGAGGGGAGGGCTAGCTCAGTGGTTTGAGCATTGGCCTACTAAACTCAGGGTTATGAGTTCAATCCTTGTGGAGGCCATTTAGAGATTTATCAGGGCAAAAATTTATCAGGGATGGTACTTGGTCCTGCTTTGAAGGCAGGGGACAGGACTCAATGACCTTTCAAGGTCCCTTCCAGTTCTAGGAGATAGGCAATCTCCATTAATTTAAATGAAACACACCTTAAATAGGTGATGTTAAAATGAGGGTAGCTTATGGTTATTATTATTTTTAAATGTCAGAAGTGCAAACAAAGAGGTCTCATTAAACATCCTAATACTCATCCCTGTGTAAGCACAAGTTCCAGTACATTAATTGTCTGCCTGTACTTCATTATTTTGACTGCTTTAAGCCAGCTTTACGTAGACGTTATTAATAGAGGATGGCTGATACTGAGTATGGTGAAGGCATGGCTATTTCAGTGAATTCAGAGTCAACAAACTTAATTAATTAACATGTTATCTAAAACTTGGGAAACTTACTCATATTTTAATTGTTTTTTGTGTTTAATTTTGCCCTCATAACCCCTAATTTACAGCATCCTGTACATAGCAATGCAGTGGGGAAAATATTGAGTCATTTGTTTGGTATTAACAAAGTAATTCATTTATCTTAACAGCAACTCCTCTCTCCCCTTCTCAACACCAAAACAAGCACACTCTCATAATTAAACTTGAACTATTTGAACTCTAAATATGGTATTTTATTCTTAGAGTGAATTGTATTTTCTGTATCAAACATCAAATTCTGCTCAGGTGCCTAACAATCTCGACAGGACTACTGACGTTAACAGGGACAAAAAGGATTTGATCCCAAATCTCTGGATCTATTATATATTTTCATATGCTGGCTTAAGAGAATTGCCAAGGCTCGCATCCTACAAACGTTTGTGCTTATTAATAACATAACTGGCAGCAACAGCAGTCACACACTTACCTCCAGAGGGTATCAGGTTGGCTAACAGAATGCCAAATGCCATATTGACCGACACCCTGTGTAATTCTGTTGAAATTAGTAGCCTCGTGTGGTGTGTAAGACAACCCAAGATCAGACTTCCTGAGGAAAAAACCTGACAGACCCGCAGCTGTGGAGGAAAGGATCACATAGTGAGAGCTGGGGTATTATATATGCCGGGGTCTATGTCACTGCAGCACTGTGCCAATTGTGTCTCAAGTCTCAGGTTTTAAATAATTATGTTGATGAAAAGAAACCTGCTGTTCTTTAACAAGTTACTGTAGTTTGTGTTCCCCTGCAAAGCTTACCGACTGCACAGCGCCTTAGGTTTCACCCGATGCACAGATCTGACTTAGCCTTATAATCAAATATTTAAGGAGAAAAATGTTTTCATGTTGAAATAATAGGTCACAGGGATTAGTACAATCATTTTACTGGCATCAACAAATCCAACAGGTTGTATAAAGCGAGCTTCGGGTGAATAGTCCGAAAGGAGCTCTGTGGAATGCATTTTTAGTTATGTTAAAACTGCATAACTAAAATCATCCATCTTATGAATATCACAATCATGGTCTGAGCACTTTGGACAAAAGCATCATCCTGATATATCCCCTAGCATTGCTGTCATGAGTTCAGCATCCCCAAAGACTTCATGAAAAACCTAAGAGCTCATTTCTGCATCTCCTTATTCATTGGTTTATCACTGAAATCCACATAATCTTGAAACATGGCCAGCTGTTTATCCTTTTAACTTTTCCCCTTATTTTACTAGTGAAACAATGGCAGTTTCAGATACAGCTATTTAAACAGTAATTATATCTTCAAAATATTGCAGTTAGCTAATTGTGCAAAGATAACTTCCAAAATCACGTAGAAGACATGACCAAGAAAAAGTGAAACTTGTGTTGAATGCCTGTCATATGCTGATCTCAAATCATTTATATTAGTTCCTGTAAGCATCATATCAGGCAAGTGCAGTGCTGGAGATATCATAGCCACTGTACACATGGCTTAGCCCAGGCGCAAGTATTGAGTGACTTTCCCAAAATCTGAAAATGAATAGGTGCTAGAGAAAGAATAGAATCCAAGAACTGTTACTTCTAATCTGGGGACTATACCACATCTACAGAATGTGACCTCTCCAATGAAATACTTCTTCACTCAAAGCACAGTCATTGAAAGTCACTACCAGATAATGTTTGTGGATGCCAAAATAGCTATCAAAGGGTATTAGCCTAGATGGTTAGGGATGCAATTCCATGCTCTGGGTGTTTGTCCCTCTGACTTCCAGAAGCTGAGACTGGACAACAGGGATAGGACCACTCAATAATCGTGCTAGTCTGTTCATTCCCTCTGAACCATCTGGCTCTGACCATGGTCAAAAGACAGGATACTGGACTAGACAGATCATTGGTTTGACTCAGTATTGCCATTCTTATATTCCTATGTAACGTATCACACTCTGGCTATGTCTACACTACACTGTGCTTCCGGAAAAAGCTACGCAAATTGCGAACCACAATTTGTGTAGTTTTTTCCACTGAAGAGGCTTTTCCGATATTTGGCCCATCTGCACTGGGCCAAATGTCGGGGAAAAACCCTTTTTCAGAACATCCCTTCTTCCTCGTAAAATGAGGTTTACAGGAATGCCGAAAAAGCGTGTCTGCTCTTCTGAAAAAAATTCGGAATAGCAGATGCCTTCCCTGGTATCCTGGAAAAACTCTGTAGTGTAGACATAGCCTTTGCATTGACTTTTAGTTCCTATCAGCAAGGTCTCTTGAAATCCCTTCAAGTTTTAGTGTTCTATGACTCTAACACCCCTGCAGTCTGGGCTGTAAACAAGCCTTATCTCACAGGCTTGGTAGATTTTTCCAAGGTCACTAACCGAGTCTAATTAAGGGCAACATTGTCGCAATGCATTTCCTGCTTAATCAAGTGTACTTCTATCCTGGAGGACTACACAGTGCTGGAACATGGTGTCATAGCCCTGGACAATGAGACAGGTGAAATCTTGGCCTGTTGAAGTCAATGGGACCTTTGCCATTGACTTCAACAGAGCCAGGATTTCACCTCATGAGTCTACTCTTTCCTTTTCCTCATCAGTCAGCTACTAAAAGACAAAAGAACAGCAGCTGTTGCAGAGTTAATAGGAGCTGATGAACTTGCAGAAGGTGATGCCACATGTCCCTGTCTAATTTAATCATAACCCAAACAATCTGCCACCCGTTTGCAGGGAACTTAGGTTGGATCAGACATCCAACCTGTTATGGAGAGAGATTATAATTATCACCAGTGAACCTGGGCACACGCTCTCCCCATTTTTATGACCTAATCACTGGCTAGCAAGTGTCGACTCAAGCACTGGCATGCCAGAAGGACAGGGCTTTCTGTGTGCGACTGCGGATCCATCTGCAGTGCAAGCTTCTTGCCAGTTAATTGGCTGAGATGGTGTTAGGAGGAAAATCCAGGGAGCAAAAGAGTGTGTCCGCATACGTGTCTTTTCTGCCATATGATCACTTAAACTCTGCTTTATCTACTTACGATCCCTCTGTCACATTACCGAATTGGAGGGAAGCAGCCAGATCGCTGCTGCACCCCTAGGTGGGGGTGTTGGCCCCAGAAATTGGTATAAAAGGGAGCCATGTGGGGTTGAATGGGAGCTTGTTGTTTGCTGATCCTGTGTACACTGTTTATGTGAGTATATAATGTCTGTGTGTGTAGATAGGAATCTGTGTGGAAGCTGAATATTTCTTGGAATGTGGTTAAGCATTGCTATGGACAGGCTGAGTAGCGAAGCCCTGTAGAACAATGGCACTTGATGGGCCAAAGACACACCTAAAGCATGAGGGCGGAGACCTAAGAGCTGCCAGTAGAGAGAGGCTGAGGACCAGGTGACCGGCTGAGACCAGAAGAGGCCAGGAAGGGGGTATAAAGAGGCCATGTGGTCGATGCCATTTTGTTCTCAGCTCAGCACTTCATCCCAGAGGCAGCACTGCAGGGATCGAAGAGCCCGGAAGACCTGTGAACCCATCCTGATCTTAGGATGTGCAATAAGAACTTTTAAACCAGCAGCTGCAACATCTCTGCTAGAGCCTGCATCGAGAACTGGGAGATTCGATGCATGTAACGTACTGTACTTTCATAACCTTACTCTCATGCTTTTCTTTCTTGTAATAATAAACCTTTAGATATAGATTCTAAAGGATTGGCCCAGCGTGATTTGTGGGTAAGATCCAGAGGGTAAATTGACCAGGGATCTGTGGCTGGTTTCTTGGAACCGGACAGAACTTGTTCGGGGTAGGTGGGATTGGGTGCTAGGACCCCCCACCTGTGTATGAGGCCCGGGGCCATCTGGGGACAGATATTGCTGGGGTGTCAGAGGGGTTTTGCTCGTGAGGCTTCAGGCAGGCAGCTGAAGCGCTCTGTGAGACTGGTTTGTGGCCTGTTTGGAGAGGTCATCAGTCTGGGAGCTGTAAGGAGCCCCGGATGTGAGCAATTCGCCCTGAGCGGACACCCTCAGCTGTGCCCAGACACAGCCCGGTCCGTCACACCCTCCACCTATCCAGATAGAACTGTTGGGTGATAAAGCAGTTAGATGCAAACCTAAGGATGCATCGGCTGGTGTGACCTTATTTAAGATGGTGCTTCACACTAGAACCAGATACTATGAGATTCCAAGAGGGGCATAGTTTCTGATTAACTGTTGATATTTTCAATCCAACAGGCAAGTAAGACTGAAAGAGAATTACACCTGCTTCTGAATGTTTTAAGGAAGCTCCCAGAAAGGCATCTGGGATTAAGAACCACACTGTAAATCTGGGATCAGTTTGTGTGACCTTCTGCTGTGGTATAATAATAACAGCTACCATCTATCAACCCTTAGAACAGTAACATAGTGGTCTGATTGTGTTACATCCTACTTGGTGAAAATATGACTCTTTTACAGGGTGCAGTCATGGAAGCTGTTGTCCAGCCTGTAGGGACTTTATGTTTTCAGTTCTAGGTGTGCCTGATTCAGCCCCTGCTGTGTTGGGTAACACAGTGGCTATCACATGATGAAAATGACAATACATCCCCATCTTACAGGGATGAGGAGAAAGCAATTGGGAGGTTCCAATTATCAAACATAAGAACATAAGAACGGCCATACTGGGTCAGACCAATGGTCCATCTAGCCCAGTAGCCTGTCTGCCAACAGTGATCAATACCAGATGCCCCAGAGGGAGGGAACACAATAGATAATCCCCACATGATCCCTTCCCTATGGTATCTCATTTTACTGTAGGAAATCTAGGTCATCATCAAAAAAGAGCAGTTTCCAATTTTCTTCCACTATTTGATCTGAGGAAGTGGGTCTAGCCCACGAAAGCTCATCACCTAATAAACCATCTTGCTAGTCTTTAAAGTGCTACATAGTCCTGTATTTTGTTTCTGTTTCCTTTAGGTGGAGATGGCAAGTACTTAAGGGTGATCATGTTTGATAAACAGAGGTTTCCATGTGGTCAAGCAGGGTCCTTACTCCCTGAAATCACTGTACTAAACAGTCACTAAGTGAATAATTATGTGAGTTGCTGAGATTCTCTGAAAGGCACTAGTGATATTGAGATTACTTGTGTAGCTCCCAAAACGGCATGCCAGGATTAGTTTACCAGGGCCCTGAAGGTCAGTTGTAGGCTGAAAGGGGTAAAGGGTAGAAGCAGCAGACTTGTGTGCTCTAAAAGGACTGAGTAGCACTGTCAGGCTTGTACAAGTTATATTTGTGTCATTGTTTTACACTAAGTTAACTAAAACCCTACTTTTAAAACTAGCACCACTCTGGGAGTGTAGTATTCAGAGGCTTTCAGAACTAGGTCCTTTAAGATTCATCATATACGTCCTATGGCTGAAGTCACCTCTGGCACATGAAGGATGTAATCTGTCTGTATAACATTCTTCTACAGTGCCCCATAGCTGTGATAGCTAAATGCCTCTCAATCGCCAATCCATCACTCCTCATACCACCCCGTGAGGTAAGGAAGCACTATTATCACCATTGGGGAACTGAGGCATAGAAAGGCTGAGCTGCCCCATGCTCACACAAAATGCTTGGTGCAGCAGGAAACTGAACCTAGTCTCCTCGTTCCAAGCTAGCACTAAGGCACTGAACCAGCTTTCCTCTCTCGGGCTATGTCTTCATTGCAGTGCTATTTCAAGATACTGGAGGTATCCTGAAAGAGCTATTCACCTTGTCGCAGGGCGTTCTCTCCTTCCCGTCTCCTGGGTCTACAGCCCATCCCGCATGCTCCACCCCAGGCTGTAATCCAGCCTCTACCCTAGATGGCCACTCGGCCAGAACCAGTAACCTACAGTCGCTCACTGGTCCTTTTAAGACTGGGCCTGGTGGCCCACTGGCCAGTGTCACTATACAAAGTCAAGAGCTGGCCCTTTAAGACAGGGCCTGGCAGGCCTGAAATGGCAAGTCACAGGGGGAAGAAAGAAGGGGGCTACAGCCCTGGTAGGGAGACCTGAGCCCACCCTACTCCACTGGGTCTCGGCCCAGGGCCCTGTGAATGGCAGGATGACCCACCAATCCCTCAGTGGGGAATCTGTCCAAAATGCGCTGAGGATCTTGGGGTGGGAGAGACTGCTCCTGCACCCTTCCTAGGCCACTTCCTACCTAGTCTGGCAGGGTAGTTTCCCACATACTCGCAGGGCCCTCTAATTCTCTGGATACGGCTTCTCCCTTGTAGGCAGCTGTAGGGATGTCCCAAATGGCACTAGAGTCTCTGCTGTCCTCCCTCTGGGTAGATGGCTGGTGCTGGTCAGGAGCTCCCCTCTGAGGTCCTTCCTCTCCAGTAGTCAGCCCAGACTGAACCTCTTCCCAGGCTCTTATAGCTGGTCTACAGACTGAGCATGCCCAGCAGGGTTGCGGGGGCAGGGCTCCTTTAGGGTAACCTGGCTAAACCCTGTAAGTTCCGTGTGGGGCTGGCTCACCCCGTCCCACACCTCCTTCGAGTGTGCCCATTATTTTGAAATATCACGGGATCACTATTCCAACGTCCCTGTAAACCTCGTTCCATGAGGAGTAAGGGTTATTTCGGAAAAATGATGCATTTCGAAACTGGCGCTGTGTGGACAGCACCAAATTACAAAATAAGCTATTTCAAAATTAACTCAAAATAAGCGATGCAATTTGCATAGCTCAGATTGCATCGCTTATTTCAAGGGAAGGGCGCAGTGTAGACGCACCCCAGCTGATCTTTATGGAATCAGTGGAGTCCCACCTGGCAATGCCAGGGGTGAATTTGATTATTCACCAGGGTGTAATCTTGACTGGCAAAATCATTTCCCACCAGCATACCCTGGCGGGGTGGGGAGAGCCCCTTGGTTTTCCACCAGAGCATTACTGGGGTTCCCTTCTCTGGCACTTGACAAGAGTTTCTCCAAAAATAAGAAAAGGATCTCTCCCTCTGCCTCACTGGGGACATGGAGAATTTTTTTTTTTAAGTTTTCAGTTCAAGTGTTCTATTAGCCATCCCTTTGGGCTCAGCTGATCTGTAGGTGAAAGTGTCCTTTTACCAGGGCTCCAGGAAGGGGAGGGAACAGCCACATCGGGCTGATGGGCAAGGTGGGGGATGGCTCTGTGTTTCTGGAAGGGGCGGGGCCTCCGGTGGAAGGAGCGGGGCCTCAGGTGGAAGGGGTGAGACCGGAAGCAGGCCAGCCTCAGTGCCATTTGGAATGCACCACTCTCCCCTTCCCAGATCTTAGAACTGCCCACATCATGCCATGCAGCACAATAGCGGTGATTTAAAGGGCGCAGGGTTCTGGGTACCACCACAGTAGCAGCGGCCACCAGGAGTCCACACCCTGGGCCAATTGCTGCCTTTTCCCTCCCTCCCCCCCCGCATTGGTGGGCCTAAGTGGGGACCATATTTAGGCCCCCTTCTTTTGGTCATACTGCTCTGTATCTGGTTCCTACACTCTCAGGGTATGTCTAGATTACACCTCTCTGTCGATAGAAAGATGTAGATTAGATACGTCGAAATACATTGAAATTAACATGGCTGCCACTTTTTTTCGAAACGGAGCTTTTTTGAAAAAAAATCCAGCAGTCTAGACGTGGCTCTGTCAAAAATACCCTTTTTTGACAGATCCTATAAACCTCATTTTTTGAGGCAACACAATATTGATAGCCAGGGTGTGATGAAGTACAAGCTGACACTTGTCCCACTTTTCCCTGTTAAACGTAGGCAAATCTCTAAGAAAGACCCAAAAGAGCAACGCGCTGTTTTAGCCAGAGAAAAATCTGTCAGTCCTAGAGCTACCGTCATCTGATGAGCCTACATTGCCTATTATTAACCTGGTGATGCTTCTGCCAATGGTGTGCACTGATATTGCCAAGTGAAAAGCTTTTAGGGACCTTGCTGAGTAACTGCTGGATGTTATCCATGGATGAAAATGCCCAAACTTTCCTGGGGTTGGTAACAATAATGCCAATGAAGAATTAATGAAATCTGGTGAGACAGCCAACAGCGAGAATGTCCAAATGCAAGAACTCTGGGATCTCATTGTATTAACATAATGCAACGTTTGAAGATTATATTAAATTCAAATATTAAATCAAACTTTCTCCTTTGTGACTGGATCATGAAGTATGAATAGAAACTGTCCTCTCATTGTGAAGGATACCTTGGTGGTCAATTTTATGCAGTGCCAGCAATGACTATGCAATACCAGAACGCAAGGCAGATTACTCAAGCAAGCAGATGCACACACATTTTTAAATATTGCTCATTCAAACTAAAACTTATATTCAATATGGTGCTTAACATGGAGTTTTATTATCTGCATAACTTCATAAAATTAGCACTCAGCATTTTTGTTCTAAAATCACTCCATTCTGCTACTACTAATAAAAAAACCCCCTGTGCATTAAATAGTACAAACAAGCTCATACCATCATTTGACTACAGATCTTGGCTTTCTTAAAGGCAGAAAAAGTATGGGGAAATGCATATTTATCTGGGACTAAATATTTT
Source organism: Pelodiscus sinensis (assembly GCF_052426305.1). Taxonomy (NCBI): domain Eukaryota; kingdom Metazoa; phylum Chordata; order Testudines; family Trionychidae; genus Pelodiscus; species Pelodiscus sinensis. The sequence goes on from NC_143055.1 coordinate 11,056,542, forward strand.
CCAAAGTTTCCAAAACAGTATGATTTTGAGTATATATTTGCACTGCCAATTGTATTTAGATGCTTTCTGTCAATTTTTTTGAGTTATGGATCATTTTATATTTTTTCAGATTTGGGCTCTGATGTGATTTAAACATTATGAGATATAGATGACCACTAGATATGTTCCTAACATGACAGCACTGCATTTTTTCTAGCTAACGGGTTATCCTCATTCATTAATAAGTCCCCGTGTTTAAAATCTGGCTGATAGGCTATGTCTATAAATGGAGTTTTATTTTCAGCTGTTATCAGAGCTCTCAGCAGTGGAATTACACAGGAGACAAACATATCTCTATACCACACATTCCTTTGACACAAAATTGCACCACATCTTTTAAGAGTCAAAATCTATTTTCTGGAAACCATGGAAAGAAGGATGGTTTTATGGTCTGCCTGCTCTTCGCTTATGGATAGTTGATTATTACTTGGTTACATGCTGCCACTGGTTAGAAAATGTTTGCTTGTTTTTTATTTGTTATTTTATTTAAATATAGGACATTTTGTCAAAAAAGAAAAACAAAAAGTCATTGGGTTAAAACTTTCAGTTGGAAATTTCAGGGTTTCATCTGACACAGTGAAAATGCTTATGGAAGGCAAATACCAACTATGCAGAATTTCAATATTCTACTAAACCAATTTTTATGTAAAATTTCCAGCTAATATTAGATGCCACTCTTACATATTTTTTCTCCCTCCTCCTTGTAACAACCTTTCAGATACTTGAAAGTTTTTATCACGTCCCCTTGGTCTTATCTTTTCCAGACTAAACAAAGCCAATTGTTTCAATTTCCCCCTCAAAGATCATGTTTTCTAGACCTATAATTTGTATTACTCTTCTCTAGATTTTCCAGTTTGTCTACATCTTTCCGAAATGTGGCACCCAAAACATGACATAATAGTCGAGTTGAGGCCTAATCAGCACAGAGTAGAGAAGAATTGCTTCGAATGTGCTGTTTTCAACATACCTGCTAATACATCCCCAAATAATGTTTGCTTTTTATATTCATATACTAAGAACATAAGAACATAAGAATGGCCATACTGGGTCAGACCAAAGGTCCATCTAGCCCAGTAGCCTGTCTGCCGACAGTGGCCAGCACCAGGTGCCCCGGAGTGGGTGGACTGAAGACAATGATCGAGCGATTTGTCTCGTGCCATCCGTCTCCAGCCTCTGATAATCAGACGCCAGGGACACCATTCCTACCCTCTGGCTAATAGCCTTTTATGGACCTAACCTCCATGAATTTATCTAACTTCTCTTTAAACTCTGTTATACTCTATACTTATATATAGATTGTGGTCCACTGGGACCCCAAGATCCCTTTTTACAGTACTCCTTCCTAAGCTGTCATTTCCTGTTTTGTATGTGTGCAACTGATTTTTCCTTCCTAAATGAAGTTCTCTGCATTTGTGCTTATTGAATTTTTTACTCTTTACCTCAGACCATTCCCCCAGTTTGTTGAGATCATTCTGAATTATAATCATATCCTCCTAAGCATTTGCAATGCTTCCCAGTCTGGTATCATCCACAAACTTTTTATAAGTGTACTCTCTCTGCCATTATTTAAGTCATTGATGACGATAATTGAACAGAACCATTCCTAGAACTGATCCCTGCAGAACCCTACTCACTGCGCCCTTCCAGCTTGACTGTGGTCTGTCTGGCTCAATATCATGTCTTCCAAGAGTGACCAATGCCAGAGGCTTCAGAAGGTTCCTTCCCTGCCATCCAGACCCTGCATCTGTATAAATAATAGTGGCTTCTCACACAAGGGGATTATGTCCCAAAGCATAAAGTGTTTTGAAGACGTTAAAAAACTAAAAAATATGAACATCCCCTTCCTCCCCCGAAAAGTAGCATCCAACAAAAATGCTAATAATTAATTCATTAGGAAATGTGAGAACTTTCACTTGTGTCTACAATATGGGGCTGGCATAAATCTCACAAGATATTTTGGATGAGTTTTACCTCAAGTCCTGATGCAGCAAGACAAATAATATTTGTTAAACTTTAAGCACACTGAGGCTACATCTACACTACGAGTTTTCTCGGCAAAAAATATACTAATGAGAGACTCGTTTGCATGTGTTGTGATCTAATTTGCATATTCTCTGCCAATCCATTTTTGCACTGGGATTTTTGTGCAAAAACAAGCAGTGTGGACATTTGCTTTTTGTGTAAAAACCCCTTTTTGTGCAAGATCGGTATACCTCCTTTTTTGGGGCATAAGGCTCTTGCAGAAAAAGGTTTTTTTTCCCCTAATGTAGATGTGCAATCTCAATTTAGAGCCCCAGGAGGAATAATTTAGAATGGCCCTGGTGAGGGGTTATTTCAAAATAGCAGGAGTGGAGCATCTACACATGCCTTATTTTGAAATAGCTATTTTGGAATAGGCATTATTCTTCGTAGAATGAGGTATACAGAAGTTGGAATAAGCCATCCGTTATTTTGAAATTATTTCGAAATAACTGAATTGCTGTGTACACTCTCGTATAGTTATTTCAGAATAACAGCTGTTATTCTGAAATAACTTTGCTGTGTAGACACACCCTTAGGCTGCGTCTAGACTGGCAAGTTTTTCTGCAAAAGCACGTGCTTTTGCGGAAAAACTTGCCAGCTGTCTACACTGGCCGCTTGAATTTGCAAGAGAACACTGACGATCTAATGTAAGATTGTCAGTGTTCTTGCGCAAATACTATGCTGCTCCCGCTTGGGAAAAAGCATTTGCGCAAGAGGGCCAGTGTAGACAGCTAAAAAACTGTTTTGCGCAAAAAAAAGCCCCGATGGCGAAAATGGAGATCGGGGCTTTCTTGCGCAAAACCACGTCTAGATTGGCATGGACACTTTTCCGCAAAAAGTGCTTTTGCGCAAAAGTGTCCGTGCCAATCTAGATGCTCTTTTCCGCAAATGCTTTTGACGGAAAAACTTTTCAGTTAAAAGCATTTGCAAAAAATCATGCCAGTCTAGACGTAGCCTTAGAGTTTAATTGAAGCCAATGTGGCACTTCACACTGACTATATACTTAAATATTAGGTTGATCAAAACACAACCTAACTTTTGTTGTTAATCCAATCAGACCTAAATATCTGGGGACACCACGAAAATCATTCCAATAACATTATTGAGTTACTATTAACTGTAGTTCTTTATAGGCTACAGAATCCTGTGAAGTAACTTGCAGTTTTCCCTCTGATTTTAATGGAAATAGGATCTGACCTATAAGCAAAGATTTTTTTTCAAGGATTAAGTCCCAGGGTGGTTATTAAGAATAAAGAAAAAGTCATGATACAACAGATGCCATCTTGATTAATAATTTATAAAAACAGTACACCATCCACATCAATTTAAAGCAATTCAAGATAATTTTATTAGAAGAAAAATGTGAAATGACTCTATAGTGTGAGTGTTTTGGCACAAAAGAGACCTTCTTCTTTGAAGCCCTTGAAGTGTTTCAATTGCTCTTGTTGGCATGAAAAGGTATTTATAATAAACAAATAAAATAATTGAAGCAACTTTCTTAATTCTTTCCAGAGTTTCTTTCTTTAAATGACCAGATTGTAAATTAGCAGAATTAACTCCCAGAAAAAGGAAGATCCCTTAAAAGTTAGACTTCAAAGGCAATTTGCATACCCATGTGTATTTTTATGTAAAACAGCTCTCTCTCTCTCTCTCTCTTTTTTGGTTTACAACGATTTTAAAAAAAAAACTGGAACCTTTTTAAACCTAAAAAAGGGAAAATGCATTTCAAAACTTTTCATATGTAGAGGGAGGAAAAGAAATCAGTGAAGTACAATGCTATTCCTCATTATTGAAAAAAATCCTGAAGTTCCTATTCATGGTCTGATCCTGCTTTCATTTCAGTTCACCCTAAACTTCCACCAACCTCAATGGGAGTAAAATGGAAGACTTCCGAATTTAACCTCTACAGAGCTCTTATAATTTCCATGGAAACTAATAGCAACCCTTCAGGGAATATTGGATTGTAACCATAAAGAGCTTTATTAACATGCTTATAGGTCTATAAAATCAGGACTGGTGTGGAAAAAGTGAACAAGGAAAAGTTATTTACTTACTCCCACAATATAAGAACTAGGGGTCACCAAAGGAAATTAATAGGCAGCAGGTTTAAAATAAACAAAAGGAAGTTTTTCTTCACTCAGCACACAGTCAACCTGTGAAACTCCTTGCCAGAGGATGTTGTAAGGACTAGGACTTTAACAGGGTTCAAAAAGAGCTAGATAGATTCATGGAGGTTACGTTAATCAATAGCTATTAGCCAGGATGGGTAGGAATGGTGTCCCTATCTTCTGTCTGAAAATGGGTGACAGGAGAGGGATCATGTGATGATTACCTGTTGTGTTCCCTCCCTCTGGGGCATTTGGTATTGGCCACTGTCGGCAGAGAGGATACTTGGCTAGATGGACATTTGATATGACCCAGTACGGCCGTTCTTATGTTCTTATGTTGTATATTCATTCTCTCAGTGTGTTTTATTTATTCAGTGCTTAACTTTAAATATGTACTTATATTCCATAAAAGTCAGTTACACTTAAGAACACGCTTAAGTGTTTTATTAAATCAAGGCCTTAAAACGATAAGTTCTTTGCACAAAAGATTGTCTGTCTAGGGGCATAAGCCTGTTGCTCCCAGTTATATGAACAGTAATCGCTATAGTCATTCAAGCAGTTTTATTAATATTTGACAGAATTGTTCATGTGTGTAATGAACTTGCCATTCTAGGCTGGAAGAGCCATCTACTGGAGTGTTGTATCAAAGCAGAGACGAATACTGGAACGCAAGGGCCCAAATTCACTACAGAGAGGGAGAAGCTGAATGAAAAAAAATCAATTTTGATCAAAAATGGTGTTTTTATGTCAGAATGGACATGGTTTGTTTCTTTTTTATGCTTCAAATGTCTGATTTCAATTTTTGTAGTGATTTTTTTCAGCCCTTCACACAAGAAAATCTTGGCGATATTTTAGCAGTAATAAATTGCAATATTTTGGCCAAAAACCCCACCTGCAAACAAAATATGGTGATTTTTGAGAAAGGAGAGTGTCAACAAAACCCTTGAAACTTTTGAAGAAAAAACTCTACAAAAGTGAAATCTTTTTCATTTGCATCAAGTTTTTCAGAGGAACAACAACAAAAATCCTGACCAGACGAGATCATTTATAGAAAAGATCACAAATGCACTTGGCCTGGTGTGTGCAGGCCTGTCAATGGCGAAGGGTGGGGGGAGGGCACAAAGGAGCAGTTCCCTCGGGGCTTGGTGATTAAAAAAGGCTCATGGTTCCTTGGCACTGCAAGTGCTACCATGGGAGCAGTGGTGAACGGTGCCCCAGATGCTTTAAATCATTGCCTGAGCACTGCGTGGTATTGTGCAGGCGACTGTAAGGACTGCCTGGGGTGGGGAATTTGGTGTACAGGTGGAGCAAAGGGCTGGCTGACACCAGCCCCACCCCCTTCTCTTTGAGGCTCCTCCACCCTTTCCTGGAGCATGGAGCCTAGCAAGTGTTAGCCCCCTACCTTCCAAGTGTCCCAAGTATGTTACACCATGCAAGGCTTACAGGAGAAGAGACTGGAAACAACATGTAATGTGGCTATAAAAAAGATCCCTGTGTATTTCACACGTACAAGATACCAGAAAAATAAAATCAAGACTACACCAAACAACATAAAATGAAGAATACACCCTACTGTGGCAGCTCCTGCCTTGTGGGCCTGGCTAGGCCTGGCTCCCAGTTCTGAGCATTGTGGCCTGGTGCACAGGGTCACAGCACTTCTCAGGATTGTCCCCGCTCATATCCATCACGATGGTGGTGGGAGGGGAAGCCAAGCCTGAGCAGTGTTGCAAGACCTGCTATGGGGAGCTGATGGGGCAAGAGCTGCTGTAGGATGACTTCAGGTAGGTCATCTCTCCAACTGCTTGTAGGCTTCCTCCTGCAAATATATATATATATATATATATATATATATATATATATATATAATTTTTTCTTTCATTTTGTCCAAAAAACGAAATGAAAAATTATAAAAAAAAATAAAGAATTCCCCAGGACTCTAATTATACGTTCCCGGTTTTCCACCGTTACCAGATAGGACCAGTATGAGTTTTAACAGGGAGCCTAATAAACATGGGAACTTTCTGGTCAGGGAGTTCACTAAGGGTGTGTCTAAACTACATGGCTCCATCGATGGAGCCATGTAGATTAGGCTGATCGGCAAAGGGAAATGAAGCCGCGATTTAAATAATCGCTACTTCATTTAAATTTAAATGGCTGCCGTGCTGAGCCGACAAACAGCTGATCAGCTGTTTGTCAGCTCAGCGTGCTAGTCTGGACTCTCCCGCATCGACCTGAAAGCCCTTTATCAACCTCCCCATTATGTCTCGTCAGATGAGGTTAACCAGGGAGGTCGATAAAGGACTTTCATGTCAGCAGGGGAGCTTCCAGACTGCCCTGATCTGCCGACAAATAGCGGATCGGCAGAGCGGGGAAGCCATTTACATTTAAATGAAGCCATGATTATTTAAATCGCGGCTTCATTTCCCTTTGCCAAACAAACAAATCTACATGGCTCCATCAACGGAGCCATGTAGTTTAGACGTACCCTAATTGCTGTGTAAGTCAAGACTCTGTGTTTATGTCCTCACACTGCATGGGTCAGAAGTGAGTGACTCCCACTCTCTAAAGAAGAAGAGGAAAGAAAAGAAATACTCTGGCTGCCGGTGTGGTGAGTGAGAACGGAAAGTAGAAAATCAGGGAGACCTTTGAAAGTGCATCAGGAAGGCGGTTGAGCCCTCGCTGAGCAACAAGTTTGGTTCTGGCAATTTGGGCAGCCTGACTTGCTGGGACCAGAGATTTGAGTGATTCCTGGTGGCTCTTGATTTAACAAAGAAAGTACAAGAATACCTGGTAAATGTCTTGATATTTGCCATGGGTGATCCTACTCATGACATTCTGTGATCCCTATCTCTCATTGATGAGAAAAGGAAAGAACACATCAAAGTGAATGTGGTTTTTGATATCCATTTCATAGGCAGACCAAATATAATATATGAAAGGTTCTCAATTTAACTTTGAAACAAAGGTCTTCCACAAGACTTTGATTTTGAACATCCTGCTAACACAGGGTCAACGTTTCTAGTCCGGCACTCTGTGGTCCAGCAACATCTGTGGTCTCGCATGATTTTAGTTAGCCAGATGTCCACTTCTCATGGGGTGCATCTACACAGCAGGGCTCTATGACAAACTGAGCTATGTCATTTGCGTAGATTATTTCGAAATTGGGAGAGTCTACACAGCACTTATTTCAAAATAGAGCACTCTCCCTCCGACTTCCCTTACCCCTCGTATCTGAGGGTTACAGGAGTTGGAGTAAGAAGTCCTTCAGTTTGAGAGTATTATAACATTATTTCAAAATAACTTAGTCCGTGTCTACACAGCAGGCAGTTATTTAAAAATAACGCTAGTTATTTCAAAATAATGTTGCTGTATAGACGTACCCATGGATGTAGCCAAGTTTCCCGCAGTTCCAGAAAGTTTGTTTACAGCACCAGTCCTGGCTCTCAGTGTTCTGTGCTGTTTTTATAGCTCTAATTTACCGCTAAATGTCTTGTAAGACCCAGTAAGCAGTGGAAGCATTGGTAACAATATTAACCACCCATGGTTGGCAAAATCTCTGGTTAAGCATCAGTCAGGTCCTGAGGATACCAGATTACAGAGGTTGAACCTGTAATCTGTATTAGCCCCAGTGCAATAGGGAGGTGAAGGTGACAGTTCAGACTTTGGAAAGCCTTCTGGAATAATTAGCTGACTCATACAGAGCGCTCAGTCAAACTTACTTGTGTTTGGATCCTCTCCAGAAGAATTTCTGATGGGAAAATGACTTTAATTGTGGCTCCAAAACTGCTTAAACTCAAGTTGCCCTAATTTCAAAAATGGGTCACTGAGATTAAAATTCAGCAGCAACAAAATAATTTTTGGCATGGAACGAAAGCACTCCCTGTACTGGGATCATGGAACAGAATTTGGCTCACAAACTCCTAGACATTTGGAACCAGCCATTAACTCATTTTCACTGGATTATAGGCATGTTTTGTGTTTTAGGCATTCAATGATTCATCTTGTTGGAATATAACTGAGTTTAGCTCATAGTGAGAAATGCTATCACTATCTAAGGTGCTCAGAATGTTCTCGTTACTGTCCAGTGAAATTAGGTTTGATCTGGACTGAAGTGGCTATGCTTTTGTCTTAAAGAGATGATTGTTACATGTTCAGGGTGAATATTTTTCTTTATTGAGGTTCTGAACTGGAAATAAACTAAGCCCCCTTGAACCACGTGTGATTGTAATTTATTATTGATTTGTTAGCACTTTTCACTGGGTGCAATTTTCTGGTCTATATTATGCAGGAGGTCAGACGGGATGGTCCTAAGGATTCTTTCTGTCCTTAAAAGCACTGATGCATCTAGGTGGCATTATATATGTTTTGAACTATTGTCTCTATCAAGGGAAGTGGCTAGGGTTTGTGTCTCATGTCAGGCTCATAAGTCCATTGTTATGTGCCCCAAAAAGAGGCTCATTGAAGAAAAAAAAAACCCAGTGAAGCTTCCCTTGACTTGGCTATACAGGGTCTCTGGAAATCAGATCATTCTCTTTGTGTACCTTTATCTTAAGCATCAGGTAATGGTCATTGTCAAAGACATGATTCTAAGATAGCATGGGCATCAGATCCAATTCAGTTTGGTAGAGTCCCCTGTCATGTTACTGGATCTTAATGGGGAGCAGCCAGATCACTGCTGCACCCAAGGTGGGGGTGTTGGCCCCAGAAATGGTATAAAAGGGGGCCTTGTGAGGTATTGAATAGACGCTTACTGTCTGATAATCCTATGTACGCTGTTCATGTGTTTGTATAATGTCTGTGTGTGCAATTATTAGCATGTAATTGTATGGATACTGGAGATTTCCCTGCATGTGGTTGAGCATTGGGCAGGGCTGGACCTGTGGACATGCTAATTAGCGAGGCCCTGTGGGACAATGGCTCTCAATGGGCCAAGGACACACCTAAAGAATGGGGGCTGTCACTTGAGAGCTGCCAGCAGGGAACACAGAGATTTGGCCTCTGGCCAGGTGACCTGCTACAGCCAAGAAGGGACCAGGAAGGAGGGATAAAGAGGCAATGTGGTTGACGCCATCTTGTTCTCAGCTCAGCACTTCATCCCAGAGGCAGCAGTGCAGGGATCGAAGAGCTGGAAAGACCTGTGAACCCATCCTGATTCTAGAATGTGCAACAAGGACTTTTAAACCAGCAGCTGTAACATCTCTGCTAGAGCCTGCATCGAGGACTGGGAGATTCGGTGCATGTAACGTACTATTCTTTAACAACCTTACTCTCATGCTTTTCTTTCTTGTGATAATAAACCTTTAGTTGTTAGATGCTAAAGGATTGGCCCAGCGTGATTTGTGGGTAAGGTCCAAAGGGTAAATTGACCAGGGATCTGTGGCTGGTTTCTTGGGACCGGACAGAACTTGTTTGGGGTAGGTGGGATTGGGTGCTAGGACCCCCCACCTGTGTATGAGGCCCGGGGCCATCTGAGGCACGGATATTGCTGGGGTGTCGGAGGGGTTTTGCTCGTGAGGCTTCAGGCAGGCTGCTGAAGCGCTCTGTGAGACTGGTTTGTGGCCTGTTTGGAGAGGTCACCAGTCTGGGGGCTGTAAGGAGCCCCGGATTTGAGCAATTCGCCCTGAGCGGACACGCTCAGCTGTGCCCAGATATGGCCCGGTCCGTCACCCCCCCCAACCTCCCTACATTCTGCCCCCCCCCCTTATCTGTCCTTTCTTTCAAAGGTGCCAGGTGCATCTATTGCAGAATTCAGTGAGCCTCAGTATCCTTAGGCTGATGGAGTTAAGTTTAGTTCAAAAGGGATTTTGCTGAGCACATGTAACCCAGACCTTAATATAATACTCATCCAAAAGAAACATTGCTTACACCTTTTTCTGCAGTGCCTCTGGGGAAAGCTAGGTTACCTGGAGCATCTCTTAGCAAGTGGGATTTCTGGAGCTTTACCTTGTAGAAGTGTTTATTCAAATTGCTTTCTTTTTGATAGTTAATATGGAAGATGAATTGATGAGAGATTCTCTATCGCTCAATCAAGTACGCTCTGGTGGACTGCAAATCTCCAAAAGCTCCTTGACCTTGACATAGCCCACCGTTACACAACATTGCCTGCTGGCCATCAGATAAGCAGTGAATGAGTCAGGCAGCGGTCAGTGCATGTGCCGTAGCAAGAAATAACTTGCACGGCAGATAAAAAAAAAGGGAGGGCCATATTTGCTATTCCACAAAACGCGATCATTCGCACGTGGTCCTCCCATCATTTGAGAAATATGAAAGCAGTCGTATTGAAGAGAAAAGGAATATGATTCTGAATGGCTGTGATATGTTTTCTCTGATAAAACAATTACAGGTTGTTTGTTTTGGTTTGGTTTTTGACTTTCAATATAACACAAGTAGTAGAGCTGTTTCAGTCTGTGGATTGTCTGGATTATCAACACGTGATCATAAGAACGGAGTTTATCTCATAGTGGGAAATGCTATCACTTTCAAAGGTGCTCGGAATGTTCACGTTACTGTCCAGGGAAATTAGGTTTGATCTAGACTAAATTGGTTGTGTCTTTGACTATGTCTAGACAGCATTGCTTTTTCAGGATATTGGAAGTATCCTGAAAGAGCAACGCCATGTACAAGGAACGTGTCCGCTTTTTCAAAAATTTTTTCAAAAGAATGGATGCGCTCTTTCACCATCCCCATAAACCTTGTTCTCTGAGGAATAGGGAATGACTTGGAATAGCACGTTCTTTCTCAATTTGGTGCCATGTAGACATGCCAAATTTCAAAAGAACCACTTCCAAAAGAAAATTGGGAAAAGGTATCTGCAAATTGTGTTTCTTTTATTGATTTAACAGTGCAGTTTAGATGTAGTGTTTGTATCAAAGGGATGAGTGTTACATCTTTTCTGTGAATATTTTTCCTTGTTGAGGTTCTGAACTGGAAATAAACTATGTCCCCTCATCCCCTGTGTGATACTAGGACAATTGGACTCAATTGAGACACTCGAGCTAACAAGACTGTGGTGTAAAAGGGAAGAGCGTTGTGTTGGGGACTCTAGAGTTTGGCATGGATTTGCCCACTTGGGTGGGCTGTGCTCCAGCAAAGCACTTAAACATTTGCTTAATTTATTCACATTAATATTTTCTTTTTTATTTCAAGTCAGTTTCTAGCCTTGTCAGTAATGTGGAGCTATATCTTTCCAAGTATCCCTTTTATATAGCTTCCAAAGGCAATTCAATGGTTAGAAATCAGTATCCTACATCACATTTAGACGTTGGCTTAGAGGGAATCATTAAAATAATGATTTGCAGGTACCAGTAAGAAGACTTTGAAAACTTTGCCATTCTTTTTGCTTATTCTTCCTAATCTTCTGATCTGCATTCATTGTACACTGCTCCCATGAAACATTTTGTTTTTCAATGAGTAAATTCTCTCGATCTTTCAGTAACCCTTGGGGTTGCTGTTCTTTTCATTATTTTCATGATCCATTTGATTAAGTTCTTGACTAGCTTTATTTTCAGCAGTTTTTTCCCCTTTTCATTCCCTCCATTTGCCTCAGAAAATATGTTGATGGAATTACATTAGAAAACAAAATATTTTTATTTTAAAGACTGCACACATTTTATTTGGCTTTTCCATTAACTTCCAGCTTTACTGCTGTTTGAAATACGCAAATGTATAATTATTGATATTCTAACACTCATAGATGGTTTCACATCATAGAGGAAATAACATTTTTGATAGTGAAGGATGGTTAATGGTAATAATGATCCTTCACATTTCTATAGCATTATTCATCCACAGATCTGAAAGTGTTTTATATAGGTGGGTGACCATTTATAAATGCAGAGCACAGAAAACAAAAGTGTTGTGGCAAAATTCATACGGGGTGTGTCTAGCAATTGGATATAGTATCTGGGTTTCCTGATTGTCAGTTGCTTAATCAAATACATTGCACCTGCCTCCTCTAATGCACTTCTTCTGTGTATAAGGTGGTTAAATATTGCAGAATACATCCAAACACTGGTGAAAATTGTGACAGCTCCATTGGGGTCAGTGTCTCAGACTGATGTACTAACAATACACCCACATACAAGGCCCAGTTACACATGTTCACAGCCACTGTCTGGGGTTCAGATAACTTCTGCAACAGATGATATTGAAGAAGACATGGAGGACAAATAGAAGGCTTAGCACCTTTCCCAGGGTCTTCCAGTGCATCTGGTCCTCTCTCTCTGGCTCCGTCTACACTGCCGGCTTTTGCTGGCAGAGTGTATGCTAATGAAGTGCTCATTAGCATTTGTCATGCAGTCATTTGCATATCTCTGTCTATGCTTTTTGCACAAGAAGTTTTTGCGCAAAAACTAGCAGTGTAAACGGGTTTGCTTTGCACAAATAAACCCTTTTGCGCAAGATCCTGTATATCTCCTTTTTTGAGGCATAAGAGATCTTGAGCAAAAGGGGGGTTTTATACAAAACGGACCCATCTACACTGCTAGTTTTTGCTCAAAAACTTCTTGTGCAAAAAGCATAGACAGAGATATGCAAATGACTGCATGACAAATGCTAATGAGCACTTTGTTAGCATACTCTCTACTGACAAAAGCCTGCAGTATAGACAAAGCCTCTCTCTCTTTTATATCATAAACTAGCACATTGATCTGGTGTTGCTTGGGTCCTTAATTCATATAAGATTTTTTTAATAAAAAGAAAATGTACGTGTTTTATTTAAAATTGTTGCATTTTACAAAAACAGGGAGCGAGTGCAAAGTGCACAGCTCATCCCCCTCCCTCCCGTGCTTCCCAGCCAGAGTGAGAAATGCGGCAAACTATGCACTTTCCCCTCACTCCCTCATGAGGGGGAACAGTCAGCAATGACCCTGTACAAATCTGGGCTGGAGTAGGGGACTTCAGCAATTTCCTCTTTACCTCCAACTTCCCTAAAATGTTCCTGGGGGTGGGAGGCTCAGGCTGAAGGCAGTCCCAGATAGGGGGATGGTGGCATGCCCCAAGCCATCCCCTTTCATCTGCTTGGTGATTCTGTCTCTTTTCTGTATGGTTTTATGAAAATCAATCCCATTCCAGGTACATCCCATTTTCCTGGCACAACTAAACCCTTGCCTTGCTTTAAGATATGATGAGAGGAAGCTGCATATTGAATTGGGTGGTCCTGGCTCATACCGCTTAGGAGGAGTTCTTGAACAAACGGAAAAAACAGACTGACAAACTCTCTTAAATATACAATAGATCTCCTGGGGCAGAAGTAATTTAGGTATTGTGTACATAGCTGGACGTATTGCTAGCAATTTAATGAATAACTTCAAAGGCACAAAGCCTCCTGGATCTAATAGAGGGGAAGGGTAACCTTGTAACAATGCTCCTTACATAGTTGTTTTTCACAAATAGATCCCAACTCTCATATTAAAGATAGGCAGGTGCCATTATCCTTAGGTCAGAAGTGTGAAAACTGAGGCACAAAGGAGATAAATGACTTGCCCAAACCCAAAGACAGACTCCGAATAGAAGCAAGTCTTCCTGAATCCCAGTCAAATGCTCTTTCCTATCCCTCACTTACAGAACATTAGCTATAAAACAATAAAAGTGCCACACTTTTTCACTCAGTCAAACTCCCATTGTGGTATGTTAGAGTCTGGGCAGAGTAAAACTGAGTGAGGCCACCAAGATTTGGCCCCAGATGTTCAGTGTGGAATTACATTCAATCATGGCCATGCTCCTGCTAATAAGAGTTGGGAGTACAAATAGTCATTTGAATGGTACGAATGCTAGCTCATTTGTGATTTGTGGCTCTGTATATTCAATATTATTATACAGTGACGCTGTTACCATGCAGTGGAGATTTCTACAAATAGGATATCTGATTTTAAAATAACAAGTACAATATTCTACACTTTTATAGCTGAGGACGCTGTGTGAAGGGGAGGAGGGGATGAATTGATGTCATGCTAGCTTACCTGCCATTGCATTTTCATGGCGTCTGTGTATCTTGTAAATGAGTATCAGCTGTAATTAAGTCTGTATTGAAATTAACATGAGCTATTATACCATAAAACAAATAATTCTTGACCATTTTCTGTGAAAACAGCCACTGACTAATATTCTCATAGAAGCCACAATACTCATAATTTTTCACAGCTCACTCATAATTAACTATGAGCAGCACGTTTTTTATCTTGGCCTTTGGTACACCAAACCTTTTTAGAGTATTTCACTCTATGAGTTTCCACCTGACTTGCTCCATTTAAATTCAATTATTTGGGGTGAATGAGTTGCAAATTATTATGGCTTATAGATGGAAATATCCTGTAATCAAAGCAATATGAATTGTGCAAGTATAGACTGTATTGCAACTGGACATGGATGTCCAGGTTCAGCTATTCTTTCTGTCTGTTATTTAATGTTTTAGTGGAAGAAAAGAATGTAAGAATTGCCATACTGAAACAGATTCCTGGTCCACCTGTGTCCAACTGTGATCAGCTCCTGAGCGTCAGAGGAAGGTGTGAGCATAGAACAGAAAGCACATGTGTGATAATGTGTTTCCAATGAAGTTCTCATCATAGAAGCATAGAGCTGGAAGGAATCTCAAGAGGTCATCGAGTCCAGTCCCCTACACTCATGGCAGGACCATGTACTATCTAGACCAGGGATGAGGAACTTTTTTGGGGTTGGGGCCATTGACCCACAGAAAAATCTATCAGGATGCACACAGTGAGAAACAAACACAAAAAACACCTACCCCTCACAAATGTGGGTTCCCCAACGCTGGTAGGAGTCATGAGACTCAGGAGCCAGATCTAGGCAAGCCAAGGCCATAGGTTCCCCATCCTAATCTAGACCTTCCCTGACAGGTGTCTGTCTAACCTGCTCTTAAAAATCTTCAATGATGGAGATTCCACAGCCTCCCGAGCCAACTTATTCCAGTGTTTAACCATCCTGACTGTTAAGATTTTTTTTCCAAATGTCCAACCTAAACCTCCCTTGCTGCAATTTAAGCCCATCGCTTCTTGCCCTATCACAATTGTCCTGTCATCATTCCTAATAGTTGGAGTCTGGATTTTATTATTATTACAGATATTCTTGATCTCCATATAAATAGAGGAGTACTGCTATTGTAAATTGTAATGTCTTCATTCATTAGTGTAATGGAATTGCCTCATGGATAAGACAGTGTGTAACCCACAGAATATCTGGTGCTATGTCTAGACTGCAAAGAAAAGTCAGAAAAAGATGTGTAAATTGTGGATCGCAATTTGCATATCTTTTTCTGCTTTTTTTTTCGAAAGCGGCTTTTCTGAAATTTGGCCCGTCTACAAACTTCCTCTTTTGGAAAAACCTCCTCTTTTGGAACATCCCTTCTTTCTCATACAATAAGGAATTCTAGCCCTATGATTCTATCCCTGGTAAAAGAACCTCTGGTATCCTGGAAAAGCTCTGCAGAATAGACATAGCCTAATTGTGGTGTGATGTCCCATCTAGTGGCACCAAAGCCACTTTTAGAGACGTGTCTGCTCTACAGCCTTAGCAGAGAACCATCTGTATTTAAGCTCATGTGGTAGAGGCTGATGCACTAAGTTCCAGAAGTCCCAAGTTTGAGTTTGTGTGTTGGCATTACAAGTGCACCAAAACTCTGGAGCAGAGTTGGTTAGGAATTTTATTGACAACATATTTTTTTATCAGAAAATACTGGTTCATCAAAAATGAAACCTTTCCAGGGGAAAGGCGCAGCTTCAACAAAACTTCCTCAGGTCCAGGATGGAATGTCTGGGTCTGAAGGTGAAGACCAACCCTGGAATAGTCAATAGCTTAGTATTTAGGACACACCTGGATGTTGCAGGAGAGTGAGGTTCAAGTCCCAATGTATTCTAAGTAAGCCCTTAATCATCAGCCAGTACATTCATCTATTGTTTTATATGAAAGATCTACAAAGTGAGCCAGCTCCAACAGAAGAGACTGGGAGACTGCTATCTCAAAGTGGCCAATGTTTATAGCACTTGGATGAGATGCAGAAGACACAGTTTTAACTTCCTGCTCCAAATCAGAGAAATCCCAGACTTGAACCTGATTCTCCATGTGCAAGCCCTCTCCAGCTGGCTTGTGGAGTGACTTGTCTCTCATTTTTTGTAAATTTGTGAAAAGCAATAGTATTGTCCCATTTCAGAATGGGCACATTTTTGCATACTCAAATATCTGCGGGATGGGAAAGCCATTTCCCATGGAGCTGCACTCAAATGCTCTGTGTTCAGGTCTTAGCACTTTTTATTATACTGAGCCTTCTTCCCTATTTGTCTTGTCCTCTCTTCTGTCTTGTCATGTGTTTAAATTGTAAGCTGTGTCAGGAAGGAACTTATTGTGCAGGTAGGCTGCCAATCACAGTTGGGTCCCGATCCCTCACTAGAACTATATGCCTGACAAAAATACAACTAATAATTAATATTTTGTTCAATTCAGTTCTTAAGAACTGTAGCAAGGAATTTCTCAGGTTTGCATTGTGTCAGACCAAGGCCAGGGAGCAGAGCGGATGCTCTGTGGCAGAACCACACAGCTGCTGCTATTTTAACCCTTGGGATGCCATCCTGTGAGAAGGGCCGGTCATCTCCCCAACTGTTGTCATGGAGTCTGGCCAGGACACTCCCAGTGTCAGCTTCCAGGAGGGCGAGGTGGTGGATGAGGAAGAGTAGGAGGCCAACCAGGCAACCCTCTTTCCATCCAGGACCCGCTCCTCACCCTAAAGCCAGTTCCCTCCTCCCAGATTGTCTCCCAGGCTTTGAACAAACCCAGAGAAGGAACTTCAGGTGAGTTCCATAACTTTCCCTATATACACGCGGGGGCAGATGAGGGTTTGTGTACTCCTCTCTAAGCCTACTCGGCCTGCGAGCTACACAACCGCCTGTGCATGTCGGTGCACATGGAGCACCAGTGCAGAGCGCTCAGCTCCACAACACTCTCACACAGGAACCCCTCGGTGTTTCTCACAAGGTTCCTGGAGAGGCCTGCCTTATTCCAGCCTCCAGGGTTGGTCAGCTCCCCATTGCAAGCCATCACTAAGACAGGGATAGAAGTTCTCTCTTAGTGGAATGCCACTAGGGCCAGACTCAGCATCTGCGGGACACAGTAGGAAGCTGAGCTGCTCCACCCTACCCCCCCCCCCTCCTGCAGCCTCCTGGACTGGCCGGTACCTTTCTATGCCACTTGTCCCTGGACCATGGGTGTAGCGATGCTCCCCTGGGATGTCTGTGCCTCTGCTGGAAAATGTCCATTGTCTAGGCAACATGTAGCCTTACTCGAAGCACATCAACATCATCTGTACTGAGACCTTCAGTGTCGGCTCAGAGATAAGGACTAGGCTTCATGCACAGTGTCTCCTGGGATGACTGCCCTTGTAACTCTTCTTCACAGCTAGGCCAGCTGTGAGTGTGGCACGTCTACCACCTCCCACACCATCTACCCTACTCCATGGGATCCACAGGAGAAAATGCACCCAGGAGGACCTAAGGCGGGAGCAGATGACCTACCTGCAGTCCCTTGTCTTGGGACTTGAGGAAGAGCACCAGGAGTGGGCCACCAACCGGGAGGAGCGCTGGACTGACTGGGAGAAGAGGAAGGTGGACTGGGACCAGCTGGTGAGCTAGCACAATGCCATGTGCTCCTCCCTCACCTCTGTGATGAAGAACTTGGTATTGTGAATGGAGCAGGTCTTCAGACACCTCCCTTCCCCTTGTGGCTTCCTCTCCTATCCCCACCAGGGACCTCCAGGGCCCCAGAACATGGGGCGGTGGGACTTGCTGGCAGCTGAAGCCTCCCAACCATCCGGAGGCAGGTGCCGTCCCAGACCCAGCCCTGAGGCCCCACTCCTCTCCCCCATTCCTCATTCTTTCCCCAGTCCCTTCCCTGTTCTATGTCCTCCCAATAAACAGTCCTGTTTTTTCAAGAAACTTGTCTTACTCTGCAAGGGAGGGAAGAAGTTAGGAAGGGAGAGTAGGGGAAGGGAGAGGTAGGAGAGGAAAGGCATACAGAAGGAATGGAGGGAGTCCTTGTGAAGAGGCATGGGGGAGTCTCACAACTGGCCTTGCATGAACCTTTCCCTCAAGGCCTCCCTGATGAGCACAGACCCTTGATACGCTCTCCATATGGCACAGGTGTCCAGCTGCTCAAATTCCCTGGACAGCCATTCAGCCTCATCCTTCCCCCACTCTGGCAGAAAAGTCTCCCCCTTGCTTTCACGCAGCAGGCCACCACCATGAAGAGGATGTTGCACTCACCAAGGTTCCGATGGGTGTGGAGGCTCCTGAACAGCCAAACACACATTTGACGACCATGCTGCACATGCTCAGCCTGGCGTTGAAGTGTTCTTTGTAGGGGTCCAGGCTGCCTGTGTAGGATTTCATGAGCCAGGGGAGAAAAGGGTAGGCATGCATCTTTCGGAACAAGCAGGAGTTCCTGAAGATGT
This sequence comes from Pelodiscus sinensis, assembly GCF_052426305.1. Taxonomy (NCBI): domain Eukaryota; kingdom Metazoa; phylum Chordata; order Testudines; family Trionychidae; genus Pelodiscus; species Pelodiscus sinensis. The sequence continues at coordinate 11,075,163 of NC_143055.1, forward strand.
GGGTGTTATGTGCCTTTCCCAACCATCCAACATTGATGTTGGCGAAGCATTCCTTGTGATCCATGAGGGCCTGCAGCACCATGGAGAAATACCCCTTTCTGTTGATGAAATCCAAGGCACGGTGGTCTGGGACCAGAACGGGAATGTGAATGCTGTCTATGTGCTCCCCTCCCCTCTCTGCAACCCCCAGCTGGGGAAGCCCATGGTGGTAAAGCTGATGATGAAGTTGTCCACATTATCCAAAGTGGTGACCCTCCATAGCACATGTAGCAGCACATGATTGATGGCCTCCACTACTTGTATGAGCACAGCCCCGACTGGATTTCCCCACACCGAACTGGTTCCTGACAAAGGGGTGGCTGTCCATCATGGTGAGCTTCCACAGTGTGATGGCCATCTGCACGGGGATGGAGGGTCACATGTGGATGTCCTGTCACCTGAGGGGAGGGACGAGCCACTCGCAGAGCTCCAGGAAAGTGGCTTTTTGCATGTGGAAGTTCTGCAGCCACTGCTGGTCATCCCATCCCTGCATGACGATGAGGATCCACCAGTCTGAGCTCATCTCTCACCACCAGAAGTGGTGTTCCCTAGTGCCCAGAAGATTGAGGGGCATGTACAGCAGCGGGCGTGCCAGGACCTGTGTGAACAGGGCCTGTGGTCCATGCTGGGGTCTGTCCTGCAAGTCTTGGTCCTTGTCCTGCTGGAGCAACATGCAGGCAGTCTGGATGTACTGTGCCATGAGGCACCGCACAAGGCATGTGGGCATAGCACTGCATCACAGCAGCTCTGGCTCCATGATGTGAGTACTCTGGTATCTGCAGGGGCAATGAAAGCACAAGAAGGCACATGTCCACTGCGTCCCTTTTGTGACCTGCAAGAGAGGAGGCAGTGGAGGAGTCACTTGTGAGACACAGCTGTAGAGAAGCCTCTGAAAGCACATGTCACAGGTTTCTTGACCAAGCTGCCACAGGAAGTATCTACCCTCTTGGTGCCCTCCCAAGAGTGCTTCTGGGGGCTCTAAGTCCAAGGCAGGCTCCATTCAGTGTGAGCCTCCATTCCAACTATTTTGGAATAATGCCAAATAATTTCGAAGCTTCCCCATGGTGGGATCACACAATTTCGATTTTGTTAAATCGGGAGTTATGATGTTGATTTTAGTTATTTCGTAGTAATTTCCTCGTGTAGACATGCCCTTAGAGACGGCACAAAGTGATCTTATTTAGCAGAAACACTATGCGTGAAATTAAACAGAGTGGCAGTGTGTTCTGATTCAGGGTATGTCTACACTACCCCGCTAGTTCGAACTAGCGGGGTAATGTATGCATACCGCACTTGCTAATGAAGCCCGGGATTTGAATTTCCCGGGCTTCATTAGCATAAGCGGGGAGCCGCCATTTTTAAATCCCCGCTGCTTCGAACCCCGTGCAGCGCGGCTACACGGGGCTCGAACTAGGTAGTTCGGACTAGGGTGCCTATTCCGAACTACCGGTACACCTCATTTCACGAGGAGTAACGGTAGTTCGGAATAGGAACCTAGTCCGAACTACCTAGTTCGAGCCCCGTGTAGCCGCGCTGCACGGGGTTCGAAGCAGCGGGGATTTAAAAATGGCGGCTCCCCGCTTATGCTAATGAAGCCCGGGAAATTCAAATCCCGGGCTTCATTAGCAAGTGCGGTATGCATACATTACCCCGCTAGTTCGAACTAGCGGGGTAGTGTAGACATACCCTCACAGAGGAGCATTTTGTTTGATGATCATAACTCCTTTAGAAATGTAAGCAATTTTTTAAAAATTCATTTATATTCTCTTCTGTTTCCAGGAACATACTCTAAATATGGAGATCAATATTTGATAATGCCAGATATATCCCCAAATGCAAAAACATTACTGAAATGCTGTGTTTTGAATCAACAAAACTTTTTTTTTTAAAGCAACTGATAAAAAAACTTAAAACTCTGGATCCTCAGCTGGTGAAAACCATCTCCTTATATTTTAAAATGTAGGCTTTTTTGTTTTTACTTTTTAACTACATTCTCTCTGCAACATGCAAAACAACAGCAGGCTGAAAAGGTATCAGCAAACTAGGTAAGTGATAAAACGGAACAAAATTCAGTTTCTAATTGTATAAAAACTGATTGTTTTTCTTTAAGAGAACATACAGGTTCACATTTCCAAAGGGAATGTCTTTAAAGGGATTAAAAGTTCACACTGGTGGATTAACTGCTGTGAATAAAAAAAAGGTCAGCTCCATTCCTCGTCTGTAATACCATGTACACTGTACAATTCACCCTCTCCCTAAGCACAGAAAGAAACATGAAAGCATCCATTGTAATGACAGCTTAAAAAGCAAATACCACTTGGAGACTCATGATGTTGGAAAGAGGCTCACCCAAATATTCAAAATGTGCGTGCATAAGGGAAAGAACGGAGTTTGGACTTCATGGGCCAAATCATGGGCTGTTCTTGAGACAACCATCTTCTCAATGGCCTTGAACCTTGGGTTAGTTTAGAACTTTATCTTCTGCTCTGCTATAAAAGACCTTTAAGGGACATAAAGGATTGTAAAAGTCACATGACTATTAAAGTGAACCCACTGAATATTCTTTGCCCCCTTCCTTTGACTGTCTTAAGTGCAGAGATGAATAGTGGCCAGAAGGAAAAGACCTAAGACATCATCTGAGGACTCTGGGTTAAGAGAATCTGCTCAGTTAAGTTCAGAGGATGGTGCATACCTTTGGGAACGAAATAGAGCGTTATTTGTGCCATGGACCTTCCATTTAATCCAAGCAAAATTGCAGTGTAAGGCGGCTGTTATTTCAGGGAGAAAGAAAAGTTCTCCACACACTACCATCAGAATGGGATGCAGGCATATACTTTGGATCCACCTATGGTCTCTAGTCTTTGGACCTACTCCATGGAAAGACAAAAGAGAAGCATTATAAAGGGATGCTCAGCGTAGTTTCCTCCTACACAGTCTTCTCCTTTGGGCTTCGTCAAAGCCATATGAATTTAATCTGTTGGAAAAATATATATGTATATTTAGGGCAAAGGTTTCAAAGTCAGTTACCTCCCTAAAGTTAGTGTCTGAAATCCATAGACTTGGATCATCCCCTTGGTAAAAAATAGAGACTTAGACACAAATTGTTTCTGTTATTACCTTTTACTCTGGTTTTTGATCTTTTTATTTTTGGTGTAATTACAGGAGTTTACAAAGTAGCAGAAAGACATAAGAACATAAGAACGGCCGTACTGGGTCAGACCGAAGGTCCATCTAACCCAGTATCCTGTCTACCAACAGTGGCCAACACCAGGTGCCCCAGAGAGGGTGGACCGAAGACAATGCTAAAGCGATTTGTGTCCTGCCATCCTTCTTCAGCCTCTGACAGACAGAGGCCAAGGACACTATTTTATCCCCTGGCTAATAGCCTTTTATGGACCTAACCTCCATGAAATTATCTAGCTTCTCTTTAAACTCTATTATAGTCCTAGCCTTCACAGCCTCCTCTGGCAAGGAGTTCCACAGGTTGACTACACTCTGTGTGAAGAAGAACTTTCTTTTATTAGTTTTAAACCTGCTCTCCATCAATTTCATTTGGTGTCCTCTAGTTCTTCTATTTAGGGAACTAATAAATAACTTTTCTTTATTGGCCCTCTCCACACCACTCATGATTTTATAGACCTCTATCACATCCCCCTCAGTCTCCTCTTTTCTAAATTGAAAAGTCCCAGTCGCTTTAACCTCTCCTCATATGGGACCCGTTCCAAACCCCTAATCATTTTAGTTGCCCTTTTCTGAACCCTTTCCAAGGCCAAAATATCTTTTTTGAGGTGAGGAGACCACATCTGTACACAGTATTCAAGATGTGGGCGTACCATAGTTTTATACAGGGGCAGTAAGATGTTCTGGGTCTTATTTTCTATCCCTTTCCTAATAATTCCTAGCATCCTATTTGCCTTTTTGACCGCCGCTGTACACTGTGTGGAAGTTTTCAGAGAACTGTCCACGATAACTCCAAGATCTCTTTCTGGATTTGTCATAGCCAAATTAGCCCCCATCATACTGTACCTATAGTTGGGGTTATTTTTCCCGATGTGCATTACTTTACACTTATCCACATTAAATTTCATTTGCCATTTTGTTGCCCAATCACTCAGTTTGGTGAGATCTTGGAGTCCCTCACAGTCTGCTTCTGTCTTGACTATCCTAAACAGTTTTGTATCATCTGCAAACTTTACTACCTCACTGCTTACCCCTTTCTCCAGATCATTTATGAATAAGTTGAAAAGGATTGGTCCCAGAACTGAGCCTTGGGGTACACCACTAGTTACCCCTCTCCAATCTGAAAATGTACCATTTATTCCTACCCTTTGTTTCCTGTCTTTTAACCAGTTCTCAATCCAAGAAAGGACCTTCCCTCTTATCCCATGGCCATGTAATTTACTCAAGAGCCTTTGGTGAGGGACCTTTTCAAAGGCTTTCTGAAAATCCAAGTATACTATATCTATTGAACCCCCCTGTCCGCAGGTTTGTTAAGCCCTTCAAAGAATTCTAACAGATTACTAAGACAGGATTTCCCTTTACAGAAACCATGCTGACTTTTGTCCAACAAATTATGTTCTTCTACATGCTTCACAATTTTATTTTTTACTATTGTTTTGACTAATTTGCCCGGTACTGAAGTTAGACTTACTGGTCTGTAATTGCCAGGATCACCTCTAGAGCCCTTTTTAAATATTGGTGTCACATTGGCTACCTTCCAGTCATTAGGTACGGAAGCCGATTTAAAGGATATGTTACAAACCACAGATAATAGCTCAGTAATTTCCCATTTGAATTCTTTTAGAACCCTTGGATGAATGCCATGTGGTCCCGGAGATTTGTTAACATTAAGTTTTTCTATTTGTTCCAAAACCTCCTCTAATGACACTTCAATCCGGGACAGTTCCTCAGATTCATCACCCACAAAGGACGGTGCAGATTCAGGAATCTCCCCAACATCCTCAGCCGTGAAGACTGAAGCAAAGAGTTTCTCCACAATGGCTTTATCGCCCTTGATTGCTCCTTTTATAGCTCGATCATCTAGGGGACCCACAGTTTTTTTAGCAGGCTTCCTGCTTCTAATGTACTTAAAAAACATTTTGTTATTTCTTTTTGAGTTTTTGGCTAGCTGTTCCTCAAAATCTTTTTTTGCTTTTCTTATTACATTTTACACTTGATTTGACAGTGTTTATGTTCTTTTCTATTTATCTCACTAGGATTGGACTTCCACTTCTTAAAAGATACCTTTTTGTCCCTCACTGCTTCTTTTACATGGTGGTTAAGCCACGGTGACTCTTTTTTAGGTCTCGTGCTATGTTTTTTAATTTGGGGTATACATTTAAGTTGGGCCTCTATTATGGTGTCTTTAAAAAGTTTCCATGCAGCTTTCAGGGATTTGGCTCTAGTTACTGTGCCTTTTAATTTCTGTTTAACTAACCTCCTCATTTTTGGGTAATTCCCCTTTTTGAAATTAAATGCCAGGGTGCTGTACTGCTGAGGTGTTCTTCCCACCACAGGAATGTTGAATGTTATTATATTATGGTCACCATTCCCAAGCGGTCCTGTAACGGTTATATCCTGGACCTGATCCTGCACTCCACTCAGGACTAAATCAAGAATTGCCTCTCCCCTTGTGGGTTCCTGCACCAGCTGCTCCAAGAAGCAGTCATTTAAGCTATTGAGAAATTTTATCTCTGCTTCTCTTCCTGAGGTGACACGTATCCAGTCAATATGGGGGTAATTAAAATCCCCCATTATTATAGAGTTCTTTATTTTGATAGCCTCTCTAATCTCCCTTAGCATTTCAATGTCAGTATCGCTGTCCTGGTCAGGTGGTCGGTAATATATCCCTACTGCTAATTTTTTATTATTGGAGCATGGAATTACCATCCATAGCAATTCTTTTGAACATGTTGATTCACTTAATATTTTTATTTCGTTTGATTCTACATTATCTTTCACATACAGCGCCTCTCCGCCACCCACCCGGCCTGCTCTATCCTTTCTATATATTTTCTATCCCGGTATGATTGTGTCCCACAGATTTTCCTCATTCCACCAGGTTTCAGTGATGCCTATTATGTCAATCTCCTCATTAATACGAGGTACTCTAGTTCACCCATCTTATTAGTCAGACTCCTAACATTTGTGTACAAGCACTTTAAAAATTTGCCACTGCTTATTTGTCTGGCCTCCCCTGATGCATTGGATTCTTTTGTATGCGGTTGTTTGTCTGCTCTGGCCCATGGTTTGCCCTCTCCCCTCCTCTCTTTCTGACTACAGCTTAGAGAATCTCTATCAATGGATTCTCCTCTAAGAGAAGTCTCCCTCCGATTTACGTGCATCTCCGCACCAATCGGGTTTCCCCCATCTCTTAGTTTAAAAACTGCTCTACGGCCTTTTTAATGTTTAGTGCCAGCAGTCTGGTTCCACCCTGGTTTAGGTGGAGCCCATCCTTCCTGTATAGGCTCCCCCTCTCCCAAAAGTGTCCCCAGTTCCTAATAAATCTAAACCCCTTTTCCCTACACCATCGTCTCATTCACGCATTGAGATTCTGAAGCTCTGCCTGCCTACCTGGCCCTGCACGTGGAACTGGAAGCATTTCCGAGAATGCCACCATAGAGGTCCTGGATTTCAGTCTCTTTCCTAGCAGCCTAAATTTGGCCTCCAGGACATCTTTCCTACCCTTCCCTATGTCATTGGTACCTACATGTACCACGACCATTGGCTCCTCCCCAGCACTACACATAAGTCTGTCTAGATGCCTCGAGAGATCCGCAACCTTCGCACCAGGCAGGCAAGTGACCATACGGTTCTCCCGGTCACCACAAACCCAACTATCTATGTTTCTAACAATCGAATCACCCACTACTAACACCTGCCTCTTCCTAACTGGCATTCCCCCCCTCCCCCCCGAGGTATCCTCAGTGCGAGAGGATACCGCAACATCTTCTGGGAGGAGGATCCCAACTACGGCATGGTTTCCCTCTGCTCCCATTGAATGCTCTGTTCCCTTGAGACTTTCATCCTCCTTAAGAGCACAGAGGCTGCAATATTGCCAGTCCCAAAAATTCAAAAGTCATAAGGTCATTGCCAAAAAAAATCATGAATTTTTTTAAACAATAACAAATTTATAATTCTTTTTATTAGCCTGCTGGTTTTGGAACCTTTAAGGTTCATTTTTTCCCCTAGCTTTTCTGAGTAACTATGAGAACTAGAGACATTTAAGAAATGGATGCTGAGCTCATGATGTCATAAAATGACTCCAGGAGCTAGGGTTTTAGCCTGTGACTCTCACAATAAAATTGAAGGAGGCATTACAATTAAAAATAAAATAAATTACAATTACAAATAAAACCAATTTTAATATGCATAGTGGAAAGTGGGGATAGAAAATGTCTTTAAAATATCTGGATAATTTTATTGCAAATAGTAAGTTCTCTAAAATATGGATTTTCCAAGTCACCAAAATTCTCTGTAAATGTGGGTCACATTCAGCAAAAAATTTTGGCCAAAGCAAAACTGATTTTTTTTTCCATAAAAGGCAATTTTTTTCAATTAACTGATTTGGCAGTTCCAAACAAAGAAATGTTGATTCAAATTGATGTTTTCAATTATATTCAAAAAACTTTGTTCAGTTCAACCAAAACTATTCCCATATGATCTTTTCAGATTTGGTGTGTTAGCATTCAGTTGATCATCGTGATGTCAGACAACCAAGATCAATCAATGCTTTAATCAAATATACACCAAATATGAATCAGCATGATACAGAAAGGATTAATGTCTCACCCAGTCTAGGAACATTGGCTTGCTGTTTCCTTGTTACAAACTGTTTAAAATTTTGTAGGTTTTTATATGTTACTTGTTTACTCAAATTTACAGTTTGTGATTACCCAAACAATGAGTTTTAAACAATCATTTCAATTGTCTTTTGTGGATAGTTACATACTCCTATTATCGAACCCTATGTTAATGATATATTTATGATTAAAGCTTCATATACCTGCAAGATTTATCATGTTTCTCCATTCTATATGCCACAGAAAGCTCTTTGGAACTAATAGTCCATTTCAGCCACTCAAAACGTCATGTTTGGTACCTAACTCAATGAATCTACCTACTTATTGCTTATTTCTACCTACTTATTTCTGTGGTTTTGGATACAATTTCATAACTTGTCATTCAAGGAACAGAACTGATCATGTGTTACCTAATAAGCAGATATCCAGTTAAAAACTAACATACATCTGTACAAATAGGTAATGAATAGGTCATGCCCTAGATATATTTCCATTTCTTTTGGGGCACATTCTACATGAATTCAATTTGCTCATTGTGACATATGTCTTTTAATTCCCTTCACATAACCATGAAGGGTGCTGGGGATTTTAGGTCTATATAGCAACCAGGTTGAAAACAAACTAATTTTTTTCCAGATTTTTTGGTTCAGCTGCCAAACTGAAAAATCAATTTTTCACTCAGCTCTAGTCTTTAATTTGTATAAACGGCTATTTAAAGACTTATAGAACTAAAATGAGGCCTGTGAATGATGTATGAAACTAAAACACCCAGTGCATGAAAAATACTGGCTATGGTGAATCAATGCTGAATCACTGCTTCCATTACAGAAGGGCTACTCAACATGCGGCTCGCGATGTGATTTGGGTTTACACGGGGCTCAGTATGCAGCTCCCGAGTGGGATCCTTTGAACATGGCCTCCACTAGGAATATACTCCACAATGGAAGGGTGTCTCCCAGGTGGGGTGAGCACTAAAAGATGCAAGCAGACAGGCTTCCTGAAACAGATGGGTACAGAGTGTCGGCATTTCTAGCTCTCAGGGAGGAGGTGCCAGGAGCACCGGGGCATTTGTTTGATAGCTTTCTTTGATAGGATAATGAGTCTTGTGGATAAGGGAGAAGCAATGGACATGGTATACCTAGACTTAGTAAGGCATTTGATATAGTCTCACATGATATTCTTATGAATAACTAGGCAAATACTACTTAGATGGGGCTACTATAAGGTGGGTGCATAACTGGCTGGATAACCATTCTCAGAGAGTGGTTATTAATGGTTCACAATCTGCTGGAAAGGTATAACAAGTGGGGTTCTGCAGGGATGTTTTGGAACCAGTTCTGTTAAATTTCTTCATCAACTTGCCATTGCAGAGAAACTAAATGATTTCTTTGCTTCAGTCTTCACGGCTGAGGATGTTGGGGAGATTCCTGAATCTGCACCGTCCTTTGTGGGTGATGAATCTGAGGAACTGTCCCGGATTGAAGTGTCATTAGAGGAGGTTTTGGAACAAATAGAAAAACTTATTATTAACAAATTACCGGGACTGGATGGCATTCATCCAAGGGTTCTAAAAGAACTCAAATGGGAAATTACTGAGCTATTATCTGTGGTTTGTAACCTATCCTTTAAATCGGCTTCCGTACCTAATGACTAGAAGGTAGCCAACGTGACACCAATTTAAAAAGGGCTCTAGAGGCGATCCTGGCAATTACAGACCGGTAAGTCTAACTTCAGTACCGGGCAAATTAGTCAAAACAATAGTAAAGAATAACATTGTGAAGCATGAAGAAGAACATAATTTATTGGGCAAAAGTCAACATGGTTTCTGTAAAGGGAAATCCTGTCTTACTAATCTGTTAGAGTTCTTTGACGGGGTTAATAAACATGTGGACAAGGGGGATCCAGTAGATATAGTATACTTGGATTTTCAGAAAGCCTTTGACAAGGTCCCTCACCAAAGGCTCTTGTGTAAATTACATGGCCATGGGATAAGAGGGAAGGTCCTTTCTTTGATTGAGAACTGGTTAAAAGACAGGAAACAAAAGGTAGGAATAAATGGTAAATTTTCAGATTGGAGAGGGGTAACTAGTGGTGTACCCCAAGGGTCAGTCCTGGGACCAATCCTTTTCAACTTATTCATAAATGATCTGGAGAAAGAGGTAAGCAGTGAGACAGTAAAGTTTGCAGATGATACAACACTGTTTAGGATAGTCAAGACAGAAGCAGACTGTGAGGGACTCCAAGAAGATCTCACCAAACTGAGTGATTGGGCAACAAAATGGCAAATGAAATTTAATGTGGATAAGTGTAAAGTAATGCACATCGGGAAAAATAACCCCAACTATACGTACAGTATGATGGGGGCTAATTAGGCTATGACAAATCCGGAAAGAGATCTTGGAGTTATCGTGGACAGTTCTCTGAAAATTTCCACACAGTGTGCAGCGGCGGTCAAAAAGGCAAATAGGATGCTAGGAATTATTAAGAAAGGGATAGAAAATAAGACCCAGAATATCTTACTGCCCCTTGAATACTGTGTACAGATGTGGTCTCCTCACCTCAAAAAAGATATTTTGGCCTTGGAAAGGGTTCAGAAAAGGGCAACTAAAATGATTAGGGGTTTGGAACGGGTCCCATATGAGGAGAGGTTAAAGCGACTGGGACTTTTCAGTTTAGAAAAGAGGAGACTGAGGGGGGATATGATAGAGGTCTATAAAATCATGAGTGGTGTAGAGAGGGCCGATAAAGAAAAGTTATTTGTTCCCTAAATAGAAGAACTAGAGGACACCAAATGAAATTAATGGGTAGCAGGTTTAAAACTAATAAAAGAAAGTTCTTCTTCACACAGCGTGTAGTCAACCTGTGGAACTCCTTGTCAGAGGAGGCTGTGAAGGCTAGGACTATAATAGAGTTTAAAGAGAAGCTAGATAATTTCATGGAGGTTAGGTCCATAAAAAGCTATTAACCAGGGGATAAAATGGTGTCCTTGGCCTCTGTTTGTTAGAGGCTGGAGAGGGATGGCAGGAGACAAATCGCTTGATCATCGTCTTCGGTCCACCCTCTGTGGGGCACCTGGTGCTGGACACTGTCGGTAGACAGGATACTGGGCTAGATGGACCTTTGGTCTGACCCAGAACGGCCGTTCTTATGTTCTTAACTATTTAGATATTGGCATAGAGAGTATGCTTATTAAGTCTGCAGATGATACCAAGCTGGGAGGGGTTGCAACTGCTTTGGAGGATAGGGTCATAATTCAAAATGATCTGGTCAAATTGGAGAAATGGTCTGAGGTTAATAGGATGAAGTTTAATAAGGACAAATGCAAAGTGCTTCACTTGGGCAGGATCAATTAGTTTCACACATACAGAATGGAAGCAACTCTCTAGGAAGGATTAGGGCAGAAAGAGATCTAGGGGTTATCGTGGACCACAAGCTAAATATGAGTCAGCAGTGTGATGCTGTTGCAAAAAAAGCAAACATAATTCTAGGATTCAACAACAGATGTGTTGTGGGCAAGACATGAGAAGTCATTCTTCCACTGTACACTGCGCTGAATAGGCCTCGGTTGGAGTATTGTGTCCAGTCCTGGGCACCACTTTTCAAGAAAGTTGTGGAGAAATTGAAGAAGGTCCAGAGAAGAGCAACAAGAATGATTAAAGATCCAGAGAACATGACCTATGAAGGAAGACTTAAAGAATTGGGCTTGTTTAGCTTGGAAAAGAAAAGATTGAGAGGGGACATGATAGTGGCTTTCAGGTATTGAAAAGGGTGTCACAAGGAGGAGAGAGAAAACTTGATCTTCCTGGCCTGTGAGGGTAGAACAAGAAGCAATGGGCTTAAACTGCAGCAAGGGAGGTTTAGGTTGGACATTAGGAAAAAGTTCCTAACTGTCAGGGTGGTTAAACACTGGAATAAATTGCCTAGAGTGGTTGTGGAATCTCCATCTCTGGAGATATTTAAGAGTAGGCTAGATAAATGTCTATCAAGGATGGTCTAGACAGTACTGAGTCCTGCCATGTGGGCAGGGGACTGGACTCGATGCCCTCTCGAGATCCCTTCCAGTCCTAGTATTCTATGATTCTATGATTGTGGGAAGTGCTTTTTTTCATGCCTGTCAGTATGAAAGGAGCTATTTGCATAAATTCGTATGTATATTTGCATGTATACGATCACACTTAAGTTGCAGCCCTTGGCACGTGGTGTGAGTATCATTGTGGCCCCCGGGGCTTCCAAAATTGAGTAGCCCTGCATTACAGCCAACTGGAATGGGAAAGAAATCCTCACTCAGGTTGCTTAGGCCTGGTGTTTTGCCCATTGTAATCAATTTGGCTGTTGTGGGGGTCACAAACTGTGTTAACGGTAAATGCAGAAATTGTAAGGTATGACCACTGGAAACAGAGATCAAAGGAAGTGGGGAAAATGGGAAATGTAAAGGGGAAGTAAAAGGCCTGCTCTTCTCTGACTGCACTGTTAGGTGCTGGCTGCTCCCAATCTGCGACTGAACTACCAGTGCGAACAGGAATCCATCTCCAATAGCCTGTTCTGAGCTGCCTGATATTCTCAATTCCCATGACCATCATACAACAGAGAGGGAGGAAAGGGAAGACATGCCTCCATGGTTCCTGAGCAGAGGCGTGATAGTGAGTAGAGGAAAGAATTTTGAGTGTGTTGATGGTGTGGGAAAGATGAGATTGAAAGGAAGAAAATCTATTCCAGGAATAACCCCAAGATCATAGATTCATAGACTCATAGGTCTGGAAGAGACCTCAGGAGATCATCAAGACCAACCCCCAGCCCAAAGCAGGACCAATCCCAGCTTATTCATCCCAGCCAGGGCTTTTTAAAGCCGGGACTTAAAAACGATTAGGAATGGAGATTCTGTCACTTTTCTAGGTAACCCATTCCTGTGCTTCACCACCTTGCTAGGGAAATAGTTTTTCCTAATAGTCAACCTAGACATTCCCACTGCAACTTGAGACCATTGCTCCTCATTCTGTTATCTGTCACCACTGAGAACAGCCTTTCTCCATCCTCTTAACGTCTTAAGATCTCTTTAAGATCTTAATGTCCGAATTCCATAGGGGGTTTTCACATCCACAAATAGCAGAATCAGGCCCTAAATAGTCTCTACATATAAAGTAAATGGTTGCTGTTCCAAAGAATAATCAGTATTATGGTGTAGTGTTTTGCCATAGAGAGCAGCCCACTTTGAGTGATGCAATAGAAAAGGATGTTGGTAAAATTTAACCTATAAGAGAACATAATCTAAATTAAGAGCCAGATGATCCCTGGTGAGACAATATTAAACATAGCTTGTAAACATCACCCATCAAAAGTCAAAACCATGGGTGGAAGGGCTGATTTCTGGACCTTTGCAGAGAAATAGATGTATCACATGGAAGGAGATCATTGCACTCTATTTCTTGCCCTTGGTCAGCACTATCAAAGCGCTGATAATTGCTATCCACAATATTTTCTAAAGTAATTTTGACTTTGGCAGCATGACTCCTCAGCTCAAAGAATTGTTGCCTAGAGCAGTTGATTAAACATGTGCCGCTAAACCGAAATGGTGATCCCAATGGTCATTCATCACCAGATACCAAGAATGCTCCATGAGGAACGGACAAGGCTAAACGAGAAAGGGAAAATGAAAGACTAAAAGTAAAATATTACATCCCAGAAAACTGACACTCCAAGATGCTCATTAGCCTCTACTATGCATATTGGCTTTTAGGGATTCTTTTTTTGTTACATGGAATCCTATAGGTGATAAACAGCTAGCTAGAAAAACATTTTAGAGGTTTTTAATTCCAACAACTGTTTCAATGAATGCCACATGCTAATGTAATCTAGTGCTTTCTATGAGGGAATAGATCTTTGAGGTAAGAGTCTTATTACAGATTAGATAAATTACACAAATGCCTTTGATTTTACCGCTGCTCTAGTCACAAAAGCATTTTGTATTTTTTTCCTGGTGAAATCCAGAGGCATATATTAAAATGTGATTTGAAAGCTTCAACCCCACCCACCACCATTATTTTCATTGTGTCTGACAATGTTATTCACACAAATCAAGTAGGAAATGTGCTATGATTATGTTGAAACTGAAAACCATAGCGCTAACTGCTATTAAAACAAATTACTCCAATAGAAAATATTTTATGAGTGCTTGCACGACAGGAGAGTATATGCAGTCAGTTTCTAATTGGGGGGGGATGTAAAACTGTATCCATTGGTGAATATTGCGCAGAACTAGCTTTGTAAACAGCCAGTTATGATGATACATTTGCTGGCAGAGCCTAACGTAGTTAGATAACATAGTTCCTGATACGATTTCCTGCTAAATCGTTTCTGGTAGGTAAGTCAATTTCCTCAAGTTTGTATTTACAAACAGATATTTTCAGCAGTATGTGGAAAAGTACAAGGCTTACTTCTCCACCGTTGGTCAGTCTTCTGTTTCTTTTTAAAGCAGCCTGGTGCTGCAGGATATTAAGTTGTCACAGAAAGTACAGTACAAGCACCAATACAAATGAAGATTGACTTAGAGCTTTGTTAAGAGTACAGCATGTACTGTTATGCCATCTACTGTGAGTATTGCTGCATTTCGGCAAATACTATGCCATTTGTAACAACAATGTATGCAACATCTCAGTGCCGGGTTGCAATCATGATATCTTGCATGATGAAATATAGCTGTACAAAATCAGTGGGACTTAAGAGCAATCTTAGGGCGTGTCTAGGCTACAGAGGAAATCAACCTTCCAGAGGTCGATCTTTTAGTGTTTTCAATTTAGCTGGTGTAATGCAGACCTCTAAATCAAATGCTGAGGACAGCCCCTGCCAGTGTCTAGTACTCCTCGTTCAGCTAGGAATAAGGGAAACTGGTGGGAGCATGTGCTCTCGTAGGCTTCCCAGAGAGTGAATGCCGTAGCAGCTTGACTTACGGTAAGCTGAATCCAGCTACACATTTTGCGTAACGGGATGGCGTACCTTAAGCCGACCTGCGTGGTCTAGTATAGACTAGGCCTTAGTGCTTTGTGGATTTGGAAGCATGGGGGAGACTGGGTGGCTTCAATTCCAGATGGAACGAAGACCTCAGATGATTGCTTTGGGCAGGGGGCTGGACTTGATGACCTCCTGAGATCTGTTCCAGCCCTAGGATTCTAGGATTCTGTGACTGTCTAGATGAGGGCAATTTCATATGCAGGTTATGAAGTGCATCTCATCTAACTCCTGTGCCTTCCCAGGAAAGAGTTTGCCGCTCATATATTCATAGACAAAACCACTGTGATTATGATGTACAATCATAGTATAAGAAGGCCATAGAAATTCCCCTCACCCTCAAAAAATAAATTCTGGCTGAACTAAAGCTTATCTTTAAGCAAAATCCAATCCTGATTTCAAAATCACAACTGATGGAGAATCTACTATCGGCCCTGGAGAGAGGTTAAGTGACTTGCCTAAGGGTAGAGCTACGAATTGAACAAGTTCTCATGGAAATATATGGCTGAAAAGGACCCCTGAAAGATCTTTGTTCTTGCTGGCCTTAAAAACCTCCAGTACTGAGTACTTCTCTACTTCTCCTGAAAGCCTATCCAGAGCTTAACAACCCTTGTAATTTCAACATTTTCACCTACATCTTTCTTGCTGCAGATTAAGCCCTTTACTTCTCTTGCCTGCAGTGGATAGGGACAATTGATCACAATTCCCTTTATAAGAGCCCCTAACATATTTGAAGATATGTCATCATGTCACTCCTCAGCCTTCTTTTTGTCAACACTAAACATGCCAAATGTTTTCAATCTTTCCTCATAGAACAGATTTCCTTCATACATCAGGTCTATCAGTCTTGTTACTCGGAATTTTCCAGGAAAGCCACATGAAATGAAGATGGTGCTGGTAAAAGAGGGGCAGAGAGATGAAGTGTGGGGCTGCCTCCCCCAGCCCTCAGAGCCATGTGGGGCATGGGCCTGGTGCTCCATCGGTGATTTAAGTAGCAATATAGCAACGGTGGTAGCCAGGAACCCCAGACCCCTTTGGACTGCCATACCCTGGGGCAACTGCCTGCCCCCTTCTTCCCTCCATCGGTGGGCCCACAACCAATTAAAAGTAAAAGCGCAAACAAGGAAGCAATCTTATTAAGGCACCCAAGAGAGGCAAAAAAGGAATATAGACTGAATGAGAAAAGGCATTCAGAGAGTGTAAATCTAAAAAAAAAAGTACAAACTTTACAGCTAAACACCTATTAAGAATTTAATTAAAGTTGTTGGAGCATGGACTGTAAAAGTTAAGGAAAATTAGGACAGCAAGGAATATTAAAATAAGCAAGTTGAAATTGATGCAGGAGAAAAGCGAGATGAGGTCTGTATTCAGGGACTATAACATATCTGGGAGAAGGCCATAGAAGGGCCAAGACCCAGGACTTCATGTGGTAAAATTCATGTGGGAGGAAATTGTTTTGTCCTTTATTACGCCTTTACTTGGTGACATGGTTTGAATTGATTTTGCATACAAAACTGTTGTAATCGATGCTCTATGCTGATTTAGTAATATTGGCAATTGCTTTTCTTCTGCCCTGGCTTGATCTAATTCCTCTCTCCTGTTACCAGTTGGCTTTAGAAATCATTGTACTGTTCTGTGTGTGACTGAGATATATGTGGAATGTGAGCAGATAAGAGAAAAGCCACTAACAAGTAACAAAAGAGAGTTAAGCAAGCAAAGGCACCACCAACAGCATCCTGAAACCCTGATGGCTGGACGGAGAATGCTGATTGATGACCCTAAAGTGCACCACCCTAACAGGGTCATCCTTAGGATTTATGGGGCCCTATACAGTTCTATTAAACTGATGTCCTTCTGCCCAGGGGCAATGATGATTTTTTAGAGACGTGATTTCATAATCTTCAGCAACTCACGAATGAAGTATTTTTTAAAACACATTTTAAACTAAGGCTCTGTAAACTAACACAATACATTCAGAAAGTGACAATATGTAGCCGGAGTTGGCCAATGCCTGTTAAACAGCTTCATTACCACTTGAATGCCTCTTTCTCTAGTTCAGCGTTCTGGCAACAGGCCTGGCAGACTTTTTCACTTTGCGTATGTCTACACTTGCAGCCTATTTCGGAATAGGGCTGCAAATGTAGGCATTCGGAATTGCAAATCAAGCCCGAGATTTAAATATCCTGCGCTTGATTTGCATCTTCTCAGCCAGGCACCATTTTTGAAATTGACAAGCCTGGAATAACTGCCCGCATCTACATGCAGCAGTGAACCAGGCGTTCGAAATAAAGCCCTATTTTGAACTACCTGTTAAACCTCATTGCAGGAGGAATAACAGGTAGTTCAAAATAGGGCTTTATTTTGAACGCCCATTTCACTGCCGCGTGTAGACGTGGGCAGTTATTCCGGGCTTGTCAATTTCAAAAATGGCACCCGGCTGGGAAGATGCAAATCAAGGGTGGGATATTTAAATCTCGGGCTTGATTTGTAATTCCAAATGCCTACATTTGCAGCCCTATTCCGAAATAGGCTGCAAGTGTAGACATACCCTTTTATGTTAACTAGATCCTCTCCTGAGCAAGTAGAGCCAAAGAACAGGGATAGAAAGAGGCAGGTGGGTTGATGTGAAGACTCAATGGTGCTCCACATTTTGGGGTGCCCTACGCAACTGCACATTCTCCATATGAGGAAAGACAGCTCTGCACCCTAAATCAAGAACAAGGTATGAGATAAGGAGATGGACGATAGCTGGGAAAACAAAATGCTGCTGACGAAGAAAAACAGTGAAAACAGCCCGTTTGCAATTAACAATCTAAGCGTGACACAGAAGAGTCCATAGGGTTACATGAGGCTTTGTTGCCATAAATGATGGGTGACGGCCCACGGGCATTAGGTCATTCTGCAACAACAATGGAGGTTTGGGTGCATCTGGCAGAGGCTCAGCTCCCCTACTTGTACTCAGTTTATCTAGACACTAGACTGACACAAGCAATAAGGACTGGCAACTAAACACCAGCAATAGAACCTTTGACGTGTGTGTATGGTGTCAGTGTACATATATGCTGGTATCTATCCTATACTTTTAAGACACACAGTGTCTTTTTCCCTGAGAAAGACCATGTGCTTTTTGGAAGCATGACACTGCAAAGGTATGTCTACACTGCAACATGATTTCGAAATAACTAGCACTATTCTGAAATAACTTAGTCTGCATCTACACAGCAGGCAGTTATTTTGAAATAGTGTCAAAATACTGTCAAGCTAGAGGATTTCTTATTCAGACTCCTGTAATCCTCATTGTACGAGGGGTAAGGGAAGTCGGAGGAAAAGAGCTCTATTTTGAAATAAGTGCTGTGTAGACACTCCCTATTTCGAAATAAGCTATGTAACTGACGTAGCTCAATTTGCATAGCTTATTTCGATTTAAGCTCTGCACTGTAGAGGCACCCTGGGTGTGCAAAATGGAAATGAGCTGTGCAGAAAGGCTCCATAGGCCCAGGTAGGTGATTCTTCGGCATACCACTCTGGGTAGGCCCACACTAGAAGTTGCACTTGTCTTTTAGTATGGATTAATTAACTCAATGGTAAAATCCAATGTGAACATGTAATCCATAGCATGGCACTCTGTCCCCCTCTAATGGGGGCTGGGCCACAGAGAGAGGTTTCCAGAGCCTTGGTTAATAAAACTGAGTCTTTTAGCTTGGTCAGAAGAAGCTCATGCACTGAGATTCAGTGATACCAGGTTCACTCCTCACTGTTAATGACCCAACCTGGGGCACTATGTTACAAGGGTTGTCCCCGTGCACCAAACAGGACATGAACATTTCTTCTAGATGTGTCTGACCCTATCAAAGGGTTAAACACTGCCAGGATCAAAAGCTGGTGTCCCAGAACAGCTGTCTGTGCAACATTCTACTTCAGAAATTACTATCATGTGAGTCTTTAGAATATGACAGAAAAAGCAAGCGTTGACCTAAACTGCGGGCAGTCAAACTATCAGTAGACCAGGAGCGGTAGGTTTTGACTCATGCCCTCTTAAGACATGCAGGGAGGCAAAGACATAAATGGTTCCTATCATAAAAATAGTGCTTGTTATCAGGCCCGCTGATGAGGGAGCAAAGAGGAAAACTGCCCCAGGGCCTAGCAATTCAAAAAGGCCCAGGGCAACAGCAGTGACCAGAGCTCCGGGCCTTTTAAATCATGTCTACAGACACGCAGTCTTATCTAGTTCAGTTTTAGTATAGTGGTATTCTGTTCAATGTTTTTTTCATTTCAATAGGAAAGTAAAAGTATCACCTTATAAGGAACTGAATGATAAGCAAATTGATACAGGTTGGGCCTCCCTTGTCTGGCACCCTCCAGACCTGACCCATCTTGAATGAGAGAATTTGCTGGATCAGGGGAGGTCCTCTGCTGCCAGCCTCTCAAGATGCTTCCCCTCCCTGTGGCTGGCTCCACTCCAACCCCGCTGCCACTGGACTCCATCCTGCAGGACTTGGACCTGGGCTCCGGCTCACTGGGGCTTCCCAGGGGACCGAGCTCCCCAGCCAACATGGCCCCGCTTCTCCCTACCTGACTGGGCATCCCTGAGGACAGGGCTTGCCGGCTACTCTACTTTTGCTGCTGGCTGCTCCACTGCTGCCCCGCTCAGCCAGGGCTCCCCGGAATGGAGCTTGCCAGTCCCGCTGGTCGGGGCTTCCTGGGGACAGGACTCCCAGCCAGTTTGCACTCCTGAACACAGAAGATCTCTGATCCAGCAACATCCAGAGTCCCACCAGACCAAAGATGTTGCTGGACTAGACAGTGATGTATTTTGGAAGTTCAACATGTACTGATTTTAATAGGGATATGCTGATTATATATATATATCTCCACTATTAGAGTTAATACAGTAACACAGGAGTAATTTTACTGGATTTCAAGAAATAAGTGACTATTAAGGATTTTAACAAGGGATTGATGGAGGCTTAGTGAATAAAGCAACTGCATATATGTATGATAATAACCCCACTTCAGGGAGGCTGATCATGAGATTCGTTAAGCATGTATTTAATTGCTTTGATGGACAGGGACCCGCATGGATTTAGTTTGGATGACAGTGCTCATGAATGAATTTCTTTATTTTTTCACACAGCGAATGCAGTCTGGGAAGTGGCACATTAATTTTCTTCCTCCCACAATCCACTGATGTGCCTCATATTCTAATCAGGATAAAATAATGGAACACGATGTCAGATCTCATTTATGTTGACTGAACCCTACCAGTGTGTGCTAGAACCTTGAATGAATGGGTGGATGTCCACCTTGGCACCTTCTCAAAACGTTTGCTATATCACTTCAAGGCCCATCTCTTGGGGTATGTCTACACTAGCCACCCTAGTTCGAACTAATGTAGTCATTCGAACTTGCAAATGAAGCCCAGGATTTAAATATCCTGGGCTTCATTTGCATGTTCCCAGGTGCCGCCATTTTTAAATGCCCGGTAATTCGAACTTTCTGCCTGCAGCTACACACGGCACGGGCTAGGTAGTTCAAACTAAAGCTCCTAAATCGAACTACCGTTACTCCTCATTGCAGGAGGAGGAGAGGGATGAAGTTCCTAACCCTCCTGTCTGAAGAGAAAAGCTTGAAAATGTGAAATGATCAATGACATGTTTTTGTAAGGCAATCTTATTATTTTCATGAGGTTAGGAGTTCAATACTTGATTTGTTTGTAATGCTTGGAGGTGACAATATTGACATTCTACTGATTCATTGGGACGGTGTAGCTTCTTAACTCAGTCTGGGTATAAACACAGATGGGACCAGTTCTCTGGGATTGGGGATTTAGGACAGAGAGGATCCTTCAGCTCTGGTCTACACTAGAGAGTTATTTCAAAATAACTCCCCTTATTTCGAAATAACAAGCAGAGCATCCACACTATCTGGTTATTTCAAAATAACACTGCCTGCTTTCGAGGGTGGCTTTAGACTAGCTACCAGCAGCTGGCGCCCTAGGTGAACCATGCAATCAGCGCCCCCACCTCCAAACCCCTCAACGATATTGTGCCACCATTTAGCCCCATTTAACTTGGCGCCCTAGGCACCATTTAGCCTAGTTCGCCTATATGGATGGCCTCCCCTGCCTGCTTTTCATGAGGAATAACACTTATTTCAAGATAGTTTAAATTACTCTGGGAAGTAGTTATTTCGAAATAGCAGCACTGGAGCATCCACACTATTGAAATAACTAATTACTCCCAGTTCTTCCTGGGGCTCTAAGTCGAGGTAGTGCATGCACATTAACAGAGCCTACCTTGGACTAATTTTGAGGCTTCCCTATAGCGTGGACACTTTATTTCAAAATTATTTCTGGAGCTATTTCATTTCAAAATAATTTTTTAGTGTAGACATGCCCTCAGTGAGAGGACTCAGGGTAACAAAGCATTGGGAGAAATTCTAGTTTGAAGTTTGTGTTATTTAGACACCAGTGAAGCCAAACCACAGGAAAAGGGGCAATTTAGACATGATGAGCCCCAGATCGCTAATGGTATTTTTCATTTGTGAAGGGTATTTGGGTGTCTAACTTATCTATATTTCAAATGATGCTGGAAGCCTAAATATCTTTGAATATCTCAAAATTGATATGGATTTATTTACTTCATGTATTTTCTAGAAATAAATCATATTCAGGATTTACTTTTTTTCCTGTGGATTTCTAATTTTACATGTACACGTAAAATAGAAAATCATTTCATGCCACTGTACTATACCCTCTGCTCCTTACTTTAATATAAATAATGTCCTGTTGCAGCATAATTAAAATCTGTTCAGTAGGTTCCTTTTCCTCCATTCAGTCTGAATATCCTGCTACTGGAAATACCTCTTCTGTCTCTGTCTGCATCTAGGAGAATTATTTGCAATTCTTATCCAATTTTCTCTATTTATTTTCTTCTGTCATAAAGACTCATGCTGAAATACAGTAGCTTTCCAGGCTTATTCATGTGTTGTTTTTGACACAATGGGCCATTTAAACATGCACATTCGTCTTCCACCAACAGATGTCCTTAAATAAAAGAGATGGCAATTTTCAGTTCGGGTCTGATGAGATATCCTCTAGGAAACTTGTAATTTCTTCTTATTATATGTGAAAGTCCACCTGTCTATTAAAAGAGAACTGTTCCATCACCTGCTTTTGATAAAGGCCTTTTATGAAATACATTAGCCTTATCTAGCCCTAAAGAAGATGTGATTCTGAATTCACAGCCTGAAGTAGTTTATGGATATTTTTCTGATGTCTGCTGTTGTAGAACTGGCAAACGTCTGGCACCAAAACTTTTCTATGAAAATGTAACATGCTATCTTGAAATAGTCCCTCACACCACATTCTACCGAGTGTGAAATAGAGACTGGATCACACAAATATTCACAAGCAGGGAGAACAAAAGACAAGCGAGCACCAACAAGGTGATTTTTATTGTACAGATTTGGTCAATATTTACTGAAAATATTTGCTAGCATTGGCACATTTCTATCAGGAAATATGGCTCCTCCTTAAATTCTCTTTTGTTTAGCCCCTCATTTGAAAGACAAGTGTTTTTCCTGCAATCTGATGCAAAGCATTCTGCCTTCTGGTATGCAAAGTTATCAATGTTATCTAATATGTGTATTAAAATAGTGCATAGAAGTCTACACTGGTCCCACAAGGATCTTACAGTGTAAATCATGGCGTAGTGAAAACTATGTTAAAATTGCAAGGTATTCCTTTACATTGAAAAGGGTTTCCTGGTCCTGCTTCAGGGGTAGAAGGCTTTGTAGGAAAGCGTGCAATCAGGGTCTTCAACAACCAATGAACAAACAGGAATAACTTAAATTAGGCCTTAGGCACGGCAGCTGGGAGTAGGGGGAGCAAAGAAGGCAACTGTCCAAGAGCCCAATGATTCAGAAAGGCCTAGGGCTCCAGCCAGTGGATGGTATTGAAAGTACATTGCATGGAAGCTAGCACTAGGCCTGCCCCTTCTGCCTCTTCCAGAAGCTGGTCCGTGGTCTGGGCAATTCTTTTGCCGCCCCCCTCCCCGCCTGCTATCTCTCTGCATATTGTTGCTGTGTGTTCGGGTATGTCTGCACTGGAGTTAAGAACCTGCAGCTGGCCTGTACTAGCTCACTCATTTTTGTGGAGTTTGGACTGCAGGGTTGTTTCATTCTAGTGTAGAATTCTGGACGTAAGCTGGCCCCCGGGCTCTCAGGTCCTACAAGGTGGGAGGGTCCCGGAGCTCAGGTTCCAGCCCCAATCCGGAAGTCTATGCAGAAATGAAACAGCCCATTGCCCAACCCTATGAGCCTGAGTTGACTGGCACAGGCCAGTTGCAGGTTTTTCATTGCAGTGTAGACATACCCACAGGTTATATCTACATTGGTGGCTTCTTGTGCAAGAACAATTGTTCTTGCGTAAGTAAATTTACAGTACAGTGTCGGAAAACAGGGCTTCTTCCAGAAGAGTTATTTCTTTCCCCGTGAGGAATAAGCCCTCTTGCGCAAGAGGCCAGTGTAGACAGGCAACATGACTTTCTTGCACAAGAAAACCCTATGGCTAAAATGGCCATCAGAGCTTTCTTGCGCAAGAGAGTGTCCACACTGCCATAGACACTCTTGCGCAATAGCACACCTCTTGCACAAAAGCACATGCCAGTGTAGATGAACTTTTGTGGAAGACTTTTTGCGCAAGAACTCTTCCAGACTGCCGGATGCTCTTTCAGAAAAAAAAAGGTACCCAGAAATGCTTCTGGGAGGGAATGGGGGTAGCCTTTATTTCCAGGTGCTGCTGCATGCTCTGTGGAGACACGTGCTTAAAGGGATCCCCCCGGCAAACTGTTGCTCTGCTCCTGCTTCTGGCTTACCTACCTCCTAGAGAGAAAGCAAAGCTGCTGCAGTTCTTACTCTGGTTGCTTTGCCTCCTCAGACACCACAGCAGTTTATTTTCAGGTTTGTTTTTGTGCTTTTCACTGTGTTTTTGGCCATGGAGCCTGACCTGTCCCTGGGCAGGTGATGGCCTCACACTGTGACACTGGAAGTTCTGCTGCATCTTCATGAGAACATCATGATGTTTGAGGTAGAGCTGGATTTAGAGCCCAGCTTTGAGCCCCTCACTTGGGCTGCAGCCCCACTGCCCTTGCCACCGAACTTATTCCTGGAGAGGCGAGTTTGAAGGCTGGGCACCAGTTCAGACTGGTGGGACCAGCTTGTTACGGAGCAGTGGGACGACGACCGGTGGCTCCGAAACTTCCGTATGCGGAAGTACATCTTCCAGGAGCTCTGTGCCTGGCTTGGCCCATCCCTGCAATGCCAGGACACCCACTTGCGGCCCGCCATCCCCCTGGAGAAGTGTGTCGCTATTGCTCTGTGGAAGCTGGCCACCCCCGACAGCTACTGCTCCATGGGACATCAGTTTGGCATGGGGAGGTCTACTTTTGGGGCCGTCTTTATGGGGGGGCAGTCCATGGGGGCGGGTAGATAAGGGGGATGGTCAGGACCGGGCATAGGGAATGGGGCGGGAGTGATAGAAGCCTGCCTGGCCTCACCCTGCGGTGGTGCGGGAAGCATGGGGGGATTGCCTGAGGAGGGGGCTCTTGGGGTCTGGGAAGGAAGAGGTGGGGGATCACCTCTCATCGGCTCATGCATGGTGATGGCCATCAGTTCAGAGCTGCTTCACAGGACTGTCCACCTCGGACACCTGGATACCATCTTGGCCGGATTTGCAGGGCTGGGTTTTCCGAACTGTGGTGGAGCACTTGAGGGGACTCACATCCCCATCCGCGCACCACCCCATTGAGCAGCACAGTATATTAACAGAAAGAGCTACTTTTCGATGGTGCTACAGGCCCTGGTTGACCACCAGGGACAATTGACAGACATTTGTGTAGGGTGGTCAGGCCGGGCACATGATGCCCGCATATTCCAGAACTTATACCTGTACCACAGGCTGGGACATTCTTCCTGCAGCAAAACTATGTGGTCGGGGATGTGCAGATGCCTACGTGCACCATAGCCGACGTGGCGTACCCCTTTATGCCCTGGCTCATGAAGCCATTCACTGGACACCTGGATTTGAGCAGGGAACTGTTTGATTCCTGCCTGAATTGGGCTCGCTTCCAGGTGGAGTGCGCCTTTTGCCATCTGAAGGGCAGATTTAGATGTCTGCTCACTTGGCTGGACATGGGGGAACACAACATCCCCTATGTGGTTGCTGCATGCTGTGTACTGCACAACCTAGTGGAGAGGAGAGGGGAGGCCTTCCTCCCAGCATGGGGGACACGGGCTGGTGTGGAGTGGAGGCACTTTGAGCAGCCCCAGCCATCAAGCCCACTAGCTGGGATTGTGCATTCGGGAAGCCCTGAGGAAACAATTCTCCCAAGGAGGCCGATGAGTTTCCCCAGGGCCTTCCAATTGTGGGATTGCCCCATGCCTCCAGTGCCTTCCTCCCCATAACCCCTTCCGGACCCACATTCACATTGATCTCAGTGTGAATGTGTACAGAGACAGGTGTTGTTGAAAAAATGTTTACTGTTTATTTCACTGTTGATTGTTAACAAACAATTTATTTTTCTGAACAAAAGAGTTTTATAGTTTTTGAAACAAAGTAAAGCACTTCCCTTACTGACTCTCACAGATGGGAAGGGGGATGTCAACCTGGAAGGGGGGAGGGAGGCTCAGGGCTGAGGGTGCCGCCTGGATGAAGAGCCCCTGGCACTTTGGCTGTGGAGGCCTTCTCAGAGACGGCTGTGCATGCGGGCTGGGACAGTAGGGGGCTGTACCTGGGTCTGGAATGGCAGAGGATGAGGGGGAAGCAAGGGGTGGGGGTGGGGGAGGGCTGAGCAGGAGGAGCAGGACCAGGCACAGGACCAGGAAAGGCCATGGCCTCCCGGATAGCAGTGCAAATATTAGTGCGCTGCTGGACTACCTCATTCAGCAAGCGCCTGCGCCACTCTGCCTCTGCCTGCATCCTTTGGTTAAATGTGTCCTGCATCCTTTGCAGGACCGAGATGTGCTGGCGCACCAGGTCCAAATATGTGCGCCAGTGCTGACGGGTTCCCTGCAGCTGTCTGGGTGGTGGGACAAGTATGGTGCTCCCCTCCTGGTCAGCTGGCCTGGCTGTGGAGGACAAGAGGGAAAAGTCATCAGTCATGCATGCTCACACTTTCCCTGAGAGGGATGCCCTCCTTCTCAGCAGTCAGTGCCTATCCTAGGATCAGGGGATGCTCATGTGGATCTCAGTAAGGCATGGTGTGGCCTAGATAGCAGCCACGGCCTCCCTGGAGCCCAGAAGGTGTGCAGACCACCATCCTGCCCCTCCCCACACACCTCATGGCCAAGCAGCACAGACAAGTGTCAGGCCACAGTTGGGGTTCCCATGGGTTGCTGAGAGGCCTGAAGCTGTGTGGCAATCCCAGCATCCCCAACCCATGCCTGCACCTGGCATCACTGTCTGCAGGAGCAGGTGGTGCCTTGCAGCCATGAGGATGCATGGGGTAGGACGTCCCTCCCTGAGGTCGGCCATGTGTGTTCCCCTTCCCCTGGCTGTGATCAACATGACATGTCACAGTACAACACCATCCACTTTGCTCCCATCTGCCCTGCCCTGTGTGTGTTGGACCTCACAGCACTCACCTGATGTTCCCTCTCTGGTGTCCGAAGTTGTCTGGGAGGCCTCCAGTGTCTGGGTGTCTGGCTCCAGGGTCAGGGTCACTGTGCTCCTGCTGGTGTCCTCCTGCTCCTCCTCTTGGAGGTGCTGGTCCTCTGGGGTCTCACCCTGGAGTTGCGGCCGTTGCTGCACAGGGGTCTCCATCCCAGACTCCACAACCCTGTCGGGAGGCAGGGGTTCCCCTGCCCCCTGGATCTGGTCCAGGTCCTCAAATAGGCACAACAGTGTGCCGTTTCCCCAGAGCGGGAGCTGCGCTCACGGGCCCTAACATACCCCTGCTTCAGCTCCTTCACCTTGGCTGTGACCTGGGCTAGTCTGTGGAGGTGATGACCTTTCTTAGCAAGGCCATCAGCCATTCTGGCATCAATGTCTGCATTCCTCCTCCTCGACTGTGGGGCCTAAGGAGACTCCTCCTCAGACCAGAGCTCCAAGAGGGCCTTGATCTTGGGCCCAGACCAGGAGAGTGCCCAGCATTAGGTGCACCTGGCTTGCTGCAGGGATGTGTCCATGGAAGGGCAGGGGAGTCTCAGGGGGCTTGTCCCTGGGACATGGCTCTGAGTGGCCCTACCAGGAACAGCTGAGCAGTCAGGGTCCTGGTTGGAGCTGGCTTGCTGCCACAATGCTATTCCTAGGTGCCCGTGCCTTTTAAAGATGGCTACAGGCAGGGACAATAGAGTTGAAAGTTCTGGCAGGAGTGTCCACCAGGGCTTCTTCCTGGAGGCCTTTATTTTCAAAATAAATTCTTCCCCGCATGCACACAACTTTTTTTCAACAGATCTGTCGAAAATAGCATTATTCCTCGTAAAACGAGGTTTACCGCCGTTGACAAAATTGCCGCATTCTTTCAATTTGCTGTCAACAGAATGCGGCGGTAGTGCAGTTTTTTCAAAAAAAGCCAACTTTTGTCCAAAAAAGTGTGGTCTAGACACATCCTAGGAGTCTGAGGAAGCATCCATGGGCATCTATGGCAGTCTTTCTGTTGCCTTTGACAGGTGTCACAGGGGGCCCTAATTAGCTCTAAAAGAGTCATTCTCTTTTTGCAGTGCTGTGAGGGAAACTCGCATTATGCCCCATATTGACTTTTCACAAAAGACTTTACCTACACTGCAGATTTGCGGCACGGGGGCCAATACAACTGTTCTTATGCATGCCCCTGGTGTGTATTAGCAAAGCTGCCATTATTACACTTCTAGGGTTGCCAGATGGTTTAACAAAAATACTGGACATGCTTGCCATTACATCACAATCTACATTACATCTTATTTAGAAAATAAATATTTATATTTTCTCAATTTGTTTCCTGAACACAAAGCTCAAATACTGGACAATCCGATTCAAAACCAGACAGCAAGCAACCCTATCCACTTCACACATGGGCAGCTTACCTCTGCTTGAAATTGGAGCAGTCTGGTTGGTGCAAATTGTGGCCTAACACCAGCGTTGCCCGTCTTCACTAGGGGTTTTGTTGGTGTCCACTACTGATAGTAACCTGGATAAATCTCAAATGCAGATAAGGCCATAGAGTGTAATGAGGCATTACAGCATCATCAACTTTATACATAAAGAAAAGCTTCTATTAATTCCTATTGATACAATTCAATCCCACTGTGGGGAGATCATTACTTTGTATAAATCTGGCAGCAAAGAGGTGCCTATTAACAGCAGAAGTCCGTCTATTTGGTGTTCTGTTTTCAAGATTTGCAATCACTGCAGCAGAGCATATAAAGATTGTGATACAAAAGTGTGTCTTTGCACTGGTTTTTTCAGGTCATAGGATGGAGAGCAAACGGATCTGCAGGTGACATACCAGCATCACTCAAAATGTTACCGCCAGGAAAAGGCCAAAGACAATAGCGCAATTATCCATTATTGCAGTGGGAGGACGACTGGATTCCAAAAGCCTCGTGTTGAAGGTTAATGTCAGCCTTTAATGAAAATTTTGAAGTTTATTACTAAAAAATCCAGATGGCAGAAAGATAGCACAGGTGTGGAAACGCACCCACCTTTTATCCTATAATAAACCAATGTATAATTTAAAATGGTACACAAATGAGCTGCAAAAGCCAGCACACTCATAATTTTATGTAATTAAGGGGCTGATAATATATAAAAGCTATTAAATACAACCCTAAAGTCCTCAGGGAGTCATTTTTTACTAGGGTATTTGAAAAAAATTTAGGGTATATTTTGTGTTTTTGCAGATGATATACATTTTTCATGGCTGCTTTCATTAGCAATTTTCTTCTTCTAATGGCTGTATAATTAAACCATAATGGGATATTTAGGCTTATGTATATTCATGGGGAAGTAGTTGTAACAAAACAAACTATAATTAACTACAACCCCAAAATGCATTTTAGTTTATATATATTTTTTCACAACCTATTTTTTCGCATATACCACTAGCACATGGGACAAACACTAAGTATGAAGTACAAAATCCACATGGACCCTCAGGTTTTGTTGTAAACAGCCCTGCGTTGACTATGCATATACTCTCTCTTGAACAACTCCTGCTGTTGAGAGCCCCAGCCCCGGCAGTGTGGTACTCCAATGGTAAAAACAAACAAACAAAAACAAAACATACAAAAGAATGACCATTTTATTTCCTACTTCACATGCAGTCAGTGATAAAAACTCGACTGGTTTAAATGACAAAAATATTATTTGATCTGTATGGCAGCATTCTGCTCTTCAGAATGTTTCTCTGTGTAATGTCTACTCTAGTTTTAAATCACTTTAGCAATTGGTCTCTGACCCTTTCCCCCAGGGGGTTTATTTCAGAGTCTAACTGATCTTACTGGGCCCTATCATAACCACTATATCTTTGGGCACTGGAAACACTTCATGCATCTACCTACCCCTGCCACGTCCTTTTCAATGTCCCACAATTCATTTGAGGCAGGTGAGGGAACCTTTCTGCTCTCAGTACCTTTCTGCTTTTGAAATTCCAAGGGAAACATTGGCTCTGTTGAAGTCAATACAACATTTACCATTGTCTTCAAAGCTGCTATTGCCTTCACAGGGGCCAGGATTTCCCTGTATAGACTTCCTGTAATTCTGATTTCTGGGCATCTTTTACTCTAGTTTACTATCTCATCCTTATAGGCACAAAGAAACAACAAGTCTCATGACAACCTTATCCTTTCCAGATTGCTAAGTGGGCTACATCAGTGAAGGAAGGAATTTGGGGGTGGGGCAGAAAGTAGAAGAGGAAGTGTCCCAGTTTAGTAAACATTGAGAACCAAAGTCATACACTATGTCTAAATATTTCATTTTACCCACTTTTTGTTTAGTTTGTTATGTTTTGGGGGGTGTTTTTAAAACTCAACATGTTTTAAACAAACTTAACTAAATTTTTGAGAGAGTCATTTTTCAAAAATGAACCAATTCAACCTAAATTTGCAAATACTTTTGGTTGTCCCCAAACTGCATTTGCTGGGGAATTCACTATTTCACCAAAAGCATTTCTCCCTACTCAACCCAAAGTCTCTTCATTTGGGCAACATTTTGGCTTAAGCAGACTATCATCTTCCGTACATCAGTTTGAGGCACTACTTATGATGAAACACTTTGTTGTATGCTGCTAAGGCTAGTCAGAAATTCTGGGTAAACTGTTTTTCGATGAAAAATAGGGTTTGTGACAGACATTTGTGTGTGTGTGGACTATTTTTTTCAAGAAGCTGGATGCCTCAAAATGAATATTCCAGCCAAAAACCAAAATATTTTGATTTTGAAATGCCACTAGGGTGACCAGATATTCCAATTTTATAGGGACAATCTTGATATTTGGGGCTTTTTCTTATATAGGCACCTATTAACCTTCCCCCATACTGGTCTTTCACACTTGCTCTCTCATTATCCTAAATGCCACCATGGCACCTCAATGGGAGTTTTTGTTCAGGGTTCTCATGCCCCAACACTCCTTTTTAGGCAAGGGTACTTCACCGGGCTTTTTTTCTCATAATGTTTCCATTTCAAGAAAGAAAAATTGGAGAAGGTCCAGAGAAGAGCAACAAAAATGACTAAAGGTCCAGAAAAAATGACCTATGAGGGAAGACTGAAATAAATGGACTTGTTTAGAATAGAAAAGAGAAGACTGACAGTACCTCTACACAGCACGTAGCTATAAGTATCCCAAAATAGCTACCCCACATCTTAACAAGCCACCCGTTATTTCAAAATATTTTTTTAAATAACGGGTGTGCTATTTCAGCATCCCTGAAACCCTTGTTCCACACAGGTTAAAGGATGTCTCGAAATAGTGTGCTATTTTGAAATTTGGTGGCGTAGACATGCCAAGTTTCAAACTAAGCTATTTCAAAATAGAAAGAGCTCTTTCAGAAAAAGTCTTCTTCCTCATAGAAAGAGGTTTATCAATGTCAGAAAAACCACTCTGTTCTTTCGATTTATTTTTGGATGAATGCAATTACAGTCGGGACGTAACTCAGTATTTACGTACACATATCCTGTATGTAGACATACCCTGAGTTTTATTCCTGTCAAAAAGCTATGGCAGGAGACAATAATACAATACACAAAAAAGTGTTATGTTATGCTATGTTAGTAGCCTCTGATTCAGGAAAAATGGATACCTGAATCAGGCAATACAGATTTTACTGTACTTGTATTGCAGCTCCACAAAGCTAAGGAAGGAAGGGCCTGGTCAAGAAACAACACCTTTACAAAATAACACAAATTAACTTCTTTTAAGATAGACACCTAAAAGGCACATGATAAAATACTCATTTGCACAAGCACATGGTGGTACAAACTGGTATGTATAGTATTAAATGAAAACACAGGCATAATTACTTCTTTCGAGTGGCTTGATTATATAAATATATAGGACGCTCCAATATATTTGTAAATTTAGACCAGTATGACTCATTGTCCCGATACCAGGATTTTTAAAACAATACTTTGATAAAGAATCTTGATTTGAAGTCATATTTCTTAATATATTACCAACCCATCTGAACATAAAAAATAGGATATCACTCAGCCAAGCAATTAAAACACAGGCAACATTCATAATGTTGATCTTTAATGATAATTTAAATTGACTGGTGATTTTAGATGCAATGACATGCTAATTAAGGGAAAATTGCTCTTGACCTTACAGACATAGTGAAAGAAACTGTGTTTTAAATCACTGATGTTATACTCAAAGAGCAAGCATCAAAGGACGTATGATATTGAGTGCTGATGAGTGATGCTCTGTGTATTGGATATAAAGGGTGGGACTAGATATAGATGTAAAGGAGGAAGAAGTGGCTGAAACACATGGCAAGAAGAGTTTTGTTCATTTCCTCAAAAAATGGTGGATCTTTAAGCTAGTTTAAAAAAATTTGCAATTCCAATGGTAACGTATTTCTCTTTTAGTTGTCCATCTGCAGTTGATTGAATAAGCAATCTCAGTACATGTTCTAGGACCTATTTGTTAATCAGATTAAACTCAAACGCTCATTGGCTCTATAGATTATCCCCAAATGCAAAAGATTGTATTGTGAGCCTGCGCCAGAGCTCATGATAGTACAGAGGTGGGCAATAATTTTTGTCTGGGGGCCACTTCCAAAATTTTAGAAGTGGCCCCGGGCTGCACTGGAAGGGACGGGGCCTCAAGTGGAAGGGGCAGAGCCAGGATACTTTCCTGCTTCCCCACCTGCAGACCATGATTGGTCTGGGGATGGGGGAGCACTTTTGTTCCCCCCCCCCCCGAGGTTCTCCCGAGGCACCCATGCCCCTGGCAGTGGGAGGAGAATTTGTGTGCTCCCCCTTCTCCTCCAGGCCAATCAGGGATTGAGGGCAGGGGAGTGTGAAAAGTCTCCTTCCACCCTGCCAGGAGTGTGTGGTGCTTCTAAACTCTGCATGCTCCTTGCAGGGTGGAGGAAACGTCATGCACTCCCCTCACCCCATGCTCTGATTGGCCTAGGGGTGGAGGAGCACGTGAGGCCTCCTCCCACCCTACCAGGAGCATGTGGCACTTCTAAGCACCACACGCTCCTGGCAGAGCAGAGAAAACTTTGTGCACTTCCCCCGTCCCCGGGCCTTAATTGTCCTGGGAGTCGAGGAGCAGTAGGGCCACCGCAGGCTGGACCAACCCACTTGGCAGGCTGGATATGGCCCACGGAGGCCCTTTTGGCCACCCTTGAATAGTGAATAAAACATTTCTCAGGAGCTACAATGCCTGCTTCCCTTGAAATGATTTGCCTCATGACCCACTCCACCCAAGCAGACAAGTGGCAAGGCTGGAAATAGAGCCAAGCTTCCTGAGTCCAAAACCAGTGCTCTAGTAACTAGTACAGTGCCTCCTGTAGGTGTAGGGAGGAAGTGTTTCAGAATCTTTATGGAAAATGGGACAATACTGTCCATTACTGTGTATCTATGAAGGGCTGATACCCAAGCAAAGCTTGTAATGAGAGAGAGTGTGAGTGTGAGTGTGAGTGAGAGGGAAAGGGAGAGGGAGAGGGAGAGAGAGAGAGAGAGAGAAAATGTGTGTTCAGGGAAGCAAAGCTGACAGTGCAGTGCCTCCAAAAATACACAGCCTCCACAGCCTCACACTTAAGATTAGCCCATTGCTGAAAATAATATGCTAACAATTGGATGATTTACACCTTTAAAAATTTTGCAATCTGGGCACAAAGGGCTCACAAATAGGCAACTGTGGTGAAATCTAACCAATAAATCATTCATGTATTATTCATTCAGCTCTTCTGGAATCTCACAGTCCAGGATATTTGGTATTTGCACTCAGTTGTAGGGGCTGGTGACTGTATTACTGTATCAGCTTGACATTTTAGCAGGTGGTAGTAAATAAGATAAATGGTGACATGATGAGCTCCCCAGGAGCACACACATGGCTGCTATTAATGTGTTTACATCTCATGAGAACCATTGGGGTGTAGATTGGCTCAAACTTCATGACATTCATCAGCTCTGACCTTTGCAAGATTCCTGCTTTGGCAGGAAAAAAAACAGATGGAAACATTTCTAAGGCCACCTTGTTTATTGCCAGAAAATTGTACTTGCAACAGTCATTGTGGGAAGCAAAGACAGAGGGTGCAAAAGGCGTCTTGATAATTAAATATGGGGATACGCACCTGGGTTATGAAGTTATTTTGGTTCTGGACATCCAACACTCTGGTCATCTGTAGAAGTGGGCTGTGCCCACAAAAGCTCATGATACCATCTGCATGATTTGTGAGTCTTTAAAGTACTACCAGACTATTTGTTGTTATTTAAGTTTATCCTGTACAGACTAACTCAGCTACCCCTCTGACGCTTTTATTCAAAGCTCTTAGACCATCCCGGGAAGGCATTCAGTGCCACATATAACTCTTTAACATGCAACTGGTCTAGAAGGACTTGCGATAATCATGTGAACATGGAAGGACAGGTATGTAGGTCTCAGGCCATTTAGAGCTCTACAGGTCAGAATCAAATCCTTACATTTTACCTAGTAATTAATAATCATCCATTTGCTAACCAAAAAAGGACTGGTGTCATGTGCTTCCAGAAAATTGCACCCTTCCAGTGAGCTGCTGAACTCTCTCCATTTCAAATCTCTGGAGGGTTTTCAGATGGAGCCACAGCCAGGTAGAGTATGTTGCAGTGGCATAAACCAGAGCTGACAGAGACATGCAAAGCACTTACAAGGTCTGAATCTAAAAGCTATGTTAGTGATCTCCTGACCATTCATCAATGGAAAAAAAATCCAGCCACAGTTACTTTCCATTTTTCTTATAATCACTAGGAATCCAGATCAGTGAGAGATTAAACACAAATGTTGGGCAAGCCCCTTCAATAGGAAACAGCAATATTATCCACATCTCCTAGTTGTGTCAGCCAGCCATCATCATCTTTTTGTTCAGTGGACTCAGTTTCAATAAGCAATCTTTCATTCGCATGCCTCAGTCGCATCCAGACAAAGGTCTTAGACAACTGACTAGCTTAGATGACATGAAAAATCTAGAGCTAGAAAGACTGTTCAAACAACAAAGCACCTGTTTGAATCAGGCTCTGTTATACTAAAGGACTCTAACGCATTTTGCAGGCTATATTTTAGAATCCCCTGATCCACGAGTGAAAATCAGTGACCTCTGGTGAGCAATACAGCAACTGTTCAACTGCACAGAGCAACAATCTACAACAGTAACAATGTCAGCCTTCAAACTACATATGGAAAGTATGAAATTACAAGGGGAAATTATTATAGTTTCATTGATCTAAAAAAAACCCCACTCAATTCTGTGAGCAGAAATGGCCCCTGGGAAGATCTAGAAGAGACAGCCATCTCACCAAATTTGTTGACTTCATATGCTAATTTCATTGTGATCATGTACTCTCAGATGGTAGCCTTTCTAAACCATTTTCTATATCTAAGAAGGTGATACAAGGCCGTGGCCTTTTTTAAAATCTCTCTTTGCAGGTGTTCTGAATTTTGCAATAGACAAACTTCAAAACATTGTAATCAGGTTCAGAAATAATGGAATACTTTTCAACCTCCAACAACTTACTTCACAGACATCAGTTCCAGAAAAACTCACATCTGTAGCTCTTTCTTGTGAACAAATTTGCTCCATTTCCTTATAATGAAAGTGGATTTATCTTTGACAGAATCTCAAGATCAGTTATAGTTTGGACTCAACATTACCATGAAAAGAAATTAAATGTGCTTCCAACCAGGTCCATCAACCATTACCACTGAGCCAAATATCACCATTGATGATATAGAATTATGGAGTGACAATTTCTTACATACCTCAGCAGTGCCATCTCAAGCAATGGTTCCTTGGATCAGAAAACAGCAAATATAATATAAAAGGGAAGTCCAACCTTCCAAAGGCTTCCCACATAGGCTATGCAACTACCACAGTAGCAAACAGTCAATAAAACTGATTATGTGCAATGAAGGGACGTTAGCATCCCTTGTATATGGGTGTGAAACATACACAGCTTCCTGCAGATAATTAAGCAACCTGAAAAATGCCTCATGCTCTCTCTGCTTTACACTGAAGATCCACTGGCCAGTTACATTAGTATCCTTGAAAGAGCAAAACCCACCAGCATCAAGGCAATGATCATCAAAACTCAGTTTATAGAGACACATCCTATTTTCAGAAGGGACTCATGAAAAAAAGTGGCAACTGCAGCAAGTGCAGAATTCATGGTCAATGGAAAACATTCAAAGACACCCTGAAGTAGCATCTCACCTCAAGCAGTACTGATAACTTTGAAAATACATATCCCAAACTTTGAAAGAACAGATCTGAATGGAAAGCAACTATTAATAACGACTGTAAACCCTTGGCAGATAGATGTGAAAAATGGATTGAGAAAACATCATGCTAAGCCTTCAAGAGGATCCTAAACATGCTAGTGTTTGGCATTGGTTTACAATTGGCTCCTCACAGATTCGGCTACACAGTCAGCTAAGAACAGAAGTGATATCATGATGTTTATGTCTTTGATTCTATGAAATTGTATCAAGGAGAGTAGGAAAACAGAGATATTCCTTGAGGTATAGTTTGCAAAAATATTAGGATAAGTATCTGTATTCTTGAGCAAAGTATCATGGGATTTTTAATAACTCTGGGTATGTCTACACTACCCCGCTAGTTCGAACTAGCGGGGTAATGTAGGCATACTGCACTTGCAAATGATTTGAATTTCCCGGGCTTCATTTGCAAGCGGGGAGCCGCCATTTTTAAATCCCCGCTGGTTCGAACCCCGTGCAGCGCGGCTACACGGGGTTCGAACTAGGTAGTTCGGACTAGGTTCCTATTCCAAACTACCGTTACTCCTCATGGAATGAGGTGTACTGGTAGTTCGGAATAGGAATCCTAGTCCGAACTACCTAGTCCGTGCCGCGTGTAGCCGCGCGGCACGGAGTCTGCACTAGCAGACATTTAAAAATGGCGGCGCCCGGCGAGATGCAAATGAAGCCCAGGAAATTCAAATCCTTCATTTGCAACTCCGGTTGTCTACATTACCACCCTAATTCGAACTAGGGTGGTAGTGTAGACATACCCTATGAGTAGCTAAGACTAGGGATGCAAATGACTACTCGAGTATTTGACTAACTGATAAGCCTAGGCTTATCAGGTAGTCGAGTCACTACTCAACTGGTCACTACTCCCCTCCCCCTTGCTTCCTCTGTAACAGAGGCAGCAGGGTGGGGAGAGGGAACAGGAGCTGGTGTTGGGGGAAGCCGGCTTAAAAGCCAGTTTCCCCCCAGCACTGCCTCCATTGAGGAGAGCGGGAACAGAGGAGGCAGAGATGCAGTGAGGTACCCGGCACAAGTCAGGACTCAGCTGTCCCAGCTCATGCCTGGTCCCAGACAGCTGTGTAGTAAATGCCTGGCAGCTGTTACTACATTTAAAAAATAGAGCCGCAGTGAATACTCTTATCAACTAATCTAGTAGTCAATGGAAATTCCATCAACTACTCGATTACCTTATTAAGCGTTATTTAACATCACTAGGTAGGGCCTTCCTTTTACTTCCCAGCTAAGGACACATTTATACTTACTGGAGATTGATCTTTTGACATTCAATTTACTGGGTTTAGTATAGATCCGTAAATCGAATGCTGAGGGCAGCTCCTCACACCTTGTATGAGGAGTCAGGGAAGCTGATGGGAGTGCATGCTCCCATTGGCCTCCTGTCATGTGTATGCTGCCAAGGCTTAGTTTACGGTAAGATGACTCCAGCTACATATTCTACATAGCTGGAGTTGCATACCTTAAGCTGACCTTTCTGACCTAATGTAGACCAGGCCTAAGAGATGATGTTGTACTGACTATTTTTGACTCAACTACATGCCAAATAGGAGACATCTAGTTAAGAACCAAAGATTACCTATGTAATATTTTTCAGAGGGCAAGTAAAAGTGAGGTTCTGAGGACTCAAGAGAGATTTTTGCAACAGCTGAATCTATTTTCTGTCAGTATTAAAACAAGGCAAAGAATTCTGGGGTAGGGAGAAATATTTTCAGGAACTTTTTTAATCAGAGTAGCAATATTTGCAGATGTTTTCCCATCCAAACTATTTGCAAATTGAGAGCTACGGGAAGATATTTCTGATTGATGTAAATTGCTAGTGGAGTGTGTTGGCAACAAAACAGTTTGTTCTTACTAAGCGCCAGAGACTGTAATTTATAGCAACTGGGATGAGACAAAATATTGGTGTCCCCTTAGTAAACCAGCCTCTCTCTCTTTTTTTATTCCAAGGCAGCTTGTTTAATTGGGTTTTAATATTCTATGAATTATTATTATTATTATTCAAGATGCTGAGCACACAGAGCTCCTGTTATATTGCAGGAGAAACTCAGCACCTTGCAAGTATCAGGTGCTACCCAAACATACAGGAGACCGTCGTGAATCGCAGAATTGCTATTGGCGGTTTTGTGAAGTCACGGGTTTCCTGTCCCAACCTGGGAGGGCAGCGCCTGGGATCCATGGGGAATTCACCATGGCCCCCAGCCCCACTGTGAGTTCCTCGCTGCTCCCAGCAGCTCTGATGACTTCCCCATGGTTCCCAACACCCACAGTGAGTTTGGGAGATGCAGGGTGCTCATCCTAGAGGACGGGAGCTGTGTCTCCCAATATTCATTAATTTCATAATTTGCAGTGGAGGGAGGGAATGTGTGTTTGTATACATGGATTCCTCCATGTGCATGTATATGAAATTAGCTGCACCCAGTATTTATAGAATTTTAACCAATGATAATCAAGAGGAAGCAATTAAGTCTCCTGTGTCCCTTCAGGCATACGATATTCCAGACACTCAAAGAATATTGGAAAAGCTGTTTCAAAGACCCACCTTCCTCTCATCTTTCTTTGGCACTACATTCTTGTTAGTGCGAGGGCAGACAAGGATGGGCAGACTGTGGCCACCAAAAGACAAGAGGAATTCCTCACAGCTAGACATTGCAATTGATATCAAATGCTTAAATTGGGACCTGTGGAAGTTCTCTCTCGAAGTCCATTTGATCCAATGGTACAGGACATGTATGTGTATGGCCGCTCAGCCCAACCTATAAGAAAAGCAAGCTTGCCCACAAAGGGTTCTTCAGACATTCAAAGATGACAGGTGATCCTTGTTGGTGATTCTGTACTCACAAAAATCAAAGGAATGTCTGGAAGGGACAGGTGGACAACAAGATGGCTCCTATCTATAATGCACAGCAGAAAAAGCTAGATGATTATTAAGGACTTCAATGTGAGTAACATATGCTTCCAGTACTAAAACATCCTTGGAATTTCTAAACATGATACATGAAAATTTCCTCACCCCCAAAGTGTTGCAGCCAATATGAGGGAATTCTATATTACAAAATGTCATGAAATAATAATGAGGAAATGATCACAGAACTTGTCAGCCGACGGTCAGGGCAGTGTGTATGTGTATGTTTCCAAGAATAGGTTTAATGTCCGTGTCTTTACTGCTAGGACCGGGGTCCCGTCACAGAGGGTAGCCAGCAGGCCAACAGACGCCCCTGTTTATAGAAAGAGCTTATTACACCTCAGATTTTAGCTGCTAGAACACAGGGTTCCTTCGCAGCGAGCAGCCTAGGGAAGGCTGAAAGGTGCCCCAACAGATCTGTCACCTGGGAGTGACACAAATCCAAATGCCCAAGCTCTTCCTATAGCTGTCCCTTATGACCTGCTAAAGTTCTTTTAAATTGTGCTTGGTTCTGTTACAGCAACTGCAGGAGTCAGGTTAAAGCTTAAACAGTTACAGGTTTATTAAAGAAGCTTATAAATCATATGTTTACAATGGCTATTGCTCTATTTCTTAAATGCTAGCAAATATATATATATAGGTCTTAAAAATGGTTACAGGAAAAAAAGGTAAAGATAGAAAATAGAAATAATGGTACCAAGTGACAGCTTAATCTTTAAAGAGCTCTACCACTATGTATATATATACTTATACAAAGGACCACATCCAGGTACAATTTTTATCCCCTTCTGTGCCTCTCGACTCTAGTGTGTCAGGCCAGGGCCGGTCTCTCAATTCCTAGGAAAGACGAATACGAGGTGGGCGTCCCCTTGGAACCTCGGGAGATCAAACACCTAACCCGACCAACGGATAGATGGTAGACTGACACAAGGGCTACGTCTACATTGGCCCCTTTTCCGGAAGGGGCATGTTAATTTCAGCGATCGTAATAGGGAAATCCGCGGGGGATTTAAATATCCCCCGCGGCATTTAAATAAAAATGTCCGCCGCTTTTTTCCGGCTTTTAGAAAAGCCGGAAAAGAGCGTCTACACTGGCCCCGATCCCCCGGAAAAAGCGCCCTTTTCCGGAGGATCTTATTCCTACTTCGAAGTAGGAATAAGATCCTCCGAAAAGGGCGCTTTTTCCGGGGGATCGGGGCCAGTGTAGACGCTCTTTTCCGGCTTTTTTAAAAGCCGGAAAAAAGCGGCGGACATTTTTATTTAAATGC
Organism: Pelodiscus sinensis; assembly: GCF_052426305.1. Lineage (NCBI taxonomy): Eukaryota > Metazoa > Chordata > Testudines > Trionychidae > Pelodiscus > Pelodiscus sinensis. Next base: position 11,115,139 of record NC_143055.1, read on the forward strand.
CGCGGGGGATATTTAAATCCCCCGCGGATTTCCCTATTACGATCGCTGAAATTAGCATGCCCCTTCCGGAAAAGGGGCCAATGTAGACGTAGCCTTAGAGTAAATGTGCTGCTGGACCCATCTTTATACCCCTGGGGGCCCGTATCCTCTTTCTTATCTAAGAGGCCAAATTCTACTGGTCCGTTTTGTGGCACCAGTTCTTACAAGCAAGTTTCAAGTTAATTTACACTTGCAAGAGAGATAACTAAATTGTGAGTACTAGACATTTTTTTACTGGACGAGAGATTCCTCCCCCCGCGGACGGCTGTGTGTTCGTATCAATATGGGTTAAGTCAAGGGCACTCCTTGGCAGCCTCTTGGTCAGCAATTGGCATATCTCTGTTTACAGCCATTCACGGTCACAGCAGCCTGGGCCTTCTGCTCTGTGTGCCCTGTATGCTCCAGGCAAGCAAAAATGTATGTTACAGGGGGGTTCCTGTCTGGCTACAGAACTATAACATTAACTTTGGTATGAATGATCATGACTTGATCACATCTATAATGTGAGAGAAGAATAAAGTTCGGACGAGTAATATACATACTTGGTGCTTTAACAGAGCCAAATACATTTATAAGCCAAATCAGCTGGGAGGAAGAATTTAGTCAGAAAAATACGAATAATAATGGAGATTTTTTAAGAATACTTTTCTATATGAATAATCTCACAAACAAGGAAGAAGGAAATATTTATTCAAAAACTGACCTGATTTAGAGAGGGGAGTAATAGCTGCTAAAAAACCCCGTCAAATATATAACAAATGGGGTAAAAGGAAAGATGATACTAAGGAATATAAATCAGAAGCTGTGAACTGTAGAAGACTGATAAAGGGGAAAAGGGAGCAATCTGTGGCTAGCAGAGTTAAGGACAATATGAAGTAGCTTTTTAAAAGTACATTAGAACCACATAAACCTGACAAAAATATTGGGTCATTACTCGATGGTTATAGTAGAATGACCAATAATAATGAAGAAAAGGCACTCGTGTTCAATAAATATTTTTTTGTTATATGTTTGCAAATAACAGATAATGTAGTTTCATTGTGTGATGGTGGGAAATCTATTCCATTTCACTAGTATTTCAAAATGGTGTTAAATAACAATCATGAAAGTTTTAGGATATGTCTAGACTGGCTGGTTTTTCTGGAAAGACTCCGCCGCACCCAGGGAATGCGTTTGCTCTTCTGCTTTTTTTGCAGAAGAGCAAACGTACACTTTTGGTGAGCCCTGTATACCTCATTCTATGAGGAATAAGGGCTCTACTGAAAGAGGAGGCTTTTCTGCCATTTGGCCCCATCTAGACGGGGCCAAATGGTGGAAAAGCCTCTTCCAGAAAAGCAATTGGAAAAAACTACACAAAATGCAGAGTGCAATTTGCATAGCTTTTTCTGATAAAAGAGTGTAGTCTACACCTGACATTTTAAAATCAACAGATCCAGGTACCTTACATCCAAGAGTTATTAAAGAGCAGGCTGTAGAACTGGCTGCATAATTAATGTTGATTTTCAATATATCTTGGAACACTGAGGAAGTTCAAGAAGATTGGCACAAAGCTAATGTTGTACCAATATTTTCAAAAGAGTAAATGGGATAACAGGGATAATTGTAGACCTTTCAGTCTGGCATTGATCTCCAGCAAGATAATCTGATCTGGGACTCAAGAAAGAATTAAAGGAGGCTAATATAATTCATGCCAATTAGCATGGATTTATGGAAAACAAATCTTGACAAACTAACCTGATCATTTTAATAAGATTACAATGTTGGCTGATAAAGACAATAGTGTTGATATAATATACTTAGATTCCTGAAAGACATTTGATTTGGTACCACATGACATATTGATTAAAAAACTAGAACAATATAAAATGAACATGACACATTCAATGGGTTTAAAACAGGCTAATTAATGGGTCTCAGAAGTTAATTGTAATCTCAGAATCCTCCTAAAGTGGGTATGTTTCCAGTGAGATCCTTAAAGGACTGGTTTATGTCCCTTTGCAATTTCACACCTTTATCAATGACCTGGAAGAAATCACCACTGATAAAGTTTGTAGATGACACAAAATCTGGTGGAATGGTAAAGAGTGAAGAGGATAGGTTATTTAATACAGAGCAATATGAATTGCTTGCTAAAATGGGTGCAAGAAAATAATATGCATTTTAATATGATAAATATAAATTGCATACACCTAGGAATCAGAGTGGGCCATAGTTACAGGATGGTGGACTCCATTTTGGGAAGCAGGAACTCTGAAAAAGATGTGGGGCTAATGGTGGATATTCAGTTTAGCTAACACCCAGTGTGACAGAAGGAACCTCAAGT